>NC_045800.1:8307481-8944981 GCF_009873245.2 Balaenoptera musculus
CGTGTTAAGGGTGAAGGGTTGTGAGGTTGAGATCCAGGCCTGGTCAGGAAGGAGTCAAAGCCAGAGAGCTGATTCCCTAGAAACTAAGGTCAAGTTCACAGAGGCCCTGGGGAAGATGAAGCTTCAGGAAAGGTAGAAACTGGCAAGGGGAGGACACTGGCCACCTGGGGACTCCCCAGGGGCCGTCGAGGTGATGACTGGGGTCAGGGAGGTGTGTGTGGAGGGCCGGAGCGGAGCAGATGTCTGGGTACCTTGAGGTTGCAGGCTTGGCTGTTCAGTGCTGTCCCTGTTGGGAGAATCTCCAAGACGCGCTGGACCCTCGCTCAGGAGGCGGGATGAGGAGGCGGCTGAAGAGATGGTGGGGTCTGTGTGAGAAGGAAAATGAAGAGGCAGAGGCAAATCAGAAGCGGCTGAGAATGTTGGTCCAGAGACCAGGCATGGAGATGGAACCTTCCCAGTACCTTCCTGGCCTGGGGTTCCGCCCAGTGGCTGGACCTCTGGTTTCCACAGTGAGAAGTGTCCACCCGGTCCCTCCCTTTCTCGTCAACTCCATCTGGTTTTCCACTCCCTGGGGACTGATCCTTGGCAGTCTGGGCCCCAACCCCGCAGCGGCGTGCCAGGGCGCAGAGGGAAGGGGTGCCGGGCTGGGCCAGGAGTGTGGAGGACGCCCGGCAGCCCCCCGGGAGCAGGGCTCAAAGGGAGGCTGCTGGTGCTTCATAAATCATCTACTCATCTTCTCGGGAGAGAATGTGCGTGTGTTTTCAGCACGTGTCCTGCTGCGTCTCCCCCGTTATTGGCAAAATGAAATGTTTGGCACCTGTGGAGGGCGGGGGAGACAGAAGTTTCCAAACTCCTTTCTAACCTCTATGAAAACTGTCAGTTTTTGAACTGCTGAGTTTGGCTAAAATGGAGGGGTTTCAATGAAAACATCTCCAAGTTCAAGTAGAAGGCCAGGCACACAGTCATTTCTTCACTTTGTGTTGTTTCCCCAATGCAGGCATAGTTATTTGAAATTGAATAAAGCTCTCCCTTGTGGCTGTATGGCTCATACTTGGTTTTTTGGGTGCCAGTGACTAAGGAATAACTTCTCAGAAGGTAAAATCTCTGGAAAGGAAACAACGCTAGAACTCCTTCGTGGAGATAAAGCTTCCACCCGGGTTTATTCCAGGGTCCTTGTCCCCTGGCTCTGACTCCCCAGGAAACCCTCCGGAAGGTTGTTGGGTGCACTCACCCTTCTTCTCTTCTGTTCCCTCTCCAGCTTGGCTCACATAATGCTCGCACGCCTGCACCCACAGGGCCTGTGTGGACTGGCTCCCACTGCCGTTTGACCTCCTTCCCTTTGTTCGTTCAGTCCGAGCCCAGGAGCCTTCTCTTTGTTCTGCAGATAAGCAAGCGTGCTCCTGCCTCAGGGCCTTTGCATCTGCCATTTCCTCTGCCTGAAGGCGCAACCCTCCCTGCATTCAGAGGCTTTCTCTGACCAGCCTTCTGAAGCCCTCTCTCAGTCTCTCTGTGTTCTCACCTGGCCCTGTTTAACTCCCTGGTTATTTGTTTGTACTTGCACTGATGTCACTCCCAGGGAGCAGGCCGGGCCTGGCTCTGGTTTGCCACTGAATCCTCGGTGTTAGATCAGTGCGCTGCACGGGGAAGGTCTCCATGATTCCCATCCCCACCCCCTGCTCCATCATTCAGAACGGCTCAGATCATGTCCTGATACTGTCCTCTCCTGAGGCTGGACGGCCCCTGCCCCCATCCCAGTGTCTGCCCACCATAGGGGGCTCTTTAGTGCATAACCACCGGGAGAAAAGAAGCCACATCCTGGGGGAACGCAGCTCTCGTATTCCTTTGGTGTCCCTCCTGTTCAGATGTCCAGGTCCTCACCTGGTATAGCCGAGCGGATCAGAGTGCAGATTCCAGAGTGAGACTGGGATTCCAGACTCCCTGGTTGCATGGCCTTGGGTGTGTTTCTGAGCTTTTCTGTGCCTTTGCTTCTTCATCTATAAGATGGAGATGATAATAGTGCCTGGATTGCTGTGGGGATTAAATGAGTTACTACACATCAGGCAGTTAAGAGAGTCCTTGGCACGTGGTGAGTACCCTACAAGTGTCTGTCATTCCTGCTGTTTTCTTAAGATTCCTTCCCTTCTTTGGTGGAGGGTACTGCTCACGTGTTAACTCCCCTCTCCCCCGTCCCTCTCCCCTCTCTCCAGCCAGCGCTGTTGGAGCGCTCAGACCACGGTCTCTCCCCAACGGCCCTCGCTCCCTCTGCGTGGTCTTAGAGATGTTAAGAGATGTTAACAGGAGGCCTGCGTAGGTGGGTGGTCGGGGTGGTCTCCTCACTCTTCCAAGCCTCGGTTTCCTGGTTGGTGAAAAGAGCTTGTTTTGAGCGTTCAGTGAGACGCAGATGGAAAACCCTGACACCTTCTGGACCCAGCAGATGCTCAATGAACCGTGGCTGCTGTTATTTACAAAGTGGCTTCATCTCACCCCTCCCGTCTGCGAGCCCCCAAGCCCCCAGCTGTCCAGAGTTGAACCCCCAGAGCCCCCAGTCGCCCACCAGGAAAGACTTCAGAACTGAATCAGTCACATTGCGGCTGATAAGTAGAGCCTGACATTTTGTGCAAATCTTCCTGTGACACATCTGTATTTTGTTGGATACTTTTGGTCAGCAGGAAATTCCTTTAAATAAAACGCCTAGACTCGAGCTGCTGAGGTTCTGTGTTACCTCATGTGGTGTCTCAGTGACTCTGCCTGCAAGGTCCCTTTCTTGTCCCCATTGTGTGGATGAGGAAACTGAGGCTTGGAGAGCTTGTGAAAATGCTTGTCCTCTCTGCTCCCTCCTTCTCCCACTACCACTCTCGGTCTTCACCAGGCCTCAAGCCCCGTGAGTAGGCTCGTTTGTACTTCATCTGAGCACTTCCTCAGGGACATTGCATGGCTGCCCCTGGGCTGACCTACCTGTCAGACACAACAGGCATGATGCCTGGGGCCTTGTGACCTTTAGGGGCCCAGGAAAGTGTCGAACTTCTTTTATAATCTGGAGAAAGTAAATGAACTTCTAGGTCGAGGAAAATATATAACGTTAATATATTCATCTTTATACCAATGCAGTCATAAAATATGATTAAAAACAATTTAATTTTTAATGGAGGAAGGGGCCTCTTCTTCATGTTGAGGTCCTAGTCCCAAGAACCTGTGAATATGTTAGGTTTTGTAGCAAAGGGGGCTCAAGGTTGCAGATGGAGTTAAGGTTGCTAATGAGCTGATCTTCAAACAGAAAGATGACCCTGGATTATCCGGGTGGGCCCGATGTACTCACAAGGGTCCTTAAAAGTGGAGAAGGGAGGAGAAGAGAGAACCAGAGAGCTGGCAGTGTGAGAAGAACCCCGCTGTTGCTGGCTTTGAAGATGGAGAAAGGGGCCACAAGCTGGGAATGTGGGCGCCTCCGGAAGCTGGAAAAGGCAGGGAAACAGATTCTCCCCTAGGGTTTCCAGAAGAAACACAGCCCTGCTGACACCTTGATTTCAGGACTTCTGACCTCCAGAATCATAAGCTAATAAATTTGTGCTGTTTAAACCACTCAGTTTGCAGTAATTTTACAGCAGCTATAGAAAACTAATAGAGGCAAAAGTACCCACAGCCCACAAAAGCCCTCACATGCCTTGGAAGCCCCCCTCCCCTCTCTGGTGCAAGCCCCCCCTCCCCTCTCTGGTGCAAGCCCCCCCTCCCCTCTCTGGTCCAAGCCCCCCCTCCCCTCTCTGGTGCAAGCCCCCCTCCCCTCTCTGGTGCAAGCCCCCCCTCCCCTCTCTGGTCCAAGCCCCCCCTCCCCTCTCTGGTGCAAGCCCCCCCTCCCCTCTCTGGTGCAAGCCCCCCCTCCCCTCTCTGGTGCAAGCCCCCCTTCCCCTCTCTGGTGCAAGCCCCCGCTCCCCTCTCTGGTGCAAGCCCCCCCTCCCCTCTCTGGTGCAAGCCCCCCCTCCCCTCTCTGGTGCAAGCCCCCCCTCCCCTCTCTGGTGCAAGCCCCCCCTCCCCTCTCTGGTCCAAGCCCCCCCTCCCCTCTCTGGTGCAAGCCCCCCTCCCCTCTCTGGTGCAAGCCCCCCCTCCCCTCTCTGGTGCAAGCCCCCCCTCCCCTCTCTGGTGCAAGCCCCCCCTCCCCTCTCTGGTGCAAGCCCCCGGTGGAGACATCCAGCTGTGGACCGTCATGCTGCACGCACAATATCACTGAACAGAAGCAGGGCCAATTCTCTCCTCTGCATTCTTTAGGATTCCTGTGAGCCATTTCTTTGGTTCCTTTCTTCCTGCTCTTTCAAGCGTCTCTTTCAGATTTGGAGGACTTTAAATACTTTTTTTTTTTTTCTTTTAGTTCTCTGCAGTGGGGCTTCTTAACTAGGAACTGCCTCCCCCTTTACCCAGATTTATTGGACTTGGCCCCCAAAGTGGCATTTCCCCCCTCTTTCCCTGGTAGACAATTTGTACTGGAGGTAATGGAAAATAGACAATATTTCTAAGTTTATAACATTCCCTCCTATGGTCTGAATTCTCAAATAGCCATGGTAACCAGTCCAAAGTGAAAAATCCAATAAATCAGTGGGTTGGTTTTTCAGTGTCTAAGATTTGTCTGCACTGAGAATGTGGCAGAACCATTTAACCGTGTGATTGTGGTTCCAGCAGACAGAGGTGGGAGAGAGGGAGAGAACCAGAGTCAGTATCACTTAACATTCTTGAGTGTCAGGCATGGCCATGCTTATTGTCGGGCAAAGATAAACCTTTTTTCCCCCCAAATGTTTCTAGAAGCCACAAAAGTTAGACTCTGTGGAGTAGTGGTCTTGCCCAGAGTTATCACTCAGCCCCAGCCAGGATTTGAGGCTGCTGAGCTCTGTCAAGGAGGTGATGGACCGGAAGAGAAAGCTGCCAGCTTCCAACAGAAAATTGGCATAAAAACTAGGAGAGATTGTTGGACTCTTGTTTCTCTGGCTGAAAAGGGATTTAATAGTGCTTTCCCAACTTGTATGAGAAAGTGGACAACACCCAGGGCTATTCACAACAGAGGCTGTGGGTTATTGGCGACCTTTTAGCTGATGAATGCTCGTTTGCTGCATCAGATGATATGTGCTGAGGCTGATGGTGGTTGTTTTTGAGGATTTGAGGAGATTCTATCTCTTGCGAGGTGGAGGGAGAGAAGAATCTGACAAGCAAGACTAATTGCCGTGAAACTCCAGTGTGAGAGACCCCCAGTGGGCACTGTCAGATCTTACCGTACATCCATTCGAAATGAGTTCTTTGACTGTGATTTGAGCTACTCATGCTTTTCCCAATTATTCTCTTTCTTATCACTTTGCTTAGAGGACCTTTTGATGTACAAAAATTTTGAATTTTTATATGGTTACCATAATCAATCTCCTAAGGTTTATATCATGCTTAGAAAGACCTTGTCCCTTCTGAAGGTATAAGTAATTTTCCCCATACTTTCTTCCAGTATTTTTATGATTTCAAATTTTACATTGACATTTTAAACCATATGGAATGTATTTTGATGTAGGGTATATGTAATAGATCAAACTCTTTTTACCCTCAAATGGTCATTAGGATGTCCCAACATTATTTATTTTCCATATTATCTCCAACTGCTGTGGTCTGAATGTCTGTGTCCTCCCAAAATTTACATGTTAAATTCTAATGCCTGATGTGATGGTATTTATAGGTGGAGCATTTGGGAGATGACTAGGTCATGAGGGTGGAACCCTCATGGTTGGGATTAGTCCTCTTATGGGAGATCCCACAATGCTCCCTAGCCCTTTCCACCATGTGAGGACACAACAAAAGGTCTGTGACCCAGAAGAGGGCCCTCACCCGATCATGCTGGCACCCTGATCTTGGACTTCCAACTTCCAGAACTGTGAGAAATAAATTTCTGTTGTTTATTACTACCTAGTTTGTGGTGATTTGTTACAGCAGCCTAATTTAGGGACTAAGACACCAACTAAAGTGCCCCCAACAAGATACTCTAAATTCCTGTCTTCTATGGGGTTTACTTCCGGACTTTTCATTCCGTCTCACTGCTGTCTTTATATGCCAGTACCAAACTGCTGTATAGTTATTACAGCATGTACTGTACTGTTTTACTATTTCTTAGATCTAGTTCTTCCTCCTTATTATTAATCTTTTCAGAATATTCCTCGCTATTCTTGCCATATTCTTTTTTCATATGAATTTTTCAATAAGTCCAAATTAGCCCCAAAAAGAATTTCGGGTGATATGTTAGAGGGGATGCCTTAGTTAACCGCAGGAGGACTGGCAGCCGTCAGACCAGAGTGTCTTCCTCTGTATAAGAACATGGGGTTGGCTCTTCCATTTGTTCCGCTATCCCTTTTAACTTTTTGTACTGGTTTTTGTTTTTTAAAAAATGGGGTTTTTTTTCCTCAGTAATTTTCTGTGTTAATTGCATGCTTAGTTTTGTAAGAAAGTATTTTCCAGAGTGGCTGTGTTATTTTACGTTCCCACAAGCAACGTATGTGATCCAGTTGCTCTGCATCCTTTCTAGTATTTGGTCTTATCATTATTTTTTATTTTAGCTGTTCTAATAGGTGTGTAGTGATGTCTCATCATGGTCTTTATTCGTATTTGTCTAATAGCTGATGATGCTGAACATATTTTCATGTACATATTTGCCATCTGCATGTCTTCTTTTTTTTATTTTTATTTTTTATAAATTTATTTATTTATGGCTGCCTTGGGTCTTCGTTGCTGCATGCGGGCTTTCTCTAGTTGTGGTGAGCTGGGGCTACTCTTCGTTGCAGTGCACGGGCTTCTCATTGCAGTGGCTTCTCTTGTTGCGGAGCATGGGCTCTAGGCACGCGGGCTTCAGTAGTTGTGGCACACGGGCTCAGTAGTTGCAGCACACGGGGCTCCAGAGCGCAGGCTCAGTAGTTGTGGCGCACGGGCTTAGTTGCTCCGCGGCATGTGGAATCTTCCCAGACCAGGGCTTGAACCCGTGTCCCTGCATTGGCAGGCGGATTTTTAACCACTGCGCCACCAGGGAAGTCCCCTGTATGTCCTCTTTAGTGAAATGTCTATTTGTGTCTTTTGTCTATATTCTAATTGCCTTGTTTGTGTTTTTACTTTTGAGTGTTGAGAGTTCTTTATCAGTTCTAGATATGCCCTTTGTCAGATATGTGGTTTGCAAATATTTTCTCCCAGTCTATAACTTATCTGTTATCCTCTTAATATTGGCTTTCACACTGGCTTCTCAGAGAAAAAGTTTGTAATTACAATCAATTCCAGTTTATTGATTTTTTTCCTTTATGGATTGTGCTTTTGGTGTCATTTCTAAGAACACTTTACTAAGCTCTGGATCCCAAAGATTTTCTCCGTTATTAACTTCTAAAGTTTTATAGTTTTATGTTTTAGATCTATGATCCATTTTGAGTTAATTTTTATATAAAGTGTTAGGTTTAGTGAGGTTTAATGATATATCTTTTAAACCTAATGATATATAACTGCCTATAGATCTATAGTAATTGTTTCAGTGCCATTTGTTGAAAAGACGTCCTTCCACCATGGAACTGGTTTTGCACCTTTGCTAAATATTGGTTGACCGTATTTGTATGGATTTACTTCTGGGTTCTCCATTCTCTTCCATAGATCTATGTGTCTGTCCCCCTGCCAATCCCATACAGTCTTGATTACTATAGCTATATACTGTCTTGAAACTGGGTAAATGGATTTCTCCCATATTATTCTTTTTCAAAATTGTCTTAACTATTCTAGTTCTGTTGCCTTTCTATATTAATTTTAGAATCACCTTGTTTATATCTGTGACAGAGTCTTACTGAGATTTAATAAGAATCGTATTAAACTTTGTATCAGCTTGGGGAGAACTGATAACTTTACCATGTCGAGTCTTCCAATCCACAAACACAATGTTTTCCCATTTATTTAGATCTTCTTCAGTCTCTTTTATCAGTGTTTTATAATTTTTAGCATACAAGTTCTGTACAGGTTTTGTTAGATTTATACTTAAGAATTTCATCTCTTTTGAGCAATTGTGAATGGTATTGTTCGCTAATATTTTTTTTTGTTTTTTTTTTTGTTTTTTGGCTGTGCTGGGTCTTCGTTTCTGTGTGAGGGCTTTCTCTAGTTGCGGCAAGCGGGGGCCACTCTTCATTGCGGTGCGCGGGCCTCTCACTGTCGCAGCCTCTCTTGTTGTGGAGCACAGGCTCCAGATGCGCAGGCTCAGTAGTTGTGGCTCACGGGCCTAGTTGCTCCGCGGCATGTGGGATCTTCCCAGACCAGGGCTGGAACCCGTGTTCCCTGCATTGGCAGGCAGATTCTCAACCACTGCGCCACCAGGGAAGCCCCACTAATATTTTATTTAGGATTTTTGCATCAATATTCAGATGTGACATTAGGCGAAAGTGTCCTTTCTGTGAGCAATCTCTGTTGCTTTTTGGTATAAAATTTTCTATGCTTTGAATACATACAGGCATGAGGTTTCAGGGGAGCTCTTTTTTTTTAAATTAATTTTTATTGGAGTATAGTTGCTTTACAATGTTGTGTTAGTTTCCTCTGTACAGCAAAGTGAATCAGTTATATGTATACATATATCCCCTCTTTTTTAGATTTCCTTCCCATTTAGGTCATCACGGAGCACTGAGTAGAGTTCCCTGTGCTATACAGTAGGTTCTTATTGGTTATCTATTTTATATATAGTTGTGTATATATGGCCAACAAACACATGGTAGGGAGCTCTTTGATGACTGGCCCTCTTTCTGCTGTGGTACTCAGACTGTTTAGATTTTCTGTCTCTTCCATCAGTTTTGATAAATTCTATTGTCCTAGAAAATTTGTGTTTTCAAAAATATTTGTATTTGATTCAACAAAATTGTCTTACAGATTCTTTTAATTTCTTCTGATTGGTGATTATTTTCTCCTTATTATTTTTAAGTATTTATGAATTTCCTCTTTCTCTTCATTATGTTACCCAGTGGTTTGTCTATCATTTTTTCCCCTCTTTTTTTTAAAGAGCAAGCATTCCTTGGCATTATTTATTAGTTCTGCTATTTTTCTGTTTTTGAGTTCATTAATTTCTTTTTATTCAGATTGATTCTTTCCTTTATATATATACACATTGAATATCTGTGTAGAACACATGGTGTGAGAGGCCTCCATGAAGTCTAGCCAGTGGATTCTCCACATTATGAAATCCCTTCTCAATTGTGGTTAAGGCACAACATAGGTCCGGAAGTTGAAGTTTTCCCGTTGTCGTCCTCTACCCAGAAGCTTCTGGTCTTCCTGGGATATCTGGTAGGTGTCCAACCATCTCAGCAGAAATTTCCAAACCATGCAAGGTAGTTTTGATTTGGGAGCAAAGTAGGCTTTCAAACAGGCAAAGACACGATTCCTCTGGGTGCGAGTTCTTCTGCATTGGCCCCTCCCCTTCCACTAGGTCAGGCGAATGGCAGTCAGTTGAGCACCTGAGTCCTTGCTGCCTCATGTCATTCAGCGCTGGAAGATGTCACCTTTCCTTCCAAAACAGTCATGATGAAAACATCTGCCACGTGTTGAGCTGCTTCCGTAGTAAGTGCATCGTACGTGTTAACTGTGTTCCTTACAGCATCCTTGGCAGTTAGCATCTAACCACTTACTCTTGCAAAGAACTGCAAAGGCCAGAGGTTAGTACGTGGCCGGGTGAGTCTTCGAGCCCAGTTCTCCCGTGCATTTCCAAGATGCCATCCTGCACCAGGAATTGTCTGCTCCAGCTGAGATTGAGAACGTTCAGCTCTCCTGGTGTGGGTTCTGCTTCCTTGATACCATCTTTCATGCCTTGTGGAGTGCTTCCTATTTTCCACCAAGACCTCTCTTTTTGGGGGGAGACTTTTCATTCTTCGCTAGCTCCCATCCAGGTTGAGGGAATGTTGAACCTATGGTATTTCTAAGCATTTTTAAAAGTTAAAATCTTTGCTAAGTTTCAAAGCAGTCGTTATTTTTCTTCTTTTTAAATAACCTTCTGATCTCCGATTTTTCTTTAAAGTCTACCTGAAAAATAACATTAGTGTGGCCAACAGAGTAGTCAGTTGGCAATACATTTAGAACACAAGGCGGGCGACGGGAAGTAAAAAGCAAAATGCTTTTCAATTTTGCTCACGTAAAATTCCACTGACTTCCTCTCCAAAGTAACATAGTAAAATGCAAACTCTTAAAAGAAAAAGAAAAAAGAAACTCTGCTTTTTAATCCTGCTTTCTGTTTATAACCAAGATGTAAATTCGCCTCAATTCGTTGGAATTGCATGCGTTGGAGGAAAATGACCTTGAACTGGGTGGAAAAATTGAGAAAGTGCCAGAGGAGTGAAGCAGAAAGGAGAAAGAGAGAAATAGGGGGGTTTATTTTGTAATTAACAAATCATGTGTGTAGTTTAAAAAGTCAAATAGCACTACTTATAATTAAAAATAGTAGCCCGTGTCCCCATACCCCTTGATCCTGTTTCCTGGTGTCCCAGGGTAACTACTGCAAGCCCTTCAGCTGTTTCTTCTGTTTTTTCTTAAACCCTGTGTTTCTGAACAAAATGCTTTAGTACTCTTCCTTGATTCTTTTAAATTATTTATCTGTTGACTTTCTACTATGAAAGGGGAGAATTTAAATCTCTTTCTGACCTACCTCTAACACACACACACACACACACACACACATTCTCTTTGTCTGTGTCTCTTTCTGTGTGTGTGTGTGTGTGTCTCCTCCCATCCTCCCAAAGGAGTTATATTATCAATTTTAGCTAAATCGGTGTTTAATTTTTGCATCAAGATCATCATTGAACTATTATTTATAGCTGGGTCACATGGTATGCTATAATTACCTTTCCTTTCCTGTGGAACTTTTTTGCTTTTACTGGAGCTAATAATCACTTCTTTTTTTTTTTAATTAATTAATTAATTAATTAATTTATGGCTGTGTTGGGTCTTTGTTTCTGTGCGAGGGCTTTCTCTAGTTGTGGCAAGCGGGGGCCACTCCTCATCGCGGTGCGCGGGCCTCTCACTATCGCGGCCTCTCTTGTTGAGGAGCACAGGCTCCAGACGCGCAGGCTCAGTAGTTGTGGCTCACGGGCCCAGCTGCTCTGCGGCATGTGGGATCTTCCCAGACCAGGGCTCGAACCCGTGTCCCCTGCATTAGCAGGCAGACTCTCAACCACTGCGCCACCAGGGAAGCCCAATCACTTCTTTTTAATGGTTTCCGTGGTTTTCTAGGTACTTCTCACTAATTCATTCCGAAGCTGTCTGATAGACCTGAAAATCTCCTCTGAATGTGTCCGTAATATGAACAATTCACTCTTCCATTTTCTTCCTGGAGAGATCCCTCCCGGAGCCATCTGGCCTCTGCTGGCATCTGAATTTGTAGGTTTTTCAAGCCTATTACATTGCTCTTGTCATGCCCATTGGAATTCTCTTCCTATCTCTCCTGAGCTGTATTCTGTATTTCTTAGATCCCAGGTTTCTCTGTTTTTCTGTTTATTTTCGTGGTACATGCCTTCTGGAAATGGAGCTCGGGAGGTAGAATTTTGGATTCCTTGTATGCCTGAAAATGCATTTTTTGTTGACCTCACCCTTGACTGGTAGTTTGGAAATAATTTTCCCTAAGAATTTTTAACAGCTTTATTGAGATATAATTCCCATAACATACAATTCACTCATTGAAAGTGTATAATTCATTGTGTTTAATATATTCACAGAGTTGTGGTATCATCACAACAATCAATTTATAACATTTCATCATCCCTGAAAAGATGATTATCCCTTATAATTTGGAAACATTTTTCCGTTGCCTCTTTATCTTCAGTTTTACAGTATAAAGATCTGAGTATATTCATACTTACAAACTTTTGAATTATTTTTCCTCAATAAAGTTTTAGGGTTATTTCTATATCCCTTGTGCTAAAAACTGCCCAATGTGGCACCTTGTTGTAGCTGGCACTTGATGTGACCTTGAAATAAGGGAACTCATATTTTTCAGTTCTGGGAAATTCTTATTCTTCTTTTAATCCTTATTCTTATTCTTATTCTTATTCTTCCTTCATTGTCTCCTGCCAACTTTTTTGAAATTATTATTATTTGCATGTTGAATCTCTTGTATTAATTTTTAATACAATGCTAACCACTCTTCACCCTGTTACTTCCTTTTCATCCTTCACATTTCAGCTCAGACACCACCCTCCAGGAACACTTTCCCCATCCAGCCCTAGACTAAGTCAGCACCCCCCTCCATTTATAAGCTCTCTGTATTTCTCCTCTGAACCATATCACAGTTGCAGTTTAATAAGTAACTGTACAATTAATTTTGCAATTTCTGTCTTCCTCAGTAGACCGTAAGTTCCCTGAGGCGAGGGCAGGGTTTGCTTTGAGATTCACTCCAGCCCAGTGCCTGGCACCCTCCCTCTTCCTGGTCTGACACGTGTGTGTTGCTCGAGTGAACACGGGTGGCAGCTATGCTAGGATGAACACGGCGTGAGCTGAGGTTGGCACCATCTATAAAGACAAGTTTTAATAAGCGAAGTCCCAGTGTAACCTTATTCAGGGGTTTTCCAGAACACTAGGGAGAAAACCAGTCTCTGTTCACTGTTCAGCTATTTACTGCATGTGTCCGTCAGACAGCTAAGCCACCTTCTGCGAACTCACTCAGCCACCAGCTTGGCTGGTCATGTACCTGTTTCTGAGTCCTTCTTGTTATTTAGGTGAATAAACAGGAGAATGTTGAGGAAGTGTGTATTAGCCAGTATCCATCCCGGTATTTAAAATGTCATGAACCCCTGAAAACCCCCTTTCTCAGTTTCCTTGATAATAAATTGCCAATAGCATTTATCTCAAAATAGTCAGACGGTAGTCAAAGAATTACCATCTTGTTTTTGACTTGTTTAGACTGGGGTTTCTCAGCCTCAGCACTTTGGGCATTTGGGGCTGGATGACTTAGCTCTGGGAGTTGTCCTGTGCATTTTAGGCTGTTAGTGGCATCCTGGCCTCTAAGCATTGGGTGCCCCCCATGGTAGCACCCCACTTAACCCCCGTCCCCCGGTCATAATAATCAGGAATGTCTCAGACCTTGCCAAATGTCCCCGGGGGGCAAAATCACCCCCAGTTGAGAACTGTTGTTGCACGTGCAGACTTGGGGGTCTCTTCCCAGTCAAATACAGTTGGTAGCACTGCTCAGGGCCTGTTGGTGTTCCACGTGGGAGTCTACCCACGTGGTTGGGGGGGTGCTCAGGAGAGCATATCGGGTCTTGGGCTGGAATTGGAAGTGTTTCTAGAAGTCTCCGGTGGCCAATATGATGACCTGCTTGTTCTTGCCAGCTGGGCTCACGGTGGGTGAAAAACAGAGTGTGTCTCTTTCTGGCACATGGCTTCTAACATCGCGTAGAAGGAACCAAATGTTTTGAGAAACACCAGGAAACTTCCGCTATGGTAAGTGGACCATGATGTTAAACGTTGGTTTGTCAGATGGGAAGGAATTTCCTCAGTGTTGATTTGAATTCTAGTTCCACTTTGGGAGAGAGACTGGTGTGTTGAGATGGGCAGGGTGACTTAGATTTCTGTGGCTGTGGTTTTTGGCTAAGCTCTAAGCTTCCCATTCATTGAATGGAATTAACCAACCATTGTTTTATCCTGTTGGGACTGAGGTGGTAGGACATGTCTGGACCCACAAGCCTAGGAAAGGAGAGGAAGGGGCTGGAGTGAGTTTAAGAGTGGAGCTAGAGTCTGAGTGGGGTCCTTGTGGTGGGCAGGTGTGTCCCCCCCATGATGTCCACATTCTGATCCCAGAACCTATGAATCTCTTACCTTACATGGTGAAAGAGACTTTGCAGATGTGATTAAGTCAAGGACTTTGAGATGGAGAGAGGGTTCTGGACTATTTAGGTGGACCTAATCTAATCATATGGGTTAAAAAGGGAGAACCTTTTCCAGCTGTGGTCAGAGGAGCCATGACTACTGAAGACTGGGTAGAGAGATGCAACACCACTGGCTTCAACGTTGGAGAAAGGGGACCATCAGCCAAGGAATGTGGGAGGCCTCTAGAAGCTGAAACAGGCAAGGAGACAGATCCTTCCCTAGAGCCTCCAGAAGGGAACCAGCCCTGCTGACACCTTGACCTTAGACCAATGAGACTTCTATTTTACAGAACTGTACAATAATAAATTTGCGTTCTTTTAAGCCAGTAAATGGGTAATTTATTTTATTTTATTTTAATTTTTTAATTTATTATTTATTTATTATTTTTATTTTTGGCTGTGTTGGGTCTTCGTTTCTGTGTGAGGGCTTTCTCCAGTTACGGCGAGTGGGGGCCACTCTTCATCACGGTGCGCGGGCCTCTCACTATCGCGGCCTCTCTTGTTGCGGAGCACAGGCTCCAGACGCTCAGGCTCAGTAGTTGTGGCTCACGGGCCCAGTTGCTCTGCGGCATGTGGGATCTTCCCAGACCAGGGCTCGAACCTGTGTCCCCTGCATTGGCAGGCAGATTCTCAACCACTGCGCCACCAGGGAAGCCCCCAGTAAATGGGTAATTTATTACAGCAGCCATAGGAAACTCATATAGCTCTCAAAGTCTAGAGGTCAAAACAGGAGTCCAGTGAGTATAAAGCCCAAAACAGGGGTACTTGGGAGCAGACATTCCAGAGTGAGCACTGATCCCTTGTTTCAGATGGTAACCCTGGTCCTACTAGACATGTGTGTGTGCGTGTGCGCATGTGAGTGTGCATGTTTGTACTGGCCAGAACACAGAGCTTTGCAGGCTGGAGAGACATGGCCTGCTCTGGGCAGAAACCAAAATTCCAGACCACTTAGAAGGCTCTATATCCTCTTACTTAGAGTCCACCATCCATACATATCTATTCCAATTTGGTGCTTACGTATTCCTTGTGTGGTCCTATTATTTGTATCAGGAGGTTTGAAAGAGGATGGTATCATATTTCTAGTACAGCTGCTGTTCTTGAGTACCGGAGTTGATGCATATATTATATACATTAGCTCATTTAATCTTCACAAATGGCAGTTGTTGGAGGATACTGATAATGCTGATCTGCCCTCTGACTGCATTCAGTGTTGCTCGGGAGCACAGTGAAGGTGTTGGGAAGGATTTGGGAGACCAGGCTTCTCTGATTCTTTTGGCTCTTCTCAAATATCCCCATTGTCATGGTAGTGATCTCTGTTTTCTAATCCACAAGCTTTCCTCAAGCTGCAGTGGGAAATTTGGCTAATGCCGTCTGGCTGGGCACTTGGTTATCTGGCCCTCAGCAGACTCAGATTGGTTGGTGGGGCCGGTAGGACTTTCTAACAACACGTGCCCTCGACTGTCTGTTCCTTACCTGTTTCCAAGTGAATCAGTCTGGACTGAACATTGTCTCTTCTTAATGTAATGAATACCTTATTGAAGCTGCAAGATGTAGCCAACCCACGCCAATATCTTATCTTTGCTATGTTGTCCTAGCTTCACTGGACCTGTGGACTGGGTCACAGAAACACAGCTGGTAACACTTTAACTGCTTTGTTCCTGAAGAACAGTAATCGCCAACTTCCCAGCCTAGGCTCATACTCTCTGCCTCACTCAGACTTAGCAAAAACTTAGCAGTTTTTGAATAGGACTCCCTTGGGTGGAAATTACCCAAGTCTGCCTTGAGGCACGCTGGGTGTGTCAGGGAGCCGAAGAGCAGGAGTGGAGGTGGAGTTGGGCTCCTCCGCCGGAACCTGGGGCTGTAGCGCTCCTGGGACTGTCTGGTCCCCTCAGAGCTCCTTTGTGCTTCAGGCTTACTCTGCTCTGCTTCTGGCCTCTAGACTGGCCTCTACTTCTCCAGCCACATGATGGAGAATGGGACTGCCATCAACACTCAAGGTTTACAACTTACAATTGCAAGTGTCACTTGGTCTCAAATACAAAATCCCAGGGAAGAATGTATTGGCTTATCTTGGGTCAAGTATCAAGTGTAGGCAAATCAACTGTGGTCACATCATCAAGGTACTGTGATTGGCCTGGCGCCCACCTTTAGGCCGTTCAGCCATGGCCAAGGTGCAGGGTCATGCTGCCTAAAATATCTGCTCCAAAGGTAATCATGTAGAAGGATCTAGATGGAAAGAAAACTGCTGAAAATAATAGGCTGAACACACAAAACAATGTGTCCAGACAGATATAATTACCATTTTTGGCACACACCTTCAAATATTTGAGATTCTCATCTCTACTTGTTGAAAACAACTGTTGTTACATAATATTCATTAGAAAAGTTGATTAAGATCTAGATTTCATGTTTAGTTTATGTTATTTTTTTTTCCATCTTTATTTATTTATTTATTTATTTGTGGCTGTGTTGGGTCTTCGTTTCGTTGCGAGGGCTTTCTCCAGTTGCGGCAAGCGGGGGCCACTCTTCATTGCGGTGCACGGGCCTCTCACCGCCGCGGCCTCTCTTGTTGCGGAGCACAGGCTCCAGACGCGCAGGCTCAGTAGTTGTGGCTCACGGGCCTAGTTGCTCCGTGGCATGTGGGATCCTCCCAGACCAGGGCTCGAACCCGCGTCCCCCGCACTAGCAGGCAGACTCTCAACCACTGCGCCACCAGGGAAGCCCTAGTTTATGTTTTTACTGTTCAATTTTTTTAAGTTCTGAAAATTGTTTTTGTGACCACACATTAGCTCATGTTTGTGTTTTGTAGAAATTGAGATTATCTGCAAGTGATTGAGAAGTGCTGATTATAGGTTTAAGTTGTAAGCATTTTTTGACTGAGAACAATTACTAGTTCCCATGTGCAGCTCCAGAGAACTTGTTTCAGTACCCCCAAAAATGTTGGTGATTGTTCTGGGGATACTGAAATCCTGCACCCAGAGCCGAGGGAAAAGAGGAGTATGATGAAAACCAAAGGATGGGAGACTGGAGCATCCAGGATGGAGAAACAGGAATGAAAAGTAATCTGACCCTTTCCTCCTACCAGCCCAGCTCACAGCCACATCCTTAATGAGAAACTTGACTTGTTCTTCTGAGATAAAGTAAGATCATGTGTGTGGAAGCATTTCATAAACTGAAGGCCATATGAATTATTATTAGGAAATGTTAGTATAGTTGCTCTTTCAAAGAAAAAATTATTGTGTATTTAGAAGAAGTTACCAGGGCAAAGATTTTATGTTTTTTTCTTAAAATATGTCTTTAAGGATGAATGTAGCATCTTCACATACATCCTGTCCCAGGAGATGATTGGGACATTTTCCTGTGCAGAAGCCTGTTCCACAATATTCAAATAAATATTTTATCTTTCTCATTGCATAAGGGTTGTTTTTTTTTTTTTTAATTAATTTATTTATTTATTTATGGCTGTGTTGGGTCTTCGTTTCTGTGCGAGGGCTTTCTCTAGTTGTGGCAAGTGGGGACCACTCTTCATCGCGGTGCGCAGGCCTCTCATTATCGTAGCCTCTTTTGTTGCGGAGCACAGGCTCCAGACGCGCAGGCTCAGTAACTGTGGGTCACGGGCCTAGTTGCTCCGCGGCATGTGGGATCTTCCCAGACCAGGGCTTGAACCCGTGTCCCCTGCATTGGCAGGCGGATTCTCAACCACTGCGCCACCGGGGAAGCCCCGCGTAATGTTTGATGGTTACAAAACCATTGATGTAACATGCACTTAAGGTATTAAGCATTATAATAAAACCAACACTCAGCAACCCACTACACACCTGAAGAGCTGGAACATTGCCAATACTGTTGAAACTATTTATGTGCTCTTTCCGGATCCCACCTATTTGCTTCCTCCCAAAAGTGAAACCATTCTCCTTATTAGGGGTTTATTATTCCCTTGCCTTTTAAAAACTATCTTATCATGTATGTATAACATATGCAAGAAATTATCTTTCTTTTTGAGCTTTATAAAAAAGATTTTTCACTTTATGTAGCTTTTTAAACTTGTTTTCCACTCAGCATTATGCTTCGAAGGATTGTTTGTGTGCCCGTAATTGTAGTTCATTAATTTGTACTGCCATTTAACCTTGGGAATATGCCTTATGGAGACTGAATTGACCCCTTTTCAATTTTTTGTTACTTTATTTTATTATACTTTTTTTGGTCTTAAAAGTAATGCTGCTATTAACATTCTTGTATATGTCTCTTGGAGCACATGTACAAGGGGATCTCCATGGTATGTACTTGGAGCAGAATGGCTGAGTCGGAAGGTATATAAATATTGAGTTTAATGGAATAATGACAAGTCATCTTCCAGAGTGGTTGTCCAAGTAGCCTCTCCTCCAGGAGTGTTTCAGAGTTCTTGTTGTTCCACATCCTCACCAACATTTGGTATTGCCATTCTCCTAAATTTTCAATATAAAGAGTGTCTTTTCAATATAAAGCAGTATCTTTCACTGTAGTCCTAACTTGCATTTCCCTAATCACTACTAAGGTTGAACTTCCTTTCCCATGTTTACTTGCCGTTTGTGTTACCTTTACTGTAAAATACCTGTCATGTTTTTCCATGTTTATGTTGTGTTTTTCTCCTTTGTCTCATTGATTTATAGAATTTAAAAAATATATTCTGAATATTAATCCTTTTGTTAGTTAAATGTGCTCAGAATATATTCTCCCAGCTTAAGGTTTCTCCTACTGGTTTCTTTATGGTGTCTTTTGAAAAGCAAAAGTTTTTATTTTTAGTGTAGTTCAATTTATTTGTGTTTTATGATTAGAATGATTGTGTCATATATAAAATCTTTTCATACCCCATGGTTACAAACTAATTCTCCCATATGTTCATTAATTTTTTTTTAATTTCAAGTTTTACTTCTCACATTTAAGTAGTTAATCCATTTGGTTATGATTTTTGTAAAAGATGTGAAATATAGGGTCTAATTTCAACTTTTTATATTAATATCCAATTGCCTTTGGACATAACTTGTAATAGTTTATTTAGTTCCCATTGATATGTAAGACATCTCTATCAAGTTTATATATATATGTACATGAGTCTGCTTCTGGGCTCTGAATTTTGTTCCATTTACAATTTGTCTATTCATCCATCAATATCACAGTGTCTTAATTACTGAGGCTATAAATAAGTCCTAATATCTTGATAGGGCAACTCCCCCTTGCCCCGTTTCTTCTTCGTAAAAAGTGTCTTATTATTTTCTTTCCTATAAATTTTAGTATCAGTTTTTCAAGTTTCTTTAATATGCTATTGGGATTTTTATTGAGAATTGACATATTTTTCTATCCATAAACATGGTATATAGAGCTCCACTTATTTATGTCTTTTGAAATGTCTTTCAATAAAGTGTTCTCCATAAATGTCCTGCACATCTTTTGTTCATTTTATTTCTAAGTATCTTATTTTTGGCTACTTATGTATAGAACTGTGATTAATTTTTGTATAGTAGCCTTATGTCCAGTCATCTTGCTGAACTCTCTTATCAAGTCTAATAATTTTTCTAGTTTCTTTTCAGTTTTCTTTGTAGTCAGTTAAATTCTGCGGGATCTAAATTTGTTGCTTTTTGTTTCTGCTCCTTCTTTCCCATGGAGAATGTTTTCTTGTGTGTTTAATGATTTTTTAAAAATTGTGAGCACGTATGTGATCGAACTTAGTGAAACCTCTGAGAACCTAAATTGAAGGCTCTTTTCTTTAGAGGGGATTCATGTGTGCTTCTTTTGGGAGCTGGATGGATGCTGCTCTTCTGAAGTCATTTTAGCCCCCTTTGAGGGTCCAAGAAAAAGTCCGTGAATCAGTTTCCCTACCTTTTGTTGTCCCCAGGCGTAGTGTTTTGATCCCAGCACTGTTATGTGCATTTTTCCCTAGGGCGACTCTGCCCTTTTTCTTTGCTCACTGTTCATGTTTTTTTCAGTTCACAGATCTTTTTTTTTCCTTGGAGATTTCCTTTACTTGCTTGCAAGCCCACTGGTGTTTTAAAACATTCATTTGTTCTAATGTAACCAGGATCTCGTTGTACTGAAGCAGAAGGCTGTGTGAGCATTTAGTCTACCATTTCGTTGATGGTGGACATTCTTGGTTTTTATTTTAACCAAATTAACATCAGGTAGTAAAATATCTGAATGTGTTCCAGTTTTTTCCTTTGTAGCCCACCTCCTCTGTTTTCCTGATCTGAAGGAAGGCTGGATTGGTGGGAAGCGTAATCTCATACCAGGATAGAATTTTGGGGGAGGGGGGATTGTTTTTTATTTTTGTTTTTGTTTTAAGTGAGGGAGGTGGCTGGAGCCCAGAGGAGAGTCAGCAGAGCCTCTCGGCCTTTCTGCAGTCAGGATGTCTTTGACACAAGCACGTCTTTACTTGGGCTGCATTGCTTTGAGTTGAAATCTCCAGTCACAGAGAATTAAATGTCAAGGTGGTTTTGTGATGTGGAAAATCTCTCTGAGGGAACTGGAAACAAGCCACAAAGTGCTGTGAATTTCAAGCCTTCTCCAAGGATTAGGAGACAAGGAAGCATGGGCATTATAGCTCCAATTTTTGAAGCTGGCTCTCTAATAACAATGGATGTGTCAGTCACAAAAGAATAAAATATGCAGCTTTTATGTTAGATAAGGAATGTGTTGCATTCACTAACCTGCCCCCAACCTCCTCCATTCCCCTCGGCTGCACACCCTTTCTCTGCCCTCTCACAACTTCATGAACGTGCCTCATCACAGCACTTAATCATATTCTCTTGAAATTTCTAGTTTACTTCCCTGTTTCCCTCATTAACCTGTAACAATCTTGAGTAAATAGATCATGTATAATTTATCTTTGTAGTCTCAGAGGCTGGCATGGTATTTGCAATGTAATAGCTGCAGGGTTAGGAACAGGACTTCACACATCCCATGTTGCCTTCATCTTTTCATGCAGGTAGAACTTTCACACAATTCAGTCCTACCCCAGCATTACTGATTGGCAGATATCTCTTCTATCACCCTGGATTATCAACCTTCTTAAATTTAAATAAAAAGTAATTATTTATTTCTTTGTAACTGTGACAGATTTTTATTATTACTGGGGCACAAAGGGTTAAGCCTGAATATCAGTCGCTCTCTGGAAGTGTCTGAAGGGAGCATGAGAATTATGTTTATAGTTCAACTGGTAATCCTAGATGTTGGTATAGCATTTGACAGTATATTAATTATGATATATTATTCTTGTTAAGAGCTCAGATTTATGGAGCAATTATTATGTTCCAGGTGCTATGCTCAGACTCTACATGCATTACCTCATTCACTCCCTAATCACTGTGCAAAGACATAGAGTTGTTACCTTACAGTTGTTGTCTTACAGCTGGAGCCCAGAGGTCACATGACTCTCATGCTGGTAAGTGGAAGGACTAGGAGTTTAGTTTGGGCTTCTTGACCTCAAAGCCTGAGGTTGTAACCAATATACTATAACATCTCTCAATTTATAAATTAATATATAACCTCCTTGTAGGTATCATTATTTCCAGAAAGGTTAGGCAGCTTGTCAAGTACATGTAGTTAGTAAACAACAATGCTGGATTTGAGCTAAAGTGGTTAGCACTCATTTCTCTACTCATACTCTTATTGTACATTTATTTACTAAATTTCACAACAGTAGTTTCAAAATGTGTGTGTGTGTTTGTGTGTGTGTAAATAAAACAATGCCTCAGAAGCTAATAAAATCTAACTTTTAAAGTACTGAAAGAAAATAAATGTCAACCTAGAATTCCCAGAAAAAATATGATTCAAAAATGAAGGTGAAATGAAGCCTATTCAGACAGTAAAAACTGAAGAAAATTATTGCTAACGTATCTGCTTTGAAAGAAATAACAAAGGGAGTTCTTCAAGCAGAAAGAAAATGATCTCAGATGGAAATATGAAAATGTAAAAATAAATGAAAAATATCAGAAAGGTTAAATAAGTAGGTTTATAATTATCAACCATACAAAACAATAGTAGTAATGTCTTAGAAAATTTATTTATAGAATTAAGAATAAATTCCAAAATCATGTAAAAGATAGAGGGATAAATGGACTTAAATTATTGTACGGTTCTAGTATTATCATGGAAGTGGTAGAAATTAAAATTTGAATAAGACTAGTAATTCAAGGATACATAGGTAGTCTTTAGGATAATTATGAAAAGAATAGTGTGAATGTATAACTAGTAAGTTAATAAGAGAAAATAGAATAATAAGAATATTTGATCATAAAATAAAAATTCAAAAAGTAGAAAAAAGGAACGTGAAATAGGTGGGTCAAATAGAAAACAAATAGTAAGATGGTAAATAGAAATCCAAATATAGTACTAATTACATTACATTTAAATGAACTATATTATCCAATAGAAGAATAATATTACCATACTGCACCTAAGAAAAAACACAGAAAAATGAACTATGTGCTATTTACGAGAGACACAGTTTAAATTTAAGCAGTCAGAAGTTAAAAGTAAAAGGATGGGAGGAAATATATCATATAAATCTTAACCAAAACAAAGCAAGTTTAGCTATCCTACTATCAGACAAAACAGACTTTAAGGCAAGAGGCACTGATAGAAATAAAAAGGGATATTTCATAATCATAAAAGAATCAGTCTACCAACAATATATCACAGTCTCAAATTTGTATGTACTCAACAACATAGCTTCAGAATATATATAGAAAACATTGTGAGAACTAGGAGAAACAAACAAATTCACAGGCAGATTGGCATTCTTTTTACATACTTCTTTCTATAACTGATAGAATAAGCAGACGAAAACTCATTATGGATGCAGAAGATCTGAACAACACAGTTAATACATTTGTTCAAAATTATATGTGTGGAACATTGCATACAACAATCACAGAACTGCAATTAGTTTAAGTGCACATGAAACGTTAAAGAGTTGACTATATGCTGAGTCATAAAGGAAACCTCAACAAATGCCAAAGGATTGACATGATTTAAAGTATGTTCTCTGTCCACAATGGAATTAAAGTAGAAATCAGTAGTAAATAGATAACTGGAAAATCCCTAGTACATGGAAATTTAAAATTATACTCCTAAATAGTTCATGATCAAAGAAGAAATCACAACTGGAATTCATATTTTGAAGTGAATGATAATGAAGGTATGACATATCAAAATTATAGCATGTGGCTAAAGCAGTGCTGAAAGGGACTTTATAACCTTAAATGCACATATTAGAAATGCAGAGACTGAATATCAGTGATCTCAATAAATTGTACAAAAAGAACAGCAAATCAGACCTAAAGAACTACCAAGAAAAAGGTAATGAAGATAAGAGTAGAAATTAATAAAATATTACTTTGAGCCTTAGGAAGTTGCTGATATTCAATCATTTTGATCTATAAAAACGTAGTTTCATATGGTTCCTAATAGGAAACAAATAATAGAGAGAGTAAACAAGGCCAAAAGTTGATTCTTTGAAAAGATTAATAAAATGAATAAACTCATGGCTGATCGGGGAAAGAGAAAAAAAATCAACTACCAATGCCAAAATTGGAAAAGGGAGCATTGTTAAAAATTTTACAGACACTAAAAAGACAATAAAATGATACTAAGAACATGTTTGTGCCAATAATATTGAAAATAGCTGAAACGCAATAATTCTTCAAAAGACACAAGTTACTAAAACTGACAGAAGAAGAAATAGAATAGCAGAGTGGTCCGATATCTACTAAAAATGTCAATTCATTATTAAATATTGTCCCACAAAGAAAACTTCCAATTTCAGAATGTTTGAGTTCTTCCAAACATTTGAGAAAGGTATAGCACTTAAAAAAATCCAGAAAATGGAAAAAGGGAAGCATTTCCCACCTATGACTTTGACATAACTTTGATATCAAAATCTGATTAGGAATTACAAAAAGCAAATTTATGAAAAGATTTCTTTCTTGAGCATAGATACAAAAAATCCTAAGCAACGTATTGCCAAATTGAATCCAGCAATATATGGATCCAGCAATCCATCACCACCAAGTGGGATTTATTCCAGGAATGTAAGTGTGGTTTAGCCACAGTTGTAACCAATTGCTATAATTCACCACATAGACAGAACTAAAGAGAAAAATAATATGATCACTCTGATAGATGCATAAAAGGCATTTGAGAAAATTCTATAGCCATTTGTGTTTAAAAGAAAAAAGATCCCTTTAAACTAACAATAAAGAGGAACTTTCTTAAGCTGAAGAAAAATATCTACGAAAAACCCATGGTGGAGTATAGCCAAGCTCCTTGCAGTGAGGGGCACTGGGGCTCACACTGCAGAATCTGCTTGGAGCTCCTGCTGTGACTCCAAAGCTTGTATGTACTGACTCATTTTGAGAACTAAAAGTTTTTTATAATGTGAAAAAAAAAAATAGTGCAAACAGCAGGAATTACATATTCTCCTGTTATAACATTAGAAAGTAGTTTGATAGAAGCTGAAAGACTCTATTCAGTATTTTCTGAACATAACATGATATGGAGCTGCAGCAACCATCTTACAACCCAAAGATAAGAAGTATGAAAAATGAATATATCTTAATGTATTCCTAGACCTCCAAGACAAGTATGATAAATGAACAGGTAAGGATGTCTTCTTAGAACTTGGAGACAATGAGTATGAAAAATGAATGTCTACTGATGTTGACTCTGCAACAGTCAACCAACTGCATAAGTGCTAGCAGCTGCAAACATCCAGATTCTCTTGTTATGTGAGAAAGAATGAACTCATACTTGGTTACAATAAAAACAAACTAACACATAAACAAAGGAAAAAAACCCCTACTGGAAATGTGGTGAAATACTCAATGGTGAAATACTTAAACCTTTCCTTCAATCTCAGGAATGAGACAAAGATGTCTATTATTAGCATTTCTTTCAGCATTGAACTGGAGATCTTAGGCAGTATAATAAATAAGGCAAGAAAAAAAAATAAATCTCTAACAATTGGAAATAAACAGAACTATCATTGTTCTCAGATGACATATCATGTCCTTAACAACATCCAAAGGAATCCCAAACTCTTAGAATTATTAATGAATTAGCAAAGTGGTTGGATACACAGTCAACATACAAAAAGCATTTATATTTCTACATACCAGCAACAAAAAAAGGAGAAAATAAAACTTAAAATATTTATAAAATAATCAACATCAACTAGGAATAAATCTAACAAAAGATAAGTACAATAAGACCTAAGTAAATAGAGGGATACACCATGTTTATGGATTGGAAGATTTAATATTGAAAATGTTAATTCCTTTAAAATTGACCTATAGATTCAATGCCATCTCAATTAAAATCCAAAAGGCTTTGTTTTGGAAATTGACAAGCAGATTCTAAAATTTATATAGGAATGCAAAGGGCCAAGAACAGTCAAGGAAATTGTGAAAAGCAAAAACAAGATGGGAAAATGTACACTACCAGATACAAAGACCTATTATAAAGTTACAGAAATCAAGACAGAGTGGGTTTAGCATAAGATAAGGAACAATGGAACAGAATATAGCATCCCCAAACATACTCACACATGTACAGTCACGTGATTTACAGCAATGGTGTCGTTGATGTGCAATAGGAAAGTAATCATATAAACGGTTATGGATCAATTGAAAGCCCATATAGAAAACAATGTATCTTGACCCTTACCTCACACTGTCCAATAATCAACTTCAAGTAGCTTGCAGATCTAAATGTGAAAGGTAAAGCAATAAAGCTTTTAGAAGAAAGCATAAGAAAATATCTTTATGATCTTGGAGTAAGCAAAAATGTATTGAAAAGGGCACAAATACTGCAAACTGTAAAGAAAAAAATAGGTAATTGGACTATATAAAGTTTAAGAAATTCTCTTCATCAAAAAATACTACAAAGTATAAGACAAACTGGAGAAAATATTAGCAATCTATATATTTAGCAAAAAACCTTATATCTAGAATGTATAAAGAACTCTTACAAATCAATATAAGACAGACAACTTAATTGATAAAAAGGGTAAAACTTGAATAAGCATCTCATCAAAAGATGATATTCAAATGCCCAATAAACATATAAGATGTTGAACTTCATTAGTCATCCAGTAAATTAAAATAAAAAGTACAGTGAGATAATAGGACATACCCATCAGAATGGCTAAAATGAAAAAGAAAGATAATACCAAGTGTTGACAAGAATGTGGAGCAACTGGAACTCTCATACACTGCTGGTATAAGTGTAAATAGACACAGTTAATTTGGAAAACTACTGCAGATGAACGTATGTATATCCTAGGACCCTGTGATCCAGCAATTCTATTCCTAATTACACACCAAGCAGAATTCTATGTAAATTCACCAAAAGATACATACATAGAATTTCCATAGAACTACCACTATTCATAATAGTCTAAACTGGAAACTACTCAGATGCTCATTAGCAATAAAATGGACAAATACTGGGTTGGCAAAAGATGTTATGGAAAAACCTCAAACGAACTTTTTGGCCAGCCCAATAAATTGACCATTCTCAGAGTGGAATACCAGAAAGCAATGAGAATGAAAAAATCATAATTATGGGCAATAATATGAATTGTCAAAGACAAAACTTAGCCTGAGACAAAATGAACAAAGGTTGTTTATTCATAAACTTGCGGCAAGAGGACGCTCTGCTGTCTCTTTCAAGAGTCAAATGTGGTAAAAAGGCGAGGCAGTTTCATAGAGTAAACAGGAAACACTTAGTCTCTTATTTCCAAGCATTCTATTAAGACGGAAGTGTTGGTAGTAGAGAAAGCTTTCTAATTAGTCCTAAAGTACTTTTAACCATGGTAGGTGGACAGCAAAGGGGCCAGCTCCCTACTGCCTGGCAGAGGAAGTTCTGCCTCTATCGAATGGCCTGCAGAGCCCATGGAACCACAGTTCTGCTGCCCTGTCCCTTACTCTCCTCCAGGATATCAGCTTCCTTTTGCATCCTCCAAAGTACCACAGTCTCATCTTCCTCCACCTATGGGATGCTTATAATCCAGTGGGGGATAAAGATAATTCTAGAAGGGAGTATAACATTACAAACAGAATTAAAATATGAAAGAAATGAACATATAAGAAAAGAAATTGGTTAGATTGGAGGATTAGGACAGGCTTATCTGATTAAGTTTGAGGTCTGAATAGTTTAGAGCAGGGGCCCCCAACCCCCCGGCCACGGACCGGTACCAGTCCGTGGCCGGTTAGGAACCGGGCGGCACAGCAGGAGGTGAGCAGCTGGTGAGCAAGCGAAGCCTCATCTCTCGACAGCTGCTCTCCATCTCTCGCAATACCTCCTGAGCTCCGCCTCCTGTCAGATCAGCTTCGGCATTAGATTCTCAGGAACGCGAACCCTGCTGTGAACTGCGCATGCGAGGGATCTAGGTTGCGCGCTCCTTATGAGAATCTAATGCCTGATGATCTGAGAGGGAGCTGAGGTGGTGACGCTAGCGCTGGGGAGCGGCTGCAAATACAGATTATCATTAGCAGAGACGTTTGCACAGAGACCATAATAAATCAACTGCTTGCAAACTCATATCGAAACCCTATCAGTGAGTGGCAAGTGAAAACAAGCTCAGGGCTCCCACTGATTCTGCATTATGGTGAGTTGTATAATTATTTCATTATATATTACAATGTAATAATAAGAAAAGTAAAGTGCACAATAAATGTAATGTGCTTGAATCATCCCAAAACCATCCCCCTCCTTGGTCCGTGGAAAAATTGTCTTCCATGAAACCAGTCCCTGGTGCCAAAAAGGTTGGGGACTGCTGGTTTAGAGACAGACAGAGAACAGGAGGAGTCCGGACAAATGGAACAGTATGTGCAAAGGCCCTGAAGCAAGAGAGGGTATAATCAGTATCAGGAATTGAAAGAAAGAGCATGGAAAACAGGAGGTAAGCAAGGGTCTTATAGAACATGATGAGGAATTTGGTCTTAATACTAACATAACTGATATTTTAAGCAGGAGGTGACATATTAATATTTCATTAGAAAAGTAAACCTCTGACTGCATGATAGATTGGAGGGCAGTTTAAATTTCAGAAGACCAGTGGGAGGCAACTGCAATAGTCCTGGCCAGAGAGAATGGGCTGGATGGTGGGAGTGAAGATGGAGGGAGTGGAGGGATTCTAGAAAGATGTGGAAGGTACAATTGACAGAACTTGGTGATGGTTTCACTGTAGGGGAGAGAGGGAAAGTGGGGCCAAGGAGGACTCTGGGATTTTGTTGCCCTGGGTGGATGGCAGTACTTTTTCTGAGGCAGGGGCTGCCAGGTTGGGGTACAGAGTGGACGAAATAAATCAGTTGGTTTGGGCGGGTTCAATTAGAGACATCGCTGAGACGGTAAGTGGAGAGGTCAGATAGACAGAAGGATGTGATGTAGGTCTGCAGTTCAGAAGAGAGGGCTGAGCCACATAATTAATTACCCTTCAAACATAAGCATTGAATTTGTCCATATTTGGTTTTTTTTAAGTTTGAGAAATGATTACTTGGTTTGCATTTCCTTTTTTCTCTCTCCCCTTTTCTTTGGAGGACTTGTTTGGATTTTTCTTTCCACCTCTCTCTTATTGTTTGTGTGATTCTTTTGACTGAGAGGCTTCCTAAATTCATCACTTCCACCCAGGCAGGGTACACCCCTCACCTCTGCCACCCCTCGCCTGTGCTGACTGCCTCGCTGGGTCACTGCGGGGCGTGATCAGCAGAAAAGCAGATGGCAAAGGAACTGCAGATGCAAGTCATTTGGAAGTGATTTGAATGTTGGAAACAGTTTGCTATTTTGGGTGAGGATCATTTTCCGGTGCAAAGGGCCTGAGCTGTTGCTGAGGTGCCTTTCGAAAGGCATGCTTAACGCATCTTAATCTGCAGGCGTGGGCTCAAGTCCATAACCTCCTGAGAAGGAGCATGTCGTTTGATAGATCCTGGCTCCCGGCAGGTAGTCACACAAAGCTGGTGGACAGGTGAGAGAAGGGAGAAAGTTCAGCAGAGGGTTGGCTTCCAAGCACCTAAGAATCATTTTCGAACTAGTCAGACAATTCAGAATGAATAGAGCCAGCTACTTTTCTAAACAAACTTTACTAGACAGTATTGATTTGGACTAGAAACTGAGAACCTTCTTGGGATCTATCTGGATCCTGAGTCCAAAAAGATTTCACAGTTGGAAAACAAGGATTCCAAATGCTTCAGCTGGTGGAATGTCCTAAAAGATTAGTACATTGGTGCTTAGTTCCAATATTTAAAAAATGTGAAAGGAAGATGCTCAGGAAGACTTGTCTATATTGCTTAACAATTAATGTTATAAAAAACTGAGGCAGAAGGGAAAAATGTGTTTTCCACAGGAAAGTGATTTTTCTTTTGCTTATCAAATTGACCTCCACTCTGGGAAGTCAAATTTTGGCTCTTTTACCCTCAGTAATTTCTGTGCAGTAGGATGTGATGAAAGGGGTCTGGCCTGGGGCCCAGATATCACTGGATTATTGCTGGCTGAGGAGTGGGGTGGAGGAATTGTCTGCACGGCTGTGACAGCCCAGGAGAAACCTCGTGTGTCTTAGAGACTCAGGCTGCTGTTTTTGTGGTTGGTGGGATCTAGTTTGTTATGTTCCCAAACAGTTTCCCAAATGAAATTTCTAGGCCAACTTGCCACTTTTACTGAGGTTTCTTTCCCACGTGGAACTCTACTACTGTGTGTGATGTAAATGTTCAGTATAAACAAATATGTAAGTTATTTGTGTATCTTTATGTGCGTGACCAACATTTAGTTCTTACTGGGGGCCAGGCATTGTCCTAAGTGTTTAAAGGGTATGAAACCATGTAATGCTTACATTAATATTTCAAGCTTGGTGCTTTTATAATTCCCATTTCGTGGATGAATAAACTGTAGCCTAGATGGGTCAGTTACCTGGCCAAGGCCACAAGGAAGGTGAGCAGTGGGGGCCAGGGTGTGACCCAGTGCTGCCCACCTCTGGGACCTGCTTTCTCTATTGCTGCACCTCTGCATGGAAGAGGGAAACATTTTTAAGTGTGTGGTCCCAATGGTGTTTTATTTTTTCTTAGGAGTGACTGGGTAACCTCCTATAAGGTCATGGTGAGCAATGACAGCCATGCATGGGTCACTGTGAAGAATGGATCTGGAGACATGGTGAGTCTCTTTTCCCTCTGACCACGCCCTTGGTGTCTGGCTGTGCAGGGCTTGGCAGAGGCAGTGGACACCCGACCAGTGTTTGCACCTGGATGTTGCCTGGTCCTGTGTCAACCCAGACCAGCCATCCAGTCTGATGGAAAATGACCCCCTTTCCGTACCCTGAAGCTCGGAACCAAGTGGCCCACATTTAGGGCTCAAATTCAGAGCTGCTGGGATTCAGTCTCTTCCACAAGTCACAACTCAGCCCTGGAAGGTCAGCGGCCCATGGGGAATGTTGGGGCCTGCACAGCTAGTCAATTATAGTAGTTCCCGAACTTTCTTTAATGACCCTGGTCTCTCAGCTCCACGCTTCCCTCCGGGTTAGCCAGTTCCGAGCTTATCACCCTCTTCCTCGGGTTCTCAAGTGCAAGTTCCAAACATGGTATCCAGTGCCTTCCAAGATCTGACTGCAGCCTCCATTTCAACCTTCTTTCTCATACTTACTGCGTCCTGCACCACCCCGCCCCCAACCCTGCACACAATCCTCTGTGTTCCAGTAACAGGGAGACGGTTGCTGTTCTCCTGAATCCCATCTCGGGGCTTCTCCAGCCATTGCTTCCTTTTCTTTAGAATCCCTCCCATCCCTACACATCTAAAGAGTTTTCCTTCAAGGCCAATTCAAATGGCACCTCATCCCTGAAGCTTTGCCTGGTCCTTTCCTTCTTCTGAAATCCCAGAGCTTTGTGGATGTCTCTTTGCCATGGCACTAATAGATTTCACCTACGATATCTAAATATAACACCCCTCCTCCTCCCTGCCCCCCCCCCCACTAGACTGGGGCTTCCTGAGGGCAGGGTCCAGGCCTGATCCATTTCTCCTTCCCCCTCACTGCCCAGCTCATGTTAGGTGTTGCTCGAGATCTTGTGGAATGAGTGAATTACTGACTCTTTCATGCCTTGATAATCAAGCTCTAAAAGAGCCTCTTTTTTTCCCCTTGTGCATTAATAGATATTTGAAGGAAACAGTGAAAAGGAGATCCCCGTCCTCAACAAGCTGCCTGTCCCCATGGTGGCGCGCTACATCCGCATAAACCCACAGTCCTGGTTCGATAATGGGAGCATCTGCATGAGGATGGAGGTCCTCGGCTGCCCGTTGCCAGGTGAGTCTGCCCGTGCTTCCTGCAGGGCAGGAGTGCTGATGGAGCACAGGTGCTTAGCCAGCAAGGTGAATAAAAATAAGCCACACAACCTTTTTCTTATGTAAAAAAATACCACATCTATTGCAGAATATTTAGAAAACATAGGTAAACAAAAAGAAAATAAATAAAAATCTCCCATAACCCCACGAACATTTGGTGTATTAAAGTAACATGTCAGCTGTGGTTTTGCCTGCTGGGATTTTAAGATATGTTGCAAGGTTGAAAATTCACTCAAAGCTACTACTCAGAAGCAGGCAAAAAAAAAAAAATTAGATAACATTTTTTTGGTAACACGTTTAATTGCCCTTGACTGCTCCTGCTACACTGGGTAGAGGAGATGGTAGGAGTTAATTTTAAACTTGACCGTGTACATAGTCTCTCTGTAAAAGTAGCTTCGCGTGGATGCCTGTGTCTTTGGGTAAATGCTTGCTCCTTTAGGTTGTGTTCCCCTTGCCCTATCTTCACATCATGGGATCTGGGTGTGACCGCAGAGTGACAGGAAGATGGGGGCTTGAATTCACACATGGACCCTTGCTGATGTCTGCTCTGGACAGGCTGAGCTTGTTTGGCTCACTGCTCTGTCGGCCTTTCAGAACATAAGAGTGTGTGTGCATATGGAACCTTATGTGGCAGCCTCTTCGTCCTGTCCAGACATCTCCAGGGAAGGAAGCTGGCCTCCAGAACATTCCTAAAGCCCTGCACTAGGGCCTCTAGGAATTTCCACTTTCCTGTCCACCCACAGTCAGGCCCTAGGGAACAAGGAGCACAGCTTCGGGTTATCTCTCCTATACTTTCTCCTCCAGGAAAGCCTCAGCTTTCTTGTCTAGTGTGAGAGTCAGGCCTTGCTACCTCTGGATTCCCCCTGCCAGGGGGAAGGATACCACCAGTTCTGATGTCTCAGGTGCCGCTATATCTGTCATGCTATCTCTATAGCCATCCCACCCCCCCCACCACCATGAACTTACAGTTACTGAGTTTTGGGAGCATATTTCATGTCGTTTATTGCTTTTCCCTCAATATAATATCCATGATCTTGCTTTGCCGAGTATGAATTTAAAGAACATACGCTCTGTATTGGTGAGAAAGATGGGTCTACCTACCTACCTACTTACCCTCACACCAGACAGATTCTTTGTTACATATTTGTGCTTACTAGACGGCAAAGCTTTTTCATGTCGTTAAAACTATTAGAGACCATCTGTCTTGTGGATGCTTTTATCCTAGTCTGTGGACAATATCTCATGTTTTCAAACTGCCTCTTATAGTTAGAAGTTCAGTTGTGTCCAGTGTTTTGATTCTCTACAGAATCCCACAGTGAGTATCTTTGTTTCTGTGTCATGGTGCGCGTCCAAAGTTATTGTGTAAATTATGGGATTATTGCTCAAATTATGTTACGGTGGCTGGGATTGCCGGCGGAAAGGAAGTCTGTGTTTTCAAGGATGATCCAGAGAGAATGTTGAAGGCTTCCCAATTTGGGATCTAGGCCTCCTTTTGTGGCTGGTTCAGCCTGGGATGACAGTCGCCTGCTGCCGCCCAGGGCCTGCTGGGCTTTCCTGAGTTCACTGCGTCTGCAGGCACAGACGTAGGCGGGAGTCTGTGAGGCCTTCTTTGCACCAGGTCACTCAGCACAGCCTTCGTCTGCTTGCTTTAAAAAGCAGGGTCACGGTTTCTCTCCGAGGGCAGAAATTCATCTGTTGTTGGTAAAGGGCAAAGGGCAGCCTGTGAGAGTCTCATGAAATAAATATTTTCCTGTTAAGTTATTCTTGGTGTGTGTATGTTTGAAGATAGGTCCTGGGGGCAATTTAAACACAAAGACAGAATTACAGTGTGAAATCTGGATGGGTTTCAAGTATGGACTTGGAATGGTTCTATTTTCCAACCCTGAATATTTAGGGCCATTTTTCTTCTAGAAGTTACTTAGCAGTCTGCCCAGAGGAGAGCTGGCCTTTGTGCATGCCTCCTGGTGGTGGTCACATCTGAGGGCCTGGGGTGGCAAATGGGCCCCCATGTCCATGTGGGTAATTGAATCTTGCTCAGTTGCCTTGTTGTTGACACAATTCCTTTGTGCAAGTTAATGAGGCCGAAGGCAGGGGTGACCCAACCAACTCAGCCACTCAAACCCAAGGTGACTTCGTGCTCTACATGCAACCGCCCAGAGTCTATTCTTCCTGGAACTCTTGTTTATGAAAAATTCATTTACCTTTGCTTCTGCTTCTCTTTGTTCTGTCCTGCCTGTCTTCCTGTGGACTGTCAGGTGGGAGCAGAGGAAGGGGAAGATTCTTTTTAAGTCTTCATGAATAATGTGTCCAGAAATTTTTGAACTAGAAAATGAATTACCCTATACCATGGTCTATTAATAGGATTTTTAAAGCTCAAAATGAATAGAAAAGGGGGAGTGTTGTTTAATGGTTACAGTTTCAGTTTTGTAAGGTGAGAATGTTTTAGAGATCTGTTTCTACAACAGTGTGAATATATGTAACACTACTCAACAATACTCTTGAAAATGGTTAAAATGGTAAATCTTATGTGTGTTTTACCATGATTCAAAAAATTTTTTTAATTCAAACAAATCTTTTAAATGTTGTTCATTTTTTTAAAAAGTGGAAGGAAGTCCTCTTCCCCATATTTGAATGGACTTGTCCATTTTGGACTAAGGATCTATGCAAATCGGAAACTCTGGGGAGAGCTTCTTAAGATAGATTTTTAATAATGAAGAATTCAGGTGAAGACACACGCCAGCTGGCTTCCAGATCACAGCCTTGGTGGTTTTCAGGTATTTTGCTGTTGCAAGCAACACTGCAATGTGCTCTGCCTCGTTCAAAAAAGAGCTCCATTGTTCTGCACACAATTTCCCCACAGGGTGACAGGACTGTGCCCAGGGTCCTGGGAAATGACCCTGCAGGGCAGGGGGTGGCAATGCTTGAGCCCCTGGTGCTGGTCTGCAGCTTCTGTTATGAATGTGAGACTCTGACCTCTTTGGGGAAAGTCTTCACTCCTCCCATCTCGTCTTCCTGGCCACCAGGTCTGAGCAACTGTCCTCTCTCTGCACAGTGCCAAGGGGTCCAGGGTCTTGAATTTGACCCAGAGGAGCTTGTGGTGCGCTGTACAAAGATCTGTGGAAAGGAGCTTGTGTCCCTCAAGCATGGGGGAGCTGCTAAAGGGCAGTGCCCCTGAATCATTCCTTTGGGCGGGCCAGGACCCGTTGAAATGCTGTGTCTCCTTTCTCTGAATACACATACCCTCCATTCATAAGCCACTGAGAAAATGTTTTAATTGTAAGACCACCACCAATCTCGCTGAACTGTAATAATGTTCCAGCCTGCCCCATCCCCTCTCAACAATTTGTATAAATTGGGGGAAGGATGGGTTCTATTGGATTAGCATAGCTGCAAGGACCTTTTAAATCTATTTGCTTTACTACCTTCCACTTTTCTTCACCAAGTCAGGCCACACTCCCCCCAAAATTCATGTCCACGTGGAACCTCAGAATGTAACCTTTTTTTTTGGGAAGAGGCACTTTGCAGATGTGATTAGTTAAGATGACATCATACTGGGTTAGGGTGGGCCTTAAATCCAATGACTGGTGTCCTTAAGAAGAGAAAACAGGGCTTCCCTGGTGGCGCAGTGGTTGAGAGTCTGCCTGCCGATGCAGGGGACACGGGTTCGAGCCCTGGTCTGGGAAGATCCCACATGCCGCGGAGCAACTAGGCCCGTGAGCCACAACTACTGAGCCTGCGCGTCTGGAGCTTGTGCTCCGCAACAAGAGAGGCCACGACAGTGAGAGGCCCGCGCACCGCGATGAAGAGTGGCCCCCACTTGCCGCAACTAGAGAAAGCCCTCGCACAGAAACAAAGACCCAACACAGCCATAAATAAATAAACAAATAAATAAAATTTTAAAAAAAGAGGAAGAGTTGCAATTCCATGTGCCCTGTAATTAAAAAAAGAAGAAGAAGAAGAAGAAGAGAAAACAGAGACACACAGGGAGAAGGCATGTGATGACTGAGCCAGAGATTGGAATCACGAGGCTACAAGCCAAGGATTGCTGTCAACTGCCAGAAACTGGGAAGATACAAGGAAGGATCTTGTCTGAGAGCCTTGAAAGTGCACAGCCCTGCTGACAGCTTCATTTCAGACTTCTGTCCTTCAGAACTGTGAGAGAAGAAATTTCTGTTTCAAGCTACCTAGTTTATGACGCTTTGTTACGGCAGCCCTGGGAAACCAGCACACTAACAGATCCAAAGACGGCATAATGTTCCATAACTATCCTCAGTCCCGAGGATGTGGTTTTCATTTACCACTCGCTCCACCCTCCCCTCCATTCTCTGTTCTGCCACAGTGATAGGGTAATAGCATCACAGCATAAAGTGGGCCTCTTCTCAGAGGTCGCCTGGGCCCTAGAAAGTGCTATCTTTTTGTAACTAGCCCTTTCTAAATAACTTGATTGGAGTATCCATCCATCCATCCATCCGTTCATTCCTCACTCATTCATTCAAATATCAAACGCTTCGGGGGCACCCGTTCTGAGTCAGGGCCCAAGGATTCTGAGATAAGACGCCACAGTTGCTGCTCCCGGAGCTCTCGCTGTCCAGTGGGGCAGGCGTGTCGGCCTCTTTTCCCCAGTGAATCGCCCTCAGTTCAGGGGCTCCAGGCTTGCAGGCTGCAGCCTGTGCCCCCGTCGCAGAAGGCAGCTTGCCCTTCTGAGTTTAAATAAACGTGTGATTTCTCTTCTTGTCCAACTGCCTGATGTTGATTATCTTAGGAAAACTGTATAAACAGCAACACTCTTGAAAATTGCCTTTCCTGACAGTTTCTCCTGTCAGTCAGGCTGCAGATTGGCCCTGGGACTTGCTGGCGAAGGAGCGCCAGCCAAGAAATCAGAGGGTTTCCTGGACTCACGCGGGCAGCCTGGTGGAGATGCTATGCCGTAGGGTTATATGAGGTGGGGCGGCAAGGAAATAAGCATGAATGATGTGCCGCTCCCTCTTTGGAGCCACGTGGAGCTGTGGGTTTGATGCTTGCACTGACAGTAATGACCTAAGATCATAATGGGCTCTGCCTGGGGGTCCACGTCTCCCCCTTGCCCCTTTTGGAGCGACCTTATCATAAGAACAGTCAGATGGCGCTGGACAAGTGCGACTTCTTCTCATTAGGGAGCCAGCTCTTTGCAGAAGGGGTTTGGTGCTGTTTGCATATGGTACCAGGTCATCTGTGCTCAGGGCTCTGTGCTGGGGGTGTCGGGGCTTAGGGAGGTCACAAGGCCATAGTGGTGGGCATTTCCTTGGGTGAGGGGCTGGCCTCATGGCAGGGAAAGAAAGGTCTGTGGTGGCTGCGTTTCTGGTATCCTCCTTAGTCCTCAGAGAGCACTTGAGGTCAGCAATTTTTTTTAAATGAGGTGAAATTCACATAACATACAATTAAGCTTTTTTAAAGCATACAGTTCAGTGCTAGTATATTCACAAGGTTGTATGATCACTGGCTCTTTCTAGTTTCAGAACTTTGTCATGGACCCAAAAACAACCTGGACCCACTGAGTAATCACTTCCGGATCCCCCTCCACGGGGTAACCTCTAATCTGCAATGTCTCTATGGATTTGCCTGTTCTGGATAAAGCATGTCATGAGACTAGCGATTGTAGATTGCAGTGAGCCCCCTTTCCAGGAAAGATAGCCTTTCCTCTCCCAGCTGAGCACCCGCAAAGCAAGATCCCAACCCCCAAAGCAGCAAACAGCTGCTGTGGTTCCAGCTTTGCTCACGTGGTCCCTGAGTTAGTAGGTTAACTTGTCTAAAGCACCCTGTGCTCTCTACCTTGGGGAGGGATCTGAGCTGACCAGGATTTCTGGCTGCATGGAGATGGAGATGGAGATGGAGATGGAGATGGAGAAGGAGATGGAGCTGGAGATGGCAAGCCTGGCTGAGGCTCTGTAAGCCTCGCGACTTTTTGCCAGGTTAGGAGAGGGCCCGCTGAGTGGTCCCTTCCCCCCCATCCTCCTTCTAGCTCTTCCTCTTCCCTTTCCCCTCCTTTCTTCTGAGTGCTCTTAGTTTTTGTAGTTGTATAAACGACATCGGCTTGTAGGAATTAAAGAAAAAAGTCAATTTATCTGGAGGAGAATTAAGTCAAGGGCAGACATCTCCTCCCCAGTCCCCAGGGGTCACCACTGCTAATGCATCCTGATTATGCCTGTTAGGATGCTTCGGCTCCAACAACAGAAACCCCAGCTCCCACTGGCTTAGCAGTTCAGGGAATTCTTTATCTCATGTGATTAGAAGTCCCAAGGGAGGTTGATGGGGGATCTAGGGTTGGTTCACTCAGTAGCTATTGAGGTTCTCTCTGTCCTCTACTCTGGAGAGATTCTCACTCACTCCTTTGTGCCATTAAAGTCCTTCCCTTCAATCTGGACCAATAAGAGTGGCCAGGAGTGCTATGTTCTGATTGGCTTAGACCAGTCATGTAGGACCTCTGGAGCTTAAGGCATAAGGTCAGTTTCCTAGAAGTGGAGAAGTGGGGATTCCCAAACAACACAGGGCTTCTGTTAGGAAGGATGAAAGTGGACTGCATGCTGGGCAAGCAACTGATAGAGTCCACCACACTTCTGAAAATTTCCATGCAATTGTGATATTCATTCATTCATTCATTCATTCACTTATTCCTTCCTTCATTTAGTGTGACTGTTTGCCAGGCACTAATACTAACAATAAACCAGTGAGGGAGGTACCAGTGTTCCCCTGTTTATGGGTGAAGACACTAAGGAAAAACTGCTCCAGTGACTTATCCAAGGTCACACAGCACACAAGTAGAAGAGATTGGAACCCAGGCATTCTGGCTCCAGGCCCATGCTCTCCCCACTGGGTAGTTCTGACTCTTAAGATGCTTCTCGAAAGTTGGCTGTCTCACCTCTGTGCGAAAGTTAGAAGCTGGAGGTTGAGCTGTGTTCCCACACAAATCAGGCACCTAACACAGCCACCACAAGTAATAGAATAATGTGAATGAATTCAAAACCATATTTCTGTCCCTAGATCCAAATAACTATTATCACCGACGGAATGAAATGACCACCACCGATGACCTGGATTTTAAGCACCACAACTATAAGGAAATGCGTCAGGTAAGATCCAGGTTTGTCAAAGAGAAATCTCTCCTGTGCCCAGAAGCACGTAGTTGTTTGTTTTTGTGCTTTTATGGTTTGTTGAAGCCACAGGAAATGCTTGTAGTTTCGAGGCTGAGAATGCCTTGGGGTTCAGGTGACCAGAGGAAACCTCCCTCGCCAGCAAGTGATTGAAGCAGAATTCGAAGCCAAGCTTTCTGATTTAATACTATACTTCTTCCACCTACACCGTTGGTGGAAATGTAAATTGGTGACAGCCACTATGGAAAACAGTATGGAGATTCCTTAAAAAACTAAAAATAGAGCTACCATATGATCCAGCAATCCCATTCCTGGGTTTATATCCAGAAAAAAATGAAGACTCTAGTTTGAAAAGATTCATGCACCCAAATGTTCATAGCCAAGACATGGAAACAACCTAAGTGCCCATCAACAGATGATTGGCTTAAGAAGATGTGGTATATGTATATACAATGGAATATTAGCCATAAAAAGGAATGAAATATTGCCATTTGCAGCCACATGGGTGGATCAAGAGAATATTGTACTTACTGAAGTAAGTCAGAGAAAGACAAATATTATATGACATCACTCATGTGTGGAATCTAAAAAATAATACAAATGAATCTATATACAAAACGGAAACAGACCCACAGACATAGAAAACAAACTTATGGTTACCAAAGTGGAAAGGGAGAGGGGGAGGGATAAATTAGGAGTATGGGATTAACAGATACAAACTACTATATATAAAACAGATAAGCAACAAGGATTTACTGGATGGCACAGGGAATTATAGTCAATATCTTGTAATAGCCTATAATGGAAAATAATGTTTTATATATATATATATAAAACTGAATCACTTTGCTGTACTCCTGAAACTAACAGAATATTGTAAATCAACTATACTTCAATTTAAAAAAATACATCACTGTGTGTTTGAGTGGTATCACTGATTTAAGGACAATAGTCATGTGCAGAGTCGAAGAAGAAAAAGAATCCGGAATAACACTGGTAATAGTAATAGCAGGAAGCTCTCACATACGACCTACATCAATTTCCCTACATTAGGAATTTACCTGTGTTAACATGGTCAGTCTCTCTAACCACCCTAGGAGTGCAGGACTGTTGTTGGCCTTATCTTACTGATGGGGAAACTGAGTCACCGAGGGAATATGTAACACTCCCCTTGTTATTCTGATTCTCTGATTCTCGGTATTAGACTCACTGGGGGAAATTTGGAAGAATACCTATACTTGAAACCTGCCTCTGGCCAATTAAAGCAGAATCCTGAGGAAAAGGCCCTGGGGAATCAAAATTATTTAAAGCTCTCCTTGTGATTCTAATATACAGGCAGGTTTCAGAACAGCTGGTTGATACCTTATGGCTCTCAGTGCTTTAGACTGTTAGGAGGAAAAGACGTCCCAGATGAGATTGTCCCCAGATTTAATGACAGAAACCAAGTAATCCTGAGCTATTGACAGCATTTATCTAGTGGGTGCAGAAGGGAGAAGGGACCAAGAGTTTTTTAGGACAGGCTAAAAAAGCAGCCCTATGCTGACTGCTTTGCCTGTGTAATCCTGTTCAGCATTCCCCCCAAGCCTTGTGCTAGAAAGCGCGGGGAAGTGTTGGCAAATGAGAAACCCTTAGACATGTAAGAATCTGTTGGAAGAGAAGGAACAGAGAAATGTACTCACAAATATGTTTAACAAACAGGCATTCACCAAAGGCCAAAATAACATGGCTCAAAGCGAGGGCTCATAGGTGCTGAGGGAGCGGTACCAGCCACGCGGTACAAGGGCAGGAGGCTTTCCTGAGGTCGGAGCAATTAGGCTTTGCCACGAGGGCTTCTGTGCTTCATCCCAGGGAGTCAACAAACCCAGTTAGTCTCCATGTCATTTAACTTGAGATACACAGAGCTTCCAGGCACCTGTCAGCACAGACTCGGAGGTGGGACGTGCTAAAGAAATTGTCTTGTGGTCTTGCTCTGCAGAAATCAGGATAATGTGTTTGGACTTGAGGTCTGTGAATCATCCGTGCTGCTCTCCATTTTCGGGTGTTTATGTGACTGCTCACCGTTCCATTTTATGAAGCACTCGTGTCTTAACACAGCTTTGCTCCGTGGGCATCTCGGGACATCTTTTTGCCCAGAAATTAGGCAAATATCAACTTAGTTGGTGCAGTTAATGTCAAAAGCAATCTATCTAAATGCATTTAAAATGAGCTCACTGCACAGAGAGTGTGGTACCTTTAAATAGTTGTCCCGCATGGAGAATGGAGGTCCTTCTCATATGAGGAGAGCTAATGGATGTGCTTCATTACCCTGGGGGTCTCTGGTCCCCATCACTTGGTAGATGTTAGAGCTAAGAGGAACCCGAGAAAGCAGTGCAGCCCCTGCAGGGGACACTGGGTGACCACTCCGATCTCTCAGGACCCCGCAGCACTCAACTGGAACCTGTCCGAGGTTGGGCGGGGGTGGGCATCTATCAATCCTGAAGAGTGTTCAAGCCAGAAGTGATTTGCCATTTGGACTCCTGGCTCCTGGGGATGGGAAGGAAGCCAGCGCTTTTAGCAATTCCCTGTATGGAGTCTGCTAGATTGCCGTAGAAACCTTTCTACTTCAGGGGGAAAAAAAAATGTTAGTTTATCCTAGTATTGCGAGAGACATTTACAAAAAACACAAAAATGAGAAACAGACGCAGGAGCAGGAAGAGAAAACAGAACAGCTGCTGCACTGGAGGGGAAATCAGGAGATGTGAGCGGCTAGCGTGTGTGGGAATTATTTCTGGAGCACTGACTTATAAGACACCCTTCTCCCCGCAGGGCGAGCCCCGGGGGCTTGGGAAGGGGATGGGGGGAAGGGGGGGGGAGGCAGGAGGCCGTTGCGCAAATGCTGATATTATGATGCAGATTGAGTTAATTGTTCTGAGCACTGAAGGCCTTCCCAGCATGTGTCACCATTCATAATTGCTCAGTCATCTCCGTGTCTACATGTACGTTACCTTTCTCCGTCATTTGGGACCCCGAGGGCAGAGACTCTGTCATTTTATCTTAAATCCATAAAGTGTACTGGATAACTGTACTTTTGAGGTTGTTGCGGGGGAGATATTTGGGGGACAGGAGGGAGAGGTGGCCGGCCGTGGTTGGGAAGGGATGGGGCTGCCGATAGGTCTGCCGTCATCCAGGGCCTGTGGCACGACGAGACGGAAGGAAGGGTGGGCCGAGCAGCGAGGACAACGGGAACAGGACCGTGGAGGCAGGACGGGACGGCCTGTTTCTGGGACAGTTGTCAGTGCCAGGAGAGGCTTTAGTCTTGAGTCTGAGAATCGGGAGGTCTTTTCCAGGCGCAGAGCTGTGTCTGGGGAGATCCTTCTGGCAGTTGTATGGACAGTAGACTGGTGAGCTCTGTCCCTGTCCCGGGAGAGGGACCTGCCGGGTCTGAAGAAGGATGGGGGGAGGGGTTTCTGAGGGGGACTGACCAGTCCTAGGATTCCCCAATAAGTCGGAGAGAGATAGGCTTCTGGTGTGCTTCCCAGGGGCCGGGATACCGTCCACAATGGGAGAAAAAGAAGTGGTTTTGGGGAGAGGTTAAAAAGATTGGACTTTGGTTGGGGACCTGCTGTTGTCAGGTGCCAGATGCTCAGGAAATTCTCTCTGGTTGGCTGATAAAGGAGCGTGTGGCATGAGGCAGTAGAAAGGAGTCCAGGAGAGACGTGGGTTGGAAGGCAGCCGGCTAGTGGTTTTGATTTCCCGGGCAGCTGAGGATGGTCGTGGGCAGCAGGCGGTGGGGTCGCTGAGCTCCTGACCCTGGGGGTGGACGATGGTGGCAGGAAGCCCGGGCAGGAGAGCAGGCTTGTGGGTCCAGACAAGCGCAGCTCCGCACTCCGCCACAGGACGCCTCCGACCCTGGCTCTCTTCCTTCCCCCTCCCTCTGGAATTCCTTTTCACTTGATCAGATGCAGTGTCTGTTTCTCAGACAAATGAGTAGAGATGATGGAAGAGGACTTTTTCTCCTCTCCCTTCTCTCTCTTTTTTTTTTTTTTAACATTTTAATTCATTGCATAGACAATATTGTAACCATATCAAATGCAAACGAAAAGTCTCAAGGTTACTCCTCCATGAACCCAATACCCTAAAGAATCAGTGGTTTTCATTTTCCCCCATTTCTATCCAGGGTTTGCATTTCTTTGTTCACAGAATTCATACGATTTTGATCAGAGGACGGTTACAACTTTGCCCAGATTTTCTCACTTAACATTGGATCATTAGCCATGTCTCATTGCTGTCTTCATAATTGTCGTTGGATGCTGCGGAATGTTCCAGTGAGTGGATGCATCAGTTTTCTCAGCTACCTTTCTGCCCTGGAGCCTTTGGATAGCTCCCCACTTGCAGTGACTTGTGTGAGAGGATGAAACCTGCTCCAGCAAGTGTCATCGTGCACGTAATTTACCTCTGATGTATCGCTCTGATCCTCTGATGTATTGCTCGAAACTGAATTACTAGGAAAGGGGGCTCTTTCTTCTGTCTCCTTCAGGAGAGGGGGGAAGCAACAGAGCCGGGAATTCAGTAGATCCCAGGATGTGATTTATTCCCTCCTCAGAGATGAGGAGACAGAGTCTTGAGAATGCTGAGCATCTTACAAAACCCACTACTCTCGAGGGCAGTGTTCCTCAACCATGTTTCCTTACTGGCCCTTTCTAGACACTTTTCTTAATTACCCATTACATTAAAAACGAAGGAATAAAGTTTTGTTGGGTAGGGTTGCACTTTGGAGGGCCACAAAGCATGTAATATTTAAGATTTTTAGCCCCTGGAAGACCAATTTTCACCTCCTTTGGGTGATGTCATCCTTGTCGAGGATGAGTGCTTCCTCAACAAGGCAGTGAAGAAAATTCTGTCCCTCTCTCTTACTTTAGACATCAAGACTCAAACATTTACCATTAAGACTCAAACTCCAAAAAATCCTCTTTGACTCTTTTTGGGAATAAGCAAGGTAGCTCAGCAGCCAGGTTTGTGAGGGTGCCCATGGCCCCTGGAGAGATCCTTCCCAGCATTTCAGAGGGCCACGGTGCAGAGGGAATTGTCAAGAACCTTCCTAAAGGGAGTCTTCAAATGCCCGTGTTCTCGTTCCTGTGCCTGGAAAAGATACTTGTGATACCACAACACCAAGAAGGAAAATGTGACTGGTATAAAAATACTGCCATGGTGGGTAGAGGATAAAGAGGTGACTCCGATGAGTTATGGCTAAGAATCACCCCATCCTGAGAGGCTGTATCCCCGGCTAAGTGTGCATCCAAGGGAAGATGCTGTTTGTCTTTTTCCAATGTCAAGGTCATGATCTCCAGCACAGGGGCACATTCCTCTGGCAGCTCATCAAAAGGGGAAGGAGGGTAGGCATTAAATGACAGCCAGACTCTGTACTGAATGCTTGTGTTGACCACCTAGTTCAGGATGAGCCGAGTGGCTCTGTGTCTGCAGAACTGGTCCTTGATCTGAACGCAGGACAGTGGGTCACCTGCTGATCAGGACTTGCTGAGGTCCACGCTGGTAGTGGAGCGTGTGTGGTCAGCAGGGACTGGTATGAGAGGCCCAAATCAGATGGTGCTTGTGCTGTGGCCGTCTACTGGAACAATCCCGTGTACAGCAGACAAAAGAGGCGGCATTCCTTGTTTTGATTGCTCTGCTGCACCTTCATGGACAGATAAGAACTCAAGAGTCCAAAGCCCTGACTCCACCTGGTACCAGCTGGGTGACCCTGGGCAAATCCCTCAGTCTTTCTGAGCCTCAGTCTCCACATCTGTAGAATGGGGACAGGCCTCCTTGCTTATCTACTTCACTGGTGGTCGTCACGATGAGATTCAGTAGAGAAATAGAACTTACTATGACCGCGATGGTGAATGTTGCTAGTGACATTATCACCATGCCTCTTGTTAAAACTTGGCCTACTCCCATGTGGTTCCACTTCAGCCCCTCGGTATGTATCCCTCATGGTGAGAGGTGTGAAGCTACATTAACCTTGCTGGTGTGTGGTTTCTCCAGTGATGGTGGGTTTCTGCCTCTTCCCTCTTTGAACAAGAGTCCTTTATAGTCAGCTTTCTCTTTCTCTCACCTAGATATTATAACACAGAGTGAGTTATCATAAAGCAAAGCATGTTCCCCCCTCCCAGGAGTGGTGAGAGAATAGACCCTGAATGCCTGACCAGGGCTGCGGCTGTAACACCTCGTAGGTGTGTCGTAAAAGCAAAGCACCAGCAGCAAAAGCTCTATTCCTTTAGAGATGCGCACCGAGGCCCCGGGATTGCCCTCCACCCAGCAGTGCAGAATGCTCTGTTACGAAAGGCAAACCAAGTGCCATGTCACTCCACTCCATCAGAAATTCTACGATACTGATTTACCAGTTCCATAGATTTTAACCTACCATAACGTTTGTGACAGAGTTGTTTATTTACAGTTTACAAGGACATTTTATGGATCATTTGGTTGGTGAGGAATGTTTTGAAAGATGCTTAGAGCACGCCCAGGCCCATGCCACCCCTTCCTCCATCACCACCAGCCCAGCTCCTGCTCATCTTGTAAAAGGATGAAGCCCTCCCTGGTGGGTGCCCACCGCCCAGGCTGGGATGTCCTCCCTCGCTGCTTCCACAGCACCCAGGCTTCCCTCCTGGTCTGTAACACCCTGTCAGAAGTTATCTCATGAACGCACCTGACTCTACCATGGGGAAGCGTGGCTAGTCTGGTGCCTGGCAGAGACATCCTTTGAATCAGAGCTTCTTTCACTTGGGGATGGCTAAACAATTTCCCCTAGAAAGTCAAGGCCACTTACCCAGCTCACTCACAGGTACCCGTTCAGAGATGGGAGGCACAGCAACCTCTGGCGGGGATGTCTCTGTCCTTTGCCCCAGGGCTCCTGTGATGAGCAGACGCTCTTCCCTTCCTTTGGCAGCTTGTCTGACAAGCTCGACTGTCCAAGCAAAATTCAGGAAACAACCCGTATATATTTCACTTTCTCGTGGAAGCCTACGTCCCTCACCCTTTCACTGCACGGCTCCCGTCACCCTGGCCTCCACACACCCCTTACTTGGCACCAGTGAAGTGGCGATGGTACCACTCCATCTGTTACCTCGCTTTGAGTTCCAGGAGGGCGAAGCCGTGTGTGTTTCTTCAGCCTGACGTCATAGATTGCTCATTACAGTGTAAGAAAAAAATGATATTCAGTAATAAATATTTATTTAGGCAAGGGTATAGAGAGAAAAGGCTCAGTCTGTCTAATGAGGGCACAATAAGAAAACAGGAAACCAAAGTGAAAAGGTAATACCTCGTCACCCAGGGAGGTGACACAGCCCAGGGAGGTGATACTACAGCCCAGGGAGGTGATACTACAGCCCAGGGAGGCGACACTACAGCCCAGGGAGGTGATAAACACAAGCACGAAGTGCTGGAAGACAGGGCAGAGGGGCCGCGAGGAGGACATTCCAGGCCGGGGGATAGCACTGGTGTGCAGGAGGGTGGGCGTGTGCAGGGGGCCGTGGGAGAGGGCTGTCTTCTTGAGAGGTCTGCCCTCCGTGCAGCGTGGCCACCCTTGTGTAGGGCCGTAAACCCATCTTGTTTCTCAGTTGATGAAGGTCGTGAATGAAATGTGCCCCAACATCACCAGGATTTACAACATTGGCAAGAGCCACCAGGGCCTGAAGCTGTACGCTGTGGAGATCTCCGACCACCCTGGGGAGCACGAAGTCGGTGAGGCTGCCCCTCTGTAGTGCACCTGGCCCTTCAAGTCTGGGGCTTTCTTAAAGAGCGAGACGATGGTCACCCTGTGAGGACATTCACGAACCAGGCCGGGAGCCGTCCATGCACTCGCTCTCACGTAGATTCTGCAGATCTTGTTTCTGCGAACCCCTCATTGTATGATGTGGGCTGTCAAATTACTTAAGAAATACCCTCCTTTTCTCCAAAGGGACCGTATTTAATTCTGTTCCCCATCTCTGAGACCGGTCATGCTAACCAAAGAGGAAAATGGCTGGAGATGGTTAGGACAGAGTTTTTTTCCCGGAGAAAATTCTGGACTCCCTGGTCATTAAGGGCTCTAGTTAGAGGTGGTTCCCTTAATTTTCTTTTAAATTTCCATCCTATTTTCAAGCATTTCCTGTTTTCAGCCATTTCTCATTCAATCACTCCCAAAACTGTGTTCTCCTACAAGTCAGTGGGTTGGGGGAGCGGGAGTGGGGTCAGTGATTTTTCTTTTTGGTAAAATTGTGAGCCCTTTAGAAATCCACTGCAAGTTAAATGCAAAGATTTGTCTGATTCTCTCGACTTTAATGTTCATCGGTATTCCAGGAGTTTCTCTCAGGAGTGTCTTTCAAAGGGTAAGGGCTTTATCTGTGGGTGAAATCACATTTCCGCAAAAGCAGTAGCTTGGCCAACAAAAGAGGCAGAAGTGCTGTCAGCTCGTGCCCGCACTGACAAATCCGACGTTGAAAAAGCTGAGCTTTGAAGAGAACAAGCTCAGACAGGCCCCCTTTACAAAACGGTGTCACTGCTGACGTGCCCTGACACTATTTTCTGCTTGCATTTATTCATCTCTGTATCTTTATAAAATTGAATACAAAGTTCTTTTAAGAAAAATAATTGCCTCCCCCGAAGAGAAAAATAATTGCTCTGGCTTGTGTTTAATTTGTAACTTTTAAACTCTAAACACTGTGTTATTGTATTTGTTTTTGCCAAATAAGGCTAAACATTCCTACCCCGTGGCTGGTATCATTTGAGATTTTTCTACTCATTTTCTTATATATCTGACTATCTGGGAATTAATAAAAATTGTACTGGTATAATTGTGGTTGATTTGAAAGGACAGAAAGGGCTAAAATTGTAAGTTTCTATTATTCGGAGATTTCTTTCCTAATACAATGTGATGAGGACTGTTTTGCTGGAAGCCTCTGATATGATCCTCTATTTTTTCCCATCTTTGAGTAAAGGTGAGCCCGAGTTCCACTACATCGCGGGGGCCCATGGCAACGAGGTGCTGGGCCGGGAGCTGATGCTTCTGCTGATGCAGTTTCTGTGCCAGGAGTACTTGGCCCGGAACTCACGCATCGTCCACCTGGTGGAGGAGACCCGGATCCACATCATCCCCTCCCTCAACCCGGACGGCTATGAGAAGGCCTACGAGGGGGTAATGGACCGTTCCTCTCGCCCAGCACAGCAGCTAGCCACCCCCTCTCCGCCCCCCGCCCAGCACAATGTGCTGAGCCATGAGTTGATCTGAATTCCACATTACCAGCTTTCTTCTTAAGTGTCTTTCTGCTGAGACAAGGAAACACGCAAGGCTTATGAAAGATGCACAGCAGTAATTGAGAATTATGGGGAGACACTAACAGACTGAAGAAAATGAACATAAATAATAATATTGTTATATATACAATGGGAACAATAGGATAGAATAATAATAACACCTAGCATTGATTGAGCACTTAAGGCACGTTCTAACCTTGATTATTACCTACAATCCTCTCATCAGTTCTCTGAGGACAGTTATTTTTATGATTCTGATATATTGTTTATATGTCATGTTCTAATTATGATATAGAATTTATATAGGTTATAGTTATATAGAGAGTTATGTATAGATTACAGTTAGTATTAATGTTGTATTGTGTATTCATAATTATATATCACAGTATCTGGGAATAAAATGGAAAACTATACTTAACACAATGGTACCTATCAAATGCAAGTTTTACAGTGCAGAGTTTTGGTTGTATTTATTGGTGCAAATGGTTGGTTAGGGATTTGTAGTGCGAAATAGTGAGCCAGAATTGCAGGGAGAAAGCATTAATATGGTGGCGTTTGATTTTTGCACTGACAGAGTCTTAGACTCATTACTACTTGGAGTTTCATTCAACCTGTGTAGAAGAGGTGAAGGAAGAGGAGGAAGGGGAGACCTAATACTTTTCTGAGTACTGCCATATGGCAGGAATGATTCTGTGCATTCCCTCTTTGGAGTTGCTTGGCTATATTATCCATCACCCACCAAATATTAACAGATTATTAACCAAATATTCTCCTTTGGATGTCATCTTTGGGTCAGAGGGTGCGTAGAGGCTTAGAGACACACCCCAAATGGAGATGGAGATGGAGATGGAGGTGCCTCATGTATGTGAGAGACAGAATGGTCCAGAAGTCTGTGGGTTCCTCATATTCTGAATTTTCTCCCAGGGCTCAGAGCTGGGAGGCTGGTCCCTGGGACGCTGGACCCATGACGGAATTGACATCAACAACAACTTTCCTGACTTAAACACACTGCTCTGGGGGGCAGAGGACCGACAGAACATCCCACGGAAAGTTCCCAATCACTATGTTGCAATCCCTGAGTGGTTTCTGTCTGAAAATGCCACGGTGAGTAAAAAGACCCCATAATCTCTAGAGCGGCGGAGGCCAAAGTTAAACCCACCGGTATTTGCAGAGGATATAACATTTAAGAACAAGACAAAATCATTTTTTCCTTTCATGTTTTCTCCAAAAGTAGGGAAGTGTGCTAGATAATAACTACCTTTTAAATTGAAATTTGAGGAGATTCTTCCTAGAAGAGAAATCATTTAATTAGATTTCTTTGCAGTGCTTCCTGAAAAGACTTTGCCTGAATTGTGCGTGTTTGTTACGGTCATTGGTCATTATAAACTTCATCTTTGGCAGTGCAATGAAATTGCAGTGAAATTTGTTCTTAGACCTCCCTGATTACTTGAGTTATCTTATTTTTATTTTCACAAGTCCCCATGGATTTATTACATGTGGTGCTTCTTCGGAAAGAAAAATGCAATTGGATGAGAAATGTCTCCCCCAAATTTCTTAGGTCTAGTTTCGCAAAAAGTATCTCGTGGAAGAGATAATTTTCGCAGAATTTCCCATGCCTTTTATTGCCTCCTCTGCCCACTGTAAATGCTCTTTACCCTTAGTCTTTTGTCCTATATGTCCTTCAAAAGGTCTGCCTTGATTGCTATATGAGTGTTAGGTTTGGGTACACCAACAGAAAAAAAACAAAATAACAGCGGCTAAATGAGGTAAAAGTTTTTTTTTCTTTTTTCACATAAGAGAACCCTGGAGGCAGATGGTTCAGGGCCAGCCAGATAGAAGCCCATGATCATCAGGAACCCAAAAGTCATCTTTCTGCCTCCATATGTTAGCATGTGGACTTTGATTTTCAAGGTCATAATTCAAGATGGCAGTTCCATCTTGGTGCTCCGGCTATCATGTCTTTGAAGGAAAAGGAGAGAAAAGGTTAAAAAAAAGTCTTCCTCTCAGATAAGTCAATTAACTTTCTAGGCATTCCTAGAATTCCTGCATAATACTTTTGTTTAAATCTTGCCAGAATTTAGTCAAAACTTGGTATCAACCCACCAAAGGGAAGGCTGGGAAATGCTATATTTTAGGCAAGCACATTGCAAGATCAAAAAAAAAAAATTAATAATAATCATTGGCTTCTCTTCTTGAGGAATCAAGGGGAAAAAGACGAATGGGTAGAGGGCAGCTCTCCAGAGCTCCAGCTCACAGCACATGTGGGTACCACTTACTGAAGGAGGGCCAGCGTGGTTGCCTCATTTAGTGATGCACAGGATCGTGTTCTCCAGGACCTCAAGAAGCAACCAGTCAAATGATGGAGACAGACAGTGGCAATACCATGTGGTTTAGTTAGGATGCCCAAGGGCGCCTTATGGGGGGTGGAGAAGTAAAGAATTCAGGCCCTCTGGGGCTTCTGAATCCTTTCTCACATTTCCTAATTCCACCCTACCTAATCCCTCTTTTTTTCCAAGCTAACATACTAGTGACATCTGGCAAAGCTGAGGATTCAAGTGATGTTATAATTTGGGAACCCTTGGACCAAAATTGGAATATGGTTGCCCGCTTTCTTAGCCTTGAGTCTCTGAGAGATAAGTAATTATTTTAGCACAATTATAGAAAGTCCTTGGATTTCAGTCTTTGCTTTAAGTCCAGAATTTAGTTTTTTGAGCTTGTTCTTTAAAAACATAGGGAGAATTACACAAACCTGCCATCACCAATACCTTTCTCAGTTATGGACAGGTTAGATAGATAAGAAATCAGCAAAGATAGAGATTTGAATAACAGTTAACAGTCTTGACATAGGGATCTATAAGAATTCTACAACCAACAAGTAGAGAATACATATTCTTCTGAGTAATCCCTGGAGAATTTTCAAAAATTGATGGTGTTCTTGTCTGTAAAGGAAATCTCAACAAATTTCAGAAAATAGGAGTCAGGCAGACCATGAGTCTCTCACCACCATACAATTAAACTAGCAGACAGTAATAAGATTAATGAAAACATCACCATGTATTTAGAAAATTTCAAAAAAAAATTAAGTAATGAGTCAAAGAAAAAGTTCATACTGGCAACTAAAAAATAAATCAAAGATAATGAGAACACTAAATGTCAAAATTTGTGGAGTATAGCAAAAAAATAGTGCTTTCAGGAATTTATACCTTTGAATGATTATATTCCAAAATAAGAAAAGCTGAACATCAGCTAACTTAAGAAGCTAGCAAAAGAATAACAGAAGAAACCCCCCAAAATGTAGAAAGACTGTGATTTAAAAGAGCAAAAATCAATGAAATGATAGAAAAAAACAAAAAAGACATAATTTGTCTGTAGAAAGAAATATCTGGTAAAATTTAACAGTCATTTACAATGATTTTCAAGGTGAGGAAAATGATTTTAAATGGTATTAATTATAAAATAAAAGATTTTAAAATTAATTTTTATTGGAGTATAGTTGCTTTACAGTGTTGTGTTAGTTTCTGCTGTACAGCAAAGTGAATCAGCTATACATATACATACATCCCCTCTTTTTTGGATTTCCTTCACATTTACGTCACCACAGAGCATTGAAAGCGTTCCCTGAGCTATACAGTATGTTCTCATTAGTCATCTATTTTATACATAGTATCAGTAGTGTATATATGTCAATCCCAATCTCCCAATTCATCCCACGCCCCCCTCCAGTTCTTATAACTATGCTCTAATGCCTCACTAATTTATGGAAACATAGTGGATGTGACTACATAAAGATTCTTATGGAGGTGATTATTCCCTTTCCTGAACCACCATGCCATTTTAGCCATATCTTCTTTATGAGTTTTTGGCACTTTTAAACTTGTAAAAGAGATATTTATGATTAGTTTTATCTCCCTTGCTAAATGATAGGCTGCTTGAGGGCACATTATATATTTTTGAAACATTTTTTCTATCCCTAACTGCATCTAATGTACTTACCACGGAATTCAGTAGATAACTAATTTTTTAAAAATTCTTGTAGCATTAAGAAAAATGAACTCAATATCTTTGTAACAATCAAAGTAAGATACATATTTGGTAGAATGTCTTTAGTTCACCTGAGTTCAATCAGGTACTAGATAGACTGCATACTAACTGAGGAGATTAATCACAAGCAATATATATCCCAATGCTAAAAAACAGAGTAAATATTTGATGAGTGAGTTGACAAATATTTTTTCCCTTACACATATCCCTTTGATATTTGTGCATGTGTATGTGTCTGTCTATCTATCTATCCATCTATCATTATTATTCAAAAAAATTTTTTTATTGTGGTAAAAGTCACATAATATAAAACATCCTATTTTAACCATATTTAACTGTACAGTTCAGTGGCACTAAGTATATTCACATTGTTGTACAACCCTCACCATCATCCATCCAGGGGAGAAGGAATGTGCACCTTGGCTACCAATCTTCATGGCAGTACCATCAATATTAGGGTGCTGTGTCAAATATCAGGAGCAAAAGGGTATTATTTCTCAATCCTCAAAACTGCAGGAGCAAGGCAAACTGCAAGAGGACACTGATCATAGCAACGGACGAGGCCTCACACTCAGGAAAGTTGAGGTGGTATTTATTTCTGCTGCTACTTTCTTCTTTCCAGTCATTTTATGTGTGGGACACATTCCTCCTAAGGCTGCATTTCATGCCTGGGGGTCTAGTTACTTACTGTCACCTGGGACAAAGCATCATAAAAGATTAATAAATTAGCAACATCAAAATTAAAAAGCCTGTTCTTCGTCAAAAGATTTTAAAAACTATAATGAGAGAAGGTTAAAAACTGAGAGGTGTTATTTGAAAATTATATAATTGGAAAAGAATTAGAATTTTTACAAAGATAATAACAAATGAAAAAAATAGAAACAACTCAGTAGAAAAATGGGTAAAGATACAAAGAGGCAATTCATGGAGGAGGGAACATATGGGTAATAAACAAGAAAAGATGTTCAGCATTACTAGTACTAAGGAAATGCAGATAAGAGAACATTTTACACCTGTTGATTTGGCAAAATCAACAGTAGCCGAGCTCTGGAGAGGAGGTGGGACAGTGGGTCTCTTATTCATCGTGGGTGAGAGTGTAAATTAGCACAGTGACATCGGAAAATAATTTGATTATCTTGTAGAGTGGAATATGTATATACCTATGACTGCAGCTACACTTCTAGTGATTTATGCAAGATAAATTTCAGCACAGGTATACCAGAAGACAGCACAAGTTAAAAGCAACTGTATTCATTATAGCAAAAAATGGAAAATTTCCTGTATGCCCATCATCATGAGAACAGATAAATTGAATGATGAGATCTTCATATTGAAGTGAACTATATAGCTTTATGCAACACAGATTAGTCTTAGAAACATAAACTAAGATGAAAAAATTACCAAAGACAGTAATCAGTATGGTTACTCTGCCTTTTTTCGTATCAAAAGAAGGTAAAACCAAGTAATATATTTTTAGGCATACACATGTGGAGTTAAACAAAAGAGAATCAGAATCATATCGTTTAGGGTATCGTGGTTACCTCCTAGTGAGAAGCGGGAGGATGGGACAGAGGAAATCACATGTGTATGCAGAAATTGTCAATAAAAGCTGATTCTTGGGTTCACCGGTGTTTATTATATCAAAATATAAGAGAAGATGACCAAGTGTGGGTCAATAATGATACTGTATCATGAGCTAAATTCTATGATTCATCCAATCCAGGGCCCCTGATGTGTTTAGGAACAAAAACAAAAACAAAGCTTAATGAATCCTTCAAGTCATTTTCATTCCTTAATCAGTTTTCCATACAGCATAGTTAAACCATTTCCAGTGCTTATTTCTTTTCCATTACCATTTTTTCCCACTGGAATTATCTTCAGAGGGATCAGTAACATGATAAATATTTGATTATCGATCAGTATTTGACCATATCAAGCTTCCCAATTTTAGCTTCTAACACTATCAGTTCCTTTTCTTTCTTCCTTCCTTCCTTTCTTTTTTTCTCTTAACTTTTTATCATAAAAAAGTTAAGCATACAAAATTAGAGAGGAAGCTGTAAAGGACCCCCTGCCCCATGTACCCATCTCAGCTTCAGTACATCAATTCATGTTTCATCTACATCTTCAGCCACTCCTCCTCCTCCCCAAGATTATTGAAGCAAATCCTAGGTATGCTGTCATTTCATTTGTAAATATTTCAGGAAGTATCTTTAAAAGATCAGACTCTCTTTTAAAGCCATAAATTATTACCATTATCATATCAAAATAGATCATTTCATAATATTATAAAATATCCAATCAGTGTTCACATTTCTCCTATAATCATTCTTCATCTCTCTCTCTGTTTGTTTTAATTGGGATCCAACTAGAGCCCATTCGTTTTGATTGGTTTATAAGCCTTTCAAGTCTCCTTTAAACTGTACGTTTCTCCTGTATCACTTTCTCCATTTTTTCTTGCAATTTTATTGTTGTTTATCTTGTAACAACTGGGTTATAAACAACTAGGTTGTCTTCTAACATTTCCCACTGTCTATGTGCTACTGACTGTACTCTTGTGATGTCATGTGGCATACTCCTCTATGTTTCTTGTAAATCGGCAGTGAGATTCAGACCACTAGGCTAGGTAGAACAGGAAGGGGTTGGTAAGCTACAGCCCGTGGGCCATGTCCCACTCAGGCCTGTTTTTGTAAATGGTGTTTTACTGGAACACAGCCACGTTCATTCATCTGCATATTGTCCGTGGTGCTGCCCTGCTACAATGGCAGAGTTGAGTAGTTGCCACAGGGACTGCATGGCCCTCAAAGCTTAAAATATTTCCTATCTGGCCCTTAATAGAAAAAGTCTGCCGACCCCTGTGCTAGAGGCCTGGTCACATACAGGGTTGATGGTTTTTTTAGGTGTGTGTTCTTTCATCGGGAGACACGTTACGTTTGGTTCTCTCTCTTTGTAACTATTGGTGAGCATTAATTCATTGACTGAGCCATTAATTCAGTGGAGTTGCAGAATGTTGATACTCTAATTCTGTCACTCCCTCTTTGTGCATGAACTGGAATGTTCCTAGGAAACGAAACTCCTCTGGGTTTCTCTTTTTTTTTATCCATTATTTCCACAATGGCCAGTTTTCCCAGGACAGATTTTGAAACTCTAAATTTTGCTCAGGTGATTCCATAAAATGATTGCTTTTTCAACTATGTCCCTGTTTGGAAAGCTAGGGAGAGAAAGCAGTTTTCCTTCTTATTTTATTTCTCACATGTGTTTAAATTTGGAACGTTCCCAGGTGGCAGTGGAGACCAGGGCAGTCATAGCCTGGATGGAAAAGATCCCCTTCGTGCTGGGTGGCAACCTCCAGGGGGGAGAGCTGGTGGTGGCCTACCCTTACGACATGGTGAGGTCCACGTGGAAGACGCAGGAACACACGCCCACGCCCGACGACCACGTGTTCCGCTGGCTGGCCTACGCCTACGCCTCCACTCACCGCCTCATGACCGATGCCAGGAGGAGGGTGTGCCACACGGAAGACTTCCAGAAAGAGGATGGGACCGTCAATGGGGCTTCCTGGCACACTGTGGCCGGAAGTAAGTGTGATGGTCCTGCTGTCATCACGCGGCCCGATGACAACGGACTGACTGCTGGACCGGGAGGGAGGACCACCTCCTGCCCAGCCGTCTTTTATCATTGTTACCAGCCCGATAGCTACTGTAGTTAACCATTTATAAGGTGCCAGAACTCTCTGTAGCCTCCTCTTTCATCCTCACAATAGTCTTTGAGGGGGTGTGGCTTACTCCCTGTTTTATAAGTGAGATAACTGGGGCTTGGAGACGGGGTGGGATCCGTCCAAGCTCCCAAGGAGCAGAGCTGGGATCTGTTTGACTCCGTGGTCTGCTCATAGCCACTGAGCTAGTTGACTGTTACAGGGTCAGAGATGGTAGACGTTCCGTCAGCCCTTGGAGGAGACGGGGCATTGACCCCACGCTTGAGACTTTTTCCAAATCTCCTGTTTCCTGGAGGTCTTCCAGCCACATCAGGGCATCTGGCCAAAGTCCCATTGTTGTGATTCGGGGAATACGAGGTACCGCTCCCAGCATCCGCTTAGGACACAGAGGCTTCCAGCAGAGACTTTAAGAGTTCCTTTGCAGCAGCCAGATGACCCCGTGGTCCAAGTTTCAGGATAAGCCCTTTGTTTCCTGTGTCAGGGCTGCTCCTGGCCTAGGGCTCCAGAATGAGGATGGTTGAGGATGTCACATTCCCTTAGGTCCCTCTGCATTGGGATGGTAAGGCCCCAAACATAACGTTCATTGCTTACTTTCTTGACTTTGTGAAGGTTGGTCAAACCACTGATGAATTTGAAAAATATCCCATGTCAAATAGACCTGAGATCAAATTCTAGTTCATCACTTTAATGCTGTGTGACTCTGGGCAAGTTACTTTACCTCTCTGAACCCCCATATTTTCCACTTGTAAAATGGGCCTGAGGATGGTGATGATGATGATGATGATGACGACGACGATGATCCCTTTAGGACTGTTGTGAGGATTACGTAGAGGGTGGATGTGTGTGTTCTGTGTCTTGCTTGTCGGAAACGCTCAGTTATAAGTTCCCACCCCCTACCCTCCCCCCTCTTCCAGTAGCATGCTCACCATGAAACATCTTTTATGAGCATATCCTTAGTCTCTATTTTACTGTACTAATTAACTTTAATATAATTTTCCTTTGCTAGAGATTCAGCCTTCACATACCTTAGAGGTATGTGACACTCTGGGGAAAAAAAATTAAAAAGGAGTAGACATATTTGTTCCCGTGGCCATTTTTAAACATATGCAGAAAGCTTGCCATTTCTTTCTTAGTTACACACCAAGCAGAGGTGTTTTATTTCTCTCCATCAGGGTTTTGCTCCATTCAAAGTAAAAAGAATAAATGCAAATCCCTATCAAGAAAATTTCCTATAGCCAAAAGCATGCTTGCTTTTTCAATTCTAGTCCTAAAAACCTACAATAATCTTTATGTGAAGTATCTGTTTAGGTTTTATGGCTGCGGTGACTGGATTGGGTTCGGACACTGTGGGATTTGTCAGCAGTGGGTCAATAGCAACGTTTTGAAAAATCGGCTGCCACTTAATCACATCAGCAGCATTTGATTTGTTTCTATCAATTGTATTTTCCATTATTTCGGGGACTTTTGTGGCAGAGCCATGTGGTGGCTTAAGCCTTTTTAATCATTCTTCCTGCAGGCGGTGTGACGAAGTCTGCAGATTCATTTCTTTGTAGATTAATGAGATGGGATTTCTAATTTCCTCCCCTCCTCCCCCTCCACTCCTTCTTTGTGTTCGGGTCTTGCTCACTCGTTAGTGGTGCACCGACAGGCCTTAGTTAGTGGGGAGTGGGTAGCTGGGAGCAGGTCCCAGTCTAGCTCAAGAGGCACATGGTTTGCAGTGTGTGCATTTCAACTCCAAAGGGATGTGAGACCTTTGTGTCGGCTGCTGTCTGGCATCCTCTCCCGCACAAGGAAGGCAGATGTTGTGACAGCATCGGGCCCACAGAGCTTTAAGGGTTGCGTGGCCCCGTGTTCCACACTGAAGCCGTGACAAGAGCAGGATTCCAGGCCCGGAGAGAACACAGAGGAAGAAGCCTCAGCCGGGAAGAGCTATCTGGATCACCCCACACCTCCTGCCCACACGTTTCACTTTTGAAGCCATTTCTTACAGAGGATTCTCAGCTGCATGACATTCACTGAAGGGCTGGAATTCAGCGTTAACGATAGCCTGGCGCAAGCTTTTCCACCGGTCTCCTGGTGTCTTATTTTGCCAATTCTTCCAGCGCTTCTAGCACTGATGGCAAAATGGCAGACCCGCTCCAGAGTTTTAAATATCACATTTATTTACTTCAGTACTAACAAGGCCTAAAGGTTGGGATAATGAGAATTGTGTGTGTGTGCGGAGGGGTCCAGCCCTCCCAGGAGGGACTGTCCATGCTGATCAATGGGCACTGCCTGAGGTTCCACGCCTCGGGTTCCACTGAATGAGCTGACCTGGTATTTTTGACCAACCTTCTTCAGCCAGACAAGGCCCTGTGAGGGATTTTTCCATTAACTTGACACCGTCCCACTCCTTTTATCCCACTGCCGTCACTGTCCTTATTTGATCACAGATGTGATCAAAGGCCTATGGCTGGTGACCTGTGAATGGTTCGAATCTGGAATCTGGTAGAGAGAGTGGCTGTGTATTTTGTACAGTTTTGTCGTGACTTTATCGATTAGGCAGCAGATCGATACAGAATTGCTCTTGACACCCAAAGCTGTGATTTTTTTTTAAAATTTATTTTTATATTTATTTTTGGCTGTGTTGGGTCTTCGTTTCTGTGCGAGGGCTTTCTCTAGTTGCGGCAAGCGGGGGCCACTCTTCATCGCGGTGCGCGGGCCTCTCACTATCGCGGCCTCTCTTGGTGCGGAGCACAGGCTCCAGACGCGCAGGCTCAGTAGTTGTGGCTCACGGGCCCAGTTGCTCCGCAGCATGTGGGATCTTCCCAGACCAGGGCTCGAACCCGTGTCCCCTGCATTAGCAGGCAGATTCTCAACCACTGCACCACCAGGGAAGCCCCAAAGCTGTGATTTTTAAACAGACATTTGTACTGAGGGATGTATCACTGAATGCTCCGAGGAAGGAGGGAAGAGAGGACGGGTGAGTGCCAAGGCTGGCTGAAGCGCAGGAGGACCTGCTTTTTGTCCCCAGTCAACAGAGGAACCAGCGCAGCCACCTTCCTCTGTCTGTGGCCTTGACTCTCAGAAGCCAGGGAGGGCTTGTCGGTGGCGTCTTCTGCTGGGGGAGTCCTCTTGGCCCTCACACATAACAGAGCAGCACTGTGCTCTTGCTATTTCAGATGGTCTCCAAAAATAAAATGTTGGGAAGAGAGCCACTGGACTTTATGCCATCTGACATTCATTTATGCATTTTGGGTACGGTCGTGGGTTGAATGGGACCCCCAGAATATACATCTACTTCCTAATCTTTGGAACCTGTGAGTGTGACCTTATTTGGAAAATGGGTCTTTGTAGGTGTCATTAAGATAAGGGTTTCAAGATGAGGTCATCTTGAGTTACCCAGATGGGCCCTAAAATCAGTGACAAATGTCCTTATAAGGGACAGAAGAGGAGAAGACACAGACACTGAGGAGAAGGCCCTGTGAAGACGGAGGCAGAGATGGGAGTGATGCAGCCACAAGCCAAGGAGTGCCAGGGGCCACCAGGAACTGAAAGAAACAAGGAAGAGCCTTTGGAGGGGGCGTGGCCTTGCCAACACCTTGATTGTGGACTCCTGGCCTCTAGAACTATGAGAGGATAATTTTCTGTTGTTTTAGACCACCCAGTTGGTGGTCCTTTGTAACAGCAGCCCTAAGAAACTAATACAGGGACCAAGTTCTGTTGTAGCCATGTCAGGACGCACGAGACTGTCTGCTTTCCAGCTGGGTGGTGAGGACATTTTCCCTTCAGTCCCCAGCAGTGACAAGCAAGGGCTGGGCAGACATTACACACACCTGGGTTCAAACCCTGACTGTCCAGACGCACGACTCTGGATACATTCCTTAATGCAGTCCTTAACCATTCTCCGCCTCAATTCTCTTATTTGTAAAACTGGGCTATGCTACCTATCTCTCTGCTGGATTTGTGATGAAGACTAAATGAGCTTTGCTGCAGAGCGCTAAGGACGGCTTCTGGCTTATGTAAAACACTCGGTAAATGGTGGGATGGATAGCTATGTTTATGAATTAGAATAGACAACTGCAGTTTTTATTCTACAGTTATAGAGCTGTAGCTGAGAGCAGCATAACTATTGAGCTAAATTTAATTAAACACTAAAAATCCATACTATTAATTAATGATACCTTTCAAAAAATAAAAAACAGCAAAAAGAAAACAAAAGAGAAGGACTTCCCTGGTGGCGCAGTGGTTAAGAATCCACCTGCCACTGCAGGGGACGTGGGTTCGAGCCCTGGTCCGGGAAGATCCCACATGCCGCGGAGCAACTAAGCCCGCGAGCCACAAATACTGAAGCCTGTGTGCCGCAACTACTGAAGCCCTCACACCTGGAGCCCGTGCTCCGCAACAAGAGAAGCCACTGCGATGAGAAGCCTGTGCACTGCAACAAAGAATAGCCCCTGCTCGCTGCAACTAGAGAAAGCCCACACTCAGCAACGAGGACCCAACGCCGCCAATAAATAAATAAATTAATTAATTAAAAAAAGAAAACAAAAGAAAAAAAATTTTTTTAAGAAAAAAGAAATGATACCTTTATCCTAAAAATAGTATTAAACTGAGTTTAATAAAATGAAAATAATTTTATCTAAAAAACATTTCAGTCCTCCTTTTGTCAAAGATGCCCTACATAGGCCTGTCTTCCCCACAGACTGTTCCGGCTGCATCTTCTCTCTATCTCAACTCCCCATTCTGTCCCCCATCAGTTGCTCTAATTTTTTGTGTAGAGTAGACACTTGATACCTCCTTGTTCCGATGAAGTCCTCTGAATCACATTCTTGAATATTCTTGCTGTCTCCCAGGGCCACTTGGAGCACTGTTGAGTTAAAACGTTGTCTGGTTGGCTCGGCAGGTCTCAACGATTTCAGCTACCTTCACACAAACTGCTTCGAGCTATCCATCTATGTGGGCTGCGATAAATACCCGCATGAGAGCCAGCTGCCCGAGGAGTGGGAGAATAATCGGGAATCCTTAATCGTGTTCATGGAGCAGGTATGACGTGGCCACACGGCTGTGATGGGCTGTAGCTAGGGAGCCAAGCCCTTGAGATGGCCAAAAGCCTGAGATCAAATTAGTGCTTCCTACGGCGGCCAGCACCCTGGGCTAGCGACTACAGTGTCAGAAGGAACTGCTGTCTGTGAGCTCTAAGTCAATGTCAGTTGCTCCCACTGTTTCATGGTGAGTGAGACTACTTCCGGGGTTCTAGGATGCGGCTCCGTGGGGAAGGGGTGTTTGTCCAGCCGGCATACTCAGGTCCCTTGTATTAGTCTGCTAGGGCTGCGTAACAAAATATACAGACCGGGGAACTTAAGCAACAGAAATTATGGTTCTGAAGGCTAGAAGTCCAAAATTAAAGTGTCAGCAGGTTGGTTTCATCCTGCAGCCTCTCTCCTTGGCTCGCAGACGGCCACCTTGTCACTGTGTCCGCACATGGTTTTACTCAGTGTGCATACACCCCTGGTGTCCCTGTGTGTCCAAATTTCCTCTCCTTACAAGGACACCAGTCAGATTATAAGGCCCACTCTTAGGGCTTTGTCAGCTCTTTAAAGATGCTATCTCCAAATACAGTCACATTCTAAGATACTGGGGGTAAGGACTTCAACAAATGGATTTGTGGGGGGCACAGTTCAGCCCATAACAGCTCGGAGGCTGAGGAGTCACTGCTGCAGGTGTCGGGTGTCACCTGGGAACAGTTCTAACAAGTGCCCGCTGAGCTTCTGCTCGTAGCTGGTGAGGAAGTCCTGCCACGTATGCTAGGACCCTCGCACACCTTCTTTTCCTCCTGCACTCAAGGATATGCCTGGCTTGTAGCATTGAGCAAACTGGTTCTAGTTTGGTACTAAAACTAACCAAATAACATCCACGCCCCTACAAGGAATAGACTCACAGGAACCAGAGAAATAAAAAGAATGTAGAACTTCATATGACTCTACCGTGACTCACATTCACTAGGAAGTAAGATGCTGAGGCTGTACTGGGCGGTTGCCCTTCTTCCATGGGTTCTCATAGGTGAGTCAGAAGAAGCGTTCAGCCAAGGGCTTGGGCTGCCAGCTTCCTGGTACCTGCACCTCCTCATGGTGGCAGAGGTTGGCACTGCGATTCAGCATCCAAGTCTGATCCATGAGGATCCTGGGAGGGTCAGTGCAGCCCACAGCCCACTTTCCTGGCACAGAACGGTGTGAACCTGTTCTGCCCTCCTGGGAAGCCGTGAGCACACTTTCCATCCCCACTCTGGAATTTTGTAAGGGAAGGCTCTTTTTTCATTTCATATATGAACAAAGAGAGAGAAGGCCCTAGTCATTCTAACGTGATAATCCCAGTTTAGCCAAAGAGCCTCCTACGGATAAAATGCCCAGGCATAGCAATATGTATAAAGGATGTCACTGGAAATGATGGTATGTCATCTTGGATCTTCGGATGGGGAACCTGAGGCAAGAGGTTCAGAGTTGGTGTGTGTCCTGTGACTCGGCTCCCCAGTGGAAGGGCCCTGAGGATGAACTGTACTTTACAGGGATGCTTTTGAGTCTTTTCTCTCCTCTTTGACTCTTAAAGTCTATGTGTTTAGTCTGTAGAGTCCAGGAAAGTCAAAATAAATGTGCCTATAAAAATTAAATTCCATTTTTACCGGATGTGTTTTTTATGAACCATCTCAGATCCTAATATTTTCTGAACCTCTGGAATATTTTAACTCCAGTGGAAGACTTTCCAGTAGATGGACCCAAAAGGAATACAGAAATTGACACACCAAATCCATGCAGAGCCGGGGAGCTTTTGAGCCAGACGTGGCTTTGTGGGGGGCTCTTGGTTTCTGGCCCTCTTCACTATGCCGGTTGATCGGTGAGCTCATCTGCTTCTCCTGTTTGTCGAGCAGGTTCATCGGGGCATCAAAGGCCTGGTGAGGGATTTGCACGGAAAAGGAATTCCAAATGCTGTTATCTCCGTAGAGGGCGTTAACCATGACATCCGAACAGGTAACTACAAATAATGTGTGTGAACTGTTTCTCAAGAGGAAATATCCATTTTCTTGAAGTGTTTTACTTGAGTTAAAACCACAAGTTGAGGCCCAGAAACTTCTTCCTCTGACCTGGCTTATTGTCTCTTTTCTCCAGCTTTCCATGGAGACCCTAGAAAGCAAGGTGTTCAGCCTCTGCTTTCTGGCTTCTCTCTGTCCCTTATTCAGGTGAAAACCAGAAGCTCAAAGAGGCTGAAGGACCCGTTGAAGGTTCAGGAGGCGGCTGGGGCTTGGGTTCAGGTGTTGGAGCAGCTGCGTGCTGCTGCCCTGCTTGCTCCAGAGCTCCAGCGCTGGCTGGGAAGCAGCCCGCAGACACCAACCATCCGCACAAGGGCTGCCTTATTCTTTGCCGATTAGAAAGTGATATGAAAACAAGCCCAGGCTTACCCTTGTGCCCCAGGACTCTCATCACCTGGGATGGCACTTGGCGTGTTCAGGGGGAAATGAGAAACGGCGAATTTGACTTTGATGGATGAGGTTTGTAGCACGCTGCAGGGACAGGTGCACGTGGAACAGAATTGGTTGGATGCTTAAGTCAGATTGTCAGCGAGCGTTCCGTTGGAGATGGTGTGCCCACAGGCATGTTTAAACCGACACGCAGAGGTTTTCCTACGTGGCGGGGGGGGGGGGTGACGTTGGGGAGCACTGCGTCAGCAAGGCAGATACTCTGCTGTCAGCTACAGTGAGTGGGGCACTGGGTCCTGCATTGGTTTCCAGTGGTTGCCATGACAAATGACCACAGACTGTGTGATTTAAAGAAACAGAAATGTATCCCCTCACGGTTATAGAGGCCGGGAGTCTGAAATCAAGGTGTCGGCAGGGCTGTGCTCCCCCTGGAGCCCCTGGGGAGGATCCCCCTTGGGCTCTTCCAGCTCCTGGTGGCTTCAGGCATTCCTGAGCTTCCTTGGCTGCATCACTCCCGTCTCTGCCTCCGTTTCCTCCTGGTTCCTGCTCTTCTGTCTCTTATGAGGACACTTGTCATTGGATTTAGGACCCATCCACATAATCCAGGATGATCTTGAGATCCTTAATTACATCTGCAAAGACCCTTTTTCCAAATAAGGTCAATTTGTAGGTCCTGGGTGGTAGGATGTGCGCCATTGGAGGGTGTGGGGGGCAGGGCATCACTCAACCCAGGGCAGGTCCCGCCCAGGTGTAGGGAACGGAATCATCATCAGCAAGAGGAAGGAGACCATGATTTCCATAAGAGACCTCTTCAGCCTGCAGGCACGCCTGAACTGGAAGAAACGAGACTTGACACTAACTTGGCCTGACCTGCGCCCGGGGATCTAAGAGCTTACCTTGTGCCGGGGCCGCCAGCCGCACTGGACATTATGTGGCGTTTCCCAGATGCACAGCGAGAGGCTCAGCTGGGATTGAGCCAAGAGCTTGAGACTCTCAATGTGGTCCCCCTTCCCTTGTCCCACGCTGTTCCCCCTGAACAAGAGAAGGGTCCCTTTCCCCGCTAGCTGGTCACATGCATGAAGACACCCTGTCCTCCCCCAAGTGATCCCATGTGACCTGTGAGGAAGCAGAGGCTCCAGGACATTAGGACGGGGGAGGCTGGGATTCAGACCTGGCCCAGGTGTTCTTCAATACCGGGCTGCCTGCTCATGTGCCTGGCAGAGAAGGACAATTATTCTGTAAATGGGTGAAATGCCACAAAACAGTAGACTGTGGTGTGATGCCCTGAATCGCCTTCTTTCGAGGTAGTTGCCTGTTTCTTCACGCAGCCATATTTCCTGGGCATCCACTTGTCCTCCAGGGTCTTATAGCCACTGACCACAAGGCTGCACACTGGCTAGCATGGCATTTGGTACATAGTTGCCCCACATAGGCAGGCATACACTGATCCATTCATTCATTCACTTATTCACTTATTCATTCATTAAGTCAACAAATGCAGATTGTAAACTTGTCACGGGCCAGACATGCAAGGTGCAGATGATCACTGTGGATGAAAGGGGCTCTTTGATCTGGTTCTGCATAGGCCTTGTATTTTAAACATTATTACTGAGCGCCTGTAAAAGAGCCTGAAACATTCCTTGGACTGTTAGTCTTTTGTAGGCAATGTGAGAAAATTAGAGTTTTAAACAAAGTGTGAGATAAAATGTCCCCAGGGGCCCACAAGCCAACAGAGAGAGCTTCGCCTAATGAGCTCGGAATTTCAAAGCCCTTGTAATCAAGGAGACAGTTTTGATGAGCTAATGGAAAATGCAACTCCATCTCCCTTTATTCCCCACAAAATTATCTCCCAGCACGTTCGCATCACAGAGGAATCCCGTGTGTCACGGATGGTTCTTTATTGCGTTGGTTTCGGGGTCCTTCATTGCTCCACATAAGCTCTGAATTTGCCTTGATTTCTGTCTGAGGCTTATGTGATCTGACAAGTTTTATTCCAGGAGGGATTTTGCATAAAATAAACAGGGGTATTGAGTGGAATTCCACAGGGAGAGAAGCTAGTAAGGATGCTTTCTAAATGCATGTAAATATGTTGGCCCAATACCTGGCTCGGAATGCCACGTGACTGTCCTTTGTTTGGGAACACTAACCCGACCTGCTAATGAATGGCCATTCGTCGTTAGGGCCTGGGTTGTTCCTTCTGTCCACAGATGCTGGGCGATCCCAGCTGGGTGCCCATCTCCCCCTGCAGCTCCACAGAACACTCACCCCCGAAACACACCCCTGACAGGGCACCATGATGTAATAAGAAGGAGGCCAGCACAGCAAAGGCGGGCAGACTGGGGAGAGGATGAGGAGGGAACCTTCTACTATTTTGGGGAGAAAAAGAATTACAAAGCCGTCTTATAAATTTGAATCAGTAGAGCTGACAAGCACGTGTTAATTATGGATTTCTTTCACTCCTGGCTTCCTGAGCATCTCCCTTGGGGAGAACCTGGGCTGCCCCTTCCCTGGGGTGTTTCAGACTGACCTCAATGTGTTCTCGAGGTGGGCGCTCCCACTGAAAGGTCTCGCCTCCAGCGGCCTCTATCAGGTTAGCTGGCAGGTGGCTGGTTCTTGGCCTTTAACGAATCCACTCCGGTGTTGGTGGGGAGAAAGTACCTACAGTGGCTGAGGCTTAATATGTACAACTTCTCACGTTAATAGGACATTTGTATTCATGTTTGTTTGTCTTCATCCCACTTAATCCAGCTGGCATTCGTCAAGGACACACGACTGAAACACACAGTTAAGTGGCGAAGAATAAGCCAGAGGTCTTACGGAACCCACAGCTTAACACGGGGCCAAGACCGGACAGGGAGTTGTGTCTGGAGGGTGCAGGGGCGCCTCTGGCAGGTGTGCCTGGGAGCTGGGAGCCCGGAGAGATGTCTCAGCCCGTGCCTGCCCGGGAGGCTCGGGCCGTCTGATAGCAAGACAAAGATGGCTGGGCGTGGCTCTCGGCTTCTGAAAAACCACCAAGTGGCATTTTATTTAGTTGAGAACCTTGCATTTTCACTGCAGGAAGACACAGGGCGCAGTGCTGAGAAAGTCAGGGAGCCGTCTGCCTGCGTTGTGTGCCTGGGGTTCTCACACTGAGGCCTGTTTACCAGGTAGTAGACTGTGCAAACGTGTGGTGAACGACTGCCTGCGTATTTCATTTTTCATGACATCTTGTGCTCTCGTGAGCTCACCACGTTGCATGGGGCGTCTCAGATGAATAAAGATTGTGATGTGAATTTAAACATGGTGCTTCAGAGTGTTATATGCGTGTGTGTGGGAGATAAATATTCTCACACAGACAGAGTTCTCTTCCATTCTTTAGAGGACATCAGGCTTCATTCACATGAGTAAACCTTGCCCGGGCCTACGTAGCACTTCACCAAATCCAGCCTTTTCTCTTTAGACCGGGCAGGACAGATCATCATAAGAGAGAAAACAAACCTGGCCTGGGAAGACCAGCTAATCACTAGCTGTGTGACCTTGTGCAGGACGTAACACTTCCCTGGGCATCCAATTACTCATGTAGAAAAGGGGATCATTATACAACCTACATCAGAACTTGACTTGGAGGGTTCAGTGGATTGGTGCCTGCCTCGTCCTTCCATGTGCTACGTGGGAGTTGATGTCTCCTTTTCTGTCTCGAAGCCTCTTTAATGTCAGGGGTCCAAGTGATCTCAGCAGGTGTAGGCCCCCTGGGGAGCAGTGGCCTTGGCCTAGAACCCCACTTTATGCAACAAGGATCTAGCGTTGAGTTAAGGATGGACCCGGGTCCAGTTAGGTGCCTGTTGGGTGCCTGACCAATGGTGTAACCGGGGCGGGGGAAGGGGCAGGGGACTCTGCCTGCAACGTCCACGTGTACCTGCTCCTGTAGTTCCATTTCTTCATAGAGGACCATGGAATGAGGTGTGGACCTTGGGGCCTCCCCCCAGGTCATTTGTAGCCCTTTCCTTCTCTTTTTCAGACGTGAAGAGCCCCACCCCATACTACTATTCTATATTTATAGCCATGCTAAGGGAAGCCAGGAAGCCAGGCACAGATGGCTTTTCAAGATGGCATTCTGTGGCGAGGGCATACCATTCAGACATTCAAGTTCATCATGAATGGTGTGTATTGTCACAGAGAAAGGAATGTTAGCGATTGTTTCTCCATTTCTGCTCGTGCGTATTAACACTGCGGGGAGCCTACACCCCAGTCCCCTTCCTGTTAAAACCATTAAGGCGGTTTCCAAAAAGGAAAACATCTTGGCTTCCAAAATGCATTAAGAATTTGCATCTGCTGGGGCTCAAATTCCACACTCCCTGCCCGTGAGTCTCTCTCTGGCCAGGAGGCTGGTCTTGGAATAACAGAGCTGGTGATATCTCTGTTAGAAAAGAGCTGCTCTGAATTCCCCTGCTTTCTTTTCACAGCCAGTGATGGGGATTACTGGCGCCTTCTGAACCCCGGAGAGTACATGGTCACGGCCAAGGCAGAAGGTTTCACCTCGTCCACGAAGAACTGCATAGTTGGCTATGACATGGGGGCCACACAGTGCGACTTCACGCTCAGCAAAACCAACCTGGCCAGGATCAGAGAGATCATGGAGAAGTTCGGGAAGCAGCCCGTCAGCCTGCCAGCCAGGCGGCTGAAGCTGTGGGCACGGAAAAGACGACAGCGCGGGTGACCTCCCAACTCTTGAGTCATGTCCTGGACCCCTGCAAATTAAACCACCCTGGTTGTAGCTCCATAGAGGACTCACTCCTCATTGTTTTCTCTGTAATTCAAGAAGGCCTGGGAGTATGTGTACGTTGCAAGGCTGGTCCCGAGGGGAGGCTTAGGATAGTTTCTTTGTTCCCATTTATCCAAATAACTTGGGCAGGGCAGCAGAGGAAGGATGGTGGGAGGATTCAGCAAGTCATCCTGGGAGTCTGAGAGAGAGAGAGGAGCTTGCCTGTTGAGGGCCTCCTGGCTGTACAGGAAGGGAAACTGGTGCTTCTCCTGTTTGCGTGACAGCAAGAGTTCCCCATGCATTTGCAATTTGCATGGCTAAAATGGCAGCATTCCCAGGGCTCTGCTGTCCCAAATGTTACCATTCGAGATGCTCATGGGCATTCTAAGAGAATCTACCCTCTCTGGCCCCAGGACATTCTAAGCTGCTGCAAATAAATCCTGCGCTCTGTTGACAATAGAGACATTACCAAGGGAGCATCAGTCGGCCTCTTGAATCCGCTTAGTTTCCCTTTCAACAAAGGGTCACGCACATAAAGGGAGAGGAAGGCTGAAATAATTCAAGAGTGAGTGTGGGCAGCAGGCATGCTTTGGGGCTCATGGCGTGCAGTGGGGTCCACAGAGAACCCCCCAAACTTCCCGCTGCTGTAGTAGCTCTGGGGGCTCCCTGGGTGGGGAGAGCAGGAGGTGCCCACCTCCCTAAGGAACCAGAGCAGTTAGCCTGGCTCTCCTCTCTGACCTGCTAGGACTTGAAAAGAGCTGGGAGGAGGCGGACTGTCAACCCTCTCTGTTCAATATCGTCCTCCGTTCCTGGAAACGAGCCCTCCTAAGCTGGCCGACATCACTCCGGGAGTTATGTTTGGTGTGTGGGATACCAGACCATCCAGATTAGACTCAATTTGATGAAAAGTTCTTAGAATTATCTGTGAGCATCGGTGCGAGAGGGGTTACTGAATCGCCACGCAAGAAAACAGTTCTTCTCGCTTTTTATTAATGTTGCTGCCTCACTGACCTGGGAAGAATAGAAAAATAAAGAAAGCAGATGGTGAGCTCCTTCTACTGTGTGGTTTTCCTGGATAGACTCGCAGCCACCCAAACGCCACGTCCCGCCCCCTCTGTCTGCGGTGGGTCACCCTAGAGAAGGTCGGTCACTCTGGAGAAGGTCAGTCACCCTGGAGAAGGTCAGTCACCCTAGAGAAGGTCGGTCACCCTAGAGGAGGTCAGTCACCCTGGAGAAGGTTGGTCACCCTAGAGAAGGTCAGTCACCCTGGAGAAGGTCAGTCACCCTAGAGAAGGTCGGTCACCCTAGAGGAGGTCGGTCACCCTAGAGAAGGTCGGTCACTCTGGAGAAGGTCGGTCACCCTGGAGAAGGTCAGTCACCCTAGAGAAGGTCGGTCACCCTGGAGAAGGTCAGTCACCCTAGAGAAGGTCAGTCACCCTGGAGAAGGTCAGTCACCCTGGAGAAGGTCGGTCACCCTGGAGAAGGTCAGTCACCCTAGAGAAGGTCGGTCACCCTGGAGAAGGTCAGTCACCCTAGAGAAGGTCGGTCACCCTGGAGAAGGTCGGTCACCCTGGAGAAGGTCGGTCACCCTAGAGGAGGTCGGTCACCCTAGAGGAGGTCGGTCACCCTAGAGAAGGTCGGTCACTCTGGAGAAGGTCGGTCACCCTGGAGAAGGTCGGTCACCCTGGAGAAGGTCAGTCACCCTAGAGAAGGTCAGTCACCCTGGAGAAGGTCGGTCACCCTGGAGAAGGTCAGTCACCCTAGAGAAGGTCGGTCACCCTGGAGAAGGTCGGTCACCCTGGAGAAGGTCAGTCACCCTAGAGAAGGTCAGTCACCCTGGAGAAGGTCGGTCACCCTGGAGAAGGTCGGTCACCCTGGAGAGGGTCGGTCACCCTGGAGAAGGTCGGTCACCCTGGAGAAGGTCGGTCACCCTGGAGAAGGCGCCGGCTTGGGGAGGGGCACCCTGCACCCCCATCAAGCTCCGTAGTGATGCTGCCAGCGTTACGTTCCCTACCTCCTTCCCCAGGGGGCCTGTGGCGGGGTGAAGTCGTCCTGACACTTGGGACCCACTAGTCATTCCTGGGTCTGCCAGTGAACATCTTTCCAGAAAAGATCCTCATGTCACTTTTTGACAGTCTACACTAGAGATCAGCAAATTTTTCTTATACAGGATCAGATCGTAAGTATTTTAGGCTTTACAGGCTGTAAAGACTCTGTCACCAGTACTCAACTCTGCTATTGCAGCACAAAAGCAGACCTACACCATACATAAGTGAATGGGCATGGCTGTGTTCCAGTAAAACTTTATTAAAACACGTGGCAGGGAATCCCCTGGCGGTCCAGTGGTTAGTACTTGGCGCTTTCACTGCTGGGGCCCGGTTGGGGAACTAAGATCCCATAAGTCAGTCAGCTCAGCCAAAGACAAAAGCAAAAACACATGGCAGCTGGATTTGGGCCCCAGGCTGGGGCATAGTTAGCTGACCCCTGCTATAAACCAGCAGTGTCCAATAGAACTTTCTGCAGTGATGGAGAGGTTCAATTCTGTAGTATCTAACATAGTAGCCACTCACCACATGTGGCCATTGAGCACTTGAAATGTGACTCATGCAACTTGGGAAAAGCATTTCTAGTTACATAATTTTAATTCATATAAATTTAACTTTCAGTAGTCATATAGCTATTCTCCCTATAGCTCTCCATGAAGCCCACTGTAGGAAAACCTTCCTCTTGCAGCATTAGATATGACAGGTGACAGTATAAAGCCCTTGAAATGATCAGTCAGCCCTGCAGTTCAGAGCGGTTAACCATTCCAACGGCATCAGCAGACGGTAGATCGTCAGGTCCCGGCCACGTCCTACTGGGAGCCCAGGTCCCCACACTTAGTACCAAGGTGATTGTCTCATTGCCACCGTCTAGCAATGGGGCTGTAGCCCTTGTAGCCCTTGAGGCTGCAGTATGCCATCTGCCGCGTTCAGCAATTCTTGGTCCTCTGCAAGGCCTGTCTTCAGACTTAGCCCGTTAACAGGTGTCTCGGGCTTGCAGGATGGAGCTGTGGCTTCCAGACCTGGCACCACCCTTGGGGCTTCTCAGGGCCACTGCTCTCCATCCCTTTCCACTGGGGGTCATCTTACCTCTGGTGCTCCCCGCTGCTGTTGTCCCAGAATCTCCCCAAGGGCAGGAACGACGTCGTCCCCCGCTGTCTCTGCCCCACAAGTCTGGCTCGGCTTCTTCCTCCCAGCGGGTGTTCAGTAAATACATGTGGAACTGAACTAGCCTTGTGCATGTGCTGCTTTGTTTATAAGAGTCCCTTATAGGTTAAGAAAATGTGACTTCAGAGATTAAAAATCCATAACTTGGATTTATTTAGTGTGATTTTACTTCTTCGAGAGTCTTCACTTTTATAAGTAAGTCCAATACTTGACTGCGTAGAAGCATGTCTGAAAGATTTATAGAAGGTTTTGCTTTCCATCTGGATGTCTTTCTTTAGGGTAAAATCAACACAAAACTGCTGCTGCTGGCAGAGAACCCTCCGTCTATTTATCCTTATTCTCCCACTCAGGGCCCAGGTGGCCACGGCAGCCTTGCTCTTTTTAATGCCACCTGTGGTTTTGGTTAAAGGGCATTTAAGGAGCTGCTCAAATCAGAGTCCTTCAGGGATCACAGCTCAGTGTTGATGACTTTAACAGGAAACCCCAAGATTTATCCAGGCTTTGTGTAACAAAGATATTAAGAACAACTTTAAAACTACAATGTGGGGTTTTTTTTGAATTTTATTTTATTTATTTTTTTATACAGCAGGTTCTTATTAGTCATCAATTCTATACACATCAGTGTATACATGTCAATCCCAATCTCCCAATTCATCACACCACCACCCCTCCCCGCCGCAGCTTTCCCCCCTTGGTGTCCATACGTTTGTCCTCTGCATCTGTGTCTCTATTTCTGCCCTGCAAACCGGTTCATCTGTACCATTTCTAGGTTCCACGTACATGCGTTAATATACGGTATTTGTTTTTCTCTTTCTGACTTACTTCACTCTGTATGACAGTCTCTAGATCCATCCACGTCTCTACAAATGACCCAATTTCGTTCCTTTTTATTACAATGTGTTGTTAATGTCTAAATCATGATGGAGTATAAAGGATGTTGTATTTACTTGGTATTTGGGTGGCTGGGCTGGAAAAGTATCACAGGTTTGCTGGTTCAGAGTTGGCCCTGGCGATCACCACCCTGCCTGGAGAAGCTCAAATTCCCATGCCACTTCGTGTTGGCATCCCCATACCCAGCTCCAAGTTCCCAGTCAAGACATAAGGAGTGCAGAAAAAATTAGAAAAATGAAATCAGAGAGCTGGAGCCCATGGGATAGAGTCTTCCAGTGCCTTCTGGTATGTACAGAGGAGAATGACATGTCTTTAGAGCTGAGGGCACCTCAAGATCAATGAGTCCAAGGATGGAAACCAAGTTTCCTCTTGCAGGCCAATTCTCATTTATCGGTAGTAGTTGCTTGGAGCCCTGTGTTAAGAAAGATTCTGAGGCAAAGTCCTGGCTCAGTGGGAAAGAATGCTGCAGTTGATTAGCTGTGTCTGCTATGGGTATGGGAAGGGGTGACAGCAGTGATTCCTCATGTTTCCATCCCTTGAACTAGCCCAATCCCCCTGAGTTTAGAGATGGAAAACCCAAGGCCCACAGAGAGGCACAAAGTATCCAAAGTTGTGTCTCAGCCCATGGCAGAGGCAGGACTCTCAGAGCAATGCTCTTTCCACTGCCCTCCTGAAACACTGTAATTAGGTCCTGGAGCAGCCCTACGGTCTGTGCCTCTTGGCCTGACTTTCTTAGGAGCAAAGAAGGTGATGGAAGCCTTGGGAGTCGGGGTGCATTTGGGAAATCAGAGGACGAAAGATGGTAACCCTTATTTGATCAGCTTGTCTGGGGGAACTGTTAGTGAGGAACTGATGGAATGTGCAATAAAACCCTGAAGAAGCTATTGGGCCTGATTCTGGATGCTTTTTTGCCATCATAGTTCTCTGTCCACTTCAGACGACCTAACAGGTGGGTGCTGCCCTGACTCCTGGCCCCATTTTGATTTTCAGTTAACGATGCTCATCACAGGTGCAGCTCCGTGTCCTTCACAGCCTGGTCAGCTTTCTGAGGTCAGCATCACGCTGGCGTTTCTTGTTACCTAATCTACCGTGAGAGCAAACCTGACGGAGGAGCGGGGACAATGGCTCCGCTCCTGCTCATTAGTGCCTTGTTAGTGGACTGTGTCTACACCCGGTCCATTTGTCAGCATCCGTGGGAGGACCTCTTTCTGGAGCCCCTTTCAAGCCTCTCTCACTCACCTCCGGCTCATTTTAGAGCAAAGTATTTAGGAGCCTGGTCCTTGGAGCCGGGAGATCTGGGTTGTAGTGCCAGCCCTGCCTCTTAGCCCCTGCACAACCTTGGGTAAATTATATAACCTCTGTGACTCAGTCTTCTCATCTGTAGCATGGGAATACAAGTAAGTCCCCTACATACGAACTTGCAAGTTTCGAACTTCCAAAGATGCGAACATGCGTTCACATGTCCAGTCACGTAAGTTAGTTCAAGTGTCTGGCGTATGCTCTCACGTGCGTGCACCCTCTACAAGTGGTTGTGCTTCTGTGTACTTTACTGTACTGTATAGAGTACAGTAGTACAGTATCTTTATTTCAAGCTAGATCTGCAAGAGGATGACTTCATTGAACTCCTTGCTGTGCAACGCGAGGAGCTTACTAATGAAGACCTGATGGAATTGGAGGCCCAGAGAAAGGATGAAGAGAGACAAGAGGAAGAAGAAGTAACTGAGGAACTGAAGAGATTCACGATGCAGGAAATGGCAAGGGGATTTTCTTTATTTGAGGAGACACTGTTAGTTTTTGAGGCACAGGACCTGAACTTAGAACGGTAGACGAAGGTTGCAGCAGCTGTTCAGAATGCATCCAGTGCTACCGTGTCATCTGTGACGAGAAAAAAGAGCTATTACCCAGATATCACTGGATCCTTTTTTCAAGAGGGTAGATAGAATTGAATCCAGCAAGGAACCGGAACCTGTGCCATCAACATCAGGCATGAGTGACATTGCAGCTTGCCCTCTGTCTCCTATTGCTGACGATCCTTCAGCTCTACCATCTCCCACCTCCTCTCCCTCCTCCAGTCAGTAACTCCTTGATGCCAGCCCCTGAATGCCAGCTGTTGTACTCTACTACTGTCCTTTTCAAGATACTGTACTGTAAGATTAAAAATGTTGTCTTTATTTTTTGTGTTTGCTTTTTTATGTATTATTTGTGTGAAAAGTATCATAAACCTATTACAGTATAGTACTATATAGCCGATTGTGTTAGTTGGGTACCTAGGCTAACTTTGTTGGACTTACGAACCAATTGGACTTACGAATGCGCTCCTCGGAATAGAACTCATTCATATGTAGGGGACTTCTGTAGTCACAGGACCTACCTCACATGTTTTTCGTGAGGATCCACACTGGGGGACATTTAGGCTGGTACCCGGCACCCTGCAAGCACTAAGAGGCAGAGAAGAAGCTAAATATTTTTCTTCAGGCACTGTGTTCCCAGCAACGTGCTGTGTAACTTTCAATCCTCACGGTTGCTGATATCATCAGAGGTAAATATCATTATTTCTATTTTTCAAATGAGGAAACCGAGGCTTGGAGCATGCATCAATACGTGTAGCCAGACCATCTACTTTGATTTTTTTAGGTTAATTACTACGATGGAAGCGACCATCTTGATCTACACCCTAATTTGCTCTGGAAACCTGCATTAGCGGAGTGGGTGAGGGAAGTAAGAGCTGAGCTGAGGAGACAGACAACCTCGGAGCTACAGAAGTAGATCCCCGGGCTGTGAAGAATACTTAGTGCACCGTGTTGACTTTTAATGAATTTTCACTGAGAGTCAAGGTTTCCTGTGTGACTCTCCCTCGCCCCTCATTCCCTCTAGGCATGCGCTCTGGCTGTCAGCCTCCCCAGGTGGGCCAAGGGGACACAGCAAAGGCCATTGTCCTCTGGGTGTCGTTCCCATCAGCCCTAGGAAGTCCAGAGACTCCAGAACATCAGGATCTGGTTCTGTGCCTTCGGCAGATTCAATCAGAACACACTGCACAGGGCCAGGGGTATTCTTCAGGGCAAGAAGAAGAGGGGGACCTTCGAGCGCCATGGAGAAATTTTCCCTGGTGCCCCCAGGTCTGCAGAGGAAGGAAAGAGCCCATGGGTCACTGCATCTCCTGGGTGGAGTGGGGAGCAGTGGGATAGAGAGGGAGGGGGTGGAGCTTTGGGGGACGGGCTTAAGTGTGATCCCTGCTCTTACCATCCGAGTGGTGTTGAACAAGTTGCCTTATCTCTCCGAAATCTCACATCTCTAAAATGGGTTTTGTAGTCCCTGCCTCTTAGAGTTGTTGTGGAGGTTCAGTCATTGTTAATGTATTTAAAATGTTTGGAACCTTCAGCAACAAAAAGATCTAGAAACAAAAATGGACTATTTTTAGAGAAAAGTGCAGCCACTTTAGAAAACAGTCTGGCAGGATTCTTAAAATGTTAAACATGGAGTTACCATATGATCCAGCATTCTACTCCTAGGTGTGTACTCAAGAGAGATGAAAATATGTCAACATAAAACTTGTGTGGGAATGTTCACAGCAGCATAATTCATAGTAGCCAAAAAGTGGAGACAAGCCAAATGTCCATCAACTGCTAAATGAATAAATGAAATGTGATCTAGCCATACAGGGGAATGTTATTCAGCTATAAAAAGGAAAGAAATACTAATCCATGCTACAGCGTGAATGAACATGGAAAACATTATGCTGAGTGAAAAATGTTAGTCACAAAAGACCACACATTGTATGATTACATTTACGTGAACTCTCTGGAATAGGCAAATCCATAGAGACAAAGCAGATTACTGGTTGCCCAGGGCTGCGGGGATCGGGAGATTGGGTGCAGCTAATAGCTGAGGGGTATGAAGTTTCTTTGGCGGGCAGTGAACATGTTCTAAAATTGATCGTGGTGATGGTTGGTTGCACATCTCTGAAAAACCATTGAATGGTACACTTTAACTGAGTGTATTGTATGGTATACACTATATGCAATAAAGCTGTTTTCAAAAAAACATGGTCTTACCAGATTAAATAAGCAGCATTTTCAAATATGACATTCCGGTCAAGACCTTGGTTGCATAATTAATTTTTCCAATTATATTCTAGTAAAAAGGAGGCCAGTTTCCTAGTGAACCCATGCAGACAACCATAGAGCCATTCGGAATAGGGAGAAGAGTGAGAGTTTCTGAATTCAGCTATTAAAAACCAAGGCATTTAAGTCTTTAATCCATTTGGAGTTTATTTTTGTGTATGGTGTTAGGTAGTGTTCTAATGGTACTGATGAACCTAGTTGCAGGGCAGGAATAAAGAGGTAGACACAGAGAATGGACTTGAGGACTTGGGGTGGGAGGGGGAAGCTGGGGCGAAGTGAGAGTAGCATCGACATATATACACTACCGAATGTAAAATAGTTGGCTGGTGGGAAGCAACCGCATAGTACAGGGAGATAGGCTCGTGCTTTGCGATGACCTAGAGGGGTGGGGTAGGGAGGGTTGGAGGGAGGCTCAAGAGGGAGGGGACATGGGGACATGTGTATGCATATGGCTGATGGCTTTGTTCTGCAACAGAAACTAACACAGTACTGTGAAGCAATTATACTCCAATAAAGATCTATTAAAAAAAAAAACCAAGACAAATAAAATTCACTTTGTAAGTTTATTCTTCATTAGCTCCCTCATGTTCTGGAATAAACTGACACTTCACTTTGGGACAGGTCTCAGGGGTCTGTGAGGACAGGACTCATTTAAAAATAATACTAAGATGCTATTAACATGCCATGCATTCATTGGTCTCTTCAAATGTGTCCATAAAGAAGCATTTAAATACTTCTCAGTTTCAGACTCACAGAGAACAGACTCGTGGTTTCCAAGGGGGAGGAAGGGTTGGGGAGGCATGGATTGGGAGTCTGGGGTTAGCACATGCAAACTAGCGTACATAGGATGGATAAACAACAAGGTCCTACTGTATGGCACAGGGAACTATATTCAATATCCTGTGATAAACCGTAATGGAAAAGAATATGAAAGAGAGTGTATATATACGTATAACTTAATCACTTTGCTGTACAGTAGAAATTAAAACATTGTACATCAACTGTACTTCAATAAAATAAATTTTTAAAAATTCTCAGTTTCAATTTCCAATTCAGAAAACATTGATAGTTAAAACTCTAAAGTCGGGCTTCCCTGGTGGCGCAGTGGTTGAGAATCTGCCTGCCAATGCAGGGGACACGGGTTCAAGCCCTGGTCTGGGAAGATCCCACATGCCGCAGAGCAACTGGGCCCGTGAGCCACAATTACTGAGCCTGCGCGTCTGGAGCCTGTGCTCCGCAACAAGAGAGGCCACGATACTGAGAGGCCCACGCACCGCGGTGAAGAGTGGCCCCCACTTGCCGCAACTAGAGAAAGTCCTCGCACAGAAACGAAGACCCAACACAGCCATAAAAAAACAAAAAAAAAACAAAAAAAACCCTCTAAAGTCAAAAGCGCTTTGGGGTCCTCTGTCACTTTTTTGAGGCTAAAGATACTTGGAGACAAAAGAAATTTGAGACGTTGCTTTAGGGCAAAACTACTCTTTTCCTTGAAAAATAGGAGCATGTACTCAGTTGTATTTCCCTTCACTGTTGCTTCTGGTATAGTCTTAACTGATTGTCGCAATTATAATTTTTAACCAAAGTAAGTAACTTCTCTTTCATCCAGCAAACAATGGGTTGGTTAATTGAGAACCAAGTCACACACCAGCATTTTAGCAACTAGCAGAGCTTGCGAATTGACAAAACAAATTTCTACAGCCACGTACCTCCCTTAAGGAACCTCTAAAAGTAGCAAAAATGTACATGTTCATTAATATGGCCCAATGAATGTAAAAATAAGAAGCAGAGGTCTATAGATGCAAAGCTGCTTAGTAATCAACGTTTCAGCATTCATCTTGCTTAGAAATGATCTAAGCATCCAATGATTATCCTTTAGTTAATGCAATTTAATGTCAGTCCAAGGGTTTAAATTACTTAAAAAGCTTGGAAGCTATCTTCAAGCTGACACACTATAAAACATAATTACTGTTGAAATATAGAGATTGTCAGAATAATGATTCAATTTAGTTGAACACAAATTTACATTTTTCAGAGCCTTAAACATTAACTATGAATAATGTTAGCTTCTTTGATAAGTAAAAGGGAGTAAGTCTAAGAAAAAACACCTTTTCGAATAAAAGTCCCCTATTATACATAGCATTAATCAATTAGAGAAGACATAGTGATTTTTAGTAAATCAAAATTATTAAACTCGTCTCATTTGCCAAAGATTTGCCTTAATTATATGGATTCCTAAAACGCTTCTACGTTAGCTTCGGCTAACATATTTAAAGTTTTAGAAATTTAAGGTCCTTATTTTCTGATAATTATAGGAAATGATTTCTATAAGAGTTTATCACTATAAACCAATCAGATCCTTGCACCTTTAATTTCAGAGACTTTGTAATTTAACTTATTAACAGCCTCTGAAGATAGGAAAACATCAAATACACAATGAAACGTAAAGTTCTTTCTGAGCTACAGATACATGAACATAGGTATCAATAGAGGACTTACAGCTTTAACGCTACCATCTTAGCCACTGTTCGCAAAAACTCACAGGTCCAAAGAGCAAATTGCTGTTCTCTTTCCTGGCAGGCACGCAATTCTTATTTGATTTGAGTTCAAAATATACAAATGGCCAAAGAAAAGACTGTGTATAGGTGAGCTCTTACTTCTGACAGCCAGTAATGGTCTTTCTAGGTATGGGGCTGCCCTCTAGCTTTGGGGTTCACTTCACTTGTATTTGCAGAGCCAGAATGGCCGGGGACACACGCTCCCCTGGGACATCCCCTGGGGCATCCCATGCTCCCCTGGGCATCCCCTCCCCAGTGAGTGATGGATGTGAGTGTGCAAATACTCTGACCCCCTGATCCCTGAGCAGGACACTTCTGAGTTGACCATACACTCTCCCCAGAAGTCCAAGCGGGGCGGGTCAAGGTCACCCTTGATGGGACTTGGCTTACATCATGTCCTTACTTAGACTCCTTCATTCATGATCCAAGGTTTCCACACGCTTACCTCATTTTCCAGGACTCACTTCCCAATAAATCCCTTCTGCACAAATCCTCATCTCTAAGCTGCTTCTGGAGAACCCAACCTAAGGGTTTGCTTAATAGCCCCTTCATGTTTAGTAACTGAACCCTGGGTATATTCAAGGGTCATTTTCAAGGGTTAATAATATGGACAGGAAAAGGCTGCATTTCTAAATTGTCTTTGTGTGTAGGGGTGGCACCACGTTTATAAGCTCTGGATGATGAGATGTAAGTGAGAATTCCAGGATGTGAGATTAAAAGGAGAGCCTGCTTTTTCGTTCTTTCTCCTTCCTCCTTCTGTCAGCCTGGAACAGAGACATGAAGGCTGGCACTCCAGCAACCATTTAGGATATAGGCCTCGAAGATGGAAACCAAGCATTGAGGATGGCAGAGCTGGGGCCTGGAGATACCAAAGTGCCACCATATCAGTCCCCAGCTGTCTTCCTCTGGATGTTTCCCACCTACCTCGTTTCAGCCTCAGTTTTAGTTATACGCAGCAGATCTTTAGCCTAACTGATGCAAGCTTCAAATTCAGGTCTCTCTGATGCAAAAGTTAGCATCTCCAACCCATCAGCAACACTGAAGTCAGGAACATTTTTGCATATATTTTTCTAATTTAGTCTGCCTCGGAACTTTAGAAACCAAAAGCCAAAATGCTGAACGGTGACTAAAAAGAATAACCGTGTTGCTGGGGGTATTTTCAGCTCCTGTGTTCAGATGTTCCATTATGCACTGAGGTCCTGTGTGGACAACCTCACCAAATCGCCTGCTATTTCTAATGTTTCTCAAGCTGTCACTGGGTACCACCTCCTAACTCAGCAGCCATTGTTAAGGATTCCGGAGTGGAAAAATGCTTCAGTACGCTGACCTTGATGGAGCCATGGACGCTGAACCCTTCTGAGTGGGAACTTTCAGCCTCGTGAATCCGTATCAGTGAACTTGGATAAGTTTGCCTTTGCAGAAAATAGAAGCATACTATTTCAAAACATTGCTTCATACTTTCTAGCTGATCAATAGATAAAGAATTTTTCAAAATACTTCTTTTGGTTAGCAGAAAGGTAAGGAATACCTAAGGGCATTTGCTTGCTTGTTCAGTTACTTCATCGGGGATTAAATGATCTGTGTTCTCCTAAAACCCTAGTAAAGCAATGTGTCCTGTTGTGAAGGGTTGAGTTTTGAGTCAGGTGGTAGAGGGGAGTGAAAAACTGAATACACAAATCGATGGCAGCCAGAGCATATATAAAAATAGGATTCTGACCCACAATCTGCAGCAACCAGCCCAAGACACCAGCCTGCGCTAAGTCGGACTTGCAGGAAGTCAGAATGCTACATCTTGTAATAATTCAGGAAGCCAAACAATAACCCTGGTAACAATCAACCTCAAATGGCCAGGACTTGATCAATAACTGACACCTTCCCTAATTTCTGTCCCTGCTTCCAAGTTGGAACTAACCAGAGACAGTTCAGTATGTCCTCTAACCAATCACGTACGACGCTCAGCTTCTAATTAGTCCGCCTCCAGCCTCCCCAGGGCTACAGCCTCCAATCAGGGTGCACCTGGAGCCTTCCCTGTTTCCCCTAGAAAGCTTTCTGCTCCTCTGCCTGCCTTTGAATCTCTGCCAAAATGCAAGAGATAGTGGCTGCCTCCCTCCTATAACCACCTCGGAATAAATAGCCCCTGCTTGTTCTCACGGGGGGGGGGGGGGTCTTCACTGATTCCTCGGGAGAGAGCCTGGGCATTAGAAGGAGAGAGAGAAGGTTTGATTTCAGACTCTGTCACTCGCTGCCTTGTTGACTCCAAGCAAGTCACTTGATCCTGCACCGACTCAGGGTCCGCACCTCCGTAATGAGCCAGCAACGATGATCACGCAGGGTCCCTTCAGTGATCCGAAAGGAGGTGGTGAAACAAACATCCTGCCTGCGGCTGACTCGGGTGGAACAGGCTCGCAGAAAATAAGGGGCATTTCTGCTTTATGAAAATCACTTCCTAGGAATCAATTCTATTAACTTTGGGTTTTGTTTTTTTTTTTTTTTTTTTTTTTTAAGGGAATACTGGATACAAAATTTTTTCATTTACACGACATTTTGTAGTTTACCAAGGACTTGCACAGCCATTATTTTATTTGTACCTCCCAGCAATACCCTGGGGGAAGTTCTTATCAGCTCCATTATGCAAATGAGGGAGTGAGGTCAGAGCACTTTAGGGTTAACCGGGGTGGTTGACCCGCTTGTCAGGGCTGTTCAGGGGAAGCTGTGCAAGGCTCTTACCCATCCTACGCCCTTGTAGTACGAAAAGGCAAACCAAAAATGTTTGCTTGGCTTGTGGGGCTGTTTGTTTAGGATTTACAGCCTTTGGACAATGGTACGCGGACTCCAGCTCAGATCAGAGCTTCCCTCCGCCGTGCTGTCAACTACTGGGCTTCCTCACATGCAGACCCTTGGTTCGGTTCTTAGGGCCACTTTCTAGTTTATTCTCTGTGCCTGTTGTGCTGACATTCAGCACATTGTTGCTATCAATGCAACAGGGGTCATTTGGGATCAAGATGGGATGTGGGTGCTTTTGAGGGTTGTAAGGCCAGAGGTGCAGAAATACCCAGGTCCTTCCCTGTCAGTCACCTCCCCCCCTCCCTAGAGGCTCCAAGAGGCTCCACGCAAGGGAGAGTGAAGGTGGAGCAGGAGTCAAGGCCAGTCTATAAAGAGCTGAGCCCATGAAGCTTTCTCTGGTCAAAAAACAATCCCTGACCCACCCCCAACAGTGATGTTGGACCCAGGAATTTCTCAAGGACTCATCCCCCTGTGCAATGAAAAGGGAATCCAAGTGAGGGCCTGCCCGTCTCCAGGCGCTGGGCCTGCTTAGGTCTGAGTAAGGGCTCAAGAGGGAGAGAGAACGAGGGTTCCTGCCTCGAAGACGGTTCCCTACCCGGTGGGAAAACACAGACCAATGATTGTTGTGAGTTCTGGCCAGTCAAGTGCCAGCCCAGGGCGATCTGGAAAGGGGAGGTTTGGGGTAGGCCTTGAGTTGGGTGAGATCAAAGTACCCACCGTACCTCCTGGGATTTTACGATATAAAGGCATCCTATACAGAAATGAATCACAACCATTCCAGTGACCATGTGGAATGATCATACCTTCTCCCATGAAGGAAATCTTGTTTCCTGCCCTAAGCAGTGTATTGTGGATTCCCTTGAAATGAAGGTTTGTCATAAGAGAAGCTTTGTTGTCCGAAGCCTTTATTGAGTGTCTGCTGTGGTCCCATCCTGATAGGCACTGGGACTGCAGCCTCATGGTCACAACACCGGCAGAAAGAGAGGCAAGCCAAAAAAAAAAAAAAAAATGTACTTTGATGGCAGTTTTATTTTACTTTTTTAAAATTAATTTTTATTGGAGTATAGTTGCTTTGCAATATTGTGTTAGTTTCAGGTGCACAGCAAAGTGAATCAGCTATACATATACATATGTCCTCTCTTTTTGGATTTCCTTCCTATTTAGGTCACCACAGTGCATTAAGTAGAGTTCCCTGTGCTATACAGTATGTTCTCATTAGTTGTCTATTTTATAAAACATAGTATCAATAATGTATATGTGGCAATCCCAATCTCCCAATTCCTACCCCACCCCTTTCCCCCTTGGTATCCATACATTTGTTCTTTGTCTGTGTCTCTATGTTTGCTTTGCAAATAAGATCATCTATACCATTTTTCTAGGTTCCACATATATGCATTAATATACTATATTTGTTTTTCTCTTTCTGACTTACTTCACTCTGTATGACACTCTCTAGGTCCATCTACATCTCTACAAATGACCCAGTTTCGTTTCTTTTTATGGCTGAGTAATGTTCCATTGTGTATATGTGCCCCATCTTCTTTATCCATTCATCTGTCAATGGACACTTCGGTTGCTTCCATGTCCTGGCTATTGTAAATAGAGCTGCAATGAACACTGTAGTACATGACTCTTTTTGAATTATGGTTTTCTCAGGATATATGCCCAGTAGTGGGATTGCTGGGTCGTATGATAGTTCTATTTTTAGTTTTTTGAGGAACCTCCGTACTGTTCTCCATAGTGGCTGTATCAATTTACATTCCCACCAACAGTGCAAGAGGGTTCCCTTTTCTCCACACCCTCTCCAGCATTTATTGTTTGTAGATTTTTTGAAGATGGCCATCTGACCGGTGTGAGGTGATACCTCATTGTAGTTTTGATTTGCATTTCTCTAATAATTAGTGATGTGGAGCATCTTTTCATGTGCCTCTAGGCCATCTGTATGTCTTCTTTGGAGAAATGTCTCTTTAGGTCTTCCGCCCATTTTTTTTTTTTCTTATTTATTTATTTATTTATTTATTTATTTATTTATGGCTGTGTTGGGTCTTCGTTTCTGTGCGAGGGCTTTCTCCAGTTGCGGCAAGTGGGGGCAACTCTTCATCGCGGTGCGCGGGCCTCTCACCGTCGCAGCCTCTCTTGTTGCGGAGCACAGGCTCCAGACGCGCAGGCTCAGTAGTTGTGGCTCACGGGCCTAGTTGCTCCGCGGCATGTGGGATCTTCCCAGACCAGGGCTCGAACCTGTGTACCCTGAATTGGCAGGCAGACTCTCAACCACTGCGCCACCAGGGAAGCCCGGGTTGTTTGTTTTTTTGATATTGAGCTGCATGAGCTGCTTGTAAATTTTGAAGATTAATCCTTTGTCAGTTGCTTCATTTGCAAATCTCTTCTCCCATTCTGAGGGTTGTCTTTTCATCTTATTTATGGTTGATAGCAGTTTTAGAGGCAGGTCAGTTCTCTCTCCGAGGAGAGGGAACAGTTTGTACAACGGCACAAACAGACAGACGCAAGGTGTTTTGCGTTTGAGGAGCTAGAAAAGGATCCCCCGCTAGAGAGGGAAAGCAATCAGGTGAGGAGAGACAGATGATGGCAAAGAGGAAAGCAGAGCAGGATCGTGCCAGGCCTCACGTGCCGGATTCGGTTTCGAGCAGAACCCTGTGGGTGCTCCAGGCCCACGGGGAGCTCAGCAGAGGCCACAGATACAATTCCAAGAAACATAAGAGAGCGGGAGCATGGCTTCTTGCTGAGAAGAAATGGAAACATTTCAGAGAGTGGTTCCTTTTGTCTAAAAGTGTGCATGTTAAAATCTTTTTTTTTAATAAATAGAGTGGAAACATTCTTTAGTTCTTAGGAAAGGAAGATAAATAGGCCTTTTTTTAAAAAAAAATCAAGAAACTGCAGGACAAACTTTAGATTGTCTATTTACAATTAAATAGATTTAATTGTAAACCTGATTTTGGCGAATCTGGTGCCTTTGAAAGCATTTCTCAAGCATCAGCTTGCCTAGCGCTGTCCCCCAAGACAGCAGTGAAATGGGAAGATTGGTGTAATTATTCCATTTTACTGAGGGGCAAATGAGGCCTGGGAATTGTCAGTAACTTGCCTAAGCTCTTTTCAGTGTATCGAGAAGCAGAAATTTTGAGGGAATAGCATTTAGTAAAAGGATAGATAATTAAAAGGTTTGCAAGACGGGAATTTGGAGCAGAAAAGGGTCCACAATGGGATATTTTGTCTAACTATATGCCTTGGTTTGGGGTTCCCTGAAAGTAACGTCTGAGTCAAGAACTTGGGTGCAGGGAGTTTATTAGGGGGGTGATCCCAGGAAACAGGAGTGGGGAAGCCGTGTAAGTGATGCAGGAAGGAGAGGCCAAGATAAGGTTGCTGTTGTCAATGGCGGTTCACGCCCCCAGCATCTTTGAGAAGCAGGTGGATGTCTCCCGCTGTTATCCACGTGACGGACAGGGAGCCGAAGCTGGTGTGAGGGCTGGTGGGCTCCTGGGTGTCAGAGAAGGGCCCGAGTGTGAGATGCAAGCAACACAGAGCCTTGAGGCGGACACTGCCCACAGGAAGTCAGTGTGAAGCTCACATGACAGGTGGACCCAGGGGCACTGGTGCTGGTCGCCAAACGCACCTGCAACCCGGAGAAAGGCAACCCCGGGAAACTGACTCGTGCATGTGAGGACTGAGTGGAGATGCTCTGAACTCACCACCTTGATGCCCTGCACTAGTGAAGACCCCAGTGATCTCTGCCCCCTCACCTCCCTGATACGCTGTTGGTTACAAGGAATCCTGGACCACTGGTAACTGGAGGACAGCAAGTGAACTGAAGCTGGGCTGAACGTTTCTCTTCATTGACTCATTTACTTAACAGATTGACTGAAGCCTACTGTTCCCCAAGCACTGTGCTGAGGCCAGGGGTACAGCAGGGGAGGAAATGTTACCAAATCTGGTCCAGCTGCTTGCCGCTCGAAAATCAAAGAGAAAGAGAGAGAGAGATGTTGGTAGAAAGTTGCTTTTATTATTTTTTTTAAATTTTATTTTGTTTGCAATGTCTTTCCATCTTTTTTTAAATAAATTTATTTATTTTATATAGTTATTTACGGCTCATTGGGTCTTCAATACTGTGCGTGGGCTTTCTCTAGCTGCGGCAAGCAGGGGCTACTGTTCGTTGTGGTGCGCGGGCTTCTCATTGCGGTGGCTTCTCTTGTTGTGGAGCACGGGCTCTAGGCGCGTGGGCTTCAGTAGTTGTGGCACGCGGGCTCAGTAGTTGTGGCTTGCAAGCTCTAGAGTGCAGGCTCAGTAGTTGTGGCACACGGGCTTAGTTGCTCTGCGGCATGTGGGATCTTCCTGGACCAGGGCTCCAACCCATGTCCCTTGCATTGGCAGACAGATTCTTAACCACTGCTCCAACAGGGAAGCCCGGAAAGTTGCTTTTAATTAGAATGCTGGCAATCTGGGGGAGATGGTGGACTCGGTGTCCCCCAAAAACCACCTCTGAAGATCTTGCTCGGCCATGACAGTTTTCAAAAGGAAAAAGGGAAGTAATCTCAGTTAATCATTGAGATGGGGGGTCAGAGTCGTGCCCATCCCCCCACTGCATGCAGGCTTGTCGACTCGTCGTGATCTTTCTTTAGATGCTGTCTTGTTCACACAGTTTATTCACAAGATTACTGAAGGGGAAGCTAGAGAAGAGACCTTGTCATCTGTTAATTACTTAGTCTTCATTTCTACTTCTTTGATCTATGGAAAGAACCAACAGATTAGGCAAGGTGTACTGTGTGATCAAAAGATTTGAGTGGTGTGCTAGGGCCGGAGATGAGTATAGCATGGGGCTGCCTGGTTTAAAGTTGGTGACAGGACAAAGGGGAGGCCCCTGTAGAGAGCTCTTTCCTGCCGAGAGCTGCTTTCTGTCCTTATGGAAATGGCGCTTTCCGGGTGTTCTTAGTGGTGCCCTAGTGGGTTTGCTGTGGCCTATAGACCATCCATGAGCTCACAGGTGCAGGAAATCAGGTGAGGTAATTCCTTGTCAAATGTACTGATGTGCTCAGCTAATTTGCAGGTTAAAGTCACCCAGGAAAGACACGTGGAAAAAGGTCTACAGGATGTAAACATCTTGGTCCAAGTAAGTGGATTTCTGGAGGGAGAGAGGAGGTCAGTAAATCTCAAGTCTTCCTGAAGGGATAAGGGGGTGGTGAGAGTAGGAGATGGGTGTCCTCTAACTGCAGAAGAATAAGACGTTCTGGGAAAAACATACACCCCACCCCTATGAGGTCCAGCTAAGCTGGTGGTGTCAGGGCGGGGGAAATTTCCCTCTGCTGTACTAGGTCCTCCTGGTGGGTCTAAGAATTAAATTGCCATGAGACGGATTAACAGGAGAAAATCACACCAAAGTTTAATAACACATGTACGTGGGAGAGGCCCAGGAAAACTAGGTCACCGAAACAGCTGAAACCCTCACCTTGGATATCATCTTCAGCTAAAAACAAAAGAGGTTGTTGGGAGTAGTCATTTGTGACTTCAAAAAGGAGGAAGACAATACACCTGGAGACAGAAAAGCAAATATTTGGTGAATAAATGTTTGCCGGCCCTGCAGAGACAATGGACATAGAGTGGACGCTGATCTCTAGGCCGTGTTCTCCCACCACACCCAGCCTGTGTTCTTTGCAGACATCTCTGGTGATTGCTCTATTCTGGAAACAGGACCTCTGGTGCTTCCAAGCCAATCCTTCCTTTCCACTCGTTAGATAGGACTAAAGTCAAGGACATGACTCATCAAGGCTACCATGGATTTTCCCCATCTATCCCACCCATTTTCAGGCCATGTCTCTTTGAACTGAGCTGATTAAATCCATTAGCTTTAGCCAAAAAACAAAAACAAAAAACCCAGGTGCTGTTACATTTTAAAAGCTTGTCTTCAGGCAGGAGTCTCTTGCACTCTTAAGAGTCTTCACGAAAAAACCCCTCTACTTCCCCTTTGTGCTAGTGGGAAGAAAACATAAGTCATCATTTTCTCAGGAGCGGAGCCTATGCTACCATTTATTAATTGGTTATACTTTTGGGGGCTAAGCATGGCATTTTTCTGTACATTGGAAATGGATTCAAAGATGTGACAATTGTCCCAACTGACGCCTGTCAGACGTACAGAGGATTTGTCCAGAGTGGTTTAACCAACCAAAGGCTATAATTAGCTAAGTCTTAGTCCTTGCCTGTTTACGTATCTTTACAATATACGTAAACAGGCAAGTATCCCATGCGTCATGTAACATTTATATCCTCATATCCTTATGAAAAAGAAATGTACCTTCTGTGGGAAGAAAAATGTGGTCGACAGTAGCTGTGTCCCGCAAAGAAACTGTGTGTTCTCCTGGGGATGCGTCAATCTACTGAAAAATTAACGCTATCAGCTTACACATTTAAGTTACTGACTGTCAATCATCCCACTCAGCATAAATGCCAGAGGCTGATTTACATTCTTGTTCCTGATGTGAGTTCTGGATGTAACATTTATCAGGCAATAGAAAATAACTGTAGGCGAGAGAAATGGGTGTTTCTTCTAGGGGTGTCCTTTAGTTGTCACCACTTGCCAATTTCCAGCCTCCACACGACGAGGAGTTGCCCTCCTGAACCCCAAAGCTCCTGGAGAACTAGGTATTAGTGCAAGGCCAGGTCAGAGAGTCATTTCTACAAATCCCCACGCACTCCCTGAAAGGCGAATCCCTTGCCAAATTTTAGCAGGGTTCCTGGGGCCAGGCAGCAGTTTGTGAGAGGAGGCGCCATCTTTCTCTTCTTCAAGCTGAGACTCAGGCACAGGGGCATAAAAAGGGTGTGCCAGCCCAGGAATGGCATCCTTCATGCCCAGCCCCTGGGGACAACCTGCATCACTTAGCCACCTGCGGAAATGCAGCCCTCCCATTTTCTGATTATAGGCTGTTTCACAGGGCCATGGGGCTTCCTTTCCTTAAGATTGTTTAAAGAAAGATTTGAATTAGGACTTCCCAATCTCCATCTTCGATTTGAAGTCCTTCTTTAGGAAGAGTGGTCTCTGAGCCAGCCCCAGACCCTCTTCCGCGTGGTCTGGGGTTAATCGGGCCCACGCAGGCCTACCTTCTCAAGCCCGAGAGTGTGGTTACACCAGCCCGTGAGGGGGGTAGGGTGGGGTGGAGGAGACAGGCCTAGAGGGAGGCTGGGGGGACCCTCAAGGGAGAAGGAGGTTCGGGGGGAGGCAGGGCCTTGCTGTAACATCTGCCACCCTTCTCCTACCAGCGGAAAGGCAGTGGTCACTCCTCACAGGACCCGTGTGCCCTAACTGGCTGGCTTTCCAGGCCCGGCGGTGACTTGTGAGAGGAGGTGCCGTCTTGCTTTCATTCAAGCTGAGATGCAGGACAGGAGTAGCGGCTGGGTGTGCCAGGCCAGGAACAGGGCATCTGTAGCGTGTACTCCCAGCCCGGAATTACCAGGCACCACACCAAGAGGTGGCCCAGAGTTACTAGCTCTGCTAGGTTTTCAAACAAAGTCAGAAATTGGGATTTTTATGGGAGTTACATGTTGGTCACTAATTCAAATAAAAATAATGGCTGGGGTTTGTGGGCATGAGTTTGTAACTTCTGATTTGACCTAGCTCTGCTAAAGTTTCCTTTCCTTTCCTTTACTCTTTCCCACCCCACCTCCAAACAACCAGTGCATAGAACCTCTAAGATCCTATCGATAACTCTGGAAAACAAGGAGTATCTTTATTTGAACTTTTAGAGTCTGATTCAATCTCTTCAAAGCATTTAGCTCAATTACAGCTTAAGCCAGTCCCCAAAACTGGCTGTCAGTGGGAAACATGAGCTCTAAGAAGAGGTGAGGTTACCAAGATCACATTTTGGGTGATTTTTTATTAACCTTTTGGGGGAACAAGTAATATTGTCTCTAAGCAATTCAAATAAAGGAACTTCTATTTTCTAAACTTGTTTGTAACTGCCACTGTCTACCAGTCCTCCAAAGAAAAAGCTGTATTCTATATTTCCTGGGATTTTTTTCCTTTTATGTCCTAGAAAAGCTCAGTAAGATGCTACATGTTGCTTCTGCCTGATTCTCCTCTCCTGGCAGGGATGCAGGAAGGAAAAGTGGTCCCCTGGGGCCAGGAAAGGGAGTAGGAGAGAGGGCCCTCACAGAGTTGTGGTTCCTGGCACCAAAAATGACTCTGAGGGAAAGGGACAGAGGTGGGGATGGCTGCTCCAAATGGCCTGGCAAAGTAGAAGGACTTGGGATATTGGGGGTTGAAGTGAGGTGCAAGCGGGGGAGGGGAAGTAGCATTGGTTATGGGGTGGAGAAGAGGAGAGAACTAACAGCTGGGAGTGGTCTGAGTGTAAGTGGAGGTCCTGTGTAGGAAAGGGGTTTGATTTGTTCCTTGACTTTGCTTCTCAAGGGTAGCTCCATTTGAAGGGGGGTACGTAGGGTCATCCTCATGATAGAAATCAGGGCTCTTTCAATTGCAAGTGATAGAAAAACAACTGAAATGGGCTTAAGATATGAAGGAATTCATTGACTAATGCAACTGAAACTTCAAGGAGTAAGTGGACATCAGGCATAGTTGGATCTGGGTGCAGATGACGTCATGGGAAATCTTTCTTCATACCTTGTCTCTGATTTTCTCTGAAGTTGCTTCATGGTGGGAGGGTTCTCAACATATTTTGTCAGGGATAAGCCTTAGCAGTACCAGACCATCCTACCAGCTCGACACCAGGAGAGGAGAGCTCCTTCCCCTAATAATTCCAAGAAATCTTTTTGGATTGACAGTGGTTCTTCAAATTTGGGTTGTGCCTAGGAAAAACATGCTGTTTTCCTTTACCCTCACACTGAATACTTCTGACTCCAGATGTGGGGTTTTTTTCCCATGCCAGCCAATTCTCTGACACCAGCTAGGTGTCCTACAATTCAGTTCAGTTCTGACACTATCTACCTGCAGTTAAGGCTCAGTCCACAAAACTGCCCACACTTCAGAGGCCAGTCACAAGTCCCAGGTTGTCCTCCGCACTTCTGACCGACTGGCTATAAATTGGGGTTCCCACGGCCTCCTCCTTCTATTTGATAATTTGCTAGAATAGCTCACCGAACTCAGGGAAACATTTAGTTATGTCCACCAGTTTATCACATCACAAAGTACATGATAAAGGATACAGATAAACAACCAGATAAAGAGACACATAAGGAGAGGTCTGGAAGGGTCCTGTCCCTGTGGAGTTGGGGTGCCCCACCCTTCTAGCACGTGGATGTGCTCACTGACCCGGAAGCTCTCTGAACCCCATGCTTTAGGGATTTTTATGGAGACTTCATCACATAGGCATGATCAATTACTAACTCCATTTCCAGCCCCTCTCCCCTCTGTGGAGAATTGGAGGTGGGGGGCCTGAAAGTCCCAAGCTTCTAATCATGCCTTCATCTTTCCGGTGAGCAGTCCCCATGCGGAAGCCCACCCAGAGTCACCTCATAAAAACGAAAGGTGCTCCCTTCACCCAGGAAATTCCAAGGGATTTGGGAACTCTATGTCAGGAACCAGCGTCATAGACCAAATATTAACAGGAACGGAGAGCAAAGACACACACATATAAATATAAATAATATAAATATATATTCTTATTACTTCACAGGGGGCATGCCCATCTCTGACCCAATGTCTTTGGCACAGGGGATGCAGTGCTCCGAGTGGCTGGGCCTGGGTCACATGTCCACCTCCAGGGCCGGGGGGAGGGGATCACGCCCATTTTAAGAACATGGTTGGAGAATGGGGGAGAGGGCGGCTCTACAAAGGGCAGTCGCGTTGTTCCCGGAAGAAGAGGATGGCTGGACTGCAGAAGCAGCCTATCAGCCCTGAGAAGACAGGGGTTCTTGCAGCCTTGTGCACGGCTGTAACCCTGGTGCCCGCGGAACGTGTGTCCACTCTGTTGACCGTGCACTTGCCTGGGAGCAGGAACCCGTGATCTGGTCTTTGCAACATCAAGTTCTTATAGGTGATCTTGATAAAACCATCTTACATCATAGGGCCTCTGTGTTCCCTTCAAGCACTAAGATTGTCTTTGAGTCTGATTCATAAGATTCCACAGGCCCCACGAGGAAATGTGTCTCCCTGATGGGTGTACCCTGTGCCTGCACTGTATGCGGGATGGTTGGGGGGAATACACGTATAAGCCCCCAAGTTAACTGCACTCTGTGAATTGGAATAGCCCCCATGTTGGGTCTACAGGAACAGCGTCTGTAGACAGGTACCCCCACCCCCACCACCTTTTCTCCCTGCTAGCCCCGCTTATGATCTGGGGAAGTCCCTTTCCCCTCTGACATTTAAGGGCTCTGGAGGACATGCTGTTTTGGGAGAAGAGGGAAACAGGGCCTTGGGGACAACTGGATGTGAAGGGAACAAGCTCAGATGACACATTTCTTCGGTTTTAGTCTTGCTTACTACTCCAATTCACAGATGCACCTTATTAGCTTGTATTTTCCAAATCCCCTCAATCTATTGATGAGCCTTTGCATGGCCAGTGGAATGTCCTTCCTGACTGAGAAAATGGGAGGAAGAGAAGAAACCCTTGAACCTGTAATAGCACATTTCTGCCATCAAAACTCAGGCTATGGGCTTTCTTTTCTTTTTTTTTTTAATTAATTAATTAATTAATTAATTAATTAATTTATGGCTGTGTTGGGTCTTTGTTTCTGTGCGAGGGCTTTCTCTGGTTGCGGCAAGTGGGGGCCACTCTTCATCGCGGTGCGCAGGCCTCTCACTATCGCGGCCTCTCTTGTTGCGGAGCACAGGCTCCAGACGCGCAGGCTCAGCAATTGTGGCGCATGGGCATAGTCGCTCCGCGGCATGTGGGATCTTCCCAGACCAGGGCTCGAACCCGTGTCCCCTGCATTGGCAGGCAGATTCTCAACCACTGCGCCACCACGGAAGCCCTGGGCTTTCTTTTTTAATGAAGAATTTCTGTATAAAACTGTACTTTGCAATGTCAAGATGCCTTTAACTCTGGATTGGGGTACAGAAGGGCCTGAACATGGATGTCATTTGAGGGTCTTGTGAAGGATAAAAGCACAGTCCTGAGTGGTAATGTAGGTCGTCCTGTTAACCTGCCGATTTCTCTTCTCATCTCCTGACCCTGAACCTGACCAAGGGTAGATTCAGTTTTAGAAACTGGAGACATGACTTTGCACAATCCCCATGGAAATGTCTTGGCAGTGTTACGGAATTCCTGGAGTCAGTTATTCTAGGGCAGGGAGATCTGGCATTACCTGTGCTTTGGAACCAGGAAGAGCCTGGGGCTCAGGTAGTTTTGGGGTGACCACAAGACAGTCCGGGTGCCACGTTTATTTTCAGCCAAAAGCCACGGTCCAGGAAGACTGAAGAGAGGCTACCAGCTGGACCAGAGTTCCTAGGAGCAAATGGACTTAACTTGGGGTCCCTGAGCAGGGGAGTCTGACTGTTGCTGAGCACCCAGAGGACCCCCAACCCCTGCCGTGCGCTCGGCTGGCTTGAAATGACTACATGAGAGAGCCAGCCCATAGCTAAAAGTCCCCATAACACACTCCGTTATCTCACTCCAGCAGCTCAGGTGCAGGCAGTCCGACCAAAGGCCTAGGGACTCTTTGCTGTGCCCCCAAGTTCCTGCTTCCCTTTTCCTGCAGAAACCCCTCCACCAACCTTCAGCCACCCCTCACTGTATCCTCCACTCCTGCCTTCCTACCTACTGTGGTCTCTTCACATGAAACTACCTCCTTTTTCTATGTTAATCATGAACCCCATCTCCCACCCCCTGGGAGAATTTTGTTTATACCAGTGACTTTTATCCATTTTATGACAGAAACCTCCTTGAGGTACAGTGGAATGGTTGAGTTTGAATTTAGATTTGCCACTTAGTAAGTCTAAGACCCTAACCTCTATGAGCTGAAATTTTTCATCTTTTAAATGGGGATCATAATACCAACATTTCCAGACGGCTAAAAGATGAAATATAATAATTTTTAGAAAGTGCTTGACACATACAAAATGCTTAGTAATGACTGTGAATTCTTTTATAAGAGAAAGATATCTACGGAAAATTCATCTATATTGTGTATGTTGTAATAATGATTAAAATATTGGTGTCTATAAAAGCAGCGGTGCTTTTAAATGATGGCACCCCTTCACCTCCTATTATACTTGTGTTTATCCACAGTCCGTCCTGACACTTCCAGACTAAGCGAATTGTTGTTAACTTTTCTTTCCCTTCCACCAGCTTCTTCTGTGAGCACCCATCTGCATCCTCTTTTTCCCTTCAAAATCTCCTTTGATGCTTATTTTAACCTTGGTTCACATGTGCAAGAGCTGTGTGGAGAGCAGTGTGGTGAGCACATGCTAAGGTGTGTTTTATTTTTCTTGGACTGCATCCCTGTGGGGCTGAGCCTGGCAGACTTAGAAGATGATCCAAGAGAAGTTGCCTTCAAGGTGGACTTTGCAAGCACGATGAGACGAAGCTTTGTTCTGAGGGATGAGAAGTAAAGTGAAGGAGATGGAGAGGGGCTGGTTCTTCCTAACGCCAGTCCAGTGAGCCTTGCCGTTGGTGCCGTTAGGGAGTCTGCAAACTTTATCCAGCCAAGTCATACCTGACAGTTCTCATGGTCCCAGCTTGGAGATTTGGCCTCCTCCGCAAGCCAACACGGAGGGGTCCTTGAGCACCTGTGAGGGAAGGACCACCTTTGAAGTCTTGGCTGGAAACCATTTTTCTAAAATAGACCTCACCATTTCCTCCTAAGAGGCTGAAGGAATGATCATTTCATAGACTTTGAGGATGCAGTGTTGAGTCTATGGATGGAGTTGTTCTGAGTATTTAAGTTGTTGAGATTTTTTCTAAACATGCCTGTCTTTGTTCTTCTCTTTTTGGATTTCGAAAATGTTTCAGAGAGTTTCACCGTCTCTGAGTTCCTGGAAAGTGCTTTAAAGGGTTGCCCCCATTTCTAAAGGGAAAATTGAGGCATGATACGTTGCAAGGAAATACTAGAGGATAAGCATTTGAGAGTATGCAATCTGGAATGATTCACAATCTGGTGCAAAGTCTGATCCTCGTGTTCTAGGTGAGTGACCTCAGGCAAATCACTTCACCTTTGTGAGACTCAGCATACTCATCTGTAAAATGGAATAAAAACAGCTTCAACCTTTTTATTCTCTTAAAATGTCTTCTGAACAGGGGTTTTTAGTTTTATGAAGTTCAGTTTCTCCATTTGTTATTTTGTGGATCATACTTTTGATTTTGTATCTAAGAAGTATTGGTCTAACCTGAACTCACAAATATTTTTCCTCTATGATCTTCTACAAGTCTTATGGTTTTAGGCTTTATATTAGGATTATATATATCAAAGAAGATATATGGAGGGCAAATCAGACATGAAAATGAAATCAACATCTTAGTCATTAGGGAAATGCAAATTGAAACCACAGTGAGATACCATGACATATGTAAGAGAATGACTAAAATTTAGAAAACCAGCCACGCTAAATGTTGGTAAGGATGTGGTGGACCTAGAATTCTCACATCCTACTAGTGCAAATGTAAAATGGAAATAGTTTGGTATATTTTCTTAAGTTAAACTTAGACCTACTAAGTAATCCATCAATTCCACTCACAGGTATTTACTCAAGAGAAACAAAAGCACATATTATACAAAGACATGTACATGAATGTTCACAGCAGCTTTGTTTGTAATAAAACCGGAAACAACCTAAATATCCATCAACAAATGAATGGATTAAAACACTGTGATACATCCATACCGTGGAATACTATCCAGTAATAAAAGGGAATGAACTACTGTTAACATACAACAACCTGGGTGGACGTCAAGGTCATTATGTGAGTGAAAAAAAAACCAAGCTCAAAAAGTTACATACTGCATGATTTTGTTTATGTGCTAATCATGAAATGACAAGCAGAGGTTTGATAAGTGCTTGCACACCGGGCTCGTCCCTTTGGACCACTTGCTCGTGGAGCTGATTTGACACACTGTGAAGCCCAAACATGCACAGAGGCTGTGATGGGAACAGAGACCCTCTGGTCAGCAGCCCCGGCTGAGCTCCCAGCCCACAGCCAGCATCAACTGCCATCTTGGATGTTCCAACCCAGAAGAGCCCACAGATGGGTACAGCCCACACATCATCACATGGCACAGAAGAACATCCCAGATGATCCCAGTCAAGCCACAAAATCACTAGAGATAATAACATAGCAGTTGCTTTAAGCCACTAAGTTTTGGGGTGGCTTGTAATACAGTGATAGACAACCCAAATAGGTGCCTAGCAGTTGCAAAACTACATGCTCACAGGGCCAAATATCCATCCATGAACTGGTATGACCATGGCCAAGGAAGGTGTTGGCCAGCCAGACCTGGGTTGTACACCCAGCCCTGGAGCTGGGATGCAGTCAACTCTCAAACAGTGCCACCCAGACAGAGCGGGGAAGAGCCTTTCCCAAAGGAAAACCAAAGTGCAGTTACCAGAAGAAGGGCAATGGTGCAGGGCAGAGCAGACCCAAGCAACAGCCCGCTACAATTAGACTGCAGGGGACCCCAGCAGAGGGAGGGAACCAGTGGATTTGGGACTCCGATGGCGTTTATGTAACTGTAGTGAGATTAATCTTTGTGCAGATTACAGGAGATAATTTTAGGTAAAGCGTTACACGCAGTGCCTGACAGATAGTAAGCTCTCAACTATTATAGCTCTTATTATTTCATTTCTATTATTATTATTAAACAGTAGCTATATCATATTAGTTGATATTTCTTCCTCTGCAGACATCAGCCTGTATTTGGTCCTGGCACAGACTATATTCACACAGAAGTACATTTGGCTCTATTTGAAGGACTGTCCCTGGTCTAGGTGGGCCCAGTATTTAGAGGCAGAGAAGTGCAGCGCTTGTCTATTTGAAAGGCATCGTCTTATTAACTCTTAGCCGCAGGGACTGGGCCCTGCTGTGGCTGCTCATTTAGGAGACAAATAACTCAGCCTGGCCTAGTCCTGTCTGTTTTCAAGGTTTCCATGGAGACTGGGATGGAGACAGAGGTAGCTTTGGAAGCCTCAGCACTTTCCCTACAGACAGGAGACCAGCGGTCCTGGGGCATCTTCTGTGTTGAGGGGTGTGTGTGTGTGTGTATGTACGGATGCTTATATGTTAGAGACGTGAAATTCTATATCCACATGTGCACAGGTGGTCCCCTCTTAGGAGAGACATGTACTCCTGGAAATCACAATGAAAAGTCACCAGGCATGCCCTGGATGATGTAGAAGAAATCTCCAAGACAGCTCACCGCACATCTTATTCATGGGGCCTCACGGCCGAAGGCTTGCTGGGTTACTTGGCGGCTGGTATGTGTTAGCCTTTAAGGTCAGAGGTTACACTGCATCATAGTTTCAGTTATGTGACGGTGAATAGCTTGGGCAAGCATTTGGTCTGCTCCAGAGCCGAAGGTAGGAGCTATGACTTTGGCCTCTTGGAGCCTGAACGTATGTGTTTTGGGAGTGGAGATGAGAATGAGAAGGCATCTGTGCGTCCCTGGCACACACGCTCCATCTAGAAACCTGTGTCTATTTCTTCACTGCAGACTCTTTACCGAGCACCTCTTGTTTGCCGGGCACTGCTCCACACGCTTCACCTTTTCCTCGTGAAGCTCACAGTCTACATGGGGAGGCTGACAAGGAAACCAGGAATCAGAGCAAACAGGCTGCTGAGGGCTGTACCGCCAGAGAATAGAGCCGCCTCCCTGCCCCGGGGCCGGGAAAGTCTTGTGCATTTTGGAGAGACCTGTTTAGCTCCCTTTTCCCCTTCAAATAGGCAGGGAACAACAGAACGGGGTGTGTATCTTTTCGTAGGCCCTACCCCTCCTCAGAGTTGATGGCCACGTGATCCATGATCCTAGCCTGGCCTTTCTCCTCCCATCTGTAGTTTGGCAGCTGAAGCCCATAATGCCCCCAGTCCTTTTCCCAACCTGGATTGGGGCTGTTTCCTGATACTTGTGGCCCCTAAACATCAACTAGTCCAGGAGGTGACTTGTGATCTGGTTCCTGAGTGAGGTGGCACTTGTCAGTTGGCAGAATGGGGGAGAGCTCTTCAGAGCGGGAGAGAGAGTGTGTGAGGAGGAGAAGCGGGTGAGATGGCACAGCCAGGATCAGCCCCGAGTCGACTTGGCAAGGTTGGCCCCGGGGGGTTGGGCACATGGCTTAGAACTGGATTGTGGCGGCTTTGTCATCAGCCACATAAAAATTATTCACCCGGGTGTCTTTCAAGTCAGCAGATGTGAACGATCTTTGAGTGATTTTAAAAGACCACCCCGAAGTCCAGGCGTTATTATTGGATCACGCACTCATTGTTGAGAGTGGGGCCTGTGGGCAGGACTCGGGTCTTAGACCCCTTCCCTTTTCTAACTCTACTCATCTCACTGCATCGACGACTCCAGAATTTGTGTCTGTGCCCAGACCTCTCCCCTGAACTCAGACTGTCCACCCCTCTGCCTACCGGACAGTCCCACTTAGAAGTTGCCTGGGCAGCTCGGACTCAGCCAGCTGAGCCCCTGATCTCTCCTCACCCCACTGACTCTCCTACAGTTTTCCCCACATCAGGCTGGGGGAGATTCCGTCGTTCTGGTTGCTCTGGCTAAAAATCCTGGAGTCGTTCAGCCTGATTCCCTCTTTCTCTTGCACCCCAACCAATTCCCCAGTTCACCCCACTGGTGCTTCTTTTCCAAATATTTCCAGGTATGATGGACGAATATCACCTCGCTTCTAGCCGTGCTTGCTACAGACTGCTCTCCCAGCTTCTGCCCCACTTCCAGCCATTTCTCAACCCAACAGCCAGAGTGATTCTTTTAAAACCTAAGTCATAACATATCATTCTTCTGCCCCAAGCCCTCTGGTGGCTCCCACCTCACACGGAGTAAAGGTCGATATATTTACCATGATCCACAGGGTCTTCACGGTCTGGCCTCCTCTTACCGTCCTGCCTTCCTGCCCTCACACCACTTGCCCTCTCACTCTTCTACTCCAGCCTTAGAGATGCCAGACCCCCCCCCCACCTCAGGGCCTTTGCACATGCTGTTCCCTTATATATTAACAATACCCACTGCCTCATCATCTTCAAGTTTTTGCTTAAATGTCATCTTCTCAGTGAAGTCTTTCCCAAACACCTGTTGAAACATATGCCTTCCCCCAAGAAATCTTGAGTCCCTTTCCTGCTTTAGTTTTTTCTTATAATCTCCTATGTAAGTTCTGTTTATCTAAGCAACAGTCAGACAAAACAGCAAATGAAAAGCAGGCCTACAGTGATTTTGAATAATGAAATTCTCAAGTCCAGAATATACAGTAAGTATGCTGAATATTGTTGAAGAAGTATAGAGGGAATTGTAAACCTAAGTAAGGTGCACAAGACTATAAAAGGTGACCAGGAGCAAGTGTAAGTTTTGGACATTGAAACTATAGTGACAGAAATTAAGAAGACAACAAAGAGGCTCAAGACCAGGATCGATGTAGCAGAAGAGGGAGTTAGAAACTGGAAGATAGATCTAAAGAAATTACTCAGAAACCATCACAGAGACAAAATGAGATGAAAATATGAAGGAGAAGTTAGGAGGAATGGAAGGTAAAGTATGACGGTCAACACGTATTTGAAGTTCTAGAAGAGGTAATGGAGAGATTGGGGAAAAGTCACTACTCAGTGAGATAATTGCTAAGCATTTTCCACAAATAATGGGGGGATTCCTCAGATCAGTAAGCCCTTCAAAACTAAGCTGGTTAACTAAAAGGAATCCACATCTAGATACATCTACTTAAGCAGCAGAAGACCAAAGTCAAATAGAATGGCTTAGAGCAGCCTGAGAAAAAAGACAAATTACTTACAAAATGAAAACTATTATATGGGGAACAGATTTCTCAATAACAACAATGGAAACCAAAAGACAGTGGAATACTGTCTTCAGATAAATGAACGAAAATACTTGTTAACTTTGTATGGCCAGTGAAACTACCTTTCAAGAATAAGAGTGAAATAAATACATTTAGATAAATAAAAACAGGAAGTTTACCTCCAGGGCTGGGATGAGGGTGAGGCAAGTGAGTTGCCAGGGGGCATTGGAATTTAAGGAGGTGCTCGCTTTCAGGGCTGTGACGGTTTAGAATTAGCACCTCAGAGTGAGTGTTTCCTTAAAATTTACACCGTAGGTACCTCACCCTAGTCCTGCCCCTGATACCACCAGAAGATGCCCACTGAGGAACTTCTAATTGATATATTTCAAGAAGAAGGGAAATAATCCCAGGAGGAAGATATAAGGTATAAAAAAGAAATGATGAGTTCATGAAATAGAAAATGTCTAGATAAGCCTAGATATTTTGAATGTTTTAAAAAATAAATGTGTAATATGTGGACTTAAAAGAAAAAGATGGAGCTAGACAGCTAGACAGCCAGATGACAGTAGCAGCTGAGCTAGGAGGGAGGGGATTGTGGTTAAAGCAGTCCACGATTCTTACATTGTTCAGGAAGGTTGTGATTAACCCAAGACATGGGCTTGTTGGAATTTCTTTGACAACCACCCAACACCTGCGTCCTGCTGGACTGTCCTGGCTCTTGGCACACTTGGCCTTGAGTTCTAGCCTCATGTAAACTTGGTTATTCTCACACCAGAGTCCAGTGGGCTCTCCACCAAAGAGCCACATGAGCCTCAACTTCAACTCCTTCTCGGGGTCTTCAGGACAAGCATGTACCCAGAAAATATATGTTAAAAATCTCAAACTCACTAGCTTTTTTTCTCTTGTGTGTGTGTATGTGCGGTCAAAATTAACAAAATTATTTATTCTGCTACACTAAAAGCTAAACCATTAACTGTTTACTACTGAAATTCCAGTGCCCACCAGCACATAGTAGAAACTCAAAAGATATTTCTTGAATGGTTTTATAACCATTTTTGATGGAGGTGTACATCGTATGGTTGTTACTCTCTGGATTTTTCACTTCTCCATTCTATAGATATTTGACAAGCACCCGTTAACTCCAAGTATCATCCTAAGTACTGGAGCGATAAGCAAGGGTGAGCAACACATGGCCATGACCCCGTCCTTGCAAGCGTTGCTGTCTGGAGCTGTGACCTTCAAACATTTCCAGCACAAGCATACTAAGAAATGCATTTTACTTTGTGAACCAGCACACACAGGCCACACAGTAATAAATGTTTAATGCATCTTTAGCGCACATGATGGGCTCTGATAGTTTCTACTTTATGCATTTTTCTTCAAGAAGAATGCCTGTCACCACCTACTAAATTGATGTTATGACCCATGACGGCTGTGGTTTGAAAAGCATTGATCCAGTGCAGAAGTTCTGCATCTTTCCTCTGCCATGCATTCCTCAGAATCATGTTTTTCAATGCACAAAAAAACGGACATCAGGTGACAATCGAAACTTATTAGATCGACATGCAATTATAAACATATTCGAGAAAGCAAATGTGATACAGTAATACGTGCGCTTCATTATTAACACAGTAAATGCAAGATCTGGCTAGTGACACACTGGCTGGAATTGTGAAGTAGGGATGAACAAAAATGCTATTTTGAGAATTCTGCTACGACTGTGGTGAGACGTGGAAATATCTGTGATCACCGTTGGTGACAAAGCCACAGGTGCTGAGACCACCACTCTGGAGTGTCACCTACATTCATAACTGAAGGAATGCTGAATTTGAGAAGTTAGTGAAAACAAAGGAGCATTTATTTCCCCATTCAAGGTCATAGAACCCAAGGGGCCCCTGGACCCGCAGATGGAAATCCCTGGTCTAGTGGAGCCACACTTTATCTCAGTGATCTGAGTCTTATTGGTCAGTTGGAGAGATGTTGATCCTCATCTCAGGTAGGTCTATGACCACAGTTTTTAAGGGTGTTGCTCACTGTGGACGTACCAGTTTAAGAGTCGTAAGAGCTGCAGAAAGCTAAAGGCAGCAAGGGCACTGGCAAGGAGTGGGCAGGCAGGAATCCCAGCGATCCCCCATCCCACCCCCTGCGCCCTCCATCCCATCTGAAGCAAGTGACTTGCAGTGCAGACCGATCCTGCAGTCTGATTCACTTCGGGTCGGGGGTATTCTGTTGGGTCAAAGAGCGTCGTCAGAGGTGGCCGTGTGGGTGTCTCGGGGACCCTCACTTCCCTTGTGGCAGTAGAGGTGTGGCCCTCGAGGATCATCCGCTCACGTAGCTGACAGGTTAACATGAGAAGAAGGGAGGAAAAAACCAGCAAGCTCAGAGGGCCGATTTAGTCTTGTTAAATACACTGGAAGAGCGGAGTGTGGGAGAGAGCATTTAATCAGCTCCCCGACTGTTTGTCGTTGTAAAGGCGCCTGCTTGCTAACACGCCTGGAGAAGTCCTCTGAGACTACACTGTTGGATTCATAATAAGATGGTTCCTTCTATCTTACAGGCCATGTGGGGGAATTCCGAAGAAACTGAAAATCATCCTCTGAGAAAGTAGAGTTACAGCTTCTTCCAATTTTTCATGTCTTATTTGAGGGGCTGTAGGAGGACCCCCACGTCCTCCTTCCATTTTCTGATATTTTATTAAATGGATACGACACTCCGTCATTGGTCTGGCTGGAGCAGGAGACCAGCAGCTTGCATCATTTAGGAGGTGAGATGGTTAGTTTTATGCATCAGTCAGATATTTAACCAAACGCTAATCTAGGTGTTGCAGGGAAGTAGATGTGGTTCACATGTACAATCAGATGACTGCAAATAAAGGAGATAATTGCCCTCAATAATGGCAGGGAGTGCTCATACAATCAGTGGGAGGACTTAAGAGCCAAAATTGAAGTTTCCCGGAGAAGAAGAAATTCTCTCTCAAGACTGTGACATCAACTCCTGCCTGAGTTTCCGGCCTGCCAGCCCTATGAATCTCAGACTTGCTAGCCCCCCGTGATCACATGAGCTAATTTCTTAAAATAAATCTCTTAATACATTTGGTCTCATTTCCTTGGAGAACCCTGACTAATACGGGATGCGTTTAAAAATTTTTTTGTCTTAAATAAATGAAAGGCAAGAATCTGAAAGCAAAGTGACTTAAACACAGCACATGCACGCACACCATGCTCTGAGAGGTTGGAAGAAGAGGTCTGTGGGCCAGGGAGGAGCTGGGAAACAGGGACACTAGCCTTTCTTTTTTATTTTTAAAATTTTATTTAGTGTGCAAAGGGGAGCAGCCACTTCTCCTCCATCGGTCGAGGCCCTTCCTCATCTCCTGCTTATAGCTCTGTCTTCTGTGCTCCAACCTCCTCCTCCGTCTTGCTCCTGAAACCATACCTGATCCAGTCCCTGCAGACCCCTCACTCCCCCAGCCTGGGTTATTGAGATGGCCTCATCTTACTTGTCCTTTTGGACACACTGCCTCTCTTTCTAGAAACTTCTCCACTCCTTGGTTTTGTTCTCACTGTCCCTTTCTCTGCATCTTCTCTTCGTCTCCATCCTTCTCTCCCTCCACCTGCCCCAGAAAAGGTCACCGAACACCCAGTTGCTGGGTGATCTCTTTGCTCAGATAGTTTGAACCACCTCCTAAATCTTGGTGCTTCCCCAACTTTGTCTCCATCCTAGAACTCTCCCTCCTTCTTCAAAATCATCCAACTAACCGTGCACTGGACTTCCCCACCGGAGTCCCCCACGGCATCTCAGACTCAACATATTTCCAAGGGATCCATCATTCCCACCCCCATTCTCTTGATCTCAGTTGGTAGAATTTCCATCCAGAGCTAGTATCTCCCCTAATAACAAGTCAGTCATTCTTGTGCATGCCTGATTTCCTTAAGAGCAATCTACATGCTTTGACTTTATTCAAGTGATGCAATTGGATTCCTCTGAGGCATAATCATTATTCCAGGTACATGATTTCTGTAATGGGATAATTGGCTGCCTCTGCCCGTAAAGAACACCTGAAATAAGTAATATGTGCACCTGTGTTTTTAATCAAAGTGAAGCATAATAACCAGGGGCAGTCGGGAGGCACAGTAAATATGTCAGTGGTGCTTCTGGTAAGTTCATGGTGGTGAGTAGCTGGACCGCAGCCTTGTGAGTGAATGAGAGGGCCAGACCGGTGGAGAACAGAACTCGGAGGGGCTTCAGGCCTTGACAAGGACATGATCTTTGTCCTGAGTACAGTGAGAAACCACTGGAAGGTTCGGGAGGGGGTTGTGGGATGATCAGATTGATGTTTTAGACGGTCACTCTGAGCCGGGTGTGGGACGGGAGTAGATGAGGCCAGGACGGAGCCCAGACTCCTGATTCTGATTCAGTTGGTCTCGGGGGGAGGGGGAGGCATCAGTGAGATGTAAAATCCCCCACGTGGTTCCAGTATGGAGTCAGGGTCCTGGAGGTCTAGCTCCGGAAGTGTGGCCCCCAACCCACGACTGCCTCCCCAGAGATTCTCTCTCTCACGCCAGTTCACACCCAGCGTCCAGCACCAGTTTATGGCTCCAGCACCTTCGGCTCCAGGAAGTTGAAAGCAGCCCTTCAGCTATGCTGGGTCTACAGTGGGAAGTGTCACCGTGCGATATTTCTGTTGTGGGTGTTCTTTTACACCTGTGAACTGGACAGTTTGGCTTTTTGTTTATTTCAACTGCAGTGAAGTGACAGCCACTTAAGAATGTGCTCGTCAAGGTGTCTGGGTTCCATGGACTATTTGCTCCCCAAATTCTATCCCTGTTTCACTCGAGGTCCAAGTGGAGTATTAGAATCACAGTTCAAAGCAAACAAAATTGATGATGTGAGACATAACCATACTGAAGATCCAGAAGAAGATAATGTGAAGTTCTCTTCTGCATTGGGTATGATTTTTAATGAAAGTGATCAGGCATTGAGAGACCTGCGGTATCAGAAACATGCCTTCAATATGCTTCGCAGTAAGGGCTTGGCTGCCACAGAGATGCAGCAGACACAAGGGATGCAGGATGTACAGACAAGTCTGACTCAACGGATTTGCCAGTGGCTGGTGGTGCTATTTGTTTGTACAGTGAAGGCTTGTGTGCCTGGCTCTGGCCTGGGCGCAGCCTCCTAGACCACATACCTGCCTGGCTTCCTCAGGAGATCATGCTTGTAGACAGTGATTTGAAAGGAGAACTAGATGAATATGTCCAAAACTACCTCCTTGGAAAAATTAAAGTAATAAAAAATACAAAGCGTGGGAGATTGATTTGAGGAAGAACAATCAGAGCAGCTGTGATGTGGCCGGGTCCTTGCTGGCCGTCATCCGGGAGGCCTACGGACGGTAGGATGTCTGGTGACCAGCACCATCAGTGCTGACCCTCGCCTACAGCTCCTCCCCTGTGTTGTGAGGGGGCTTCAACTGGGGGCTGCACTTCAGATGGGGTCGTGCTCCCTTTTCCAAGCTCAGAGGACTGGAGGGAGATACTACACCAATAAAGTCACCTACAATTGCTGGAGGATTGTTTACCATGAAGAGAAACTATTTCATTGAACTTGGACAGTGTGACCGTGGCATGGATATCTGGGGAGGAGAAAATTTCGAAATATCATTTCGGATTTGGATGGGTGGAGGTAAACTCTTCATCATCCCTTGCTCTAGAGTTGGACACATTTTTGGAAAAAGGCGACCGTATGGTTCTCCTGAAGGCTAGGATATCATGACACGTGTGATGAGACTGGTTCATGTTTAGTTGGATGAATGTAAGGAGCAGTATTTTTCCGTAAGACCTGATCTGGGGTCCAAAAGCTTTGGAAATATCAATAAGCATGTTGAATAGAGGAAGGAGTTGGGTTGTAAATCATTTAAATGATATTTGGATAACATTTACCAAGAGATGCAGATACCTGAGCCCAATGCCAAACCCTAGCAATCCATTTCTGTAGAAAGAAGGTCAAAATGCCCCAAGTCCTTCAATAGGAAAGGCTCTGTCACCTCCAGATCAATAAGTGTCTGGTGGCCCAGGGCTGCCCAAGTCAGAAGAGAGGCCTAGGAGTGCTTAAGGGTTGTGGCTACGGTGACCCTAATCAGCACTGAATTTATAATGAAGAGCATGAATTGGTTTTAAATAATCTCCCTTGCCTGGATATGTCAGAAACTCATTCATCAAGTGCTCATGAAGTGTAATGGTTCAGGAGGAGCCCAGCAATAGAATTTTGGGAAGAATAATTGGCTGTGCCAGGTGTCAGTTGGACAGTGCCTAAGAGTGGTCGATCTACCGAGTCACAAAGGCTATGTTGCTATGGCAACCTGTGATGGCACCTCCTCACAACGGTGGCATTTGGAGAGTTAAGATGGACGCCGTGGCTGGAATGGTGATTCATCACACTTGTCCTCCTATGGAGATGCCTGAGAAGATTAGCAAAGGTGAGACAGCAGATATACTAGAGACTGGAGCACCAAGTGACCATCAGAAGGTGAAGAAGTATGTTTCACCAAGACATTAAGGTCACTTCTGAGCTGCCGTTAAGGAATTTTTTGCTTATGACAGAAAACAAGAATACAATTTTAACTCTATTAAAGAGTCAAGTCTGTAGAGAAGGGCAAAACCCAGGAAACTGACATGCCTATTCAAATCTATTTACACTTCTTTTTAACCCATTTTAATAATGGAATGGCATTTATCTGATCAGAAACTTGTTATGATTTCCTTTCTTAGAAGACTTCATAGGAGATTGTTAATTTTTTCCCACTTCTATTATCACGTTCTAAATAGATAATTTTAAACAGATTGCATCCACATTACTTTCAACTCCAGAAGGCATCGTTCATAAGATTATATTTAAGAGGCAGTTAACTATTATTAAGTATTTTGATGAATTATGGTACTATTTACATTTAAAGGATCCTTTTTATTATTAAAAAATAATAATAATATGGAGCTGGGGTGAAACTTCCTGCACTCTACTAAGTCCTCCAAACTCGAGACCCCGTTGTGGCCCCGCAAGAAAGATTCACGCAGCCTAAGCCTCATCAGCCCAACAGCCACAGAGAACTCACTCCTCAGAGGGCAGCCTGCTTCTCCTTCAGGCGGCTCTGATGGCTGGAAAATTCTTCCTTATTTCAAAGACCAAATCTTCTCCACTGGTTCAGCCTTGCCCTCTGCACAGAGTAAACATTCCAGTTCTTTTAACAGGCCCACCCATGAGCTGGTTTCAGGGACTTCTGTTTCCTTCCCTTTTATCTTCCTTTTCTTTAATATATAATGCAGGCACAGGGGAGGAGAAAGTGTAAAAGTGAGATGAAGGGCAAATCAAACCTTATCTGCCATACCTCCAGGCTCTGGAATCCTCCCCCCAGAGATAATCATGTTACCACTTCCTATCTTTTCAAGAGAAATTATGCATTTGCAAAGTATACGCATTCTTTTAGACAAAAATATTACATACACTATTCTGCACCTTGCTTTTCTTAAACCTAGTAATAAACTTTGGAGATGATTCCACATCAGTATTTAAAGCCACACCTGATTCTTTTAAAAGCAACATAGGCAGTTTAATAAACCACATTTCATTAAACTAGTCCCCTGTTGATGGACACTAGGTAGTTTCCAATCTTTTGCTACTACAAACAAAGCAATCATGAATATCCTTGCATTGCATATACCTCTTTGTACAGGTATCTGTGTGATAGATTTAGAGCAATGCAATTGCTAGATTGAAAGATACGTGCATTTAAATTTTTAATCCACATTGCCAAATTGCCATCCAATGAAGTGGTACCAGTTTGCTCTCCACCAGCAAAGTATGAGAGTTCCTGCTCTCACGCTTAGGAGATGAACTAGTTTGTAATGCCCTCCTGGAATTGTTTTGCCCTGAACTGAACCCACTGTTTCTGTGTGACCAGTGACCTCAGTGAATGTAAAACATCCTCTCTCTCATTCCAGTTACTCTACTTCTTTAAAAACAAACAAACAAACAGAACCTCAACACTGAAGCTGCCATTGTGACCAGGGCCACATCACTGACATTTAGTCATTAAGCTCTGTTCCACAGTGTGCCTGCTAAACCAGGTTTCTCCCTTTTTGTGCCTGGGCTTTGGGATTTTTGTAAGCAAGTTGCAGAAGTTTCCATTTATCTGTGTATTTGTTTCCTTTTGCTGCTGTGACAAGTTACACAAATTGGGCGCCTTAAAGCAACACAGATTTATTATCTTCCAGCTCTATTGTTCTGAAGTGCAAAACGAGTCTCAATGGGCTAAAATCAAGATATCAGGTCTGCGTTCCTTCTGGATGCTCTAGGGGAGAATCCACTTACGTTTTCCAGCTTCCAGAGACCGCCTGCATCCCTGAGCTCCTTCTTCCACCTCAAAGCCGGCAGCACGGCATCTTCAGTCTCTCTCTGGCTCTGAGAGAGCCCCCCTTCGATCGTCACATCTCCTTCCTTGACTGCCCTGTTTCTGTCTTCCTTCTTTTATTTTTCTTTTTTTTTTTAAATGTAATTTTTTAAAAATTTATTAATTAATTTATTTATTTTTGGCTGTGTTGGGTTTTCGTTTCTGTGCGAGGGCTTTCTCTCTAGTTGCGGCGAGCGGGGGCCACTCTTCATCGCGGTGCGCGGGCCTTTCACTGTCGCAGCCTCCCTTGTTGTGGGGCACAGGCTCCAGACGCGCAGGCTCAGTAGTTGTGGCTCACAGGCCTAGTTGCTCCGTGGAATGTGGGATCTTCCCAGACCAGGGCTCGAACCCGTGTCCCCTGCATTGGCAGGCAGATTCTCAACCACTGCACCACCAGGGAAACCCCTGTCTTCCTTCTTTTAAGGACCCTGTGATTACATTAAGCCCACTTAGGTAATCCAGGATAATATTCGTGTCTTAAGATCCCTAACTCAATTTTATCTGCAAAGTCCATTTTGCCACTTAAGGTAACATATTCACAGGCTCTGGGGATTATCTTCAGGGAGCCATTATTCTGCAGACCCCAATCTGCATTAAATATCATCTTGTGGGGTTTCCCTGGTGGCGCAGTGGTTGAGAATCTGCCTGCCAATGCAGGGGACACGGGTTCGAGCCCTGGTCTGGGAAGATTCCACATGCCGCGGAGCAACTGGGCCCGTGAGCCACAATTACTGAGCCTGCGCGTCTGGAGCCTGTGCTCCGCAACAAGAGAGGCCGCGATAGTGAGAGGCCCGCGCACCGCGATGAAGAGTGGCCCCCGCTCGCCGCAACTAGAGAAAGCCCTCGCACAGAAACGAAGACCCAACACAGCCATAAATAAATAAATAAATTTAAAAAAAAATGTGGCTAAAAACAAATAACATAAGCATTACCATCTTAACCATATTAAGTGCACAGTTCAGCCATGTTAATTATATTCACGTTGTTATGTAAAATGCACCCATTAGAAATGTGCGGTTTGACGAGCTCTGACAATGTACTCGAGTAACCAGTCACAACTACAGTTAAATACACAGTGTTTCTATCACTCCCAAAACATTCCTTTGTGTCTCTTTATAATGTCCACTACCCCAAACCCAAGTAACCATTGATCTACTTTTTGTCACTATAGGCTAATTTTGTCTTTTTTTTTTTTTAGAGTATAATTGCTTTACAATGTTGTGTTAGTTTCTGCTGTACAACAAAGTGAATCAGCTATATGTATACATATGTCCCCTCCCTCTTGGACCTCCCTCCACCCCCATCCCACCCATCTAGATCATCACAGAGCACTGAGCTGTGCTCCCTGTGCTATACAGCAGGTTCCCACTAGCTATCTATTTTACACATGGTAGTGTATATATGTCAAACCTAATCTCCCAATTCATCCCACCCTCCGCTTCCCCCACGACCCCGTGTCCACATGTCCGTTTTCTACGTCTGTGTCTCTATTCCTGACCTGCAAATAGGTTCATCTGTACCATTTTTCTAGATTCCTCATATATGTGTTAATATATGATACTTGCTTTTCTCTTTCTTACTTCACTCTATATGACAGACTCTAGGTCCATCCACATCTCTACAAATGACCCAGTTTTGTTCCTTTTTACGGCTGAGTAATATTCCATTATATATATATATATATATATATATATATATATATATATGAGAATGTTTTACATTCTTCCCAGTACTTGGTATTCTCAGTCTTTAATTCCAGCCATTCCCTGTGTGCTGGCATCTCATCATGGCTTTAATTTGCACTGTCCTGATGGCTAATAATATTGAACACCTTTTTGTTTGTGTGGGTCATGTGCGAATGTTCTTTGCAGGAGTCTGTCTAAATCTTTTGCCTCTTTTTATTGGGTTGTCTTCTTATTTAGTTTGGATACAATTCTTTTGCTAGACACATGTATTGCAAATGTTTTCCCCATTCTGTAGCTCATCTTCATTTTTCTTCATGGTGTTTTCAAGAGTAGTGTGTTAAAATTTTGATGTGGACCATTCGTCAGTTTTTTATTTTATGGTCATGCCTTTTGCATTCTATCAAAGACATCTTTGCCTGCCCCAGAGCTGCAAAGATTTTCTCCTGTGTTTTCTTCTGGGAGCTTTATTAATATATTTTTAGTCTTTACATTTGGGTTGATGATACATTTCAAGTTAAGCTTGGTGCACCGGATGATGTATGGGTCAAGGTTTATTATTTCCTTCTGTGTGTGAATACCCAGATCTTCGAGCACCATTTGATGAAGAGACCATCCTTTCCCTGCTGACTTGCCTTAGCACCTTTGTTGGAATCAATTGACCATATCTGTGTGGATCTATCTCTGGACTCTCAATTCTTTTCCACTGACATATGTCTAAACTTACACCATAACTTTATTTTTAAAGATGAGAAATTTAGAGCTGAGAGAGTAAAAAGCCTTGTACAAGGTCAAACCAAATAAGTTAGAGGCCAGGATGAAATGTGACTCTTGTAAATATTCATTTTTTTCATTTCCATGGGCATTATCAGCACTGCCCACAGTGGCATTCACAGACCATTGTGAGAAAAAGCCACCATCTGCTAAATATTCATTTTTAACTCTTGTTGGAAGTCAGCAAAGAGGGACACAGTAAATAGCAGCGTGGATATTGATGCTGGGAAACAATGCTTCCTTGGACACTGCTTCCCAGCCTTACTATGGGGTCCCTGAAGAAGAGAGAGGCAGTGGGAGTGAGAGAGGTGGAGCTGGCTCTTCATGGAGTAGCTCGTGTGACCTCACACGAGCTGCTCCATCCCTATTGGTTGAATCCACACAGTCTGGATTCTCTAGAGAAACAGAACCACGCACATATCTTTGTATGTGTATAAGGGAACATCATAAGGAATTGGCTCATGCAATTATGGAGGTTGAAAACCCCCCACGATGTGCTGTCTGCAAGTAGGAAGGACGGTGGTGTAATTCAGTCCAAGTCCAGAGTCTTGAGAACCAGGGGAACTGAGGGCAGGAGAAGGTTGATGTCTCAGCTCAAGCAATCAGGCAGGAAGGGGCAAGTTCCTCCTTCCTCCTTTTTGATCTGTTCAGGCCCTCAGCGAATTGGATGATGCCCCCCACATTGGAGAGGGTAAACCAATTTACTGAGCCCACCTATTCAAATGTTAATTTCATCCAGAAACACTCTCACAGACACACCCAGAAATAATGTTTAGCCAAATATCTGGCATCCCATGATCCAGTCAAGTTGACACATGACATTAACCATCGCAGTTCCTCAGCTGTAAGATGGGTGTAAGAATAATACGAGCCTCACAGGAGTATTGGGGGATTGAATGAGGTGATGCTTTGGAAGTATTTAGTGGCGCATCTGGAACACAGTGGCAGGCACTCAGGAGACTGACTCTTCATATCCTTAGGCTGCATGAGGGTCTTTTCTCCTGGGGCTGACCCTGGAGATGTCCCCTGGTAGCAAAGGGAGCCCCTGTTGGCCTGGGCATCCCATTCCCAGGTACAGCCTCCGCTCTCTTCCCTCTTCTCCTGGGGGCTGGGCTGTGACCTACACGCCAACTCCCCTGAGGACACTCCAGCCCTCCTCCACGCAGCTGGGTGTCAGCTCAGCCCGATCAGAGCAGTGGCCTGGACCCCACCCAAGAGGATGTCTCCAGAGCCCACCCCAGGCACACGCAGGGCAGTGATGCGTCATGCATCACGGTCATTCTCGAGGCCTCAGTACGCCCAGTGAGGTGGGGACAGGGACTGTGGGTCCTGAGGGGTCCTGGGGAGGCCAAGCACCACACAGCACCTGCTGCAGCATGTCTGCCTCTTCCTGCTAAAATCCCTGGACTGAGTGTCAAGCTTGAGACTGCCGTGCAAATCTGCTCAGAAATGGATAAAGCTGCAGTGTTGTGGTCACGGAGGGAGTGGGGTAAGATAAAGGGGCCCCGGCCTAGCCCCCTCACCCACGATGTCTCCCTCACGCCTGCCTTTCCTAGGAATTCCTCCCAGGTGGGTCCAAGATCCCCTTTCACAGGGACAGGATGATATCTGGGAAGATAAGTCCAATATTAGCCTCCAATGTTGACTGAACTGTTAATCCTGTGTCAGGCACCATTCTAAGCACTTAGAACACGATGATTCCACAGGACTGCAAGGCAGGTATTACTGTTATCACTAGTTTACGTATGAAGAAACAGAGGCACAGAGAGGTTAAGTCATCTGTTCTAGGTCACACAGTAAATTAGTGCAAAGCTGGTATTTCATCACATGTGCTCTGGCTCTTAGACATTGCTTGAATGAAGATATTAATTTTACAAGTTAATTCTTTGGTTAGGTAGGAGGTTACATTCTAAAGAAGCAGCAGCTGGGGCACAGTGGACCCCAGGACAAACGTAATGTTGGAACTTTGATTGAGAGTTTCTAAATGTGAGTTTCTGTGCTGCTTGCCTAATATCATAGGACACTTGAGGTTTAATGTCTGATGTTGGGAAGTAATTTCTTCCTCCATGCCTCAGTTTCCCCAACTGTAAAAAGACAGGTTTTGCTGAATCATCCCTAAGTTTTGGAGACATCTTCATGGATTTAGTGAAAACAGGAGTTTAACATCAGCCACCTGGTTCAAACCTCCATGCTCCACTTACTAGCTGTGTGATCCTGGGCTGGATATTTAACCTCTCTGAGCTCAGTCTCTGCAGCTGCTGAATGAGACAGCCACCTCTGGAACTCTTCAATGAGGAACTGTGGCTAAGTCCATTCGGGCTGCTATAACAAAAATACCATAGACTGGATGGCTTACAAATGACAGAAACTTATTTCTCATAGTTCTGGAGGCTGGGAAGTCCAAGATCAAGGCACCTGCAGATTCAGTGTCTGGTGAGAGCCTGCTTCTCTGGTTCATAGACGCTGTCTTCTCGCTGTGTCCCTCAGTGCCTGAGGGACAAGGGAGCTCCCAGGGCCTCTTTCATAAAGGCACTAATCCCATTCATGAGGGCTCCACCCTCATGACCTCCTAACACCATCAGACTGAGGATTAGGTTTCAACATATGAATCCTGGGGGGACACGCACATGCAGTGTGTGGCAGGTCCCTAGCACAGGGCCCAACACACTGCAGCAGTCAACAAATATGGGACTTCTTCCCTTCTGAGGCCCTTCCTGCTCTCTCTCTGGGATTTGAGCAGCAATTAGTCATCCAGCAAAGCCTAAGGAACTGGGTCAAAAGTGGCAAAGGTTGCCTGGTATTTAGGAGGGTGGTGCCAGTCAGTCCCTGGGCAGGTGTGTATGGGAGGGGTGACTGCTGGGGGGCCTGGGTAGTGAAGAAATGGTCCCAAAGGATGAACACCTAACCCTAGGAGGCTGTGTGACAGTCAGGAGTGTCTGGGGCAGTGGGAGCAGAAGAGAAAAGGAGGTACAAAATAGGAAGATATATAGAAAGATAAAAAGAAATATAAACTTACGTCCCACCTTGAAATTATAAAACCACCATTTCCGACAATTAACTTGTGCCTAATACAAATGTGTTCACACCAGGTCAACAAAGTGTGGATGAGATTTTATAACAGGAGGCTTTGTTGAACAGAATCCCAATACGTATTTTTCCCTGTATTAACCATCAATTCTCTCATTAAAAATTTATTACAACATTTGCTATGTGGTCACTAAACACAAGCCATTGTTAACAGAGCAGGCGACATTGGCCTTGGATTCATCAGTCCTGAGTCCCATTGCAATAGTAAACAGCTGTTGGCAAGTGTATCACATGAAAGGTAACAGTGCCACACGGGGAGGGCTTCTGGTAATGTGTGTGTATGTGTGTTTTTTTAGTAGAGCTGTACTTCTGTTTAATAAATTAGGAGAAAATAAAGTAAAAACTACGATGTAAACAAACACTGGAGGATGGTAACATTTTGCTTCATTTGTTTTATGCTTCATATGCAGCTGTTGGTGAACATTCGCCCATAAGGGCACACAGAGGGAAGCAGAGTCACAGGGGCACACGGTGACAGGTGCACTTGCTCCAACATAAAGTCACAGATGTCCCACCCATTTTCCTGTAGGTCTGACTTTAGGAACAGAACATTGTACAGGAGCCAGGCATTTGCAGATCCCTCTGTCCCCCGGGAATGAAATATCTTTAGTTTTTCTAAATCCCGGCTTCCAAAAGTATTTTTGAAGTATCCAAATATAAAGTACATTTCCATGTGGAATGCTGAACTAGCTGGCACATGCCTTAGGTTTCCTTAGTGCAGACTCCTTTCTATTCTCTGGATGTCCAAGCTATGGACAGTGTAAGTCCCCGCAGCCCACTTTGCACAAACCCCCCAAATAATGAAATCTGTGAAAACTGAAAGAATGCAAAGAATTAAACTTGGGTGCGCTCATTACTTGGAGCTTCTGGGGTTCAAAGGGTAGCATCTAACAGGTCTCACTTCAGGGAGATGGTGGTTCTTCCATTGGACACAGGGCCGGATGAAGCTCTGTGTGGGAGATGGCCGTGCTCCATCAGGGAGGATGGATAAGGGTGGCTGAAATTGTCTGCTGGCATCCGTTCAACACAACACCATAGCAGAGGGACAGATTTATGTCTTCCGAGGAGCTGCCTCACTACAATGGACAATGCACTTCCAAATGGCAAAGGTTTGAATTCCTTCTCCCGAGCTAGCCTAAGAAAATAAAGACTAGCCTATCCCTGTGTTTATAAAAATGTCCCATGTGGTAAGGAGGGTAAGGCAAGGCACCTCTTTTATTTGTCACTGGACTTTCAGGGTTCCCCCTGGGGAAATCCTGATGGGGTTGGTGAGACACCGCACTCCTTAAGTGTCCCTCAAATGTTCCAGAAGAGATTATGTTTACAAACTTGCTATAAAAACAGGATTGCTGAGGTTTGGAATGATTTCAACTTGACGGGGACTTGGCATTCAAATACAGCATGGAGTTTGGTTACTAATAATTCAAGCAAAGATTTGGTATTAAATGGCTTGAACGCCAGGCCATGGTGGACAGAGCCCGTGGGGGCTGGGTGTTTGGTATTTTAGCCAGGCAGGAGCTGTCTCTCTGATCTGGTCATTGGGGAATTGACCGGCTCAGGTCAACCAATCAGTTGTGTGCCACTGCGATGGTGTCTGATGCTCCCCAAACACGTTTCCTATGACTAGTCTGGGGTATTGCCGAGGCTTTGATGACTCTAATCTGACTCTCAAAATTCAAAGTGGGATTCCTGTCTCCAAATACAGATTTCAGACTCCTCAAAACGTGAACTTTAGGTTCTATTTAACACGTGCAACCACTCTTCCACGCCAGGGAGTAATTAAGATACTGACTATAGAATCACCAGAACTGCAAGAGAAAGGCCACAGGAAACACCCTGAGTCAGTGTTCCTAAGAGCACACGCATTCCACAAGGGGCACACACAGTCTTTGGAGTCAACAAACTAAACTATTTTAAAAGTCCTTCAATGTGGGTATACGTGATAAACTGCCGCACTGCTAAGGTTGAGTAGATGCATAACGTTGGACCCTCAATGCTCAATGCATATTTACATGACGCACTGCATGAGTAAGCTGTACAAGCCCCGGAGATGGGAGTGAAGCAGGGGTGGCTGAACTGTTACTTGGGACAAGGGTAACATTTGCAAACACATGGTTGTTTCTGCTGTGGGTTCTTCCAGTTGTCTCCGGGGTATGGGCCACGCCCACGAGGACCCTGTGTTACTATGGAATGTGTACACTCCCTACTGAAGACATACCTTTATTCCCACTCAGGTGTATTATCAGGGGATATGCCCTGGCCGAATGAGGTTGGTTTCTTAAGAGTGAATCATGCCCCCTTCCCGCTCACTGTATAATGTAGATGCCCCACAAATTAAATGCAATGCTTTCAGTGCCTCTCTCCCACCCTCCCTCCCTTCCTTCCGTTTTCTTTCTTTTCTTTCTTCCCTCTTTGCCAATAGCTAAATATATATGGATTTCCCCCCATGTTTTCTCTTTCTAAAAGAGCTCTAATTTTGAAACTCCCAAGTTCAAGACCTCGTTGCTCTCCCCAGGACCACAGATCACGTCCACTCTGTCTCAGGACTCATGTCACCTCCTAGGTGCCCAACCTATCCTATTCCCGGACACACGCTAAGCTCCCGCCCCATTAGACTCCTCACTGGGCACGTTGTTCACACCTCCTTCATGTCTCGTCATAGGCGCTTCCCTACTGCAGGTTCAGGCCCAACGTTACCACCTCTAGGAAACCTTCCAGAACGCTCCTCCCCCGCCCGCCAAGTGCATCAACCCTCCTCCTGCACCCCCAACACTGTGCACACTGCTCCAGGGCAGCCCCGCCCTCCGCACTGTAGAGTAATCTCTGGTCTCCCCCGGAGTCTGACACAGCCCAGGGCCGGGCACACAGAAGGCGCGCTGTGAATGTCAGCGGAGTGACAGGTGGGTATCGCGACAGCGCTGGGCTGGAGCCTGCCGTGCCCGCTGTCCAGCCTCTCCAGGACCCCGCTTCCCCGGATCTCCGCAGACCCTGCTTCCGCCCAGTGGTGTCTGGGTCAGGCTGAGGGAAGCCTCGTGTCCTAGCCACTTCCCTCTCCCGATGCAGACTGCCTGGGAAGGTGGGCAGTTCCACACCTGGGGCCTCCTCTCTCCTAGACAGCCAGCTCCCAGCAACGTCCAGCTCCTGCTCCTTCGACCCGTACTGTGCAAGGAGGCGTGCGGAGGCCTTTGACCTTGTGACCACATCTGCACTGGCATTCCTTTGACCGGGCCAGGGCTTTGGCCACCAGCAGAGCCAAGGCAGCTGGCCGGGGGTCAGGCTAGCTCACTGAGGGCTAAAAGGCCACTTGGTCTTGAAAGAAAGTGGGAGCCTGCTGAGAAGGTGGGGGGACTTACAAACCACATTGCTCTCAGCCAGGCTTCTCCTCTGAACCCGCGACGAGCAAACCGTGGTGGCTACCTTTCCCCGCCCTCTCCCCACCCTCTCCCCGCTAGCCACCAGGTCAGCACAGGCTTCTCCATGCTAACCTCTTGGCATCTGTGTGACGGGGAAAGGTCAGCTTCAGTGCCGGGCACTGCTGTGTTGTACTGATGCTTGTGAAGGCTACTGGCCCAGAGTTTCGGGAAAATTCTTTGGACCATGAGTCCGCAAACACCTACAACGTTTAGCCAGTTAGATTCTCTGTAGGTGAAAAGGACTCGTGGACCTAAATTCTGGGACAGAGGTTGCTGCCGACCATCTTCCCCTCGAATACCCCGAGAAGCACATGCAGAGAAAGAGAAGACCAGGGCAGGCCGTGATGGGAGGGGCCCGAGGCCCAGCTGGCCGGTGCGGGTGTCAGCTCAGGAGCTGAGAGCACGGGATTCTCAGCTGATGATGGAAAGTCATCTGCTTCTCCTTGAAGTGCCCAGAGTCGGGTGAAGCTGGGGACTTCCCATCAGTACCAGCCCACCCTTCTGGAGACCTATTTTGTGCTGCCCCTCGAATTTCTCTACATGCTGCCCGAGGACCTACAGATTTTGCCCGATCTGTAAAAAGGAGAGAGGAATAGTACCGACATCATAGGATTATTACGAGGATTCGTGGAAACGCTACCCCCAGACTCTCAGCGTGGCGTCTGGTGTCTAGTCTTCACTCAGGACACACCGGCTCTTAGGTTGTCATTATTACGAGCTGCTCGTGGGGGACCCAGCAGGGTCAGCCATGCTGGATGAAGCGGGGGACCAACAAAGGACCCACACCCACGGGCAGGCGTCCAGGACTGTCTCTCTCTGGCCCTGCCTCGGCTGGCTCGGCCCCCCGGGTCTGAAGCTGGTCGGAGGGGGCAGGGGTGAGGGCTCTGGTTAGTAGCGACGGGGTCAGAAGCCGTCGACTCCCCCAGCCAGGCTGCTCGGACAGAATCTGTGTCGGGGCCCAAGCAAGCATCCCTCCGGGGCCCTCTGAGCGCCAGGCTCCCTTTTCTCTAACACAGGGTCGAGCCAGTGAGTGCTGCCACCCTGCCAACACCCAACACATCATGCCTACCAGCCGGGGGCCCCGCGGAGAGGAAGGAGGCTGTTTTGCAAAGGCCTTCAGAGGTAGGCTGGGCAGCTTCTCCTGTTCCACCAGAGTCTCGTGAAAACAGGTTTTAACAATTTCATGGCGTGATCAATTTTGTCCCTCTGAGAACAAAATGACTCAGCCCTTGAGTATGCTGGAGATTGAACTATTTGGCATGTTAGGGAACCACAGAAGACAATTGAAACCTAGATATTTAGAAAGACCCAGTTTTCCATAGAGTTTATCCAGGTGTCTGAGATCATTTTTCCTCAGGGAGGACTTTGAAGTCCACCTGCAACAGTCACCTGGGCCCTGATGTCTGAAAATGCAGAATCCTAGGCCTTGCCAGACCTCCTTAAACGGATCTCCGGGGAAGGGGCTCAGGAATCTGAATTTTAAACAACGTCTCTTGGTGATTCTTGTGGATAGTAAAGTTCAGGGGCCAATGGCTTCATTGCAGATGCTGTTGACCTTCCAGAAAGGCAGTGGGAGCCTCAGATATATCCAGGACTTCTCTCTCCCCTGTGGTGCAAGTGCTCCAAAGGATATGAGCAGATGTGAGGAATTTCTGGCACCTGATAAAATATCCTCATTGTAATCATAGGCAAATTGGTTGATGCTGAATTTGGGTAAATTCTAAAAATGCACAGCCTGCGGTCCCCCCGAGGGTCACACTGCAGCCCTGCAAAGGCATCATCTACCTGCACCAAAGTATGTAAAAGGACAGCAGCCAGGACCTGGACTTAGCCTGTTCTTTCCATCTTCTCTCAGAAAGAAGGGCATCATGAAAAAGACAACTAGCTTCACAAACATGAGGAGAGAGGTTTATTGCTCATGGTGGCAGAAGTCTGAGCTGAGTCCTAGAAGGAATGTACAGTTGGTGTGAGATGAGTCAAGGCAACTTCCCCTCCCCGACCAGCCGACTTTGTGGTAGAAAATAGGCAGGCTCTTAGGGAAGCATCTTTGGGAGGTCAGCGGACCATGAGACACACAAACCCCAAATGCCACACTTCTCCCTCAGTGGCTCCCAGGGCCCTGAAATCCCCTCTAAGAAGCAGCGTAAAGAAAAACTAGAGTTGCAGAGTGACTGAAAAAGCCATCACAGATGGGGTTTAAACCTACAAGTTCAGATCAGGTAGGGCTAGAAGCTGAGCCCCGGATGTGGGTTTAGGAATTTGAGAGCCTCTCCACTGAGGCTTTATTCTCCATCTTCTTAAATTGCTCTCACACCGAGCCCAACTGTCTACCCAAGTTCGGGCCTTCAATATCAAGCCTTATTCTAGACTGACGTCAAGGAAGTTATCCCAGGCCCTTGACATAGATGCTGATCTGGACATTTCTAAGTGTTCTACCTGAGAAATCCACATTACCATGTTACGTTTGATAAATTACCAAATGAGGTAGATAATTCTCTTGGGAATAAAGAAGCTGGGGAGAATTTTATGGACTGTATATAAACATTTAGCTAAAGGTAATTCTAGCAGAGTTGGTTGACGCTGATCGCCAACGCAGCGGTTTTCTTCTCACTTCTCCTAGGGTTTTGATGCCTGTGTTCAAATAATAATGAAAATACCCAGCCAACTGGCATATCTGGGGGGTTGTCACCATGATGCCAATACAACTGGTTTTATTGGTTTTTGGGCAGTCCTAAGGTTCAGTGTAATTTATGAAATGCATCTTTTCAAGACATGTGGCATTGTAGGTGACAGATCTTATTTTTTCACTAAAGAAGAGGTGAAAGGGATAGAGTTGCTTCCGGGAGTATAACTTGTTGCCTCCACAGAGCGAACAGGAAGAGGTGATGACAGTTATTCCTCCAACCTGACATTGATGAAAACGTATTTGTTTGCTTGAACTTGACTGTCTATTGACCTCATCCACTGGGCCACTACGCCTCCGCTACCCAAGGAGTATTTGTGTGAAGGGGAGATGGTCAGACTCAGTTGTGTATATTTTCCTGGCTCTGTGCTTGTCCTCGACCTCATTGGTTCTTTTGATGTTGGGACAATGAAGGGTGAACAGCTGCCTGAAGCTAGGAAAGAGCCACAAAAAAGAATGTCTGTTGTGATTCAAACTTGAGTGGCCAAATGCGCTCTGAATCAGAGCAGTTTTGTTTCAGTTACACACAAAGTCCTGTCTGGGCAGTGATGTGCTGGTAGATGTTTAGCAATGAGCTCTCAGTGGAGAAAAAGGCCCCATTTGTAGCCTTTACTGACTTTCTTGGTATAAATATGCCCATCACAGCTGATTTCAAGCTACCGAGCTTATGTCCCAGAACACAGAATTGGGAAGGGGTGTGTGCCATTGGCTCCTCCAAGCAGGTGTGAGCACACCTCCAGCTGCAGCGGGAAGGTGGCAAGGCTTCAAAGGCTATGTCTGTCTCCATGGAAACTTAGAAACTAGACAAGAGTAGGCCAGGCTCAGTGATTTGTTTTCTAAATGAGGAGCTAAGGTTAATAGAACGCCATCTTTTCAAACATGCACACACTTCTCCGTTTTTCAATACTGGGGCCACTGGCAGTGCAAAGCTTCAGGCTCCTCCTGGTTGGTCCCTATTGAAATGGGTCCTCCCTTCTATGTTTCCAAAGTTAGGCTTTGCAGAGCAGGAAGGAGACAATGACCCCTCTAAGTCTTGTGCACCCATCCTTTCCACCCTGGAGGAATCACATAGAGTGGAGGATGGAGAAATAACTGCTCTCAGCATCCACACAATATTTGAAATGGTAAAAAAAAAAAAAAAAAAGGATGGATGGGCAGAAAGCATTTAATTTAATTCAAGGTCCACTCACCTTGGTTTTTATTCAATCAAGATGGGGGCTGCTAGTGAATTGGCATATGTTTTAGAGTTATGGTTTTCAATAAGAATTTCCCTCTCCCATCATGGGCACAGGACACTTTCTGGATCACCTTGGGAAGCCTCTACTGTCTGTTGATGACTTCCAGAAACTAGGATATTGAACCCTTAGGATAATGGAACCCAGTGCCTTAAAATCAAGGCTAAAACCCTGTTCAGGTCAGTTCTTGTTCAATCACCTAAGAGAACACACTGGACAAGATGTGTGAGACAAGGTGAAACGCTTCCTGCAAATTCAGGTCACAGACCGGCGTGGGGGACGCCAGCCACTGTCCTCCTGCCTCTCCTTCGCCAGCCACTGTCCTCCTGCCTCTCCTTTGCTCCAACAGTTATGACATGTGAATCAGAAGAAGGCGACTTCGGGTCAGACTTCAAAGAACATTATTACATGTAGTAATAACTGCTTATTTAAACCAGCTTCATGCTAAGATTGTCTACACACACAAATGCTAGCTGTGGGGCGGAGGGGGAGGGAAGAGAGGGATACAGGTTGAATCCAGTATAGCCATTTCTAAGACAACTGGTCAGCAACGGCTGGGCAACGCTAGTCGGCAGACGTTTTCCCCTTGGACGTGGGGGCCCCAGGGTCCCAGCCGAGCGCAATTCACTTAGTTCCAGCGGAATAATATTTGGGCTAAAGCAGCCACCACTACGTGTGGAGAAGGGCGGCCACGCCAGATGTGGGGCTAAAAGGCCACTGCCGGCCCCACTCTCAGCACGACTGATGCCCCATGGAGGTCGCCACTTTTCCTCAGCATGGAGCCCAGCGTCCAGGGGTTAGTGAGCAGTGGACGCCATGCTTCCCCACCTGCCACCAGCACTGGGTGTCCTTGACCATGACCGGACGGGGTGTGACTCCCGGGGAGTCTCTGGTGAGTCTAGGAGCTCAAAGGAGCTTCTCAAAAAGAAAAGCCAGAGCACAGCATGTCCCTCGGTCATCCTTTGGTGATAAACAGGGACAGTTCAACATCTGCCCTCGAGGAACCAGGAAGCAGGCTTCAGAGCCCCCCCCCCGCCCCCGCCGAAGCCAGGGAATCGGAATCCCTGGGCTTGGCAGATGGTGGCGGCTGGTGGAGTCCGCCCAGGCGCCCCAAGCCCTCCCGCCCCTTCTTCTCACCAGCCGTCTCATTCCAAGCTCTCCAGCAGGAGCAGCGTCCTTCACTCAGAGACCGGCAGAATGTTCTGGCTGTGGGAGTCGCCGGTGAGGCCGGAGGAGCGGAGGGGACGCCTGTGAAGGACCCTGCTCAGAATGTCCTTGCAGCTCTCGCGGTACTGGTGTCGCAGCAAGGAGTACACGAACGGGTCAGATGCGGCCTTGCTGTAGGTCAAGCACTTGGACAGCACCCCCCAGTGGGAGCTGATGGGCACCGCGGAGGACAGCTCCAGCAGCCTGCGGACAGAGACAGGAGGGCGTTCGTTAGGAGAGCGCAGCTGGGCGCATCCCAGGCTCCAGCCTGAGCCCCTGACCCCAGCTTCCCAGCCACGCTTCAGTTTCTCTGAGGCTTCCTCCTCCCGCGACGGTGACAACAGCAATTTACAACCATAACTATGGTGGCCGTTCTCCAGGCCCTTCTTTTGGTCCAGGTACTGGGCTAAGGATGCACTTTACACGTGATTTCGTGGAACCCTGGGAGATGAGACATCTCCATTTTACATGTGGGGAAACAGACGTCCAAGGCGGTTAAGTACTGATAGTTTGCCAGTCACCTGTAAAGGCAGGGATTTGAACCCAGGCACCCAAGCTGATCTAAGAATTGCACTGATAGCTAATTGCACCCTGGCCATTTGCTCCGGCTGTGCTGCTGACCTGCTGTGTGACCCTGGGCACGTTGTTTCCCTTCTCGGGGCCTGGGAGTCTTCTATGAAAAAGGGGGAGTTGAATAAGATCATCTCTATGATCACTGCAACTAGGACAGACTGATTCTTGGCTTCAGATCCTAGCTCTGCCTTCCAAGGGAGCTTGCCTGGGAGGAAGGGCTGAGATTAATTTTGCAAATATTCAGCAAAGCTCAAAGTATGGCTTGCATCAGGAAAGAATCTGCTGGTGGGAAAAGCTTCTTCCCAGGGTTGGGGTTCTGGTGGCCCCTAGCTATAGCAGCAGTCAGGGTACCCTAAAGTGACCCTCATTCTTTGGGAGAAGGTCAAAGGGGCACAGTTCTGAAAGTCCTCCGGGTATCCATCAAACAGCTCCATTCAATGGTGCTAAGGCCAGGCTGTGAGGTAGTAAAAGCCCTCCTCTGTGTAAACGGAATTCTCCCAAATCAAGCCATTTATTCTTTTCTCCCAAGTGTGTCCAGCACCCCTGGCCATATTTGGACGTTACTCAGCATTAATATAAGGTAGAAAAGGCCACAGAGCTGAGAGAGAACTTAGAGATTATAAATTACCCTCTCCCCACCCGCTGTCAAATGAGGAAATCGAGGCACGGACAGGGGAGGGGGTTGCCCAACATCACACAGCAAGTCAGTGGTAGAGGAAAATCCAGCATCTGTGCTCAGACTGGGATCTGGCACCTGTATTCTACCTGGCGGGGGGAGGGCATGGAGGTCGGCAAGATGGAAGGCAGCAGTGGCTCTCAGCTTGGAGGGCTGCCCAGGTGAGAACCCAGGTACAGAGAGGACTGAGCTTGGGCTGTGACTCTGGGCTGCCAACTTCAGTGATTTTCCTGAAGGCTTCTTTGGGCTGAGGTTGTGAGGACGAGCCCAGGAAAGGAAGGAGGAGGAAGCTGGTGGGGTGAGATCCCCCACTGTGATGACCCCCTTTCGAATAGATCCTTAATGAATCCATTCCGAGGCCCTTCTATTAGGCGTCCCATTTCCAGCACCACTATCCACCCTTGCCCTCCGACTCCGAGGGGGTATGCCGCCATGGTTTTGCTCCTCTCCTTGGGAGCCCGAATGGGGAAATGGAGCTGTTGGCATTTGAGAAATCTGTACTTTTAAGAAATCTATTTTGGAAAGTGATGAATTTAAGGGAACAAAAACCCCCGAGTTTAGAATTCACACCTAATAATAACAATGAAACAGCTGAATACCAACACATTGTTGCTATGGGATGCCAAATTACTTTTCCAGAATGTCTAGTCTTCTATACATTGCTAAATTCAGTCTGAGCATTTTGGCTCTCCCAGGAGGATTTATTAAGAGTCAAATATCATCAAACCATCCAGCAAGATCAAAATGATTATTTGCAGGTTCTGTAGATTTCACAGAGTAAAACTATTTGGGACAATTTAAAATTTCACCATTTAGATAATTAAGAGGTAAAATCTGTTGCATTTGCTTCTCAGAAATTTTATGTAAAATCTGAACTTGCCTGGCTCAGTAATAATAATTCCCAGTTAAGTATCTCCTTTGGGCCAAATACGTGATGTGCACAATCTCTAACCTTACAATTATTCTCTGCAGAATGGGCATCGTTAGTCCCATTTTACAGACGAAGAAGTCAAGGCTCAGAGAGATTGAGCAGCAAGCCGGCATCTCCTCCACGGGGAAACCCAGTTCCATCTAACTGCAGCCCATGTCTTGTCTAGGTGCCATGATGGGATTCGAATCTCCACATTGCAGATGGGACGGGATGCGTTCTGGGGTCCCTTCCAGCCCCGAGAATCCCCTTTGCATGAAGTGGTTATGGGCTACCCAGCACTTCTGTCACTTGCCCCGTCCACAGTGTACACGACTTCTGCTTTGAAAAGCCCGCATCTGGCCTCCATCAAGGCCTCCAGGCAAAGAGATGCTTTGGATCCGTCTGGGCCTGGGCACTGCTCCCGAGTGGCCCCCGGGCCAGGCTGAAGCTAGCATGCTCCCTTCCGTGACCGGATGGGGCTGGCTGACCCGCCTTTTTATTTTCCTGGGCACATGGACCCCTCTGCCATGTGCCTGCTGTGGCCGGCTTTGTTCTGTTCCAGCTCTGACAGTTCCAAGTCCCCACTTGTTGAAGGGGACTGGGCAGGGGCAGGGACTTCCGTATTGCTACAACTGCTTCTTTCTAATGCTAGATCTGGGCAGGGGATGATCACGTGGTCCCCTCCAGATGACCTTTTAGAAAGGGAACACTCCAGCCCATCTTCTCATGCCAGGTCCAGCTCTGCTCACCTCCTCCAAACACCCTCCCCTCCAAGAAAGGGCCATTATTTTCCTGATCAGTCACAGTTTCCACGGGAGCAGGGTCACTGCGTGCTACTAGGTGCCTGCCACGCCCTGCCTCTTCTCTCTCTGCTACGAATCATGGTGGATTATTGAACTCCCCTCTCCTGCCCCCGCCCCCAGCTCTGCCCCAAGAGCCCTGCGTTTAGGGGTTATTGGGCTCAGGTGTTAATTAAGTGGGACTTTGTTTCCTTTCGCTATAGCTCCCTGTTGTAGGTTGAACTATGTCTCCCCAAATTCATGTGTTGAGGTCCTAACCCCCAGCACCTCAGAATGTGATCTTATTTGGAAATAGGGTAGTTACAGATGTAATTAGTTAGGGTGAGGTCCTAATGGAGAAGGGTGGGCCCCTAATCCAATGTGACCGTGCCCTTATAAAAGGGGGGAGTTTGGGGGCTTCCCTGGTGGCACAGTGGTTTACATCCTGCCTGCTAATGCAGGGAACATGGGTTCGAGCCCTGGTCTGGGAAGATCCCACATGCCGCGGAGCAACTAGGCCCGTGAGCCACAATTACTGAGCCTGCGCGTCTGGAGCCTGTGCTCCGCAACAAGAGAGGCCACGATAATGAGAGGCCCGCGCACCGCGATGAAGAGGGGCCCCGGCTCGCCACAACTAGAGTAAGCCCTCGCACAGAAACGAAGAACCAACACAGCCAAAAATATAAAAAAAAAAAAGGGGGGGGGAGTTTGGACACAGATGCACGCAAAGAGAATGCCACAAAAGGATGAAGGCAGAGATGGGGTGATGCTTCTAGAAGCCAAGGAACACTAAAGATTGCAAGTTCACCATCAGAAACTCAGGGGGAGGCCTGGAACAGACTCTCCCTCACAGCCTCAGAAGGAACCACCCTGCCAACACCTTGATCTTGGACTTCCAGCCTCCAGAACTGAGGCCATACATTTCTATTGTTTAAGCCACTTAGTGGAAGCTAGTTACGGCGGCAGTGCTGGGAAACAGATCCACATCCGCTAAGGAACCCCGTGGGGATGCAGGGGGCTGTTAGGCAGGATTTGGTTGTTTGTGGGTCCCTGGTCATAACACCAACATGGCACCAAGCCCCACGGAGTTCCTGGAGCCCGTGAGCACTACGGGTCAACCCTGGGTCTGCAGAGGTAGCAGCCCCCGGAGCAGGGCACTGCCCCCTCCCCGCCCTCCGGGAAGCAGAGTTTTTCCCACAGCCAGCGCTCCCTGCCCCCTGCCCTCACCTTCCATTAAGCACCAAGGTGACTTTCCATGCACCGCGTGAGGTGTGTGCCGGAAAAACCTCGGCCATCAGGCTCCGTTCAGGGGGAAACATTTATGCTTCCGTGCTCACAATGCACACATGCCTGCCCCAGACAACCTGACACGGCTCCCCCGAGGATCCCCTGGGCTGAGAGGTCAGGCGGAGGGTTGATGGGGGGCAGGACAAGGGGAGGGGAAGCCAGGGCAGGAGTCTGCTTTCTCAGGCATCTCAGGTGACTCTGAGGCAGGTGGTTCAGAGACGCGCTGTGAGCACCTGGGGACGTCTGGTCAGAGCCTGGTTGGGGTGGGAGGTGTGAAATGCTGCCGGCTGTGGCCTGGGACCATATCGGAAGCCGAGCACAGAGATGGGTATTTTTCTGACTCCGGGTGACACAGAACAGATACCCACCCTCTCCCCCGACCCCAAGTCCTATGTGTCTGGCCCACCTCTGCACCCCGTAGCTCTGTATTTGTTCGGGGGGGCTCCTGCAGGGAGCCACGTCCTTTCTCTCAGCACAGGGTCACGGGAAGTCTCTGCTGGCTGTCACAGCAGAGGGCTGACAGGCCAGGAAGCCGGCCCCCTGGCCCCTCACCCACAGGGACCTCTCACCCGCCCCTGCCAGCCTGGCCCTCCTGGTCCCGGGAGGAGGATGGGGCACACTTGCCAGAACTCTCGGGCATTCTCTGAACCCCCAGAGAAACCAATGTCTCAATTCTGCTCGACAGTGGACTCTCCAAAGAAACTAAACTCTGGGGATGAGAACAAGACCCGTAATACCAGTAGCCCCAGACCCAGCTCCTCCTCTGTGTCCCCAGAGGCTCAGTGCTTTGGCAGCCGCTTGACAAACATTGTCTCAAGCACCTCCCACCCGCCCCCTTCGACAGTGTTGCTTGTTCTTCACACTACAGAGGAGGAACCCAGGCAAAGTGACGGGCCAAGGCCGCATGGCCTGGACGTGGAAGAGCCAGGATTTGAACCCTGGACTGTGGGCACCAGAGACCACAGGCCTTCCTGGTGCCAGGCTGCCCTCCCAGCTCCTTGGCTCGGTGCCGGGGGCAGTCAAGGCCTTTACTGTCAACCCTTGAATCTAAAGTGGTAAATCCACAGCCCCTCTTTACACCCCCTGTGCGTCTGTCATCTCTTCCCGCTGCCACACACACACACACACACACACACACACACACACACATGCTGTGCACCAAATGCAACGTGGGCCACAGAATATCTTTTGGGAAGCAAGCCCAATGTCTTCCCAAGAAGACTTCTGGAGAATCCGGTCTGCATATTTGAAGACATGTAAGTAATAAGCTGGAGCTTTAAATGTTCATGAGACATTAGCAGGGAAAAGGCATTTTATTAATAGAATATTAACACCGGACAGCCACCTGCATATTAAACCCCTCTGACATAATTCCATGACTCTGAAAAGCCACAATAATGGTGCTGTCTGATCCACAAATGCCTCAAAGCCCCACTCCGATGATCTGGGACAACCATAATTATTTATAAGCCTGTACTGCTGCAGAGATAATAGCCTCACACATGCTTCTAGACGTGTACGTTTTAATTCAGAAAAATGTAATTAGAGCTTTTGGATGCGAATCTCTTGCAAATCCTCAGACCATACTCAAACACTCTGGAAAGATCCAGATGTGACCCACTAGGGCTTTGAGGACCTGGGAACCGGTGTGAGTGTGTGAATAGAAGGTAGTGACTCCTATTAAGAGTGAAGGTGGAGGTTTCCAAAGTGTCCCTCTGTCATCTGACAGGCCACAAAAGTGCAGGTGCAAGGGGCTCTTTGGCTGGTTGGTGCAGTTGGGGGAACTGTCTTTCTGAGAGGTGCTGGCTTCATGGTCAGCGCTAGGCCACCGAGTCTGACGATGGCTCCAGCTGCCAGCATTGATAGCCTCTGAGCCCCGCTCCAGGTCCACACAAGGTGCTGTCAGCCAGGTGGGAGGTCAGAGGTGACTCCATGCGAACCCACCGCTGCTTCTGGTGGAAGAACTCACTCACCTACCTGCCTTTACCCTCAGGAGTCTGGATACTATGTCTGGGTTCATGCCAAGATGCCTGGGCATGGGAAGTTGGATCAAAAGCCTGTGGATAAGCATTTCTACATTTTCAGTGCCCGGTCCCCAGGCTTTGGAGATGTAACATGCCCACAGGGCTAAATTATTGCCAATAGGCCTGGCACTGACCTTTAACCCTTGGTTCTGCCAGTCACTACTCTTATGGCCTTGGGCCACTCATCTCACCTCGCTGACCCTCAGTAAGATGAGGGCTCTAGCACTCACCTTGCAGGACAGCTGTACTAGGTGCAATCAGGTATGCACTGGTACCTCCTGGGTGCATTACAAGGGTCGACTAAGTGATAGGTATGGTTATAAAGACTCCGCGTTCTCCAGTAAGGGAAGCCTGAGAATCTACTGGAAGACTTGAATGGTTCTTGACCCAAGAATGATGCTTCCCAGTCTGCGAAGGTTATCAGGCAGGTGTGAATAGACTGGGAATAAAGAGAAGGGGCCTCCTCCCTGCCAGCCGGACCTTCCTGATCAACTTAGAGGGAGGGCGGGTGTCACAGCACAAGCCCCTTCTCTCGCTCAACGTTCTGATTCTGCCAGCCCCCAGCATTCCCCACGGTTGGCCTGACATGAACCCACATGCGTGTGCACGTCTCCACCTATAAGGCTCCAACGGGGGGAGTAGCAAGGCGGGCTGCTTGGATAGAGGTTGTCACTGTGGAGTCTCAGGAAATAGCGGTTTCTGCACTGACAGCTCAGTGAGGGGTTTAAGTGACACTTGAACACCTTGACCTTATCATCTCAGAAGCTGCAGCTTCCTGGTTCTGAGGGGGTCATGGCACAAAGTGCCCTCCTATATCCTCTGGGGGGGAACCCCCATGTCCTCAGAGAAGCAGAACAGTGCAGGGCGAGGGGCCCCATGCGTGGGCTTTGGCTCCAGGCAGACCCGGGCTGGAACCCTGGCTGAGTCACTCACTGGATTGGCTTCAGAATCCCTATCAACACTGCACTGGCTTGCCCCATGCAGCGGATCCCATGTGGCCTGCAATCAGTTCGCCCTCCCTGGATGAGACACTGCTAAGGAAACCTCCACTTCCATAACCCACAGCTCTAGGTTCTCCATAAGGAATCAATTCCTGCAAGAAGTTAAATTCTCAACTACATTTCCAGAGCAGAGTCTGACTTCAGCTTCTTCTGAGACTGGGGTGGTTGTGTCTACACTCGGAAACCAGCCTGAGAAGAACAGCAGGAGAATCAATTGCCGCCCAAAGCGCGCATGGTCCCGATTCCAGTGCCGGTGATAGTAGGATATACCAGGGTGAATGCCCTGCACTGGTTATTTTATGGATTCCTTACTAGATGTTGATTTCTCCCCACAATCAATGTGTGGTTCTCAGCCCGGACTCAGCGTAAGATGCGAGAGTTTGGGTCAGGCTCCTTGGAGGTGGGTGTCAGAGCAAATCCTGCCTCACCCCCACCCCAGCCCACCCTGTTTGGCAGTTTCGCTGCCCTGGTGGTGGAAGTTTAGCTCTGGTGTGATCCTGGCCATGCCCAGCACACACCTGGAGCCCAGAGGGCTCCCCTGCATGCGAAGAGCAAGTTCACAGGTGTCCATCTCCCCGGGGTGTGCCTGGGGGCCCAGCTACCACAGAGACTAGGCATCTCATCAGAATCTCTTCTCCCCCCCGCCCCGGTCACGGAAGGGGGTGTGTGGGGGTGTGGTTCCCAGAGGGGTGTGATTTCAAGAGGATTAACCACAAGGATCTGTCTGCCGCAACACCGCAAAGGTGATGGGACCTGATGTCCCCTCATTCAGACCCTCCGAGGACTCCTGCCTCAAGGCACCTGACCCCGCAGAGGAAGACACTGATTTGGCCACTGCTTATAAGCTCCAGCATCGAGCAGGGCGCTGGACAGGGGAGGAGGGAGGGAGGGACTTCTGAATACTCTCGCAGCGCGGCCAGAAGGGCGATCCTGGGAACCAATGGGTTCCTGGTCAGAAAAGGATGATACGGGCAGCTAGAGGTCAAGGGAAAAAAGGAGCTGGGAGCAAGGGCATAGGCACACCTAGACCCCAGATTCCCTGACTACAGGCCAGCCCTGTCCAACGGAAAGAGAAGGTGAGCCACAGGTGGGAATGGAAACCGGTGAAATTAATTTTAATTACAAATCTTATTTAACCCAATATATCCAAGATTTCACCATTTCACTATGGAATCAATATAAGTTTTAATTATATATATATATACACACAGTCATGCTAAGCCTGGGAAACCCAGTGTGCATGTTACACCTAGAGCACATGTCAGTTTGGACAAGCCATGTTCAAGTGCTTCAGAGGGACCTGTGGCTGGTGGCTCCCGCGCAGGGCTCTAGACCTGGCTCATGCTGTCCCTTCTGCTGGGACTGCCCCCCTGCAGAGCCAAGCCCACTTCACTCGCTCCTGCCTCAGAAGCCTGGGACGCTTCCCTATCAGATGCTATGACATGGTATTCGGCGTCCTGGCTGGACGTGGCGGGCCTAGATCCGGGGGTGATTCTGGTCCCCAGGTTGCCTAGATTTTCTAGTTGTCAAAACTGGGGAGCAGGAGGGAAGAGGTGCTGCTGGCGGGTAGTGGGTAGACGACAGAGATGCTGCCAACGTCCTACGACGCACAGGACGGTCTCCCGTAGAGAATGTCGGGAGCGCTGAGGTCTAGCGGGCAGTTCTAGAAGGAGGAATTGATGGCTCTGCTCTGCCTGGGGCAGACCCATGAAGAGACCTGCAGCCAGTCCTACGTCCTATGTTTAAAGTGGAATGCAGGCCCCCTGGCTTTCCCCCGGAGGGAGTGGCGTGCACACAAAAGACAGTGACAGACACTCCGGGGTTGTGGTGTCTGGAGAATGGGGGCTGCTCTGGGGAACCCCAGCTCACTGTCTGCAAATTGGCAGGGCCTCTGTTAGTAGAGGACAGACATTCTCCTGGGCTGCAGAAAGCAGGATGTGGGGCATAGGTGGAGCTCTGGGGGGCCAGGCTTCAGCTCAGTATGAGTAGGGCCAGGGAAAGACAGGGGGACCTGGGCACATTGAGCTCCTCCTCTCCGGAGCGCGACTCTTGGGAACGGTGAGGCAGGGCATCCCTTCCATGTCCCTGCCAACTGAGGATGCTGGGGGATGCAGGGGGATGGGCTGTGCGCTCTCTCTTTCACACAGAGGCACGCGCATGCACACAAAACCCTGCACAGACCCTACTTCCCAGGTTCCACATCCACCTCCTAATAGAACATCAAAGTCCTTTTTATTATCACCTTCCCAAACAGCTAAGCCATTTTGGATACAAATTTGTGTGGGTATTTTCCCCTCCAGTGAGCAAAACTGAGTGGGTGATACTTTTTTTTTTTTTTTTTTTTGCTGGTTTCAACGTGTGAGGAAAATTCTGTAGCTGGAGCAGGTTGGCTTCTGGAACGTACAGCCCTGAGGCCAGCGCACTGCAACCTTGGCTGGCATGGGGGGTTGGGATTGGGAGAGAACGTGACAAGCTCACAACGCCTGGACTAACCGTGGCAGATCCCTGGAGCCGTGGGACAGGTGGGCCCCCCTGGCTGGGCATGAAGCATGCTCCCTGGTCCCTGTGCAGGTGGCACGTGGCACTGGCTCTGCAGGGTGTCCGGGCTGAGGATGCCGAGCTGGGCTTTCCTGCACTCAGTGGGCAGTAAGAACCCAATCCCTGCAGGGTGCTATCCCGTCTTTTCTCTCCTGTCCTCTCCTTTTGGGTCTCCTGGGGTTGGGGGCTGAGGGTTAGAACGATGTGATTTGGAGATCAAGTGGGAGAGAGTCTCACTGCCTTTCGGTCCAGAGTCTAATCCAAAAGAATTTGAGGCTGAAGAGAAAAAGCGTGTGCCCTTCTCACTAAACCTGTCAAGTTCACTCTCATGCCCTGATCCAGCCTCTGGAAGACATGTGGCCAAGCAAGGCTGGCCACGGCTAAAGGCCACGCAGGCCCTGCTTCGCTCTCCAGAGCCCTGTGCCCGCCCCACTTGCCCCAAGCCCGTGTCCCGCTCGCCAGGCTCACCTGGTGATCACGTAGGGTGCGAAGCACACGAGGAAGGTGCCTATGAAGGTGCTGATCTTCCTGGTGGCGCGTTGCCTCCGCCTCTTCTGCTCCTCTAGACAGCGTTCCCGCACACTGCGCGTGAGAGAGGGAGAAGTGGAGTCGTGGCCAGGTGAGTCATGGGGGGGCCCGCCAGGTCACAGCGAGTTACTATTTGTACACGCAGGCAGTGGCCGCCAGTGTAGGAACTTGGCCATGCAGCCAGAAAGACCTGAGCTCAAGTCTGAGCTGTAGGCACGTGACCTTGGGCACCTTGTGTGACATCACTAAGCCTCAGGGTCGTCATCTGTAAAACGTGGATAGTAATATAATACGATGCCGCAAAGGGCTGCTTTGAGAATTAAATGCATGAAGCACATGAAGCAATTAGCACAGTACCCAAAGCAAGTGCAAATATAAACTCATTATTAGTACTCGTATCCTTCACTGATCACGTGCTATGGGCCAGCCCGAGTCCACACTCCGTAAGTAATATCTCTAATTCTTATCTTCACCACAATTGAACCTGCCAGGTGGATTTTACCTACCCTGTTTTACAATGAAGACCATGAGAACAGGGAGGCCCAATGATTTGCTCAGCTGGTAAGTGGAGGCGGGATTTGAACCCGTGTCCATGTGACTGAAAGCTGGTCCTCTCCAGCTGGGGTGGCCTGGGCTCTGTGTGCAGTGTGGCCCAGTGCTTCCTTTCCTCCACACCTTCAGCCCTGTTTCTTCCATCCCAAAGCCTCAGCCCCGCCCGGAGCTACAGGTAACGCATTATGAGGTGACTGAAGCAGAAGTCACTTGATTTGTTCAGAGACGAAGCTCCGTGAAGCTACGGGACCGCCAGGTCCCCGGAGAATCGGGGCCACGGCTCCGCGGATGGTCACCTACGCCTCTAACCACACCCTGCTCCTGACTCCGCTCTGCTCCCGGCCTTCCGAGAACTGACACCTCACGCCACCTGGGAGCAGTGGTTCCTGCAGCCCTTTTCCTGCAGCCGCGGGGAAATGCACAAGCAACCGCCGGTCTGTCCATTTCCACAGCCAAGGCGCATGCACGTAAAGGCGAGCCCAGCCGTAAGGCTTCACGTGCTCCAGACCATGGGGCCCAACGTGGGCATGTGTTTCTACTGTTTACTTTTAAAATAAATCATATGATTCCAAAACTGGACGGGGAGGAAGACTGTGGACAGAGTTGCCCAGGAGTGAAGATAACTTGGCAGAGACAGGCTTGGGCTTCAGTGACCTGGCGCCGCAATGAGGTCAGTCTGTTCAGCAGAAGCGAGGAGTGGAGAGAATATTCCTGAGCCAGGTTCGCGAGCAGCATGAACTCCAGGGCAGCCTCCCCTTCCTTCCACAAGAACTGTCATTTTAATACTTAATTGAGACTCTTCTTTATCCGATTTCTGATCACAGAGGGACAATGCTATGTTAGTTTGGATTGAAGGCCCCTGAAATTCTTGCAGGATGTTTTTTTCCCTTGACTCGTGTCTTTCCAGGAATTTAGAGAGTTGGGAACTGGAGTCTGGCCCAGTAAAGACAGATTTCATACTGGCTGAAATTGTCTTACTCATGACTAACATTATGAATTAATTTCTAATAGCTAATATTAATAACTCACATCTCTTGAGTCTTTAATATGTGCCATCTTAGTTACTGTGATGGAGGTTCATATGCATTTGTTGCTTGATACTCACATCTCTATAAGCAAAGGACTGATACAATTGTAATCTTCATGTTTTCAGATAAGGAGGGAGATTGAGGCACAGAGGAGTTAAGTAACTGGCTCAAGATCACACAGCGATCTGGTGAGGGGTGGCAGTAGGGTGACCAACTTGTCCCGGATAACCAGCACTGTCCCAGTTTTAGCACTAAAAGTCCTGCAGCCTGGATGGTTTACACAGGACCGTCCCGGCTTTAAAAACAGAAGGCCCTGCGTCGGAGGACCCCCTCCATCTCGGGCAACCCAGGATGGCTGGTCTCCCTAAGTGATGGCAGTAGCTGAACCCAGGCCATCTGACGCTGGAGCCTTGAGTGTCATCTGTCAATTCACTGGGGTCATTACACATCCCTGGGGAGGCACTGGGGCCTCACCTCATTCAGAAAATCTGAAAAATACAAGCCGAGGGGGCGGGGACAGGGGGCAACTTTGCCTAAAGCCACACAGCAAGAATCAGTCTTAAGTCCCCTCCCTTTCCATTTACATTGGGTGTCTGCAGTGTCCTCTCCCAAAGTCCTGTGGCTCTTGTGACATATGCAGAATACAGGTGGCATGGAGAGAAGGCATAGGTCCCCACCCTGGAGGTCTGGGTTCAGTGAGGTGACCAACTCATCTTGGTTTGCCTGAGACTGTTTTGGTTTTCAAACTCAAAGTCCCACATCCTGGGAGCCCTTGCAGTCCCAGGCAAATCAGGACAATGGTCAACCTAGCAGCGTGTTTGGCACATTCTCCATGACACAGGACTGCTTGTCTAATATTAAAATACTTCCCCCCAAACTCTCAGTGCAATCGATGTAGGAATTGCTGGAGATTTGGGGTATGAGCTGGGTGTCCTGAGCCATCACAGTACACTCACCCCACGAGAGGAGTACAGCATTCTGGGCATCTCCTCGAAAATGAGCACCAAAGTCATCGTAAATGAATCAAGGGGACAAGAGAGAAACTGGTGGTGGCACTGGGGCTGGGCCCTCCTCCAGTTTGTGACCCTGACCATGTTATCCATTTCTCAGACATTTAGAATAACCCTGAGGAGTGAACAAGTGCTGGCTATGTGTCCTAGTCCCAGCTGTGCCCTCATAGCTGTGTGGCCTCAAGAAAGTCACTCAACCTCTCTGAATTTGGTCCTCACTTATCTGAGGAAGATTTCATACTTATGGCTATAACCAGAGCTACCATTTTTCAGGGACTGAAGTGACTCACCAGCTACCAAGCTCTTAAGGAGTGAGGAGCTTCCTCTGCCCTCCCTGGCCCCTGCCCTCGAGGAGGGACTTGGGTTCCTGCTGAGGGTCTGAGGACTCAGCTGTCTCCCCAGGAGAAGCAGCCCCCCACCCTGCCACACCAGACAATCCTGCCCCAAAGCCCTGAGGAATATTTAAAGACAGATGTTGGTTAAAGCTTTGAAGGTCTTCAGAAGGATAAACAGAAACATTTCAGTGACTCTACAGGAATAAAACGGACACTTTAGAGGCTAGAATAATCAATGTCACTCTTCTACACTGTAAAATCCTATAGGGAATTAATTTTGTTTGTTCCTGCAAAGCTTTGTACAGGAGAGAAGGATTCAATAGCAAGCATTCTGCACACACATTCCTCCTTTGGGTTCCCACAGTACAAAGCTCAACATCTTACACCCAGAAAACACCTAATGAGTGTACGTCTTTGAATTAATGAACAACCCTTAAAAACATCTTAGGAAAATTAAGACTCAATCATTTTTAAGTGACCTTCTCAAAAGAGATGATAGTAGAAATCTGCCCTAGAATAGATTTCTTAAAGTGAGACTTAAAAATCTTGAGCTTTTCAGGCAAAGCAAGACTCGTCAGTGGATGTCAGGCCATGTGCACTTCCATGGCCTGGAGTCCTGTCCGGTTGATAGTGAAGTGGTAAGCAGGCGAGCAGTGCCAGAGCCAGACCTCTGGGTTCAAACCCAGGCTTCCCCACTTACTTGTTGTGTGGCCTTAGGCAAGCTACCCAGCCTCTCTGTGCCTCAGCTTCCTCATCTCTAAAATGAGGACAATACGAGTGCCTATCTGGTAGGGTTCTGATGAGATTAACTGAGTTAACACCCAGAAAGTACCTAGGAGAGTGCCTGACTCAGAGTAAGCACTTAAGTGCGGATCCTAATTATTATTCATTCGGCATATATTTATAAAACAACAACTATGTTCCAGCACTACCTTGAACCCCCAAACCACTGGGATCCCTCCCACGGCAAAAATTCTCTTGCTGCATTTACAAGGGGAGCTGGGAGAAAGAAAGAGAGAGAAAGAGAGAGAGAGAGAGGGAGAGAGGGAGAGAGAGAGAGAGGGAGAGAGAGAGAGCACTGCGACCAGGGAATGTGCCAGACAAGGTCTGAGCTTGAGTCTGGGCTCTCGTGCTGGTTCTGTGACCCTCTCTGGGTCTCCAGGGTGCAGCGGATGCTATTCCCTAACTTCGATGGCGCCTGGCATGCTGTGGGAGCACAGCGGGTGTGTGGGATGGGCGCTGTGCCTGGCTAACATTCACATGGGCCTGGCCATGCGTCTGCTCTGGGGTGGGCTGGCTAGGCTCTACAGTCCTGTGTAGTACGAAAGACGCTCTCACCCACCCAACCCAGATCACAGATGGGGAAACTGAGGCTCAAAGAAGACAGGGACTTGCCCACCCGGAGAGCGGGCTGCAGGCAGGGCTAGCACCAGTTCCCGACACCCAGTCTGGAACCGTGTGGCTGCATCCCTGAACTCCTGCAAAGGAAGAGAATGGACCCAACTTCTGTGCCCAGTGCCCCCCACCCCCGTTTCCAGGTGAGACCAGGGAGGCGGCAGCAAGAGGACAGCAGGGCAGTCTCCCAGGCTCCGAGGGGAGCAGTGCGGCTCTCTGGCTTATCATTAGTATTGTTTAAGCCCCGTATGGGAGCAACTCACCAGCTCCGAAAACGACAACATAATAAAATCACTTTGCACTTGCTGTCATTTATTTCCCGCCGTAGCTTTGCAAAACTGAGCTCCTTGAACTCTTGCAGCCCTATAAGCAGTCATTGTACGTATTTGCAGAAGAGGACACGGAGGGCCAAAAAGGTTTATGCCATGCCCAGGGTTGCAAAGTAAGTTCAAGACAGACCAGGACTCATTCCAGGTCTCCTGACGCCAAAATCTGGGGTGTCCCCCCATTGGGTCACTGAGCCATGGGCACGCTGCGTCTAGCTACGCTAACGCCCAGATAGTCCCGGGCCTGGTGGTGGCAGCTGGAGTCCTTGGACTCCCCAGCAGAATCTGCAGTGCAGAGGGTGAGAGGCCCAAAGCTCTCCTGCCCGGGTTCGTTTGCCCAGAGTGCAAGCACTGTACCAGTGTGGGGCGATCCCAGGGCCGTGACAAGACACGGAGTTTCCTTGAGCCAAAAGGAGATGCGCCCTCCAGCACTGCGACATGTAGGGCCAAAGACATGGTCCCCAGGAGGCTTCCGTAATAGAGCAGAGGGATGGATGATACTGGGAATGTCTGAAAAGTCAGTAAATGAGGCGATTGTGGCTACAAGACGGTGGGTCTGGGTCCTGACTGATCCCCAGAGGATGGTAGCCAGTCCAGAGCCGTGCTCAGAGTACTCACAGAGACATCCAGATTTGCTTTCTGGAGTTTTGGAGAATGAAACAAAAGGCAAAGGAAGGAGCTGACCGATTGGTGGCGAAGAGCCTTGAGTTTGGGGTTAGGACTGATGTGAATAGTCTTGCCCTGCGACCTGGCCAGAGGGGCCCTGTGCTGGGCCCTGGATACTGAGGGACCCACACCTCCCCATGAAATGAAGACTTCATAGGGCCAAGGGGATGTGCCCACCCAGAACCCACATCCTCCATTCTAGACCAAGCTCTAGGTACATGGGACACGGAATTCTTTGCCCAGATGCCCTGATCCTGCTTCCAGAAAGTGCACAGGTATCTTCCCTGGGGCCCATCCTCCTGAGGATGGGCTGTGCCACCTGTGTGCTTGGCTTGGGGCCGGAGGGGAGACATCTGTGAGCAACATGTGGAGGCATAGCCTGCAGTGTCCACTTTGTGTGAGGAGGCCCCTTTCCATGCTGGGGTGTCGGGGCGGGGGGGGAGGTCGGCTGTGGCATGGGGCCAGCTCAGCTCCCCCTGCCGTGTACAAGGCTGAACTCCAAGGAGCCCGAGAACTCTAAATTTGAACCCAGCCTTGCCAAGTGTTATAAATGTATATTTCTCAAGGTAGGAGGATAGAACATATTTCATTTAACAGTTTGTAAGCTGAATTTAGAAACCCTAACTATTCATGTGGATGGTTTGTGAAACTCCATTTGCACTATCGCCCCATCCGTAAACCTTAGGAGCAGACCTAGGTGTGAGTCTTGGGTGAAGCCACAGTCCAGATCTGTTAAATACGGCAAGCATCCCCCTTCCTTGGGGCTCCCAACTTCCTCACTTGCAAAGTCAAGGGCACAGTGAGAGCCCTTCCATCTACTATGGCACAATTCTGACACCCTCTGTCTCGGCACTCAGCCAGCCCCCTGTAGCCCTTGATCACAAGAATGAGTATGCTTCGCCAACAGTCTAGTCTGAAGTCGTTAACCTGTGCTGGCGAGTGGCGCCCTCAGCTGGATGGGGAGAGAAGGGCGGCAGCACCAATGTCCGGGCTCCCCTTCTACGTCTCTGGTCGCACCAGGGAGAGGATCTGGTTATAATTGGTCTGGAGCTGTGGTTTGGGAGAACTGAACCAAGCACACTAGTGGTTGGAGACCAGGTGGGTGATAAATATTAGGAATTCCCAGCTCCTTTATGATTGTAGTAACTCGAGAAACCACCCCAGAAAGGCAGGAGTGGGGGACGTCTCTCAGGGTCCCTGATTTAATTTAGAGCAGAGAGTCCCTGACCTTTTGGGGGGTGGTAAAGCAGAGGTCCAGCCTGTCACTCACTGCGTTTAACCCTCTGCAGGAGGAGCTGGCATCACTAGGGAGCTTCCTGACAAATGCCACCCTGGGCCTCAGGGAACTCAAAATCAAGTCCCAGGAGGCCATCAGTGTGGTGGCTGTTAAGTGAATCTTCCAGTGAGCAAAGTCACCTCCACCTGCCACCCTGGCTGCCCGGATAAGGAAGCCTGGCTTCTGCTGATCTGGGACTGGACCCCCCCCAGCTCCCAGCACCAACTGGCCAGGAAATTTCCTGAAGCCTTAGTGCCTAAGGCTCGGGGGACCTAGGGGCAGCGCCCCCGAGTTAGCTCTGCAGTTTCTCATTTGTGGGAAGGAAGAGTTTGGAGACGCCAAGAAAGAAGCCTGTGAATCCGCTGTCAGGGAGCTGGTGCCCTCCCGTGCGGCCCACCACCCATGCTCTCACTCTGGGAACCGACCCCACAGAGGAAGGCAGGTTGTGGTCACTGACGGGGCGGTGCTGTCCCATCTGCCCACTATTCCGTAACCTCAGGCCAGCCCTCAGCCAGCGGGGCCTGTCTGAACTGGCCGAGGGCAATCCTCCCACCGGAAGCCCTTCCTTTCCCCAGCGTAGGCCGGCATTGCTCCTTGGCCCTGCAGGGCCCTGTCCGTGGCTCCGGGAAGAGGGTCTCCTCAGAGCAGCCTGGGCTCAGAAGCAGTCAAATTTCCCCGGAGGGAAGTGGAGGAGAGAAGAGAGGACCGGAGGGCAGCCGAGCAACTGCCTCTTTTCCTGACACCCCTGGGAGCTCTCTCTGTAGTGTCTGGCCTGGAGTCCGTGAGAGACCGGCAAGATTGGAGCTGACCCTACATCCTAAATGGGCTGAAAAGGAGCCACTGCCCTCCTGTTCTGGAAGTTGGAGGGAGAGCGGAGACGGGGTTTATACTGGTCTAGATAAGAACTGATTCCTTTCCCAGCTCATTCCCTCCTCCACTGTTAGACTGATGGCAAGTGGGCTTACTGTAGAAATTGTCCAAGTTCCGAGAGTTAAACAACATTGTCTACAGCTTCTAGAGCAGTCCCCGTGCCCGTCCTAGGGACGATGCACCTTCTAAAGTGAGGTCCTCCCGCCCCAAGGTGATAGGAAGGGGAAGAGCTCTGCGATTCTTAAATGACATTGAACCATGCACGGCCACATGCAGTGAGTCAGTGCATGCCTTTGTGTCAGCGTGCAGGAGTGCCCACCTGTGACATGGAGTGATCTGTTACCCATGCAGTTGATATATGAACACATAGGACTGTGTGTGTGAGGCTCACACAATTTCATACATGGTTCGTATGCCCTGGTGTCATTTACATGTACATATTGTACATGATTCTGGGAGGAAGATTCTGTGACTGGAAGCTTTGGTCCAGCATGTAATCTGGAAGGGCCATCCTGAGGGGAACAACGGGCACACGCATACATGTCCTGTGTTCAGACGCAGTGAAGTTCAAGGTCTTCTCTTTGTATTGCTCGTGGGCAGAAAAAACCCAGAACTGAAGGAGCTCTTGGTCACACTGACCCTCTGGTCTGTCCCCCTCAGCCACAAGCTTCTCCCTGGCCGGGGAGGCATCTGCACGACAGGGGCCGAGCTCCCTCCCTGCCGCTGGCCTCCTCCACACTGGTACCTTCTGCCTGCCTCACGTTTCATGCCATCTTGACACCAAAACCCCCCTTCTAGCGTCTGGGGCACCAGGATATAAAACAGCAGCATCTACTGCAGGGACACCAGCAGCCATTCCCCTTGTTGCACTCCTCTTCTCTAGGGGAAAGCCAAGGTGAGCTCAGGACACCTCAGCTAAGAGTCTCCCCCTTCTCTCCCCAGAGGCTCCGAAGGATGGCAGGACTTCCCAGGGGCAGGGGCAGGGGCGGGGGGCTACGTGAACCTGACCTGCCTGCCCCGAGCTGTCTTCCTGAGAAACAGAGGCCGGGTGAATATGGAAGGGTGGGCAGGTTTTGTCACCAGAGCCTCAGGATGACGCTCTCCCTCTGCAGGGGTTCCCAGGCTTCAAGTCCAGGAGACACGGGACAGGGCTGTCTGGGAAGAGTAGGAAGAGCACCCCCGTCCCCTCAGAGCCCTTCAGATGCTCCTTTGAGGACCCACAGAGGCAGGCGCAGCCCGAGGACTCTCACACACACAGGAGCAGGAGACAGCGGCAGTGCCAGACGCCAGAGGAAGGAAAGACCCAGCAGAGCAGCGTGTTCCTGTCTGAAGAGCTCTTCAGGAGCGCCCTAAGCATCCAGGCCACGCTCTCTGCGCCTGATTAGAACCATTCAAAGCAGTGAACAGAGATGACTGCCTTTTCCTATGCTACTTAAAGTGAAAACTACAAACATAAAATAAGCATAAGAAGTCCAGCAAAGTTCGGCTCCTCTGTGGTTTCTACCCTGATGCTTCAAAAATGTATCTATTTGTTTCACCCACGTTTTTTGGTGGTCCTGCTTTGCTGATGCTCTAAGCACCTGTCTTGAGACAGGCAACGGTGGCCCTTCCCCCCGACCTCAGTTTTCCAAAAAGGACATGGAGGCTCGGTGTTAAAGGGGCTTGCCCAAAGCCACACAGCAGAGCCTGGGGGAGACAAGGAGCCCCTTCCTCCCACAAAGACACCCCTCCCCCACTGAGTCCCCGCAGCCCTTCCCAGAGCCCTCACCTGGGGCTGCCCTCACCTGGGGCTGCCCTCACCTGGGGTGGATGTCCACGAGGAGCACGAGCGTCTGCATGGTGATCACGTCGATGCGTTTGCAGTGGAAGCGGGCCACCTTGAGCACCTTGAAGTATGTGCAGCAGAGCACGACGAAGGAGAGCAGGAAGCTGAGCGCGTGGAAGGCACCCGTGAAGACGGCGAAGCGCAGCCGCTCGTCCGGCCTCCGGCTGCACAGCGTGCAGGACGCGTACAGCTGGTGGAAGCCGAGCCAGGACAGGACGACCGCGGCGGCGGGGAAGGCGAGCGCGTGCAGCCACGTGTAGGCCACCATGAGCGCGGCGTCGCGGAGGCGCATCTTGGCGCGGTAGCTCAGCGGGAAGACCACGGCCACCCAGCGGTCGATGCTGAGCGCGGCCATGCTGAGCATGGAGTTGGCAGCCAGGAAGGTGTCGAGGAAGGCGGCCAGGCGGCACAGGCGGTCACCGGCCGGCTGCCGCTGCGCCACGACGCCGGCCAGCGTGAGCGGCATGTTGACCACGGTGCACAGCAGGTTGCCGCACGTGAGGTTCAGGGTGAAGAGCGCCGGCGCCTGGCGGCGGATGTCGGCGCTGTGCAGGAGGCAGAGCAGCACCAGCGCGTTGGACAGCAGCGAGACGCCCATCGTGCCCACCAGCAGACCCGCCAGGCCCGCGTCCCACGAGTTCATGGTGCGCGCCCGCCGCCGGCCCTCAGGGCCCGCAACCCGGCGCCGCCATGGCGCACCCGCCGCCCGCTCAGCCCCTCGGCGGCGCCGCAGCCCCGCGCCCCCCAGTCCCCGCCGCCATGGCTCCCCGGAGGGCGCGCGGCCACCCCGGAGCCCCGCGCCGCCACCCGGAGCCCCGCGCCACCTCCCGGGCCGGCACCTGCGCGCGCGGCTCAGCCCTGGAGCCCGCGCCACCTCCCGGGCCAGCGCCGGTGCGTCGCCGAACCGAGAGCTTAGAGGGCCCTCGGATCCCGGATTGCGGGCGGGCGCCTGCTGCCCGGCTCTGCCTCGCTCCGCCTGCCCTCACCCCTTCCCTCCGCGCTCCGGCTCCGCTCGGCGCGCTCTCCTACAGCCTTGCTTTCTCTTCCTCCCCTCTCTCTGCTCGCTCCCCCTTTCTGCTCTCCCCTACACTTTCCCTCTCCCTCTCTCCCTCTCTCTCCCCTCTGCTGTGCTTCTCTCTCTCCCACTGCTGTTCTGTCCGTCTGTCTCTCCCACTCCCAATTTTCTCCTCCCCTCTTGTTCTTCCTTCGCCTCTTCTCTCTCTCTCTCTCCAGAATCTGGCTGCTTCTATCACAGAATTCCCGCTGATGCGCGCGGGTGCGCGCACACACACTCGGAAAGAACCAGCCCTGAAGCCTCCGGTGCAGGGTGATTGGCTCTTTGTAGCTTCCTGTCCCCCACCCCCACCCCCGAATCCTTCCTTACGTGTGTCAAAGACAGGCTGAGTCAAGAAAGTCTGCCTGAGAAAAGGGAGGGATGTCTGGGCACCTTCATGCCTCAGGGCCACCCGTCCCAGCCCAAGCGCCAGCCTGGCCAGGCCTGGGAGGTCCTACCCCGCGTGTCCTGGCTGAGCCTCCCAGGGCTGATGCTTCTCCCTCTCTGGGCGGAGCTGGGGGAGCTCAGGTCAGCTGCATTTGCTGAGAGGGGAAGGAACGCACATCTCTCCAACCTCCGTGGTCAAGGCCCTGGCCCCAGCTATCTCCAAGGCCTCCCCAGGGCAGCTGCTACACTCCTGGGGGCGCTTGGTTTACGGTGCCCTCTTCCCATCACCTTTCAGCTGGGACCTCAACAGCATCCTCAAGCTGAGACACACCGTGACACCCCCTAGGTGCTCCCTCAGCCAGGAGGGGCCTTTATCTGACCCTGAGCGCTCACAGGCGGACAGGCCTGCCTCTGCACGGCCAGTCTCCGCAGAGCCCTGGTGAGGCGGATACTCAGCGTTCCCGGCCTGGGTTCCACTGTGGCCGTCTGTCAGCCCACACACCGCCCGCTCCGGGTCTGGAGAGGCAGCAAGTTCCAGTTTGTGAGGGACCTAAATGATATACCGTGCAGGAACTCTTTGGAAAAAGGGGAGGAGGGTGGCTTGGTGAAGACCGCAGGAACTCTGGGCAGGCAGGGTCCCAGCTCCCCCTCAGGAGATGGCGCAGGGACTGCGGCCCTTCTGTCCTTCTATCAAGATCCCACGGGGAGGGTGTGTGGATCAGGGCCCCCCTTCCCACCCTGCGATTGAACACTTACCGACACACCACTGACTTCACAGGATCCCGGCAAGTTACTGAACCTCGAGGAGCCTCAGGGTCCTTCTGTACCTTTCAGAGTTCTGGGGAGAAATAGCTAAGCTACTATGTGTGGAGCTTTGCCCACCAGAGGAGGAAACGGAACAGAAAGCCAGCAATCTCCTCAGCTCTTGGCCTGTCATGTGGCCTACAGACTTCAGGGTTGGATATATCTTCATTAGATACTTGGCGTTGCGTCAGAGTGAGATATTCACCTGCACGTCTCCCCTGCTCCCAAAGACTTTGTCCCCACAGATAGCCCCTGGCGAGAGACTGGTGACCAGGTAACTGTTTGTGGAATAAATGACTGAGTTAACACGTTTCTATGAGCATCATTGGATCCACGATTCTCATACTTCAGTATTTATCAGGATCACCTGATAAATTGGAGTCCTGGCTAAAGAGTTAGATTCTTGGGCCATACTTCTGGGGCCTGGGACTCTGCATTCTTAGTGAGTTCTTGAGGCAGTTCTGATGAGGGTGGTCCATGACCACGTCCCGAAGAGCAAACTCTACGAGAAGCTGTCAGGGGGAGCGCCTGGAGGCCAGCTCATCACGTGGGTGTATCCTCCAACCGCGGCCTGCTGCTCTGGCCTGGAGACTCTTGCCGGAGGGTCATCAGTGTGTGTAGGAAGCACAGTGTGAAGTGTTAACTAATCTCTTACAGCACATTAGAGTTTATAAAACACGTCCAAACATTAATGCACTTCATTTCATCCCTGTCACAATGACAAGAAAAAAAGCTTCTCATCCACATTTTCGATATGAGGCTACTGAGGGTCAAAGAGGTTAAGTGACAGAATTGGTTAGGGGTGAAGCCAGCACCTCTAGCACCATCGATTGGCCCCTTCTGCATACTCCTGAGGTCCTCAGTCACTTTCTCAAGCAGGTATCTTTGGTCTGGAACTTGAAGGTTTCTCAACTTTGCAACATTAGAATGATGGTAACCAGGTAACCAGGTTTAACAGTAATAAATCAATGAACACACACACATGCATACACACACACACTCACATCATTTTGAAGATCATTTGCTTTCTGATTCCTTAAAGGCAGCACTGAAAGGTTAACATGGCAGAAAGACAGAATATTTTAACTCAGTTTCCTAAAGAATAGAAACTCATTTTCTTCTGGTTGTGAGCAATATTTCCTGCTCCCAGTGGGGGTCTGGGAGGGCTGACCTCCTTAGGACCAGGTCCTCAGCCCCCAGGCTGGGCCTCACTGAGCACAGGTTCTGACACACCTCCAGACAAGCAATGAGGTAGCACTCACCAAGGAAGCAAGATGCTTGTCCCTGTCCAGACCTTGACACAGGGTCCCCATTGCTCCTTGTAAAATGAGGCCCCCATGACCGGGGAGCTGAGTATCCAGGGTCTGGAGTGTGCCCACCAGGGGACCACACTGTGGCCAGATCTGTATGTCATGCTTCTCTGAGCTGGAGAGAAGTGATGGGATATTCATGACAGTGTTAACGTGAGTCATGAAGTGCTGTAACTGGGCCCTGAGGGAGGGCTCAAAAACAGGACTGAGTCTCATCCCTTTAGATGGTTTAATACAGTTCCACATAGAGGCAGGCACATACACACGTCATTGGGAATTCTTACCTCAACCCTTCAACGTAGACATCATGATTCCGTCTTGATGAGTGAAGGAGCTGAGACCCAGAAAGTTCCTTAATTTGCTCCAGGTCACTCCAAGTTGGCCTCAATAAATAGGGAAGCATGAGCTGATTAAGAAGGTAGAGTCATCATGTGAATTGGAATCCACATCTATTGGACATAAAAACTCATGTTCTTTCCACCGTATTTATCACACACATGTACTTGGACACACACACACGCATGACTCATAACCTACCAATGAGATGTTGGAGACGGAAGTGGTCCTTTCCACAGCTATCTTTAGAAAGAGATGAAAGATTTATATAAACTGAACAGAAACCAAAATGTCACCAATGCCCCAAGAGAGGTCCCACTGAAGTAGGCACAGAGAACACATCCCTTTGGAGAATGGAGGATTCAGGATTTCTGCAAGTGGAGGGGGAGCCTGGGAACCGGTGTTCCAGGGGAGGGAGGTGCCTGAGCAAACACCCAGAGGCCGGAGCCTAGTGTGTATTTGTGGCTCTGGAGCAAAGGTGGGCCTGCAGAAAGGCTGGAAAGAAAGGTGGTGGCAAATCCTGGATGCCAGCCCAATGCCAGACCAAAGGACAGAAAGGTCAGTCCCTTTCAGATGATGACTTCCAGGACCTGGAACCTCTAACTGTTTTAAGGATACATCCCTGCCAGCCTCTCCACCTGAGCCTGCCAGCAGGTCTCTATTTTCAAAGCGCTTACACACCTGCTGTTTCATGTGACCCTGTGGAACACTGGGAGGTCTAGGAGTGACGCAGAGATGCTCTCATTGCGCGGGGCCCTGACTCACTGGCCAGTGGTCTCTCTGCTGCCAGCTGCTGCCCACCCCCGGGCTGGTGGTTCCTTTCCAGGCAGGCTGTTTTTGCATACCTACTGGTCCAGCCCTCAAGCCGGGCAAGCAGCACCAACTGAACAGAATCTTTCCAACAGGATCGGGCCTCTGGCTCACTTGCTTGTTATCAGTGAGGAGAGGAATTGGATCTCTGAACAGGGCCTTTGTCACTCCTGAGTCTCCATGGCTGTCCCAGGCCCCATAGGACAGGTGTAGCAGGAAGTGGGCCAAGGGAAGGGAAGAAGAAGCCTACTACCTGGCAGTCTCTGCTGGTGATCTCCTGGGAGGAGCTAAGCCACCTCTGTCTGATGGGACTCAGGATGTCACTTGTCGAAGGCTGGGTGTGACCCAGACACTCTCCTTACCTAATCTCATTTAATTTTCACAGCAGCCCTATTCGAGAGACTGTAGTTACCCCCTGTCATACAGATAAGGAAATTGAGGTTGAAAAGGTTAAGCGGCTGCCCAGGGTGTCAGAACTGCTGGGGGCTTCCCTTCTGACTCAGCGCCTATGCGTGTAATCACCGTGACTCTGTTCTAATTCCCAGATTGGGCGCCCCTCCCCCACTTCCTTCTCTCCCGGTGATGCCCAATCAACCGTCGCTCCCACTCTGCCCTCCTCTACCTCCCTGTCTAAACTGGATCCTTCGGCTGCATGCCACCTGGGTGGTGTAGGAAGTCAGCGTGTGATATGTGTAACCTTGTCTGGGAGCTCCCTGTGAGCCAGGCCTCACGGTTCATAGGAGAGGGACTGCCAGCCCACTTACGGATGGGGTGCCAGAGGCTTGCAGCTAAGCTGCTTGCCTGCCCAAGATCTCGTCGCCTGTGGCAGAGCTGGGATTGGAATACCGACTTCCCCCCCTCCCCGCCCCAGACCAGGGCTCCACCACCTACACCACAATTGCCCCCACCAGCTGGGAAAACAGAAGGACTTGCAGTCCGGCTAGAGTCTGCCTGGCCCAGATATGGAGCTTTTCCACTGGGCTTACCACGTCCACACAGCCAGCCAGTGAGGTTTGCACTCTGCCTTGAAAATCCACTAACCCTGCCCGTGGCAGCAGAAGCTTTGTTATTTGCAACCTGTACCAGCTCCAAAAAGACAAAAGTGTGTGATTGATCTTCCTGAGTGTTAGACTGTGAGGCATTGAACCAGTCCATGAACAATGGCTTCTTGGAGTTTGGACTGACTTCTGAGGACGACTAGCCTCTGTTCATTTCCTGTCTCTGAGCTGCAGTGGAGCAGAGGAGCCTGGCGTGTATCCCCAGGAATAGAATCTTCGGGAAGAGCTGCTTCTCTCAGTTCCTTGTCCCACTCCCGTCCCTACTCTCCCACACTGCTGCCTGGAACCGGGGTCCTGAGCAGCTGGAAGCCACGAGGCTCCTGCCTGGGACTGAGTTCCAGGAACGTCAGCACTGAGACACTGGACAGCTCCTCTCTCGCCAATCTCTCTGCTGTCCTCTGATCGCTTTTAAGAAACACTGGCTGTGGAGGCCCAGAGCTGGCCTCCAAGTGTCTACTGAGTTCTGAAACCAGGTCTTCAAAACTGAGCCAGCTCCAGCTGCCGTTTATTGAGCAGATTCTGGACCATTTCCTCCCATTTAGCGTACTCAGAAACGGAGGCTCGGTTCCAGTGAGCCTCACATCTAGTGAGGGGCAACGTCCAGGTCTGTCGGACTCCAGCACGCATGCTTGTATGCACTGAATCGTATCGCCCAATCATTTTGGGATGCGGAATGTTTTGAAACCATTTTACTTCCTCTGTCCATCTCACAGTTCCTGTAACATGTATATAGGGCATATACAGCACGGAGCACATGCCAGCCTGCACTCTATCCTATGTGTGTCCTGACTTGGCTTCCACTGGGCTTCCTGGAGGCTGTTTCCAGGGTCTTCACCTTTGTATGTATGTTCCCAGGGGTCTGAAAGGGAGACACCCTTTACTGGTGATTCTGAAGTCACCCTAGTTGTGTCCCCACCCCAGGACTGGTGCAGGAGTCACATGATGCCCTCAGCATGGGAGGATCCCCTGACCTGAGTACTACTTTCCAATACTGTCTAATAGGAATGAGCCCACTTCTCTGATGGGAAAGAGACCTAGGACCGGCAGCATCATGCAGCAGACAACACCCTGGATTGGAAGGCAGGAGTTCAGGATTCTGGTCTAGGCACTGCCCCTAACTGACTGTATGCATATGGGCGGTTCTTTCCTCTCTCGTACTCAGACTCCCTGTCCGTGAAATGAACTGGGTAGATGAGGCAGTCTCACACGTGAATCTAGGCTGCTTGAGGATGGATGTCACCAGGGACCTGATAAGGGGAGAGGGAGCAGGAAAAGGAGGGCAGGGACAAGTATCGTGGGGCCTTCCTTCCCCATTCGGCTGGAATTCAATCCCTTCTGCTGCGGTGGCAGCTGAAGCCCATGCACCGCTTCAGCTTCGGAGGTCTGTGAGGATATGGCGGGGGAGGGGGGCGGGATTCACTCCTCCTGACTGTGCCCTGGTCAGAACAATCACGGGGCTCAGCTCGCCACACCTGAGGGGTCTGTGTGTGCTTACCAGGCCCTGCTCTGTATATGCATTCAGGGACAGAGGCTGTGTGTGTGCGTGTGTGTGTGTGTGTGTGTGTGTGAGAGAGAGAGAGAGAGACAGAGACAGAGACAGAGACAGAGAGAGAAAGATTTGCTAGAGACATCAAGGTGATATTTTCTTATGGAAATTGGTTTGGGAACATAGGGAAACTGAGGCAGACATAAATCTCTTTTACTAAATGACAACTCTTTTTGAGGCTTAGCAAGATTTAAAAAGCATGAAAAATCAATTCTTTATTTTGTATGAATACTAAGGGGCACTTTATGGAAAACCAAACCATTGGCTCATGGCAGGGAGGTAAGGGTGGGGCTGTTACAGGAAAGGAATTGCCCCTCTCAGGCCCAAGGCTGACCACACGTTCTCAAACACCACTTGTCAGCATCAGGAGTTATTCTCTCAACCAGATATTGTAGCTTTAGCTCCTGAGGATCCTGCCAAGGGTGTCACACTAGCCTGACCCAGGCAGATGGGAGTGGATTACTGGGCCCTCCCTCTACCCCGCTCCTCCACCGGTGAGGCGGTCCAGCAGCCAGTCAGATCGCCTGAGTCATTCTGTTCCGTACGCTGTGGCTCCAGTACCAGAAGCAGCTCTTTCTCCTGTGCAGATGCACTTTAAAAATTTTTTATTATAAGAATTCCTTTTCTTACTGAGGTTTGCTTTACATAGTGAGAAGTACAAATCCGAACGGTACCACCGATGAGTTTTGATAAACGCGTCGTCTGTAATCCACACACTTAGTAAGGCACCTAATGTTTCTATCACCCTAGAAAGTTTCTTCAGGCCCCTTTCCAGTCAATCCACCTCCTAGCTAACTACTGTTCTGCTTTCTATCATCATAGATTAATTTTGCAAGTTCTAGAACCTCATATGAATGGAACCATATGGTGTGTGCTCTTTTATATCAAGCTTCTTTCACTCGGCATAATATTTTTAAGGTTTAGCCATGCTAAACATGTTCTGTGTTTTGCTAGTTCATTCCTTTCTGTTGTTGAGTGGAAATCTATTGCATGAATATGTCACATTTCGTTTAGCCATTTTCCTATCAATGAACAACTGTTTTATATACAATTTGGGGATATTCTGAATAAAACCGCTGTGGACATTTTTGTACTATTTTTTTAAAGTATACATATGTTTTAGTTCTCTTCAGTAAATACCTACATTTATATTTAACTTTATAAGAAACTGCCAAACAGTTTTCCAAAGTATCTGTACAATATTACAATGCAACTAACGTTGAAGTAGGCTGTTTGTCTTTTTCTTATTGAATGTAGGAGTTTTAAAATATATTTTGGATATAAGACATTTTTTATATTTATATGTGCAACTACACTCCTAATCCATGGCTTGTCTATTCCTTTTCTTAACCGTGTCCTTTGATGGCATATAAACTTTAGAATTGGCTTGCCAATTTAGTTTTTTAAAAAACATGCTGGAAAGTGGGTATTCTAGTGGGATGGCTTATGGAGGGAGATGAGGGGACAATGGATATTTGCATACATTATAATTTTTCGTTTGCATTAGAAATGCCTATATAAGTTCATACAATTTGGACAATTTGTGTTCTTATTATTTAATGGGAAATGTATCTTCACAAGTGAATAAGAAATCAAATCGCTTACCATGTTTCAAAAAAAATCTGCTATTCCTCTATTCTTCAGAGTTCCTAGTAGCCTAACTGTAGTTAATAATTCTTTATATTAAACTTACCATGTTCAAAAACTGAAAACTAAAACAAACAAAAAACATGCTGGACTTTTGACTAGGGTGACATTAAATCCATAGATTAACTTGGGGAAAGTGTCATTCTTTGTATTTTCTCCTTTATAATGTTAGCCTAGGGAAATACATTAATTAAACTTTCTAATGCTACAGCAACTCTGCATTGCTAGTTAGCCATTCTTTTTCACTAAGATTTTAAGGTTTTTCTGCATCTGATTTTTGAGAACTATCAGCCCGTGTTTTTGTTTTCCTCTCCTGGCTTCGTCTGGTTCTGATATTAGGGTTACGCTGCCTCATAGAAAGACTTGTGAAATGTTCCCTTTATAAAACACTGCCACACTGTTTTTCAAAATGGTTGTGACGTTTTCACATTACTATCAGAAATGTACGAGTTCAAGTTTCTCTGCCTGCTCACTGGCACTTGGTATTGTCAGTGATTTTAAAATGGCCATTGTAATAGTGGATAGAGGTATCTCAGTGCAGTTTTAATTTGCATTTTTATATCGAATAATTACATTGACTATCTTTTTACTCCTTATTTATCTACTAAATGTATCCACTTTGGATGTGATGCTGTCCTGGCTGAGATAGTGCCGAGTCCTGAGAGGCGCTCCCCTCGCCGCAGCGCAGGCAGATGAGCCTGGAGACGAGTTCCTGGCTCCTTGTGGATGCCCCCGCTCCTTCTGTTCCTGCAAGACCCCCCCCCCCTTCCTATCTCCTCCACGCCCAGCCCTCAGACCCCTCCCCTGCTTTGTTCAGGAAGCTGCGGTCCTCTCAGGAGAGCACACTCAGCTCCCCCTGCTTCTCATCAGTATAAAGTCGGAACAGAGGAAAGGGCTGGGGGAGCACCCCCTAGGTGCCGGCAGCACGCTGGGTGTCTTCATGCTAGTTCATCCTTCCGCTTCACAGCACATTATTATCCCCACTTTACAGAGGGATCTTAGAAATCAAGCAATTGGCCTAGGTTCTGCACTAAGAAGTGGCAGGTCTTTTATTAGGACCAGAGTCTGTTTAGTTCTAAAGCCCACATTCTTTGCCACCCAAGTGGTCCCCAGGCCATCTCTCTGGTCAATTAAAAGAGGGACAGAAGGGTCGGCATGTGAACTGGGGAGAGCAGGTTGACTGCTGCTGGTCGCTTCCGGGAGTTTTCACTCACTCTGTCCAGGTTCCTGTGAGCTGCGTCCACGTGGACTTGAAGGCAGTTTCAGACATTATATCCTCTCCGTCAGTGGTCACCGTGCCCACAATAGAAAAACAAGCAAAGGGCCAATGAACTTCAACCCCATGGTCCTGAAATCCTGGACTGGCCCCACCCCATCGCTGCAGCTTCCAACTATTGGAACCCAAAGCCCTCACATTGAGTCACATGACGCTGAGACAAGACCCAGGCTCTTGATTCCCTTGGGCTGTGCTGTTTTTTTGGTGAGGCTCGCTGTATAAATCCAAAGGGGAATCAAGAGGATTTTTTCTTGTGGAAAGATCTGAGCTCCTATGGAAAGGCCCGTGTGGGCTGGGGTGGGCTCCACAGGGCACAGAGCTTTGGTATCAACCCTGGAGAATCTGTGAAAGGCTTGCTTGTAAGAGTCTGCGTTTGTCACTTGAGAAGCTCGCAGTTAGTTTTCATTGATTCTTTAGGACATCAGTTCTGTGTCCATAAGCTAATTCTAAGAAGCCGTCTTAAAGCAATCACATTCACTTTCCCACATGGCATCCATCCATCCATCCTTTCATTCAATAAAGTACAGAGGGCCTCTGGACCTCGCTGAAAGCACAGAGACAAAGATGTTACAGGCCTGCCCTTCAAGGCGCTTGCTAAGGTTGTGTCAGCTGTCCAAGAAACAGGTAACGTCTGGGCTGAGTCCTGAACCTTTCCTACAAGGAAAGGCATCTCCCGCAGAAGGAATGTTTTACGCAAATGCACAGCGATAGAACACCTGAAGGCTTTGAGGAACTGCCGGCACTCAGGTGGAAGGAGCCACATTCGTTTCTCTTTAGCCTTGCTTCAGATTTGAGCTGAGAGCTGCCACTAACCACATTCAAATGGCACAAACAGATGCTTTCTGTTCCTGTTGGACTGCAGACCGTCTGCAGGGACATGGTTCAGCTGCCTGGGCATCGTGACATGTGGCAGTGCCCCCAGGCATGAGCCGCTCCAGTCAGCAGGTGACATCCCCCCCCCGCCTCCCAGCTGGCCCGGGAGAGGTTCCACTCCATCACCAGTCTTTTCCCTGTGAAATATGGTCAGAAACACCTTGAAGAGTTGACAAGAGAGCTGGATTTAGAGAACACCTGTCACCCACCAACACCTGAGACATAAAACCCTGGGCGACTTAGCACATTGTTGTTCTTGAAGATTCTTCGTGTATTTCTGAATATTCAACTGGGGCAGACAGGATGCTGTTTTTGTGTTTAATCTCTCTCTCTCTCTCTCACACACACACACCTCCTTCTTTCTTTTCTTTCCTCTAGAAACAAAAGAGTATATTAAGACCAGTCCCTCCCATCAGCAAACGTCCACAAGCGTCTTAGATAGCCTCACCCACCAGAGGGCAGACAGCAGAAGCAAGAACTACAATCCTGCAGCCTTTGGAACAAAAACCACATTCACAGAAAGATAGACAAGATGAAAAGGCAGAGGGCTGTGTACCGGATGAGGAACAAGATAAAACCCCAGAAAAACAACTAAATGAAGTGGAGATAGGCAACCTTCCAGAAAAGAATTCAGAATAATGATAGTGAAGATGATCCAGGACCTCGGAAAAAGAATGGAGGCAAAGATCGAGAAGATGCAAGAAATGTTTAACAAAGATCTAGAAGAATTAAAGAATAAACAAACAGAGATGAACAATACAATAACTGAAATGAAAAATACACTAGAAGGAATCAATAGCAGAATATCTGAGGCAGAAGAATGGATAAGTGACCTGGAAGACAGAATGGTGGAATTCACTGCTGAGGAACAGAATAAAGAAAAAAGAATGAAAAGAAATGAAGACAGCCTAAGAGACCTCTGGGCAAACATTAAACACAACAACATTCACGTTATAGGGGTCCCAGAAGAAGAAGAAGAGAGAGAAAGGACCCAAGAAAATATTTGAAGAGATTATAGTCGAAAACTTCCCTAACATGGAAAGGAAATAGCCACCCAAGTCCAGGAAGCACAGTGAGTCCCATACAGGATAAACCCAAGGAGAAAGGCACCGAGACACATAGTAATCAGACTGGCAACAATTAAAGACAAAGAAAAATTATTGAAAGCAACAAGGGAAAAATGACAAATAACATACAAGGGAACTCCCATAAGGTTAACAACTGATTTCTCAGCAGAAACTCTACAAGCCAGAAGGGAGTGGCATGATATACTTAAAGTGATGAAAGAGAAGAACGTACAACCAAGATTACTCTACCCAGCAAGGATCTCATTCAGATTCGATAGAGAAATCAAAAGCTTTACAGACAAGCAAAAGCTAAGAGAATTCAGCACCACCAAACCAGCTCTACAACAAATGCTGAAGGAACTTCTCTAAGTGGGAAACACAAGAGAGGAAAAGGACTTACAAAAACAAACCCCAAACAATTAAGAAAATGGTAATAAGGACATACATATCGATAATTACCTTAAACGGGAATGGATTAAATGCTCCAACCAAAAGACACAGGCTTGCTGAATGGATACAAAAACAAGACCCATATATATGCTGTCTACAAGAGACCCACTTCAGACCTAGGGACACATACAGACTGAAAGTGAGGGGATGGAAAAACATATTCCATGCAAATGGAAATCAAAATAAAGCTGGAGTAGCAATACTCATATCAGAAAAAATAGACTTTAAAATAAAGAATGTTACAAGAGACAAGGAAGGACACTACATAATGATCAAGGGATCAATCCAAGAAGAAGATATAACAATTATAAATATATATGCACCCAACATAGGAGCACCTCAATACATAAGGCAACTGCTAACAGCTCTAAAAGAGCTGCTTCTCAATGGTGAAAAACTGAAAGCATTTCCTCTAAGATCAGGAACAAGACAAGGATGTCCACTCTCGCCACTATTATTCAACATAGTTTTGGAAGTCCTAGCCATGGCAATCAGAGAAGAAAAAGAAATAAAATAAAATACAAATTGGAAAAGAAGAAGTAAGACTGTCACTGTTTGCAGATGACATGATACTATACATAGAGAATCCTAAAGATGTCACCAGAAAACTACAGCGCTAATCAATGAATTTGGTAAAGTTGCAGGATACAAAATTAATGCACAGAAATCTCTTGCATTCATATACACTAATGATGAAAAATCTGAAAGAGAAGTTATGGAAACACTCTCATTTACCATTGCAACAAAAAGAATAAAATACCTAGGAAAAAACCTACCTAGGGAGACAAAAGACCTGTATGCAGAAAACTATAAGACACTGATGAAAGAAATCAAAGATGATATCAACAGATGGAGAGATATACCATGTTCTTGGACTGGAAGAATCAATATTGTGAAAATGACTATACTACCCAAAGCAATCTACAGATTCAGTGCAATCCCTATCAAATTACCAATGGCATTTTTTTACAGAACTATAACAAAAAATCTTAAAATTTGTATGGAGACACAAAAGACCCCAAATAGCCAAAGCAGTCTTGAGGAAAAAAAACGGAGCTGGAGGCATCAGACTCCCTGACTTCAGACTATACTACAAAGCTGCAGTAATCAAGACAGTATGGTACTGGCATAGAAACAGAAATATAGATCAATGGAACAAGATAGAAAGCCCAGAGATAAACCCATGCACCTGTGGTCAACTAATCTATGACAAAGGAGGCAAGGATATACAATGGAGAAAAGACAGTCTCTTCAATAAGTGTTGCTGGGAAAACTGGACAGCTACATGTAAAAGAATGAAATTAGAACACTCCTTAACACCATACACAAAAATAAACTCAAAATGGATTAGAGACCTAAATGTAAGACCGGATACTATAAAACTCTTAGAGGAAAACTTAGGAGAACACTCTTTGACATAAATCACAGCATGATATTTTTTGATCCACCTCCTAGAGTTATGGAAATAATAACAAAAATAAACAAATGGGACCTAATGAAACTTCAAAGCTTTTGCACAGCAAAGGAAACCATAAACAAGACAAAAAGACAACCCTCAGAATGGGAGAAAATATTTGCAAACGAATCATCAGACAAAGGATTAATCTCCAAAATATATAAACAGCTCATTCAGCTCAATATTAAAAAAACAAACAACCCAATCCAAAAATGGGCAGAAGACCTAAATAGACATTTCTCCAAAGAAGACATGCAGATGGCCAAGAAGCACATGAAAAGCTGCTCAACATCACTAATTATTAGAGAAATGCAAATCAAAACTACAATGAGGTATCACCTCACACCAGTTAGAATGGGCATCATCAGAAAATCTACAAAGAACAAATGCTGGAGAGGGTGTGGAGAAAAGGGAACCCTCTTGCACTGTTGGTGGGAATGTAAAATGATACAGCCACTATGGAGAACAGTATGGAGGTTCCTTAAAGAACTAAAAATAGAATTACCATATGACCCAGCAATCCCACTACTGGGCATATACCCAGAGAAAACCATAATTCAAAAAGACACGTGCACCCCATGTTCATTGCAGCACTATTTACAATAGCTAGGTCATGGAAGCAACCTAAATACCCATCGACAGATGAATGAATAAAGAAGATGTGGTACATATATACAATGGAATATTACTCAGCCATAAAAAGGAATGAAATTGGGTCATTTGTAGAGATGTGGATGCATCTAGAGACTGTCATACAGAGTGAAGTAAGTCAGAAAGAGAAAAACAAATATCTTATATTAATGCATATACGATGAACCGGTTTGTAGGGCAGAAGTTGAGACACAGAAGTAGAGAAAAAACGTATGGACACCAAGGGGGGAAAGCAGCGGGGGGTGTAGGTGGTGGTGTGATGAATTGGGAGATTGGGATTGACATGTATACACTGATGTGTATAAAATGGATGACTAATAAGAAGCTGCTGTATAAAAAAAGTTAAAAAAATAGTATATTAAAACCCAAGCATCAGACCTCACTGTCCCTGATGTTTCTCTTTTTCATAACTCTGGTCACAGAATATTTGTTCAATTTTCTCCTTCCCCCCCCACCCCCGCCAAATCTGTCCCAAGAGGACAGGGAGTACCCTCAAGTCCCAAGCATATAGCCAGTTATTTTAGGAAGGGCATCATGTTTGCAATGGGCAGCATCCCAGTCTGAACCAGTCTGGCAAAAGCGGAGATTTATTGGCAGGAAACTGGGTGTCACATCACCTTGAGTCAGGGAGCAGCTGAGCCCCGCAGATTCCTAGAGACGGACACGGAGCGCTGCCCTCTCCTTACACCTTCTCTGCCCACCTCTCGCCCTGCTGCTTTCTCCACCTCAGCTTCGTGCATATTTGGTGGACAAAACAACAAATGGGAGCTCTTAAGGGCTGAAAGGAGATTCCAGAGTGTAAAGTATATTTGCCCCCAATTTAGCTAAAAGCCAGAGGTGATTTTTCTAACCGGATCACCTACAGTCCACAGGGTGTGGCAATGGCCGGGATGAAGAGGACAGCTGTAATTTCCTTTCAAGGCCCTGATTTTTTGTGAAGACCCGGTGCAGCTGAGCTCCTTGGGACTTGAGTCAGCTGCACTGGCAAAGGGTGGATGCCAATAGGAAATGACAGCTTTGTAAGAGGTGAGCAGGATGGCCCGAGATGCTGGGCCGCATCACCCATAGGGGTGAGGGAGGCCAAATACAGGCCCAGGGACCAAAGAGGCTCCCTGGTGGCCATCATCACCCCATCCTGCTCCCCACCTCCCATTTCTCCATTTCCTGCTTGTAGGGGCTCAAGCTATCATGGAGCATGGGGCACAATCCAAAAAGGAAGGAAAACGTCAATAGCAGTAAAATTGGGGGAATGTTTATGACTGGACTGTTTGTTCTGCAGCTTTGAATATCTGCTTATGTGTGGGGAAAGTTCCAGAAGGCAGCTTCAGATTCCAGCTGAAGGAAAATCATCATCATCACTTAGATGCTGCTTTCCATATGTCAGGCATGGTTCTAAGTGCTTTATATACAATAACTCAATTAAAGCTCAAACAACTGCATCAGGTAGGTGATTAGTTTCACCACTTGTATGGGGTTGAATGACGTCCCCCCCAAATTCGTGTCCACACTGAACCTCAGAATGTGAGCTTATTTGGAAATAGGTTCTTAGCAGATGTAATTAGTTAAGATGAGGTCATACTGCGTTAGGGTGGGCCCTAATCCAATGTCTGGTGTCCTCGTAAGTAGAAGGAAATTTGGACACAGAGACACAGACACAGGAAAGACGGAAGTGGAGACGAAGCAGAGACTGGAGTGATGCTGCCACAAGCTAAGGAACACCAGGGATGGCCTGCCACTTCCAGAAGCCAGGAAGATGCACAGGGTATTCCCTTCCTTTCCAGTGCTTATTAATTCGATGGGGAGAAATCTGGTTCCCTGTTCTAATTTGCATTTCCTTGATTACTAATGAGGCTGAACATTTTCAAATGTACTAGTCACTTACATTTCCTTCTTTGTGAATTTTCTATTTGCATCCTGGGCCCATTCCTCCATTCTTTCCTTGATGTTTTCTTATGGCTATAAGAATGCCTTCCTTGGGGTTATTAACCCTTCGTCTGCCATGCTAACTTAGTAATGTCGCCCAAATTGTTTCGTTTTTAAATTCATCTTTCATTGTTTCAGAAGCTCTGCAGGACCACTCAGAGCATATTGTTATGTTCCTAGGTCCCCTGTAGCTCAGCAGAGTGACACAGACTTGTTGAAGAGGCCAGACCCGTCTCCCTGTATGTGCGTTGCAGAAAATGGAAAATATAGTTAAGCAAAAGTAAAAATGAAAGGTATTACATTCCTACCACCCAGAGCTTTCCACCATTAACACCTCAGTACATATTCTTCCTTTTTTACTTCACTCAAATGAGATCATTCTGCACAAAATGTTTCATTACCTGATTCTTTTTTCCAGTAAACAATCTCCACTTTGCTGCTGGTTTTGGAACATTTTTATGCCATGTAATACCCAGACCATTTTCTAATTTCCCTGATTGACCCAACAATGTTCTCTAGAGCTGACTTGTCCAAAGCAGCCTTTGATGCAGGACCACTGAGGGCATCTTACTAGGTACCTAGGTCTCTGTTAACTCAGCAAAGTCCCAATTAAGTGACGCAGACCTGTTGAGGAAACCAGGCCAGGCTCCCTGCAGACAAACCCACCAGCTGGATTCCAGCTGCCTCCACATGATGTCATTAACTTATTCTCCTCTCTCCTGGCTTTCTTATAACCGTATTTTCCCCCTTTAATTTTGGTTATTGTTTCTTGACAAATACAGTCATTTTCTTCTCTGATTTTCTCCCTCTCCCCTCTGAGATGTGACAGTCTTTCTCTGCCTTCTTCTTTCTTCCTATATAGGTTGGACACTGCCGTCCAGCCCCTTCTGGAATATGGAGGGATCTTTGCATGAATGACCCTAACGTTTGAACCACTTATGAAGGAGGGGCATTCACTGTCCCGAAACTCACTGCAGATCCCCTGGTGAGATGCTGAGCTGGGCTGCCAGCTGAGGGACTCGGAGATGCACTGTTCCCTGGGCAGGAAGTCTTCCTCCAAGAAGAGTCTAACGCATATATTTTACACATTCTCTAAATTTAGGGATTACCCTGCCTCAGCCACCTGCCTCAAAATCAAAAATACCCCAGTCCCCGAGCTTTCGATCTGCTTTAGCTGCACGGACCCTTCCACGAGGGCAGCGGGTCTTCTCCTGGGGACTCCTGTTCCTAGGAACACTTACTCATGGATTCTGTTCTGAAGAAGGAGCTTGGCATAGAGCGTGGTAGAGGAAAGAGGAGGCTGGATGAGAGGGGAGGGGAAGGGAAGTGGAGATGGCATCTCCGGCTCTGTCTGCACTCTCCGTGGACTCTGAAGACCCAGCGGCAATGCCGGGAGACAGAGACCTCCCGAGCCTGTGGGCGTGTGGCTCATCTCTCCAAGTTCCAGCCTCCATTGTTTAGTTGTACAGTGGATAATGATAACCACCTCTCAGGAATACATTACTGCAGAAATAATGTTAAACACATGTACCGAGGATGCTGGGACAACACGTGTGCGGATAGCAAGCCCTCCAATGGTCCTGTTGGTGCTGACGTTTGTAGAACCAGCAGCATCAGGTAGATGGGCCAGTGACATCAGAAGGTCGGATCTCCCGGGTCTTTGCAGGTGGAGATGCTCCAGGGTGCTGGTCCTCTCCATATCTAGGCTTCAGGGAGGTTCTCATCGTGTGACCACACTTCCCTCCCTGTGAGGGAGGGGGCGTCCTGCAGCACCACCGTGACCCCACCCATTTCGAATATTCCCTGCTTCATGGCCTCCAAACACAATCCATCTTCAAGTATGCAATATTCACAACCACTGAGGTGCCAGTTTCTGGAGACGCCTTCAGTGGTGACCCCTCCTGACATCTCTGTCCCTCTTCCTTGGCCTCCTTCCTTTCTCTCTCCCGCCCTTATTGAGGGAAACCCCGATCCTCTGGCCACTCAAGCAGCAGAAAGAAAACCAACTGAAGTGGCCTAATTCTGTGTATGCGCGACTGTCCTGAGACACTGGGAGTGGCCTGACATGGGAGGGTCAGTGTTCCGGAGTATCTGATGTCTCCCCAGCTTCTGAGGGTACCAGGCGGGGAGCAGGGTGTGACTCTGGCATGGATGCATGTGTCCATTCATTGGTTCTACAAACCCATAGTCATCATCAGGCTGACACCACTCCTAGGGATGTACCAGTAAACACATGGCAGGAGCATCTGTTCTCTCGTGTGGCCCTCGGTCTGGTGTGAGATAGGCAGGTAAGCAGAGAGTTGCAGACCAGGGTGGTAAACTCTGTGAAGGACACCAGGAGTTTTCTTGGGGGAGGTTACAGAGCAAGGTGACCTGAGAGCTGAGGGGTGCTGACTAAGTAAGCAGTGGCAAAGAAAAGGAAGTTCAAGGACAATGGCCACACAGCGGCATGGGAGAGCCCTAGGGAAAGTGGAGGAGGACGGGCTGCTTCCCAGGGGATGAAATGTTGGGGAAGCACTGGAGGGGCGGAGGGTCACACAGGTTTCCAGTCCAGGCTGAGAGGCGTGGACTCTGTGTGGAAGACAGTGGGGACCATGAGCAAAATTAAGCAGGCAAGGCTGTGGTCAGAGCTGCATCTTTGAAACTCACTCTGACTGCTGAGTGGGGGATGATTCTAGGAGGAAGGACATGTGATCAGAATGCCTTGTGACAATGAGACTTGCTCCCTTTGTGGAAGTCCTAGAATTCTCTCCTCTGTGCTCCGAAGACCAGAACATTGATGGAAGATTACGGACACCACTGTTTTGGTCCCAGCAATTCCTTTCACCTCATCCTGCCTCAGTTTCTACATCTGTAAAATGGGTATAATGCAGAAATTTTTTTATACATATGCACTTAGACCAACATCTAGAACGATCATTACAACATTATTCAAAATACAAACAAGCAAACAAAAAATGGAAACAATCTAAATGTCTGCCATGGGGGAACTGGGAAAATAGAGATCAACCATATGCACTAGATCACTCTACAGGTTAAAAATGAGTCAGCGGATTTAGAAGGCTCCACAAGACACGTTGTTGAAGTCAATTCTCAGAATAATATATATCGTACAGCAACATTCATGTTAAAATATATGTACACATGAGTATGCATGTAAATGCTTAGCAAAAGGGCCTGGAAGGATGTCCTAAAACTTTCACGGAGGCAGCCTGGGCGGGGGAGGCATTAGGATAGGAGCCGATGAGAGAACTTTCACTCGTGTATCTTTGCCCCTTTTACAACAAGCTATGCTGATGTTACCTCTGGAAAATGCTGAATGCATGACACTGGGAGGCATAAATTCGGGAGGTGGGTGGCGGGTTGGACAGCGGGTTCTCAACAGCCAAGTAGGGACTACAGGGCTAATGGAGGGTGGGGTGCAATGCAGGACGGCGGCTCCCTTCCCTGCACTTCCACCGGGGGGCGGCAGAGGGCAGGAACGCTGACTTGGAATCCTCGACCCAGGGCTGTGGGACTCAGCGCTGTGACCTGTGCCAAGTGACCTAGCCTCTCCACGTCTCATTTTCCTCACCAGTTACACAGAAATAATAAACCGTCCGCCCCCAGTTTGGGAGAGGATCCAAAGAGGTAATGTGTATGCAAATGCACAAGCAAGGAATTCTTATTACATTGTCATAAAGTAGAAAGATAACTTTAACAAGATGAGCAGGTGGTGGGGAGACTGCTTATCTGGGGACAGGGGGTAGAGGCAGGGAAAAGGAGGTGTGACCATTTATTGTCGTTGAGCAGCTCATTATTTACTGTCACCAACTTATTATTAGAAATTGTTGTCTTCATTTACAAATGAAACCGAGGTCGGTAACTTGCCCAAGACTGTGGTCCTGTAGCTTGTAAGTTGCAGAATGCGACCTGAGTCGGCAGGCTGGACCCCTCCTCTCTATGCATCCATGGCAAATGTCTTACCTGTTTGCAGGTTGGCGGGTGACAAGTGCCTGGATGCCAGGATCCTGGGGCCCCCTCAAGTGGGTGCTTAGTAGAAGGGGTACCCTCATCCCTCAGGCATGCCGGCCCACTCCTACTGCCTCCCAGGTCTGGGGGCACAGAAAACTGACTCGCTGGGATAGAAAACTCTCCCCGCTGCCTCCTGCCCCCTCTTGCCAAACCCCCACCTTAACTCCCGCCTGAGTTTCCCATCCCACAGCATCTACTGTCAGCACCTGCCTTTTGGAAGTACGACATGTGCCCTCACATGTGCTAAATACAAGAGCATTCTGGCTCCCTTGGTGCCTGTTGACAGGGAGTTTGCGCTTAGCAAGGAGGATCTGTGTTTTAACTGGAAGGCACGGAAAGGACCGGGAGGGGTCTGTGTATTGGATGTTGGCTTCACAAGTGAAGACACGACCCCTCATTTAGGTTGCTGAGGAGAGGGAGTGAGTTCTCGGTCCTTTTTATCCAGAATGTTAATTAGTGGCCTGGCCTTCAGTTCATTGCGTCGGTTTCTCTCCTTTTCACTCCCTGGAACCAAAGAAGGTGTGGAAAGGCAGCAGGGCCAAGGCCTTAGCCACAGGCCAGCCCCTCTGGCTGCTCTTTGGAATAATTCTTTCTCTGGGTCACCAGGCCATGGGCTGCACCTTCCAAAGGTTCTTCATGTCTGTGATTTCCTTCTTTTTACCTGAAAATGACTGGAAATCTCTGTGGGGAGGAGCAAAAAGGCCCAAGGGCAGCCTCCAGAGTCTGTTAAGGGAGAGTTAATGGGAGCAGAAGAGATGCGTGACGTTGTAACATTGAAACTCTCCTCTTCAAGTACTTCTGGCTTTTATTCAAGTCTGGCCTTTCCCACCTGCATCACCTCCCTCTAGCCCGTCACCCTCTAAATGCTTATTTCATTGTCCAGGGCCCTGGACCAACCCCAAGCCTCATCTCCCCAGAAGCACAGGTATCCATTCTCTCCCATGCAGATTTGCTGTTTTTCATTGTCTGCCCTCCAAACTCCTGGCTGTGTAACCTCTTGATCTGTTTCTTTAATCAGGTCTGAGATTTCTCTACAATAATTGTGCATGTGTATGTGCATGACAACCACACACACACACACACACACACAATTTCTAGGATGGCCTTCGATAACCTATTCCTACCCTAGAATTTCAGTGTCATCATTTGTATTTACAATCAAATTTGGGCCAAGCTGACGTCGAAGGATGCCAGTGTACCCTGGTAGAAAAAAGGTGGAGCGTCACATGGTTGAGATTGCCTTTAACTGAAAGGAACTGGACTCTTTCCAGCCCTGGGATGAGAGGTGAGAGATGAGGATGAGAGGTGAGAGGTGAGAGGGCGTTGCCAGGAAACCACATATAGGCTGAGGGTTCATCTCCACGTGCACCAGCTCCTACTCCAATTGTAAATAAACCACGTGAAAATGTTTTGTTCCCAATTCTGACAATAATTAGATGAGGCGCAGTTTAAGAGAAATAATTCTCCAATGCTATCTTCAATACCTTAAGTGAGATTTTTAGAGTTATCAAGGGAGACCTCCTTAAAAGTGGCATTTGTAGATAGTTCGTGGAAAATTCCAGTTCCATACAGGGTCTCAATATCCAGCCCTAGAAAACAGTGCCTTAGGATAACTAATACCATGGATACCACACCTTAATTTTTTCAGGAATCCTCAGCTTGTGTTTTCTTTTCCTTTTTTAACAGTTGTACTGAGATACAATTAACATACCATATAATTCATCCATTTAAAGTGTATAATTTAATTTTTTTAGTATGGTTATACAACCATCACATCTAATTTTAGAAGCTTCTGGTCCCTGCCCCCCACCACAGGTAAGAAACCCCATATTCATTAACAATTATTCCCATCCCCCAATCCATCCCATATGGGTTTGCCTATGCTGGAAGTTTCATATAAATGAAATTAGACAATATGTGGTCTTTTGTGACTAACTTCTTTCACTTTATAGCATAATGTTTTTCAGGTCCACTCATGTTGTAGCATGCATCAGTATTTTCTTTCCTTTTTATTGACAAATAATATTCCATTGTAGAGATATACCATTGTATCCATACAGTCCATATAATCCATATATTGTATGGATAAACACGTTTTGTTTATTCATTCATCAGTTGATGGACATTTGGACATTTTCATTTTCTGACCATTATGAATAGTGCTGCTGTGTGTGACAAATTTTTGTGTGGACCTGTGCTTTCGGTTTTATGGTTGTATAACTCAGAGTGGAATTGCTGGTCCATATAGTAAACTCTATGTTTCACATTTTTAGGAAATGCCAAATTTTGCCCATTTGCAAATTTGCCCACACCATTTTGAATTCCCACCAGCAATGTGTGAGAGTTCCAATTTCTCCACATTTTTGCCAAAACTTGTTATTATCTGACTTTTTGATTATAGCCATCCCAGTGGATGTGAAGTGATACCTCATTGTGGTGTTGATTTGCTTTTGCCTGATGGCTAATGATGTTGAGCATCTTTGAAAGTGCTTCTTGGTCATTTGTACATCTTCTTTGGAGAAATGTCTGTGCAAACTCTTTGCCTGTTTTTTTTTTTAAATGGATTATTTGGTTTTTTAAGTATTGAGTTGTATGAGTTCTTTACATATTTTGGGTACAAATCCCTTATCAGATACATGATTTGCAAATATCTTCTTCCATTCTGTGGGTACATTCATTAAAGTTAAATTTTAGATGAAATATAGAACTAGAAATGAGGCAACAGCTTTCTGTTTTTAAATCCCAAATTGGACAGTTTCAGCAAAATGGCATCATCTGTCCCATCAAATGGTGATAATTTAAGTGTTATTCATTTTATTATCTTATCTATATTTTATTCGTAAATTTGTTTTATTTCCCTAGTTGTGTAAAAGTTACCTGCAAAATTAAGGAATTGATATGTAGTTTTATATTTGAATACATTTAAATAACATTATAATAAGAGTAACTTAAATCAGTGCTTTCCTTTTAGAGGTAACCCTTTATTTTTTCAAACATGCCTTAGCCTGTAAATCCCATGAGGCTGGTCATCATCTGTCTTACGCACCAGTGCATTCCCTGAGCTACCATTGTAGTTGGCACATAAAAAGTGCTCATTAAATAACAGCTGAGTGAATAGATGATTGCCCCTAATTTCAGGGCATGACCCAAGGCCTCTGGAGCAGCTCTCCTCCATTGGGTGGCTGTCACCAGTCTTGGAGGATATTGGTTTGACCAGCAACCTCTATCCGCAGCATTTGGGACACCATGTTCCAACCCCATGGAGCTGGCCCCCAGTTCTGACCCAGGCTTTGCCAGGGAGGAGCAGAAACTAACCTTACTTGAGCTCTTCCTAGATTCCATGGCTTCCACATCATCCTCTCTACAATCCTGCAAGAGAGGTATTAGCATCTCATCTTGCTGATGAGGAAAGTATGGCTGGGAGAGGTAGTCTCTTGCCTAAGGTCACTTCCACTGAGGAATGGAGTGAGGGATGGAGCTGGGATTCCATCTCAGGCAAAATGACTCAAAAACCCCACTCTTGCCTCTTTGTCCTGTTGCCCCCAGACAGCGATGAGGTCTGTCCATTCATTTGAGTTATTTGTAAGCTTGCTTTGAGTGAGAGAGACTGGAATTGATCACAGAAGCCCATCAGCCTTGACCCCAGCAGAGAGTCTGTAGCCCACAGTCTGTTTCCTGCTCTTTTTAGAGAAGAACTGACTTTCCAATAAGATCTGAGGAGCATGGGGCCTTTACGATGTCACCAATTCCATGGCTTGGGTCTACCATGTGTCCAGTTGCTTGAGCACGGCACAGACACACACTGAGAGCTGTCTTCGTGTGGCTCTCATTTCCTTCTTTATACTGGAGGCTTGCTGGTGAATCGCAATGCCCCTATTTCTTCCTTTGCTTCTGAAAGTTTTGGATGCCACATGGAGCCACCCAAAAGGCCCTTCTACGTTCCCCAAGAGAGCTTTCCCCGGGGTTGGAAGTCATCTGATCCAGCAGTTACACTTAAGGAAGGGTTAGTAGCAGAGCCTCATGTCAGACTAGAGATGAGAGGAATCCAGAGAGAACCTCCTAATATTTAATGCCAGCCCATCCTGCATGCCCAGAAATCTGAGGGCATAAATTAGATGGACAGCTTGGCCAACCCAATTAAATTTGCAGAGATTGGCTGTTAAAGCAGCTGAAACTTCCCTCATTAGGGGTAAAAAAATTCCAACAACTTGATCCCTGAGGTTTGTGTGGGCCAAATCTCTTTTAAAAGGGCGGGAACTCGGCACTCATTTCTGAGAGGAACCTGTCAGGAGCAACGAGGGAGGGATCGTCTTAGATTCTGTAAATGGCAGTCTCTCTCCCTCCTGGCAGGCAAAGGGACAGAAGCTCAAACCACAGTGCCAAAGCCCGGTGCAAGGACCCTGGCCTCTTCCCTGGCTGGTGACAGCATCCCCACTCGGGCCTGCGCGGACTGCAAGAAGCGAGCTCAGGGCTGGGGCTCTCAGACTTCACCCAGAACAGCAACAGCTGGGGAGCTGATTACACGCGTCAGTTCCAGCCCCAGCTCAGAGCACCAGACCTGCAGCCCCAGAGACGGTGCTGGTGTGACTGCTTCTCACAGCTCCTGGGGAGGCACCCAAGCTTCCAGTCTGAGAAGAAGCAAGTAAACCTGGAGAGAAGACTTTGGATTCGTAGGCAAAGGTGATGAGGAAGCTATTGCAAACATCCTTCCTATTCCATTTTTCTGTGGCCGGATGAACTACTTGATTCTATTCTTTGCCCAGTGCAGGCAAATGCTTCTTTTTGCTTTCTGGTTTTCAATCATTTTCCATTTTTAATGCCAGGGAAAAATGCCAACTTTGTGCACCGTTTGGCATCCTCAAATATTCTATGTTTTTGTGTGTGTGTGCCCAATATTGCCATGGCTCTTGGGACAGAAAACATTTGGTTAGACCTGTAAAAGTTTAGCCAATTATATTTTCAAATACTTAGGCAAATTCTCAAAGTGCAGACAATTGACAGACTGTTTCCATTTTCATTAGGCTGTTTGTTTTTGTCATTAGAGGCAAAAGGCCTGGAGCACGTGGGCTGAAGTTTATGCAGAGCTAGCGCCAGCCCAGAGGTGTTTGCAAAGACATTTCTGCCGTATTTATTTCCCTTGAGTGCATATCATCTTTAAATAGACTTTTCATAACATGAAAGGAAAAATGAATTTTTCATAAACTTGAAAGGACACTCATTTTGATAGTATTTTTGAAGGAATTTTAAAGTCCATGCCTGTAAATAAAGAATGCAGTCTGTTCATGACCATATTGGTAAACCCACTGCAGCTTTGGAGGGAGCTGTGCACACGTAAAGTATGTCCTTAATAGAATGCTCTGGTCTCCAGAGGGACCAGAGGCATGCCATAATCCTTAATGAAGTATCTACCATATACTCAGCACCATGCTTGGAACTAGAGATATCAGTTTGGATAAGATTCTGTTTATTATCCCAAGGAACTTGTGATTTAGATATGGGACATGTATTGGGATCATTGTAATACGAGCAGAGCAGCCTCATTGCACCATTATAGGTAGAACATGTTATAAGAGCCTCAAAGAAAGCTTCATTTCAACTGAGGATTAGGAAAAGGCTTCTTGGAAGAGGTAGCATTCCACCTGCACTTCGAAGGAAGGGCAGAGTTCAACAGTATGAAATGGGGACGGGACTGATGGTTCAGTGTAAAGAAAGACAAAAGCATGAAGGTCTGGGTGTCTTAGGCAAAAAAGAGACAAGCTCCAAGTAACCAAATTTTTGTGAAATTGACAGCCAAGGAAGCCGAGTCACAGAGGCTAGGAAGTGCTGCCGGTGTGAGTGGAACAGCAATGGCCCCGTTGGATGGGAGCAGCAGTCTTATGAAAGGAATAACAGAAAGGAGACCCGGCAAGCTGTAGAGTGTGGCGAGCACGGCAGGTTCCCTGAGATGCTGAGACAGCCCTGCCCACTCTACTTGGAGTATGACAATCACTGGCCCGTCAGATCATCTGAGGATGGGGGCAAATGTCAAGCTCCCGCAGTGCCCTTGGGAGTTGGGGGACAATTGTCCTTGCATTGACACCCCCCCCCCAGATGTGAACCCAAAAGCCAGAGTGAGAGTTTTGAGAATCATCTGAGAAAATTATGACAATTCTGCTCTATCCTGGGTCACACTGTTGAGGCCAGAAAACGTGGAACGTCAGACAAGCCAACCTTGCCTCCAGTGGGGAGAGAATCTTGATTCTTCTCCATTTGGCTTCCAAGTAATTTCTACTCAGATGACACAAGGCCTCTTTCCTGTGGGTAGAAGCATCATCCAAGTTATCTAGGGGAACAGTCCTGCCCCACATCAAGCTGGTGATGCTTCCAGACTCCTCAAGCCCTACCGGGACATTCTTCCTCATTTTAGAAAAGAATGACACTTAGGGGATGCTGGCAAAGGCAAGGATATGTCAAAAGTGGCACAGAGAAAGCTGAAGCTGATCTCAACAGACTCTCCCCTGCCTAGTTTCTCCGTCTGGGCAGTGAACTGTGTGTCTCATCCTTGAGTTGCTGTGGCTTAGAAAGATATTTCAATAACATGAGTCACCAGCAACACTGGTTTCCACTTGGAAGCTTTTCATGAACAGTCATATCACACAGATAAAATTTTATTGGAAACTCAACTTTGCACTGTAGCCACAAGTTAAAGCCTTTAGGACATGAGCCCATCAGGGGCAGGGTTTTTCTACCATCTATCTGGACAATAGAATCACAGAATTTTCGGCTTTAGAGCTTTAAAGTCGATCCAATTTAGCATCACCCAGTGGGAAAAGCTCTCAAGTGTTCCTCAAATTGCTGGTCATCATTTTTGCTCAAAAACGTCCAGCAAAGAGTAACTTAATTAATCACCCATTATGGGGTCAACCTGATGCAAAGTCAACCCATAATTCTAGAGTATGTGTTTCCAAAGCTACCCCATCTAAGTAAATGACTGCAATTTTCATCTTTTAAGTTAATACATCCTGGGGTCAAGCTGACCCTGCCTAAGTTTGCAGCTGAAGAGGCCGAGGGAGTTAAAGAGATGAGTCATCCTTCAGTGTGGTCTCTTGGTGGCCACAGCCGACCAGATCACCTTTTCCTTTTCTGGCCAAGCGTCTCTGCTCTGAACTTCATCGTCTCAAGCCTGGATGTGTGCAGTGGTCTCCTGATTTCCCTCCTCTACCCTTGTCCCTCCTATTCCTGACCACTGCCCACGCCATCACTGGATTGTGTCCCTCCTCCTCTATAACCATAAATCTTTACGGCCCCCATTGTCCATGTGATATGTAAATGTAAAAGTAGTAGACAGTTTTGCTTTCCTAATACACATCTTTTCCATATCTCAGGAAAGCAAGAGTATCAAAATCTCTGGAAAAGCAATAAAAACAAAATAAACAAAACAACACTGCAGCATATACATGGAAAGGTAAGCATTTTCCTATATACACATTTTCAACTTTTATTTACATTAATTTTTTCTATTCTTACTTACAACATACAACTCCATACAAATGGAAAAATATGAAGTAAATATCCCAAACTTATAGGGAAGCACTTAATATTATTTAGACATTCCCCGTGCTGAGGACAATGCTTAAATAAGTCTTCCACAAATAGTGATTATTGTAATGAAATATATCTGAACCATAAAATGCAAAACAGTTATCACAGTCCTCTGAAAATTGTAGTTATTCAGTATTATTACAAAATAATTATGACCACTTTTTTTGTAGAAAATGTTTTGCCAAGCAATATTGCTCCATTATGGATTATATGAGACACTAAGCTACAGTAAAAGCATCTACAATCCATTCAAAATTGCCATTGTACAGCTCATGTAGAAATAACGTATATTCAGTCTCCATTTCTGTTGCCTTTAATTCCTTGCAGCAGTATCATACTGCCATCTGAGCTCACTTTCTTTGTTGAAGAACTCCCATTAGCATTTCTTGAATCCTTGAATTCTCTCAGGTATTGCTTTGTCTGAAAAAGTCTTTATTCCCGCTTTATGTTTGAAGGATTTCTCAGTGGGCATAAAATTCTAGATTGTTAGTTGATATTTTTCCCCATTCAGCCCTATAAAGATGTCATTCCATTGTCCTCTGGCTTCCTGTTTACTGCTGAGGACCCAGTCATCGTTGTTATTTTTTTCATTCTTTGAATGTAATGGATCTTTTTCCTCTAGGTGCTTTTAATATTTTCTCTTTGTCTTCATTTGTCAGCAGTTTTATCATGATGTGCTTAAGTGAGGTTTTCTTTGAATTTTTTCTGCTTGGGGTTTGTCAAGCTTCTTGGACCTGTAGGCTAATGCCTTCCATCAATTTTGGACTGGTCTTAGACATCACCTTTTTAGATATTGCTCTTCCCTCCTTTCCTCTTAATCTTCTTGGATTCTATGTTGTATATTGTGTTATTCTATGTTGTAAGAATCTTGTTGGATTCTTAGATGTATGTTAGCTCATGTCTCTCATGCTCTTTTTTATCATTATTTTCTTTAATATTACATTTAATATTATTTTATTATATTTCCTATTGCAAATATTTGTAAATTAAACAACACATTTCTAAACAAACTATGGGTTGAAGAATAAATAAAAAGGGAAATTCATAAATATTTTGAACATGATGATGATTAAAAATATCAAAATTCTGGGATTTAACTAAAGCAGTGTTTATTGGGAAACTTATAACATTAAATTATATAGTAACAGAAAAGAAGAAATATCTCAAATCCATAATCTAAGGTTCTACCTTAAGAATCTAGGGGAAAAAAACACCACAAAGTAAACCCAAGGTAAGTCAGAGGAAGGAAACAATAAAGTTAAGATAAATCAACTTAAAAAACTAGCAATAGCAAAAATGAACAAAACTCAAGATAGTCTTTTTAAAAAAATTTAAAGATTGATAACCTCTAGTTAGACTCATCAGAAAGAAAAGAGAGAAGAACAAATTTCCAATGTCAGAAAGTAAACATTGTACATCACCAAGATGTTACAGACATTATCAGCTACTAAAGGAATTTTTAAATAACCTAATGGCAATATATTGACAATGTAGATGAAATGGATACACTTCTTGAAAGACAAAAATTACTAAAATAGATTCAAGAAGAGATAAAAAATCTGAGTGAGTCAATATCTTTCAAGAAATTAAATTCATAATTTAATATCTTTCCACAAAGGAAATTTCTATCACAGATGTCTTATGAATTTTTTTAAACAGTTCAGGAAGAAACAATGCCATCGCTACACAAACTTTTCAGAAAATAGAGTGGAGGGGACACTTCCTAGTTCAATTGATAAAGGTGAGCATTACCCTGATGCCAAAGCAGAGACAAAGATATTACAAGGATACTACAGATCAACATCTCTCATGCATCTCTCAGATACAAAAATCTTTGACAAATATTAGCAAATCAAATCCAGCAATATATTGTAAAAGATAGTACATGATGATTAAGTGGAGTTTATTCAAGGAAGCAAGGTTAGTTTAACATTTAGAAAGCAATGTAATTTATCATATTAACAAACTAAAAAAGGAAAACAATATGATTATCTCAATAGGTGCTCAAAAATAATTTGTGAGAATCTAACATCTATTTGTAAAAAAAAGAAAAAACAAACAAACCAAAAAAAAAAAAAAAACTCTCAGCAAACTAGGGAAAGAAGGACAGTTCCTTAATCTGATAAATTCTTTTAAAAAATCCGGTAAACTTCACATCTAATGGTGAAGTACTGAATGCTTTCCCTCTAAGATTGGGAACAAGGCAAGAACGTCTGTTCTCCTACCTTTTATTCAGCATTGTCCTAGTGGCCCTAGTGCAATAAGGCAAGGGAAAAAAGTCCTGAAGATTGAAAGTAAGAAGTAAAATTATCTTTATTTGTCAATAATACAGTTGTGTTTATAAAGAGTTCTGTGCATCATAGCTATAGAGAAAGTTACTATAACCCATAAATGAGTTTAGAATAGTCACAGAATAGAAGGCCAATATTTAAAAAATTGATTCTATTTCTAAGTATGAGAAACAAACATTTGGAAATACCATTTACATGGTATTAACCTCAAAAGATATAAAATACTTTGTGATAAATTTATGAAAATATGCGCATGACCTGTACACTGAAAACTATAAAACATTACTGAGGGAAAATAAATAACCTAAATAAATGAAGAAATATACTATGGTTATGGGTCAGATGACTCAAATTGTACTATGTCAATTCTCCAAAAGTTAATCTTTAGATGCAACACAATCCGAACATCATTTTTGTAGAAATCAGCAGTATAGATCAGTTTCTATTAAAGAAATTGAATTAATAATTTAAAATATCTTCACAAAGGGAATTCCAGTTCCAGATGTCTTTACTGATGATGTTCTTAAACATTTAAGGAATTCCAATTTATCTGGTAAAGTAAAGGACCTAGAATAGCCAAACAATTTGGAAAAGTTAGAGAATTTGCACTACCCTGATTTCAAGGCTCACTATAAAAGCTACAGTAATAAAATAATTAAGATACTATGATATTGACATAAGCATAGATACATAGATAAATAGAATAGAGATTCCAGAAATATATCTACATATATGTGATCAATTAAAGTTTGGCATAGCTTCCAAGGTTGTTTGATGGGGAAAGGATGGTCTTTTCAATATACTGTGCAGAAAAAAACTAGATATACATATGGAGAAAAGTGAATTTTGATTTTTACCTCATGCCAAGCACAAAGATTAAACTTGAAGTAGATCATTGACCTAGATTTAAAAGCAAACACTATACACCTTTCACAAAAAAAAACCATAAGATAAAATATTCACCACTTTGGAGTAGGCAGAAGTTTCTTAAACACAACACAGAAGAACAGACTATTTTAAAAAATAGTTGAGGTGAACTTCATCAAAATTAAAAACTCTTTTTCTAAAGACAGCTTTAAGAAAAATTTTAAAAAGCAAGCCACATACTGAGAGAAAATTTATAAAATTATATTTCTGACAAAATTTTTGTGTCCAGAACACTTTTAACTCAGTAATAACACAACCCCACATTTTTTAAATGAGCATAAGATTTAAAAAGACATTTCACAAGAAAATATATATGGCTAATAAATGATAAAAGGATGGCCAATTGATTATCAGGGAAATAGAAATTAAACCACACTGAAATACCACTTTACACTTACTAGAATAGAAAAAATTTAAAAGACTGCCAATATCAAGTGTTGACAAGGATGGGGAGCAACTAGAACTCTCACATATTGCTGGTGGGAATGTAAAATGACACACCCACTTTGGGACACAAGTTAGCAGTTTCCTTAAAAAGTTAAAAAATATATGACCCCAGCCATTCCACTCCTAGGTATTCACCCAAAAGAAATGAAAGCCTAAGTCCACATGGATTTTTATACAATACTCTTGGCAGCTTTATTCATAATAGCCCCAAACCAGAAACATTGCAAATGTTCATCAACAAGTAGATGTATAAGCAAATTGTGATATATTCATTCAATGGAATATGACAAAGAAATTAAAAGGAATTTATTACTGATATACAACAGCATGGATGAATCTCAGATACATTGTGCCAAATAAAGAAGCCAAGAGCCCACTATATAATTCTCTTTATATAAAACTCTAGGAAAAAAATCAAAAATGTAGTGACAGAAAGCACATCAGTGGTTGGCTATGGCTGGGGTTTGGAATAAAATTGATTGAGGAGGGTCACAAGGAACATTTTTGAGGATGGAAATGTTCTTTATATTGATTGTGGTGGTGGTTACCTGGGTATAAACATTTGTCAAAAATCATCGAACTTGACACTAAGGTGGATGCCTTTGTTGTACGTAATCTTTACCTCAGAAAAATTGATTTTAAAATATGCAATATGAATCCTATGCTATTAAAAATAAATTTGTTCAGTTTTACCAATGAGAAACTGATGTACAGAGAGGTTGCTTAAATGCACAAGGTCACAGAACTAATAAATGGTGAAGCTGGGACTGAAAGTGACATCTGTGAGACAATACATTTCTGTTGTTTAAGCCAGTCTATGGTATTTTGGTATGGCACCATGAGCAGACTAAGACAGACTCAACGATGCAAGATGCTTTTGAGAGAGGATTGAATTCTATCAAAGTAGTTTTAGACAAGGAACAACCCTAGCCTAGCAAGAAGGTGGTCCTGTCTAGTGCCGTCCAGAAGTTTGGTCTAAGTGAGTGAGCGTGGGCTAGGTGTGACCCCTGCCTTCTTACGACCCCAGAGCTGATTGAACTAGGAGCCATCGCCACGCTTTCTGGGGTGGAAGAACATCCATGGCCCCTCATCTCCTCCATCATCCTGTCAAGATATGGTCCAGGTTCTGGGGCATCTTCCTCCAGGCCTGCTGAGCTACCCCACTTGCCTTGTATTCTCTTATCCAACCATGCTGAGCTCCCTGCCCTCCCAGGCAGGTCATGGACTTTTCCTTCTGACCTGTGCCTGGAATTCCCTTCCTTCTCCTCCTCATGTCCTCCACGAACTTACCCTGGTCCTTTGAAACCAGAACAAATTATTCTCAGTGATGGCTAACATCACAACATGGGAGAAAACCAACATTATGTGCTTTGTGGTGGAAGAACACAGAAAGTGTCTTGTATTCTTCGGCACATTGAACATTGCTGCCGAGTTGTGTGATATGGTGGTGATGCTATCCTAGCTTTCCTTGTTTGTCTAGTCCCAGGTACTGAAGCAGTTGGGTTTAGGTTCAAGCCACAGGGGCCAGCTGTGAAACCCAGTGGGTGAGCTCCTCTCCTGTCTGCCCTGAGTTTTTCTGATATCTGCCAGGCATTGGCTCCAGGTTCGCAGGAAGAAACCCAGGGCAGAAGTTTTGTCTGTTCCTCTCACTGTACTCATAGCCGTTTCTGATCCCTACCGTGTACATTTGTTAGTCAACACGGATGACATTTCTCAGCAGCACTGGCTTCCCAGGCAGAACTCGGTGGGAGGAATCCTGATGCTTCCTTCTGTATTTTACCTTCGGTTAAAAATAATATACAAATGCCCCAGGGAACTTCTGTGACATTTTACAAAGGCTCAGCCTTCACTTGGATTTGGTAATTTGACATTTGCATTTTCTTTTGCTGCTTCATCTTAAATTGATGAGCCGGATGAAACTCAAGATCGCCAGTCCTGTTTCAATATTTAATCATTTGGCTCAGTCTGGAATGTCATTAAGCTAAAATAAGAAACTTGTTTTCAAAGAGCACTTTGCAGAGGACCTGCTACTTTGCTAAGGCTGTCTGTCTCGAGGCATAAAAATAGACATTTTCCCCTCTCTCTCTTTCTTTTTTAACTGTTCCTAACCTTTACAGCTTACAGGTTAGCTAGAAGCTGTGACTTCTGGGGTGTGATTTCCTCACATCACTAAGCTGTCCAGTTCAGTAAAAATGTCTCAGAGATGTAGGAACGGGCTTACTGATGTCTGCATCCACCTGGTGAGGCTGGGACAGGCCAGATACATAGAACTGCCAACTACAGCTGCAATAATAATAATAACCACTCCACCAGCAGCAGAATGTATTGAGTATTAACTTTGCGTCAGATGCTGGAATAAGTGCTATACACACATCATCTTTTCTCATGGGTGTTGAGTATTTATTGATGAGGAGACTGTCGGTTTATGTGCCCGAGTCAGAGCGGTGTGGGGTGGAGGAAGCCCACGGGCAGCTTGAGCAGGAGTGCGTGAACCGGTGAGTTCCCGGCTGCATCTGAGAGGCAGCACTGGGGTCAGAGAGGAGTAGGGGTTGCAGGTGGTAGAGACAAGCTGAGCCCTGAGCTGCGGGGAGGGAAGCAGATTAGGGAGAAAGAGCGTGAGCTCTGGAGGCAGCCACACCCTGGTCAAATGTTTGCTCAGCCACTTACTGCCCGCGTGGCTCCTGGCGTGTCCTGTGTCTCTTGTGACGATCAGTTTCTTGATCTTTAAAATACCTGACCCACAGGTGGTCCTGAGGCTTAGGCGATCCGATGAGCTTAAAATGCCCGGCCTGAGAACGACCAGGTGATAGGGCTGGGAGAGCCAGTGTCCCGACTCTTCCACAGCTACAGGCGTCCCCACCCCCAGAGGATCGCCCTGAGGATTCATACGATAAATCCAGGAAAGGGCTTAGCACCAAGTCTGAGAAATCACCCCTTGTAAGAAATGTAAGGGACTTCCCTGGTGGCACGGTGGTTAAGATTCTGCCTGCCGGTACAGGGGACACAGGTTCGAGCCCTGGTCTGGGAAGATCCCACATGCTGCGGAGCCACTAAGCCCGTGCGCCACAACTACTGAGCCTGCACTCTAGACCCCGCGAGCCACAACTACTGAGTCCACGCTCCTAGAGCCCGTGCTCTGCAACAAGAGAAGTCACCACAATGAGAAGCTCATGCGCTGCAAGGAAGAGTAGCCCCCGCTCAATGCAACTAGAAAAAGCCCGCGTGCAACAACGAAGACCCAATGCAGCCAAAAACAAATAAATTAAAAAAAAAAAAAAAAAGAAAGAAATGTAAGAAGCCCTTCTGCTGTCGTTAAAGTGCAGAGGAAACCCTGACTGCACCTGAGGTCCCTCTCTGGTTCCCAACTCTAGTGACCCCAGCTGGGTCGCCAGAGCTGCAAGGACCCCCTCTGCTGGTCCTAAGCAGCTTGAACAGTATCTCTTTTCCTCCATGGTGACCAGCCAGTCCCTTCCTGTCTTTCTAAGGAAGAGAGTGAGCATCTGCTCCCAAACCAAAGGAAGCATTGGAAGCAAGGAGCAATCCAGAACGCAGACGATTCTAAGAGAGAAAGTGCTTCCAGGAGTGGGGTACCAGGTGAGGGTACCAGGCAAGCGTACAATAGGAGAGGTTCAAATGCCTTCATCTTGATTCTGTAACCTCCTGTTGGACAGGACCATGTCCAACAGGCCTCTTGCCCTTGACCAAATGACTTTGACTTTCCTCAGTGAAGGATGGGGGTGGAGGCCAGGGAGAGGAAGGAGAGTTCCAAGAGAGGTGGGGAAAGATCTCTCCTTTCCTAAATTTAGCAGGCTTTCTCTGAGGTCTACTACCACCAAGGATGGGCAGAATTCATTTGTCTATTTTTTCCTAGCGAGATAAGCCATTTTTAATAAATTTATCCAGACTGCCAACTATTTGAGGGCTCCCACACCTCTCTGCACCCTTCATTTGTTCAGAACACAGTTTACTAATGACTCCCCAGTAAGTACTAGTTACTGACATGATGGATGTGCCATGATGCAAAAAGCCTGGCTGTCACCCAAACACCCAAACGCCACATGCTGCTTTTGCTGTTAGGAGAGGTCATTGGAGGCCACAGCTCCTATGGATCAGCCGACAGGTGAGGAGCAGGGAAGGCAGCTTTAACACACTCCCAGGCCCCCAGCCTCCTGCTACCCTCCTCCATTCTCTCTCCTTCTCTCCTAAGGGTAGCCCTCCCACGTCGGCAGCCTAGGAGCCATCTCTGAAGCCATTTGAAAACACTAGAATTTACATTACAATTTCTTTTAAAATGTTTTAATTTTTTATGGGAGTAGAGTTGATTAACAATGTTGTGTTAGTTTATTACAGTTTGTGATGTGCTACCTGAGAAGGAGGTAAGGATGGCCTCTGTTGCAAATGACCACTCTCACGGCGTCACATCCGGGTCCCGGGAAGGGCAGCTCCAGGGTGTCCTGGCTTTTCCAAGGGGACCCTGTCGGGGGCATATCGTGCACCTTGATTTTTTTTCTATGTAAATATCTGCAAGGAATGTCTTCCCCAATCTCTTCCTTCAGGGAGCTCAAAGAGCTGGTTGATGCAGTGGAAAAATCCCCACATCCGGTAGTCGCAGTTATTTAAGTCTGTCTGGAAATGCTTGGCCTCAGGAATTCATTCCAGCCAACTTTAATATGCACACTCCAAGCACCGTCAATGCACAACTCAGATAACAAGAGAAATTATGGGGCAGATGACATCGCTTCCAGCTGGAGCTCTGGCTAAACACTGAGTAAGTAAATTAGCTTGCTAGCTAAAGATTTTAACTTGAACTAACTGGCTCTGTAATAATCGTAAGTGAGGCCATGACCTAAATGTAGTCTCTAAAAGTCCCCCTCCTCGCTTTGTTTGTGGTATGTGTGCTGCGTGTGATGTGTGGAGCATGTATGGGAGGTGTATGTGTAATGTGTGTGTATGGTTTGTGTGTAGAGTGTAGGGGTGTGTCTGATGCAGGGGTGTGTGTGTGATGTGTGTGTATGTGTGGTTTGTGTATGGTGGGGGGGTGTGAGGTGTGGCAACTGTCAGCGGTTTGCTTTTCCATTAGGCAAAGCCTGGCTGGGCTTTGCCATCTGAGCTCCATCTGCCTTGGATTTTAGCCTCAGCTCACATATCATCCATCTTAGTTTTCAATGCTATTGTGACTGGTTGTCTTCATCTAAATTTCGTGGATTTTTTAAGGCAGAGGTTTGGGAATGCTGTTTAAGGAACTGTAGCCAGATGCCACTTTTCAGTCTGGAATTTAAAGGGTCTTTTTGTTACTCATCCACCTTTTCAATCAAAGTTTGACACTTCCCAGGAGCTCCTGACACTCTATGTGACAAGATCTTGGCTAAGTGGCTTTTGGTTGGGACCCCTGCCTGGACCAAGAGTGGTCTGGGCCCTGGAGGAAGTGGAGGCCAGTGCGGGAGAGTGCAGGGGTCTGTGTGTGAAAATCTCCACCAGCCTGCTGGCTTCCAAGTAGCCCAGCCAAGCCCTTCACCCACCATCAGCTCTGAAGTACAGACATCACCAGTCCTTCAGTGATATTTGATTGATTCACTCCCCCCAGGAAGCCTGGAGCTGGGTTTTCCACTAGTCTCTTTAATTGGAGCCCACTCAGGACAGTAATTTGGAGGGGATGGAGCTGGCCAGGATCCCCCACAGTCCCGCTGTAGGACGGCGCTGGGGAGCTGTCCGCGGTACTGACCGCACCTCCTCCCGTTACTGTTTCCCTGTTTTCTGCTGGACTCCCCACCACTCACCAAGCTTGCTGCCTGCTGGTTTAAACAACTCTTGGCCCTCATTCCTGGTACAAGCTTTGTCCTCTTTCAACCTCTGCCTGGACCATCTCTGCTCTGAACTGTGGGTTAGCTAATCAGGCGGTCAATGCTGACCCAATCACTGACAAGGAGCCCCACACTGAAGGTAGAGTACGGTTTTTGGGAGTCACCTCGATGGTTATCAAATGCTACTCTGCTGCCACTTCCTATCTGTGTGACCTTAAATAAGTTTGCTTAGCTTTCTGACGCGCTAGTTTCTTTTATCTGAAAAACGGGAATAATAACACTGTTTTAAAGATTGAAATGAATAACAAATGTGAAAGAAACTGACATATACAGTGCTCAAAACAGAGTAGAAAATCATTCAATATGCATTTCCTTCCTCTTTTCCTGATCTTTTCAAATTCTTAGAATGACCTTGGGCCAGTGTCCAAGTACTTCCCAGGGAAGAGGTGGAGGAGCCCCACTGAGAGCTTTTCTTTTTGAGTATCAGGAACCAGATGTGCCTGCAGCTAGAATACAGAGTTTAGGATCAGCCAGGAGTTTCTGGGAGAAGATACACTTGCTGTGTTGAAGAGCAGATGAGGGCATTGTTTCATTATTAATTGATAACTCACTCTTGATGTAGCAAACTGTCACTGAATGTCCTGCTAGAGCAAGGCACATTGATAGGCATTGCATTATGGTGTGGAAGCCCAGTTAATAAGCTGTGGTCTGTGCTTTAAGGAGATCACAACCTGCCAGTGATGACCAGAATGCATTGGGCATCTACTACATGCCCTTCTGACTTCTAAGTCTTCACAAGCATACTTATATCATTGGCCTCATAGAATCCCTAGGAAGTCAGTACTCTTATTATCCCCCTGTATTAGTCAGCTCTGGCTACTATAACAAAATACCACAGACTTTATGGCTTAAACAATAGAAATTTTGTTCTCACAGTACTGGAGGCTGGAGAGTCCAAGATAAAAATACCAGCTGAGGGCTTCCCTGGTGGCGCAGTGGTTGAGAATCTGCTTGCCAATGCAGGGAACACGGGTTCGAGCCCTGGTCTGGGAAGATCCCACATGCCGCGGAGCAACTGGGCCCGTGAGCCACAACTACTGAGCCTGCGCGTCTGGAGCCTGTGCTCCGCAACGAGAGAGGCCGCGATAGTGAGAGGCCCGTGCACCGCGATGAAGAGTGGCCCCCACTTGCCACAGCTGGAGAAAGCCCTCGCACAGAAACGAATACCCAACACAGCCAAAAATAATAAATTTAAAAAAAAAAACAAAAAAACCCCAGCTGATTTGGTTCCTGGTGAGGGCCTGCTGCCTGGCTTGCAGACGGTTGTCTTCTTACTGTGTCTTCACATGGGAGAGAGAGAGTGAGCTAGCTAGCTCTCCTGTCTCTTCTTATAAGGGCACTAATCCTATCATGGGAGCCCCCATACTGACAACCTCATCTAAATCTAATTACTTCCTAAAGGTCCCACTTCCTAATAGCATCACATTAGTGGTAGAGGCTTCAACATATGAGTTTGGAGGGATATTCAAATATTCAGTCCATAACACTCCATTTCACAGAAAAAGAAACTGAGACATAAAGTAAAAGTATACCCAAAGTCCAGCCACTAACTGGTGAAGCCAGGATTTCAACACAGGTCTAACTACAAAGCTACTGAAATGATTTAAATAGCATGTTAATCTATAATTATAGTAGAGAACATATAACCTATATAGAAATAAACTGTGATGGAGTGATCTAAAAATAAAAATAGCAAGAACCCACTTAAATCTGACTTTCAGAGAAAGAGAAAGAGAGAGAGCGAGCGAGCAATGATTGATCATGGAAGTTCAAAAGAGAAGGATAAAATCTCTTCATAGAGCAATCATAGTAGGTTTCCTGGAAGAAGTCACATCTAAGCTGGCCTGGCAACTTATGTAGTTTGGGAGATAACACTTCCAAAATATTCCAGGCAAAGGAGGCACTCTGAGCCAAGGACAGGCCCTGAGGACGGTGCAGGAAGCAGGAGCAAAGCTCAGAATGGACATGAGAGCCTTGAAGACTTTGATGATGAGCTTGGCTCTACTAAGAAGGTGCTACAGAGGGAATTCCCTGGCAGTCCAGTAGTTAGGACTCAGTGCTTTCACTGCAGGGGTTCGGGTTCAATCCCTTGTTGGGGAACTAAGATCTTGCAAGCCTCAAGTTTGGGTGAAAGAAAGAAATAAAAAGAAAGAAAGGAAGGAAGGAAGGGGGGAAGGAAGGAAGAGGGGGAAAGGAAGGACAGAAGGAAAGAAGGGGAAGAAAGAAGGAAAGAAAGAAAGAAAGAGAGAGAAAGAAAGATGAAAGAAAGAAAGAAAGGAAAGAAAGAAAGAAAGAAAGAAGAAAGAAAGAAAGAAAGAAAGAAAGAAAAAGAAAGGAAGAAAGAAAGAAAAAGAAAGGAAGAAAGGAAGGAAGGAAGGAAGGAGGGGAGAAAGAAAGAAAGAAAGAAAGAAAAAGAAAGAAAGAAAGAAAGAAAGAAAGAAGGAAGGAAGAAAAAGAAAAAGAAAGAAAGGAAGGAAGGTAGGTGCTGGGGAGCTAGTGAGGTCGACTCTATACACTGCCCCAAATATTTGGTTTGAGGAATTTCTCTCATTGTTTCGCTAAGATCATAGGTGACTAGATCAACTGTCCCCAAATTTCACTTTATTTAATATCCCAACTGCCCCTTTCCACTCTTCAAGCTGCTGGTCACCCATAGGAGCCAGCTGGGGAAGAGAGAAAGACTTCTTCTGTCCCCTGACTCCTGTCTCCAACTGATGTGGCCTGGGCTCAGGGACTATCTCAAACCACCACTGGCCTGCCACTTCCCAGCCAGGGCAGGGGGCCCTGAACTGTGCCCCAGACCTGCCTCTCCTCTGGAGGTCTGGTCCTCCAGGACAACCAGCCTGCTGGGGGCAATCAACCACGTCTCTCTGCCCGGGTGAGGCCATCAGGTGGAGAATGTCCCCTGACCACCTAACAGATTCAGAGCAAGGGGCAAGTCAGGCTGAAGTCAGGCAAACATCTTAATTGGTGCCATCTAATGATATCACTAAACTAGCATTTGCTTACATTGTTAAATCTTCTATCTCAAATAAACTTTGTAAAATTATTCAGGCCAAACTCCTGACCTTCCTCAACCTCAGAAGCATGACCTCATTCTGATTGGGAAGATTCTTTCCCCATTTTCACAAACATGAGTTCAGGCAATGACTGGTTTGGGGTTTTACTTGGCTGTTTAAAAATGTATACAACTCAACAGCAAGTAAACAAAACTTTGTAAATGGACTTAAGTGCCTCTTGTCTGTCAAGATTCATCTTCTGATTCAACAGTGCATAACTTGAAATCCTTCTGAGTGGATCCCATTTAAACATTTAATAAAAAGGGGACTTAATGAAGTTATTCTTTCCCACTCTTGTCAAAGGCCTACAGATCATCACAGATAATATTTTGGGTTACTAATAAAACTCTCAGTTGGAAGTAGGTATGAAAGGGCAGTATCTTGACAAAGAAGATGAGAAAAATAGGGCTGATCTCCGTCAAGCACCAGGATGTTAAGGAAGCGGGCCCCTTGCAGGCGTGCTTACTCAGGACCCCTCCTGAGACCTGTGTCCTGCAGGCCGCAGCCTCCTGCAGCTGAGTCATCCTTCTGATGTTCGGCACCAGGCGGGGGATGCATGGGAGGAAACGCAAGCAGTGACCCGTGAGCATCTCTGGGGATCATTCTTGCCCAAGTCAGGGACAAAATCGGGGTGTTGCCAGCTCGCTGTCCTTACTGTTCCAGAGGCATTTCCTTGGGACCTTGGGGGACAACCCCAAAGCTTCCTTCCTGAGGTGACAGTGTTGAGAGGAATCTCTTCTGACAAGGTGGCTACGTGATGTCGTTGGGTCTCTGGGACATCCACAGTGTCTGTTTCCCGGGAGGGGGTTGGGGGGTGGTGACTGCATTTGCATCTGTCCGTTACAACCGTAGCTGTCTATTCTGACCTAGAACCTTTGCTATGATAATCCTCAAAACCCACAGTCAATGAAGGTGCAAAAGGAACAATCTACCCATCTCGAGTTTCTTCTCAACATGATGGGCACAAGAACATCTCAAGAGCTTGTTCAACATGTGTACATCTGGCCAGAGGTTCTAATTCAGAGGTCCAGCCCTGGGATCAGCTGATTAGCAAATGCACCAGGTGACCCTGAGAGGGAGGTCTTCTCACTAAGTCTGCTCCCTGACAAGCAGGCCTGGAGATCAAGCTTGGAAGACTTGAATTTTCTGATTGTGAGGTACGGAGCCAGTCAGCAAAGGTAGTGCCCATTTGGAAAGAGCCCAAGCAGTTAGAAGTCAAGCGAATGGCCTTGCAGAGTCCTAAGAGGGCAGGGACCACTGACTGCCTCTCAGGATGGGTGGGTTTCCTCTCCTCCCCAGTCCCACGATGGCAAACTTTACTTTCCCCCAAAATTTTACTTTTAAAAATTAAAGACCTACAGAAAAGTAGGAAGAATAGAACAAAACAGTACATTAACAGCTGTAACCTGTATATATACAGTTGTTCTTCCTATTCAAATAACCAATACAATTTTTATATATATCACACATATATATACACACACAGACACATATATATACACATATATCTTCATTATATACATGTCATATGTGTCCATACCTATACGTACACTTTTTAAAATAACATATATTTATCTCACTGTTTCATTTATAATAGCTTTATGGAAACATAACTCACATACCACGAAATTCACCCATTTAAAGTGCACAGTTCAGTAGTTTTTGTATACTCAGAGTTGTGCAGTCATCAATACAATCTAATTTTAGGATATTTCATCACCCCAGAAAGAAACCCTGTGCCCATCAGCACTCTCCCCCTTCCGTCCCGCAGGGAGAACGTAGCAGGAGTGGACCTGCCTGCCTCCTGCTTCCTGAGTCCAGACTTGCCCCACAGGGCGCTGACTCTTCCATACTTCCAGAGAGTGTCACCCGGCCCCACAGAAAGCCATCCCAAGCCCCACGGGGTGATCTTCCATCCAAATCCAGAGTGGAGGTCCACTGTGGGTAAAGCTCAGCACGTGGGGAGTAAGGGCCACTCAGGCCTGAGGCTCCAAATGGGCCCCAGCAAGCTCAGGAGCTCAGCAAGTCTGCCAGCCGAGGCGCTCCCAGCTGTGTGGTCCAGGGCCCCAGCACCTTCAGGCAGGAGGAGGGGACTGCAGGGATCTGAGATTTGCATACGAGATTGTGTGTGATCCAGTAACACAACCAGGGTCACTCAACTAGTGAATGTCAAAGGCAGGATGAGATCCAGTCTGTCTGGTCCAGGGTTCAGATTTTCCACTCTATCCACTGCCTCACTCAGAGTCAGCACTATCAAACAGCAAGGGCTGACCGGGACAGTTGTGAGTTTCTGACCTCTGGAGAAGTAAAAGCAGAGGTGAGTAAACCACATCACAGGGACACAGCGAGAGAGGGTCAAGCGTGACATGAGACCTAGACGAGATGACCTGTAAATTCCTTGAGGCCCGAGGATCCATTTAATGAGAGCTAAAAAAGACGGGGCCAAGAGGCATTGAGAGTGAACTACCACCAAGGTTTGCCCAGGACTGAGAGGTCTCCTGGGATGTGGAACTTTCAGCACTAACACCTGGAAAGTCCTGGGCAAACCAGGATGATCTTGTCAGGTAGTTGTGTCATAATTCGTTCTGGTGTAAATGTGGTTTCCTTCCACCACATGGAAGCCTGCCCACACTAACTAAGACAGAGACCAGGGTCAGGTGGCCTGAGTTTAAACCCTGGCCCCCAAGCCTGCTCTTTCCTCATCTGTAAAGTGGAGTTAATAATAGTGCTGACCCCTGTGTTGTCATAAGATGAGGAACACGCGACACGATGCTTGTAGATCACTAGAGAGCATGCCAGGGACGTAATCAACTCTCAGTAACTGCTGGCCAAGTTTGGCCATGTGCCCTGTGCTGACTACACAATGGCTGCCCAGTGAATGCAGGAGGATGACAAGGAATGTATAGAAGCTTGCTTAGGGCTTCCCTGGTGGCGCAGTGGTTGAGAATCCGCCTGCCGATGCAGGGGACACGGGTTCGAGCCCTGGTCCGGGAATATCCCATATGCCGCAGAGCAACTGGGCCCGTGAGCCACAACTACTGAGCCTGCGCGTCTGGAGCCTGTGCTCCACAACAAGAGAGGCTGCGATAGTGAGAGGCCCGCGCACCGCAATGAAGAGTGGCCCCCGCTTGCCGCAACTAGAGAAAGCCCTCGCACAGAAACGGAGACCCAACACAGCCATAAATAAATAAATAAATAAAATAAATAAACCCAAAGTTAAAAAAAAAAAAAAAAGTAAGCTGAAATATTAAAAAAAAAAAAAAAAAAAAAAAGAAGCTTGCTTAGTAGTCTCTGATACCCCCAGGAAACTCTATGTCCTGACTGTTGCAGGCATGTTTATTGTGTCTCCAGAGCTGCCTGACCTGTGTCCGGACTGGAGGGAACGCCTTATGCCCTTGAAACTCTATTTGGCTTCAGACACCAGGTAAAATAGTGTCATTGACCAACCTAGCTTGCTGAGGCACTGACCCTGTGTTTTTTTCACCCAGCACTGTGGACACACCTTCCAGGGCTGTGTTTGAGCTTCAGAGGGTGGACAGACACCCGTGGCGTAGGTAGACTGGGAAGTGCCTCATTTTCTGAATCTCTTGCTGCCTCGTGGGTTATAGCAGTAAAGCTGCACTTGCCTTTGACTAGAGACCCCAGAAAGCACACCCTCACTGCAATATATTCTAAGGACAAAAAGAATAACAAGCAGATATCACAGGCTTGTGGTTGGTAGTGGTAATAGTGTAGTAAGTCTGAGACTATTGTATGTACGTTATGGGATGGAGCAAATGAACAAACATTTAGAACAATTTAGAACCAGGGTTCTCACTGTGGAAGAAAGGGAGAATCAAATTTGGGCTGGCAGAAGGTGAGGAAGAGCCTGTGGCATTGACTTTGCATTGGAGGTATCAGGATGAATGCATGATTTAATATATCCAGTCCCATCCATGTCCTAGCAGCAATGATATCATAGTAGTGATGAGATCTATAGCAGATGCCCAGTGAGGAGCAGGGCGGGCAAGACACACTGTGCCTGAGATGATAGAGAAGACTGGTCTCCCTGCAGCTTTCTGCTGGTTCCAGCATGTGAGAGAGCTGGCTGCACCTGGTTTTCTGTCCTTGGAGTTGTGGTACCTTAACAGGACTGCCCCTGGTCTCCTTTACCTCTTTTTACTTGAACTTGTGGCTCCCATCCCTCTCAACCTAACTGCCTCTCCTGGAATTCTCTGCAAATCTCACTTTGCTGAATCAGGTGCCCTTTCTGCCCCAGAACAGCACCAGGAGTCCTGCTGGATGGAAGCCATGAGCCAAAGAGGTGAGGGATGGGAGCAGGGGTGGGGGAGTGCCAGAACAGATGCTGCAGGCTGAGCTCAAGGCCTTGGAGTCCAATTGTGTGATCTCTGGAAAAGCTGGCAAAACCCCAGAGATGGTGTCTCTGAGAATTTGGACCTCAGTTCCCTTTCATTGGAAGAGGCATCTCTGCCCTACCCCCTCTTGGGCTGCTGCCAATGAAGGCCTGGGTCCCTGGGGCACTGAGGGGAGGAGCTACAGATGGGCAGAGCCCAGATGTGTATATCAAAAATTGCATGCCAAAAGGTGCCCCAGACCCAGCCCAGAGCCTGTCCTGGGTTCAAAAGACCCAGGCTTAACCCAGGGGGAGGTTCCAGTTGCAGCGAGAGGATGCCACACAGAGATGCCTGCAGAGGGCGGAGGAAGTGGAAGAGGCGGGGCTGGTAAGGCAGCGCGCTTCAATTGCCCCTTCCAATCCTAGGCCCACATGTCCCAGTACCTTCCCCCCATCCAGAGACTCTTTAATAACAACAATGATGATAATGATGGTGGTGTGATGATGATGGTAGTGATGTGATGATGATGGTGGTGATGTGATGATGATGGTAGTGGTAGTGAGGATGATGATGGTGATGTGATGATGTTGGTAGTGATAGTGAGAATGATGATGGTGATGTGATGATGATGGTGGTGATGTGATGATGATGGTAGTGGTAGTGAGGATGATGATGGTGATGATGTGATAATTTCAGTTTGTTGAGCACTTAGTCTGCAGCAGACACCACACAAGTCCATTTTTATGCATTGTCTCATTTGATCCTCACAACACCACTGTGGGGCAGGTATTTTGATTATCTCTATTTTACAGAGAAGAAAACAGAGTCTTACAAAATTTAAACAATGTGCCCAAGATAATACAGCTAGTAATGGGTGGAACGGAGACTTGAATCAGGCAGCCTGACTCACCTGCCTCTGTTGTTTTAGTCTATGTGGTTCTCCAGGCGTGAAATGCCTATTGAAACGCTATTGAATTTTTAAAAATCCAGCTTAAAAGTGTGGCTAATGGGGGCTTCCCTGGTGGCGCAGTGGTTGAGAATCTGCCTGCCAATGCAGGGGACACGGGTTCGAGCCCTGGTCTGGGAAGATCCCACATGCCGCAGAGCAACTAGGCCCGTGAGCCACAATTACTGAGCCTGCGTGTCTGGAGCCTGTGCTCCACAACAAGAGAGGCCGCGATAATGAGAGGCCTGCGCACCGCGATGAAGAGTGGTCCCCACTTGCCGCAACTAGAGAAAGCCCTCGCACAGAAACGAAGACCCAACACAGCCATAAATAAATTAAATAAATAAAAATAAATAAATAATTTAAAAAGGAAAAAAAAAAACTTCGCATTTCATTTAAAAAAAAAAAGTGTGGCTAATGTATTGGTCTTCTATTGATGCTACAATAAATTACCACAAATTTAGTGGCTTACATAGTACAAATTAATTAATTTTCTTTCAATTCTGGAGGTCAGAAGTCCAACACGGGTCTTACTAGGCTAAAATCAGGCATCAGCAGAGCTGTATTCTTTCTGGAGGCTCTAGGGGAGAATCTGTTTCCTCACCTTTTCCAGCTTCCAGAGGCCGCCTGCCCTCCCTGTTCATGACCCTCTTCCTCCATCTTCAAGGCCAGCAATGGCAGGTGGCGTCCTTCCCCAGCTGCCACCTTTTAGTGCTCTCTCTTCTGCCTCCCTCTTCCATTATAAGGACCCTTGTGATTACATTGGGTCTGCCTGGCTAATCCAGGAGAATCTTGCCATCTCAGAGTCAGCTGATTAGCAACCTTAATTCCATCTGCAACCTTCATTCCCCTTTGCCATGCAACATAACATATTCACAGGTTCCAGAGAGTAGGGTGTGGACATCTTTGGGAGGCCATTATTCTGCCTACCACATGTAATAGCTTTAGAAAAGACAAACTTCAGTTTGACTGTTGACTTGGGTACTTGGCTTAACCTCTCGGAACCTCCTTTTGTTCGTCTGCAAGCTGGATGGTGACATCTGTTTTGTAGAGGTGTTATGAGAATTGAATGGAGTCCTGTATGAGAAGCCCTTCCACCAGTCTCTGGGGGCATCACTGGTTCCCCAGATGTGAGTTGCCTTTGCTCCTCCCTGGGTTCCCAGTTGACCCCTTATCTCCTCCTCCCCCCATCTCCTCCTTGCAGATCGCATCTATTCCTTTCACCTTTGGCATTCAGCCATGTCTGATCATCCTGCCAACATGCTAAGGATTTCTTGAAGGATCCTGCAGCCCATCACGCCTGTGTCCCTCTGGCACCTGGCTGGTGCCTGACACAAAGTCCTCAAAACAAGCTGTCGGGAGCCCTGGAACGTGGAGTGAGAAACCTGGGCAGAACATACTCATTTTTAAATTCAGATGAACCATCTCTTAGTCTGTCACCATCCCTGTCTCTCTCTGTATCTCTGTCTCTCTTTCGATTTACCCATGACTGTTCCCTGTTGAACACAAGAGACATACAGAGTAAATGTTGTATTGGAAAAGGCTGTACCTGATCCTTCTGCAGACACAATGAATTTCAAAGATGGTTTTTTAGGAATTTTCTTCTGGTGCTGCTATAAGCCAGAAAGGCTTTTTGAAGGACAAAGTATCGTAATCACCTCTTATAAATTGAATGAGTGTGTGTGACTTTTCACGGGAGGGAAAATGAAACCATTTTTGACCTTGAAATCATGCCAATTTTACAGCTGAAATATTTGACTGGAGTGGATGGCAGAGGGAACAATGGGTGTTGGAGATGGAGAGAGGGAAAGAAAAGATGACTTTTGTGTCTTGGGGAACGTTTTTGACTAAGTTCAAGGGAAAAGTGAAAGATGATATCCTCTTTATCAAACTTCCAAAGATATGATTTTCTTGTCAGTTTCCCCAGCAGTGAAAATCTTTTTCACAGCCTGAAATTGGAGGTCGCCTTGAAGTCATGGCTGAGAGGCAAGTTGCAGAAGATTGCCGCATTTTTGTTACAAGGTGCTGGATTTTTTTCAGAGAAGTTAAGTTTACCGCTACTTTGTACTTTCTTGAATTCCCTTCATTTCATGTACCTTTCTCTTTTGGATTTAAGAGTTAAAAGAAGTTCAGCAAGGTCCCAGTTAGATGTTTAAAGGTCTCCACTTAGATGTACCTTGGTGACTTACCAAGTGGGGAAGCCAATCCTTCTGCTGACAGATATTTTTTGAGCACATTCTCTATGCCAGGAACTACACAAGGTTTGGAGAATGTAAAACTTCAGAAGACATGAAGCCTGCTGACGAGAATTAAGAGCATTTCTACACCTTCCTGTATATGGGCATCCTCCATAGAAAGTTGGGCTGCATCACTCTTGCCTTCCTGTTCCCTTTAAGCCAAGCACCAGGTGTGTCCATTGCACCTTCAATTCATCCACTCCCCTCTCCAGCCCCTGCCTCCACCTTGCTTCAGGTCCCGGTCATCTCTGCCTCCCAAATGCCCTCCTCAACTCTAGTTTCTTTCCTTCTCAATCCCCCACCTGTTCTGCAGTCAAATTTATCTTTTGAAGCGAAGCTAATCATATCACCCTCCTGCTTGAAACCTTCCGATGTTCGCAACTCCTTCAAGACCTTATCCAGACCCGTTCTTGTGGCCCTCAGGACCCCTCATGGTCTGGTTCCTGCTTAACTACAGCTAATCCTGAAGCCCTCACAACGACAGGCCCTGTGCTAAGTGCCTTCCATGTCACCACGCATCTCACATTTCACAAGTGTATGAGGTATGTGCTGCCATATCTTCACTTCAAAGAGGAGAAAATTGAGGAAGAGAGAAAGTAAATAGTTATCTGAGGCCACCCAGATGCTAAATGGCAGGGCCAGGACTCAGACCCGACAGCCCGGCTGGCTCTTGACCGCTCCATGAATCCGCCCACTTGGCACACCAGACTCAACTCTCTCCAACCTCCTGGTACCCTGTGTCCATGTTCCAGCCACATGAACTGCACTCCCCACCGATACAGCCCATCCCATGCCCCCTGGCCAGGTTCACCTCGGCCTCAGACATCACTCTTTCTGGGAAGCTTTCCTGGACAACTCGCGATTCCTACCCCCACTGGATAACATTCCCTGCAACACCCTGTGCTCACTGACTGACAGATACCTTTGGATCTGTCTTTCTACTAGACGAAGTTCCTTGGGAGCAAGCAGCCTCTCTTAATTCACTATTCAATCTCCAGTCCCAGCTCAGCACCTGGCTCAAAGTAGGGTTCAGTAAAGAATGACCGGGGCTTCCCTGGTGGCGCAGTGGTTGAGAATCTGCCTGCCAATGCAGGGGACACGGGTTCGAGCCCTGGTCTGGGAAGACCCCACATGCCGCGCAGCAACTAGGCCCGTGAGCCACAACTACTGAGCCTGGAGCTTGTGCTCCGCAACAAGAGAGGCCGCGACAGTGAGAGACCTGCACACCGCGATGAAGAGTGGCCCCCGCTTGCCACAACTAGAGAAAGCCCGTGCACAGAAACGAAGACCCAACACACCCAAAAATAAATAAATTAATTAATTAATTTTAAAAAAAAGTGTTTCATTGTTTAAAAATATATAAATAAATAAATAAATAAATAAATAAAGAATGACCAAATGAACGATTGAATGACAAAGTCATCTTCCAGCAGACCTCACCTGTTCTTTCTCTGAATACCCTGAGATAGAGGAGAATGATACACCAGGGTTCAAGTTTACATGCTTAAATTTTCACCTACAGGACTTCCAGCTTCTGTACAGGATGAAAAGACCTGGAAAAAGCACCACTCCCACCCTTAGGAGTTAGGAGGTCTGCAGGGTCACACATTTTCCTGAACCCATCAGAGAGCCCAGGTCACGGGGCAACCAACTAACCAGACATCTGAGGAAAGACTGGTACCTCCACCTACAGACAGCTCTCTGAGAACTTGTGTAACTGGACACCATTGAGGAGAATTCAGCTAAAATGTTAATAAGTTGCTAAAGGCTAGGTAGGCAAATAAGAGATTATAGATGCCCAGGGTGGGGCGGGGGGAAGCACAGATACAAGGGGGATTTGTACCCACGTCAGGTGCTCTCCACGGACCTCCTCGTCTGCTCACACAAAAGGCTAGGGGCCAGAGACCTTCAAAAGTCTCCCTGGTGGGGCCCCCTCAGGAAAGGAACAGCAGGAGGAGGGGCAGAAGTACCATCCTGCTCCAAGAGGCTCTCCTATGGAACAAAAGCCTAAAACCCTGGAGACACAGGGTGGTAGTTTCTCCCAGAGTTAAACATACACTCACCCTATGACTCAGCAGTCCCACTCCTAGGTATTTACCTAATGATTTGAAACTCAGGTTTACAAAAAGCCTATATACTAACGTTTAGAGGAATTTTCTTAGTAATCGCCAAAAAACTGAAAACAATCCACATGTCCTTCAACTGGTGGAGGGACAGTCAATGGATATGGTCCCTCCCTACTTGCAATAAAAACAATGTGCCACTGAGAAGTGAAACTTATGTGAACTCATAAGCGTTACACTGACTCAAAAGGCTACATACTGCCTGATTCCTTTTATATGATATTCTAGAAAGGCAAAACTGTAGAGACAGACGACAGATCAGTGGTTGCCAGGGACAAGGGGTGGGGGAGAGTGTTGGCTATAAAGGGATACAAGGAAATTGGGGAGGGGGTGGTTTGACGAAACTGTTCTGTATCCTGGTTGTGATGGTGGTTACACAACTGCATGCATTTGTCAAAATTGGCAGAAATGAACATGAAAGCGGGGGGGAATTGTACTGTATTTAAATTATACCTTAAATAAAATGGGAAAGAAAAAAGAATGCACAGAACAGAAGGGGAAATTTTTTCACCAGCCCGTACATATGGAACACCAGCTCATCTGCCTGAGGGCTCTTAATGATTAGACTGTAGCCACCTCTCCTGAAACTGCAGCGTTCCGGCCTGCGTTAAACCGATATTCCCCAGACTGGGGTTCCAGAGAGCACCATTCTGGGAGATTTAATAAAGTGCTAAGACAACCGGTTTCAATATCCCCCGTGAGAGATTCAGGACATCGCCTGGCCATATTCAACCTCAGGAAGTTTTCTAATAAAGAGAACATCTTTAACTTTTTATACTAATTTGGGAACAGGACCCCCAGGGCACGCTCTGGTCTTCCCCTCCCCCAATGATATGGCCTGTTGGTGTCCTATGAACTGTTTGGTAAAACACGATTTGGAAAAATTCTATATGTCGCTTCAATAATTTCCTCTTCAACATTGGGTAGTCAGGAATCTCAGGAAAAAATTCAATTCTAAATTACAATAATCTTAGGTTCTGATAAATTTGCTTTTTTCTTTTAATCCCTATAAGTTGTTCCCACAGATTTAATGCTTTTACTATCACCTCTGTTTTATATGCCACTGATGTCATTGTATCAGATTCTTTTAGGATGTAGGAGGTAGGGTAGAACTAATAAATTTTTGATAAAAATTACTATCAGCAGAGACAGCTACGGCAATGTGCAGAGCAGATGGAGAAACCAATATAATTCAAATAATCATTTGGAAGATGACACTGTTGATTAGTTTATGACTAATCATAATTGCTTGAGGTGTCAGTATGTGCTTGACACTGGGTTATGAATTAATGGCATGAAGTTGAAGAAGATGTTGCCTCTGGTATCAGATTCGCAATTTAGTAGGAAAGAGAGATGAGCAAACAAATAACTCTAGGATTCAAGGTAGTAAGCTCAGTGCTACAATGTAAGAGCTCGAGATAGAGCAGGGGTGCACATCCATCTGAGGGATCAGCTCCATTTGGGGTGGGGCTTCAAGAACTGAACACTTCCATGTGGCTCCTAAAAGACATGTTGCTCCTGGGAAGACAGACAGGAAGGGGAAGTCCATTTGAGACCTCGTACAGAGCATGCACCAACTCCTATTTTGATTCAATCAAATTTTTGCCCGGTCCCTGTTAGTGCAACTGAATCTCCCATGAACTAATTAGAGGCATCTCCAACTACCCACCCAGTCACGCAGACTACAAACCCCTAGGTCGAATCACCTCATCCTGTTTGTTCTACCTCCCAAATATTTCCTCTGTTCTGTCCCCTTCTTTCCATCTCCTTTTTCTTGATTCGAGACTCTTACCACTCATCCCATATTCTAGCTTTTTTGCTGATCTCTTTCTTCTGATGCCAGCCCCCACCCCCTTCAATCCATCTCCAATACACAGTCAGTGATCTACCTGAGAAGCCGAACCAATCACATCACTGCCTACTTAGAATTCTTCAGGGGTTTTCCACTGCTGCAGGGAAAAATCTAACCTCCTTTACGAGCCATATATGACCCATCATGAGTTTTACGATTCCCATTAATCATGAAACAATAACACATTAAACATTTTACTCTAACTTAAAACCTACATCATTCATTTGGCGAGAATTTCATGGTATGCCAAGAGCTTTTCTTTGAGACCAAGTCCTTTGTCTGGAGTTTCCAGTCTTCTTCCTTATGTAAACCCCACCCCAAACACATCGCCTATAATTTCCAATTTTGATTTTGTTAAAATAAGTGAGAACTTAAAGTCTTGTAAGTGCAGGTATTTTTAGATTTATACAATTTTCCTCAATATTTTAAAGTCATCTCGCCCATGCCTAATTCAATTGCAGTTATTTTTAGTGACTTCCTTTTACAGGAAGAGCCTTTCCAAGGAATTAAACTTAGTTTTCGTGGAAACCACTCTCTTTCAGCACTCTTTTTTTTTTTTTTTTTTTTTTTAATAAATTTATTTATTTATTTATTTATTTATGGCTGTGTTGGGTCTTCGTTTCTGTGTGAGGGCTTTCTCTAGTTGTGGCGAGCGGGGGCCACTCTTCATCGCGGTGCGCGGGCCTCTCACTGTCGCGGCCTCTCTTGTTGCGGAGCACAGGCTCCAGACGCGCAGGCTCAGTAGTTGTGGCTCACGGGCCTAGCCGCTCCGCGGCATGTGGGATCCTCCCAGACCAGGGCTCGAACCCGTGTCCCCTGCATTGGCAGGCGGACTCCCAACCACTGCGCCACCAGGGAAGCCCTCAGCACTCTTATTTCATTGGTTTTTGTAAACTGTTTCATTACAATGACAAGCACAGCTGACCCAGGGAGGCATTCCACTGAACCAGGGCGGAGAGGCTGGTCTATGAGACAGTGAACCCCAGCCCCAGCATGGCAGGCGGTGGGAGGCTGGGAGCGCAGCTCAGGAAGACAGCACACCGAGGAGGAGAGCTGTTCCTTGGGGATTCTCAGATGCAATAAGTGCTCTTTTAACTGACTTCTGCTTGACTAACCAACACTCCCCTTTCTTTCTATAAAACATTCCACCTGATACCACCCCAAGCCAATGCTCCTCTCCAGGGCAGCCTTTGGATGAACCCATCAACTGCCATTCCAGACCCAAGAACTAAGCTTCTGCTTATTTGAGAAATTGCTTTCCATGTTCACTTCTAAATTTCTGTCTCTTCTCATGCAATCCAAATGTTCAGATTACGATTTACAAGTCACACATTTTAAAAGTCTCAGCCAAGAGCAGAGAGACTGGGCAGTGCAGCAACACTTGACTGAATTGCTGTGTATGGGGAGCCAGATGAATGCATATACAAAACAGAAACAGACTCACAGAGACAGGAAACAAACCTGGGATTACCAAAGGCAAGAGAGGAGGTGGGAGGGACAAATTAGGGTTACGGGATTAACAGATATCATCTACTATATATAAAATAGATAAGCAACAAGGATATACTGTATAGCACAGGGAATTATACCCATTATCTTGTAATAACCTATAATGGAATATAATCTGCAAAAATATTGAATCACTATGCTGTACACTGAAACTAACACAATATTGTAAATCAACTCTACGTCAGCTGAAAAGAAGGCACTTTATTCTCATGCTTGCCCTGGCCTTTCTTGGGATAAGGGCTGTTTGGCTCCCAGGATCTAAGCGAGTCATTGCACCTTTCAGTGTCCTGACACTTCAGAGGCAGCTTCTAGGATGATGGTGAAGACTGGAAGACCACCGCTTAGCTTGTTGTTTTTCTAGAATCCTCTTCAGAGCTAATTCCTTGCCTTGGTAGGTGTTGAGATGTCTCCCTCTTATCCTCCCCTCCCACACCCCATACTTTCACATATCACATAACTTTGGCTTATATAGCATTTCTTTCCAAAATTAAAATGTTCTCAGGATGTGGAAGTAAAAGAGAAAAAAAGGGAGGGCAGGGGAGGTGGGAGGGGGAAAGGAAGAATAAACAAGAGAGGAAGGAAAGCAGGGAGGAAATTTGCAAACTGGGTAGCTTCCCCCAAGTCCAGCCCATTTTCCTTTTCTGTAAAGCTTTTTCTGAACATCAGTCTCGCATTAGCTCATTCTCAGTAGCAAGTGCTCTTAGCAACATAGTAGTATTAGAATTGGATTTGGGCAATGGACATTCCCTGAAGCAATTTGCACATATTAGCTTCAAAGGTTCAGGAGCTGGAGTTGCTTAGAAGCAGAGAAACTGGCTCCCTGGATTCTGGTGAGTGAGGGGCACAAATGATAGACTCCAGGGCTGCCCGGTGCCCACGGTCCGAAATGTCCCTGCAGCCCTAGCCCACAAGGGAGCGGGGCAGGAAGAAGTGGTTTTATCAGCTTCGATCTTCACTATGGCTGGTTGTCCCTTGCAGATTCTCCTGAGGTCAAAGCAGCCTATCACTGTGGTTTACAAATGTACTGGGTCTGAGAACCCCCTGGGTTGGATCCCGTCCCAAACCTACTAAACCAGAACTGAGGAGAGAAAGGGGTTGGTGTTCTTAACAGGTTGAGCGCAGTGGCTTTCGAGGGCCTCCCTCAGACTCACTTGTGCCAGCTCCTCATTGTTCAGACTGGGAAACTGAGGATATTCTTTCTTCTGGCAAGCTCCCCGCAGCTTCCAGTGGCTTCTGGAAAAGGGACATTCTGACATCTGACCTTGAGCCCAGCGACGGTGCTGAAGGCTGCTCAGGGCAGATGGCATGTAAGGGAAGCTTTCCTTCCTCAGGAACCCTCTCTCCATGGGCACAGGGACTCTTTTAATTCCTCAAGGGCTAATGAGACATCCCTGCCTGCTCACAACTGAACCTTCCATGCTAGGAGATACCAAGTCTGCTGTGAGGAATTTTAATAGGTAGATGATTGGATCAATCAATAGATAGACTAGATAGATAGATAGATAGATAGATAGATAGATAGATAGATAGATAGATAGATATATCATTTCATGATAGAACATCTGGTCTAGACAATTCCGGGTCATCTCCAAAGAGCTGTGGGTCTTGAGCAATCTCTTTGCCTCTCCGGGCCTCACATTGGTTATCTGTGAAGTGAACAAGTGGAGTTAATGCTGGCATCCTGTGCCCCTCTGCCTGAAAGTGTTCTGGACAGTCGGACGGGAAGGAGATCACTCTGAGTGGCCCACATCCTGTCCTCACCGTGGAGGCGGTGCAGATAAAAAGAGGCGATGCAGGAATACATTCCACGTGCAGTGGAGGATGGAATCAGAATGGAGTGTGAGGAGGAAAGAATTTCCTTTAAAGAAAGTAGGTAGAATAAAGCTGGCTTCTCCTTAAGGGAGACTTGTCAAGCCTGGAGGTTAGAGGTGGTTTTAAGTGAAGTGGTTGCCGCAGGTGGCTTCTGATTGAGGTCCCCACTTCCTGAGAAAGACAACCCTGGGGGTGAGGTGGGGAGAAGGTGGGTAACTCAGATTTCCTGAACCCTTTTCCCATCACTTTGGAGCTCTGCTCTTGGGACAAATGTGACAAACAGGTTATTTGGGGGGAGGGGTTCTGTCCCTTGGGGGAAGGATACATGGTTGCTGAGAGAGGAGAAATTCTCCGAGTAGCATTTTCTCTATCAGGAAGCCTAGGCCTTCCAATATGATTGCACTGATTTCTAGCTTCTTTGAGAACAACCTTTTCAAAATGAGCACTGGACAGAAAGACTGCAGCTGGAGAAGACTCACCCCACAGGGAGTTCCCAGGTCTGAACATGGGGCCGGAAGAGCTCCATGGCTTCCAGGTACTTCTTTTCCTAGGGAAATGGCATCCTTCAGTGTGCAGCAGTGATAGAGCCAAGTAGGGAAGTGGGGGTGATGGATGAATACGAGGCTTGGAGGATGGTCCCGTGTAGGAATCTGGAGACCATCTTCCCACAGGTCCAGCTTTGCAAGCTCATTCTAGGATCTTGAGCAAGACACTGCCCCTCTGTAGACTGTGTTCCTATCTGGAAACAAGGGGTGATGGAGATCTCCTAGGGGGCTTCTCTCTCAGATCATCCAAACCTAGGGATCAGGGAAATACCCTAATACCAGGAAACTGAATTAGCACTGTGTTTCACCTCTGTCATGGGAAACTGAGTCTCTAATTTGTTAACGGTTATGTCATCATATGAGTGATGTAACTGGGAGGCCAGGGAAGCACTGGGTGCCTCCATGTTACAAATGATGACACTCTCCTAATTTAGTGTGTCACTCCAGTAGCAATGTGCACACTTAGCACACAGATCTTGGTTTCTAATACCCTTCTCCAATGAAATGAACCAGGGCTCCTTGAAGAACTGACTGATTCTAGGACTAGGGAAGGAAATATGCAAGATAAGCTTACAGCATCTTGTACCAGAAAGTAAGGACACACACACACACACACACACACACACACACACACACACACACGCAAAGATGGGGGTATGTCAAAGAGACACAGGAGGGCTTCCCTGGTGGCGCAATGGTTGAGAATCTGCCTGCCAATGCAGGGGACACGGGTTCGAGCCCTGGTCTGGGAAGATCTCACATGCCGCAGAGCAACTGGGCCCGTCAGCCACAATTACTGAGCCTGTGCGTCTGGAGCCTGTGCTCCGCAACGAGAGAGGCCGCGATAGTGAGAGGCCCGCGCACCACGATGAAGAGTGGCCCCCACTTGCCGCAACTAGAGAAAGCCCTCGCACAGAAACGAAGACCCAACACAGCCAAAAATAAATATAAATTAAAAAAAAAAGAGACACAGGAGCCAACTGAAAGAGCTCCCAATTTGAACAACAAAATAAATATGGTAGTGTCGGATTATAACCCAAAATATAAAATAAATATCTATGAGTCCATACTGATAACTAAATGAATGAATAAACAAATAAATATGAGGGAAGAGACAAATACCCTGGACAGAAGAATTCCAGAGAATTTATGTGGGCTTCATGCAGTGACTTTTTTTCAAAGAGTACAGTATGAAAAGGGAGTAAAACAAAACAAACAAAAAAGAGTAACGTTACAGTGGAGAAATCTTACGGACACTACATCAGGCAGATGATTAAGATTAACATCAGTTGTGATAAGTTACAGTGATAGTATGTACCCTTGATATAATGGGATGAAAATAACACTTTACCTCTGCGGTTTTCCTCCCCAAAACCCACAACACCAGTCTAGTAATGAGAAAAATATCAGACAAATTCCAATAGAGGACATTCTACAGAACACCTGACTAGTACTCCTCAAAACTGTCAAGGTCACCTCAAAACTGTCAAGGTCATTAAGAACAAGGAGAGTCTAAGAAATTGTCAGAACCAAGAGAAGCCCAAGGAGACATGACAACAATGTAATGTGGTATCCTGGATAGGATCCTGGAACCGAAAAAAAAGGACATTATGTAAAAACTAAGGAAACCTGAATAAAGTATGCACTTTAGTTAAAAATGCTGGCTCATTACATGTGACAAATGTACCACAATAAGGTAAGGTGTTACTAACAGGGGAAGCAGGGTTTAGGGCGTGTGTAAACGCTGTACCATGAAAGGAGAGGGGTAATCCGATAATACATCCTCGGCGTGACTTTGACATGTGCTATAGGAGCTATGTTCACTTATTTCTCTCAGGGCTTTGGTAATTAATCATGCATGATGAATAGATTTAAAATGAGTCCAGGCATTTTGGTAACAGCTGGTCCCCCCAGCCCCCCAGAATCCATAATATACAATTTATTTTGACAGGTTGTTCCTGGAAGGGAGACACAAAAGATCTGCCTGCACTTGGAAAATGGGCCTCTGGATCCCCAGCAGGGGGTCTATCCGGGGGAGCTGGGAACCTGGGTCTACACGCCCATCCCCGCCATCAAAGCCCTGGCCGGATCCTCTTACTTCCCACTGACGGGGCTGTGTCTGGCCGCCTCTGCTAGAGCAAAGGAAGTATGTGTGGATGTCAGCCAAGGCCAGCAGGTGAGGGGTGACTGGCTCTGTCCTCTGCCAAAGGACACGCCAGCCTCCTCCTCCTGCAGGTTGAGGGTGTCACTCCAGGCAGAAGGGCTGATGCTGAGGCTGCCACCAAGGGAGCCGGGATGGAGGCCACAGCTGAGGGTGGGAGTGGCGTGTGATAGCCCAGCTCCGAATTAGGAGTCAGAAAGGCATGGCTCTGGTCGGGGTTCTGACCTCACGAGGCTAAAGGTTTGTGAGAAATTTACCTCTTCTCTCTGGGCCTCAGTTTCCCCATTTGTAAAAAGAAAAAAGGATTTAAAAAATCAGGAGAGGAGCTATGAGGTTCTAATGAAATAATACCTTGTAAAGGTGTAATGTGGGGCCGTGAAGAACTGTGTCCACTGGCAGAGTACCGAGGCGAGGTTCTGCCAGTGCAGCCCCCTGCCTCAGTGTCCACATCTGTCTAATGGGAACACTAACCTACCCTCAATCAGTCAGTAACAGGGCTCAGGTAAGAGTAACAGAAGAGCTGACAAATCATGACGTAAACAAATCAGGGGGTTCCATATCTCACGAGACAGAGTTCCAGAGGAAGTGAATCCTGCCAGCCACCCAAATGAGCATAGAAGAGGACTCTGCCCTCCAGGTGGGAGCACAGAGGCCAACACCTGGATTTCAGCCTGCGAGAACCCAGCCATGCCATGTTTGGACTTTGGCCTCCAGAACTGAGCTAATAAGTGGTGTTTTTCTAAGCTGCCACATTGTAGTGATCTGTTCCACAGCAATAGAAAACCAACACACCTGCCATGAGCGACAGGGTGACGGCCAAGAGTGCGGGCAGTCCCAGCAGAGGTGGGCAGACAGCCTCACGGAAACTCTGAACGCAGGGTAGCCTCCCAGGTGGAGATAACAAAGAAGAAAAGTTTTTGAGACCAGGATGTGGGCTCATGTTCGGGCCCTCCTCTGACCTCCTATGTGCTCTCGGGCCAGGAACTTCCAGTGTCTGAGGCTTAATCCCAACTCTGTAAATTAGGGATCATTGAAAGTAGCACTTTCCTAAGCATCCAATTAGATGTGGTGAGTGATGAAGCGGCGGGCCCTGTTCTTGACCACCGTTGCTGTTTGGTGGGATGGGAAGCTGGGCCTGCGCTTTGGGAGGTGACAGGGAGATGTCAGGCAGCTGTCTCCTCAGCACTGGACTCCTTGCCCATCCCAGGCGGGCAAGATGGTCGTACTCCTCTGAACACACACGCGTGCACACACATGCATGTGACCTTCTGTGGCTGATGCAAGTCTTTGTGTTCCAGCCACTTGTTCGGCCTTTTTATGGCTTTACTGAGCACGTTCCAGCAGACCCCAGATCTGCCCCAGGACCACACTGACATGGAGGCTGAGACTTTGAACTCACCCTGCTCAGAGAAAGAGGCAAATACATCAGATGGGTCTCAGCTGCTGTTCATTTCCTCCACACTGTGTTTTTATTTAAAAACAAACAACATCCCCCCGAAAGAAACCCACAGATCCACTCTTTACAAAGAATGGAAATAACGATCAGACATTTTTGGATGATAAAGGGCAGTTTTTAGAAAACTTGTGGCCCAAATCTCCCAGCCTAGGGTGCGCTGTGCTCTGGAGAGGATGGGGAAAGTGTTCAGGAGACCTGCTCCTGTTTTTCACTTGGAGCCTGAGCTGCACAGTCACCTCAACTCCAGGGTGGGGGGCTTCTTGTTAAAATCAAACCTCCCCAACCTGGTTCTGGCGGAGGGGGTGAGCCCGACGGTCGGCAGCAGGTGGTTTGTTAGCAAAGCCCTGGCGTCTCATTTTTTTATCTTCCTTTTCTCTCCTTACCACGTTCATGCCTTCCTCTACTTCCCTGAACAAATAGAATACATTTATCAAGCTGCTTTAACATTCTTGTCGGCTGATTCTATCATTTCTGCATTTCAATTTCTATTTTTTTTCTCCTGATTATATTTTCCTGATTCTTTTTTTACTGTTTTTGCTCACGGATTTTGTTGTATTCCTTTAAATTGTGTTGGGCTTTGTTCTGGAACACAGGTAAGCTACCTGGAATGCATTTGATCCTTTTCAGCACTTATTTCAAGCTTTACGAAAATGGAAGCAGACTAGCCTTCAGTCTAGGGCAAACTTTGCCCGCTACTGAATCCCCTATTTTGAGTAGTCTATTTGATGTCCAAGCATTAGGAAGTCTTCCTGGCCCTGGTGAGTGCTGGAGCTGTTCTGTCTACTCCTTCTAGATGTGCTTTCACTGGCCTCCTTTCACACGCACACAGTCAGCAAGCAGTCAGAATCCAGGGAATCCCTTTTCACCTCCTGGAGTTCTCTCTTTCTGAACAGCTCCCTCTTCTCATAAATTATTATTTTATCTCACAAATTATAGCCCTTTTGGCTTTCATGAACTCTGTTTCCTAAGCCTTGTGAGACGACTAAGCTCTGTTTGCATTCCCCCTTCCCGCACTGTCAGTTGAAAACTTTCTCAGGTAGTAATCTAGAGCAGCCATTGGGCTGACCTGTTTGTTTCTTTTCTTTGGAGGGATCAGTGTTTTGTGTTGCCGGCTGTTTCATGGACGTTATTCAGTTTTCTGTTTGTTTAAGGTGGGAGGGAAAATCTGGTACTGTTGCTCCATCGTGACTGGAAGTCATGTCTCTATCACTTTAAGAAGAGGATAACGGAAATCCAGGGTGGGGAAGAGTCTCATGCGAATTCACCAGCGAGTCAGCGATGGATACGGGTCTGAAGTCTACACCTCTCACCCCGAGTCCTGACTATCATGTCAACTCTCCTGCCAGCTGAATACTTCCCTAGAATACTCTCGGTTCCTCCCTTGAATATCTGGACAAAATAACGTCGTAAATTTTGGGAAACCACAAGCCCTTAACATCCTGTTCCTACGTTTTTAAGAGAGCCAAATTACTTACACTTTTCCACTATGAAGCAGTGGAGTTGATTAACTGTCATAACAAAAGTATTATCTCTCTCATGGCATGCTTCCACGTGGCCCCAAACCACCAATAATCTGAGTGTCCCAAACAATCATCTTCATGGATCTCTTGCTTATACTCATAGCAGTTTGATTTGTTCTGATTTTAACTCCTTGTATTCCAGAAAATAAAGGCTAGTGGGATAAAATATTTGGTACTCTCTGAAGCCTGCAAAAGGAAGGAATTTCTTTTCAGGGTTCTTGCCCTTGAGAAATGCCAGAGTCTCGAGCCAGGAAATCTATGTAGCAACAAATGGCTGCAGGACACAAAAGGGGCTGTTGAAGTTCAAGGCCAGGTGAGAACTCAGTCTTAGAATGCCTGGGTGCTGGGTGGTTCTAGTAATTCCTCCGCCCCATTGTTCAAGACTGGCCCAGCTTTCGTATTCCTCCATACTTTGAGCCATGGTCCCGGCATGGACAGGATGAGACTTAGGTCTAGACGGGGAATCTGTGTGCTGCAATGCAGGTGCCTCAGTAGCCTCTGAAGGTGTGGCTGGTGTGGCAGAGGTAAGAGGCGGTCTCAAAGGTCCCCTCTGCCCTGCTCCCTGACCACGTGGGCCTCCAAAGGCCAATGTAGCCAGATTAACACTGTGCCTCCTCGGGAGCCTTTGTGTGAATTAGATACAGGCGCTCCCTGCAGGCAGATGAATTGCAGAAGTCGCAGCTTCCTCTGAACTGAGAGCCCCTGGGGAAGGTTGCACAAGCAGATTGCTGGCTGGTGTCTAGCCCCACCTACACCCCACCTACACCTGTGGTCCGGGTACAACTTGTACCATCTTAAACGGCATTCCTGAGAAGTGCTTCTTGGCTGGTTCCACCCGTTCCATCACCCACAGCCTGTGAGCTCTGCCCACCTCTGCCCAGGAGCCATCACAGGGCTCTGGGAAGGGTCCCTGTTGCCTCATCAGCCCCTCCCCCATGGAGACCAGTCGACCCTCTCCTGCTTCTCACCCTCGCCATGGCCCACAGCTGCTGAGGACCTGGATGGCGTTCCATTTGTTCCTGTCTATTCATTCACCAGAGGCATCTTCCATGGGAGAAAATGCACATGGTCCATGGTAATAAAAGAAATGCATATTAAAACAACAGTGAGAGGTTATTTTCACCTATCATGTAATCAAGAATTTAAAAGAAAGATAATATCAAGTGTTAGCATGTATGCAGGGAAATAAGCATACTTGTATATTGTCATGGGAGTGCAAATCAATGAGGGGTTTTTGAAGGTAACTTGATAGTATATATATCAAAACTCCAGATCTAACAATTCCACTTCTAGGACTCTATCCCAAAGAGATGATCTACTTGTCTTCAGAGATTTACGTACCAAAGATGTTCATTGTTTCATTGTTTACAATAGTGAGGAACTGGAAACAACCTAAATGTTCATGAACAGGGGGCTGGTTCAATAAAATAAGTTACACTTATCCTATGGCATATTGTGTGGTCATTAGTAAGTGGAGTGGGCCTCCGTGCACAGCATGGAAGGATCTCCAAGACACAGTGTTAAGTAAAGAAAGCAAATCTGAAATGAGGCAGATATTCATACAAGAAAAAGGTAGAGTGTATAAGCACACATGTGTGTGTCAATGCACGGACAATGCACCAGAAGGATCGCGTAGGCTCTGGGAGAGGAGTGGGAATGAGGGAGGGGATGAAAAAGAAAAAACAGGGTTAAATAGCTGATGGTGAAACAGGCGCACCAAACAATTGAGATAATTGATTTGCAGTCTGATAGAAATGAAGAAATGTCTAGATTCACACCTAAAACACAATCTTCAAAAATTGAAGAGTTAAATATAAAAATTGAATCATAGAAAAAGTAACCAAAATTAAGTATTTATGACTTTTGTAGAGGAGTGAGTTTTCTCTAAACTTTGAGGCGCTGGAAGAAATCACAAAGGGAAGGTTGAAAAATTCCACTGCAGAACAATTGGAAACTTCTGTGCGAAATGCCCTCTACAAATTCAAGAGAAACAAACAGGCTGGACAACAGGGATTGTTGCTATGTGAATTGTGCAATAAGTAATTACTCAAATCAAGGCACAAAAAAGCCATATGACATATAAACTAGGACATATTTGCGTCAGAAAAAGATTCATCCTTTTAAATGGGAAGATCTCCTGGAGCATCTGAAATATAACTCATTTTCCCCCAAAATTCCTCTACCCTAGACTTTCCAGTCCAAACCATGGCATAAATTAAAAAGCCATCTCCGGCTTCCCTGGTTCTCTTTGCTCCTACGATGCAATAGTATGGTCCACACGTGGCAGGTGTTAAATGCTGCTGTGGGCAGGATAAGTTTCCAGGACTATGGCACAGGGCACTGCTCAGAGTGTCCCATCCATGCCCCCAGCACGGTGGCTCTGGAGTGCAGCGAAAGCTTCTCTGGGCTTCCCTTTCCTCGTCATCTCTGTCCTGCCCCCTCAGATGATCTGAAGAGTTAATACATCTATGGAGACAAAGTCAAGTTCTGTTCCCTGAGGGCCTGGGACCACATAGTAGCCTGCAGTGGTTACTATGTCACTGCATAATGACATAAATGCATAAATGTCTGCTCGTGTGAGATGCTAAATGTCCTGCAGGTGTTTGGGCCTATGAATCATGGTCTCCCTTTTCTTTCCTGACTAAATAACATACCAGGCTCCGAGCTCTCTCCTCAGCGGGTTAGAGGATGCCTGGAATCTTAGTAGTTCTTTCTGAACCTTGTACAGAATGAAGGTAGCCTCTCCATCTGGGCCAGGAGGCTCCTAGGACACCTCATCTGCTTCCTGCATAGGCACAGCCCTGGCACTTTTGCCCGCATCTGGTCCTGGAGGAACCCCGGAGGCTTCATAGAGGGGGTGACACTGCAGCTCTCTCTGAAGGATGACCAGGAGCTCCCCAGAGAGATGAAGGGACGAGTCAGCAGGTGCTAAAGAGCATGGTGTGGAGAGATCAGGGCGGAGCCCCTTGGGCTTGGGGTGTGGGGCTGGGGTGGAGGTCAAGTTGCAAACAAGGGCAGGGCAGGAGCCAACAAAGGCATCTGACCATGGAGACTGGTTCACTGGGCTGGGCCTGAAGGCAGGGTATGGATCAAGAGGTTTAAAGCAGAAAGCAAGCGGCGAAACAAAACATAGGCTATAACCCTTTTTATATGGGAAAAGGATTCGTGCAGAGACACAAGTGCACGTGAGTAAGTGCAGGGCACTAGTGGTGAGCTGGGGGCTGTGCACAGGAGCAAACGCAGCAGTAATTCCCTCATTGATCTCTTGTCCCTGGTGTCCATTCCAGCCTTGAGCCAGGCACAGGGGACTGGGGGAACTCAAAGGTGTTTTCTTACCTCAAAGGAGCAAGGGAGCCAGTGGGCTTCTTGGAGGAGGTGACTCTTCCAGCAGAGGACAGGAAGCCCAGGGTAGAGTAAGATGCAAGTGGGCTCCACGGGAATCACGTCCATCCGGGCACCCTCCACCCTGCTGCTCCCTGGTCCTCAGGAGAGAGGCTTTGAGGGAGGTGAGCTGCTGCCTCTGAGTGAGATCCCAAGGACAGCGCACAGCGCCGCCTGGAGCGCCCCCTGCAGGCGCCTGGAGCCTCCTACCTGGAGTTCTGGCACCATGCCTGCGTCACCTGGGGGATGGGGATCCCTTCCTTCTTCCCCAGATGGGAGGGACGGGGGGCTCTCTCTGGCCCCAGGAAACATGTTTAGGTGTCCTGCTGAGCCAGACCCCTGCTGAAGGGCTGGAGTGGCTGCAGTGGTGAGTGGCCATCTGTGAAGTGGCTCCTCCAGCCTTGTTGAAGAGCAGGCATGAGGCATCCGACTCTGGCCAGAGGCAAAACCAGAGTCACATCTCTCAGACGGGGGAGCAGGGCAGAGGTAAATTTCTTTTTTTGTTTTGTTTTGTTTATTTTTAACATCTTTATTGGAGTATAATTGCTTTACACTGTTGTGTTAGTTGCTGCTGTATAACAAAGTGAATCAGCTATATGTATACATATATCCCCATATCCCCTCCCTCTTGCATCTCCTTCCCACCCTCCCTATCCCACCCCTCTAGGTGGTCACAAAGCACCGAGCTGATCTCCCTGTGCTATGGGACTGCTTCCCACTAGCTATCTATTTTACATTTGGTAGTGTATATATGTCCATGCCACTCTCTCACTTCGTCCCAGCTTACCCTTCCCCCTTCCCCTCTCCTCAAGTCCATTCTCTACATCTGCATATTTATTCCTGTCCTGCCCCTAGGTTTATCAGAATGATTTTTTTTATAGATTCCATACATATGTGTTAGCATATGGTATTTGTTTTTCTCTTTCTGACTTACTTCACTCTGCATGACAGACTCTAGGTCCATCCACCTCACTACAAATAACTCAATTTCATTTCTTTTTATGGCTGAGTAATATTCCATTGTATATATGTGCCTCATCTTCTTTATCCATTCATCTGTCAACGGACACTTAGGTTGCTTCCATGTCCTGGCTATTGTAAATGGAGCTGCAGTGAACATTGTAGTACATGTCTCTTTTTGAATTATGGTTTTTTCAGGGTATATGCCCAGTAGTGGGATTGCTGGGTCGTATGGTAGTTCTATTTTTAGTGTCTTAAGGAACCTCCATACTGTTCTCCATAGTGGCTGTATCAATTTACATTCCCACCAACAGTGCAAGAGGGTTCCCTTTTCTCCACACCCTCTCCAGCATTTATTGTTTGTAGAGTTTTTTGATGATGGCCATTCTGACCTGTGTGAGGTGATACCTCATTGTAGTTTTGATTTGCATTTCTCTAATGATTAGTGATGTTGAGCATCCTTTCATGTGTTTGTTGGCAACCTGTATATCTTCTTTGGAGAAATGTTTATTTAGGTCTTCCGCCCATTTTTGGATCGGGTTGTTTGATTGAGCTGCATGAGCTGCTTGTATATTTTGGAGATTAATCCTTTGTCAGTTGCTTCGTTTGCAAATATTTTCCCCATTCTGAGGGTTGTCTTCATCTTGTTTATAGTTTCCTTTGCTGTGCAAAAGCTTTTAAGTTTCATTAGGTCCCATTTGTTTATTTTTGTTTTTATTTCCATTTTGCTAGGAGGTGGGTCAAAAAGGGTCTTGCTGTGATTTATGTCATAGACTGTTCTGCCTATGCTTTCCAGAGGTCAATTCCTCTGTGAGGGGTAAGGTTGGCAATAATACTTTGGGGCTTGGGTCCTCCATGCTAAGACTACCTTTCCCTAACAATGTCATCGTGCTTTGCAGGAGGCAGGTACTTCCTCTGTGTGCCAAAGACAGACTTCTGCCAGATTGCTGAAAATAAGCAGCAGATCAAAATACAATTCCAGTCCCTTGAGCCACACCTCCTGGCTGGAGCAGCGGGCTTGGAGATGCATCTCTCAAGTCAAAACCTGGCAGCGTTGCCTGGAGGCACCGACCGCCCTCTGGTGGTCAGTTCATGCAAAGACGCCAACTTCCCACCTCTTGGGCACTACGCGGTTTGGCAGAAAATTCCTAAGGAGCATTTGAAAAATAAAAACGTGTTCTTTTTCACCTTCTGGGCTTCTTAACGTCTAACAAAGAAATATATGTCATCCCCACTCCTGATACTGACTTGTATTCAGCAAAATAAGAAAATTTTCTCATAAAGATGAACTCTATAGACAGAAAAGTGGTTTTGTCATTAAACCATAGAGACCTTAAAAGAAGGCCTTAAAAGAACAGAGAAACTTCAACCTGATGTGCACGGCTGCTGTTTGGTCCATTTCTTGGGTAGCAAGAGTCGTTGAAGGGGCTTCCCTGCTGGCGCAGTGGTTAAGAGTCTGCCTGCTAATGCAGGGGACACGGGTTCGGGCCCTGGTCTGGGAAGATCCCACATGCCGCAGAGCGGCTGGGCCCGTGAGCCACAACTACTGAGCCTGCGTGTCTGGAGCCTGAGCTCCGCAACAAGAGAGGCCGCAATAGTGAGGGGCCCGTGCACCGCGCTGAGGAGTGGCCCCCGCTTGCCACAACTAGAGAAAGCCCTCGCACAGAAACGAAGACCCAACACAGCCATAAATAATAAATAAATAAATAAAAATTAAAAAAAAAAAGAGTCGTTGAAGTGTCTAAAGGAAATGCCCATCAGGGCAGCCTAACCTAGGGTGGAGAGAACCAGACTGCCTGGGTTCAGATCCCGGCTCCCCCTCTTACTAGCTGTGTGACTGTAGGCAAATTATTTAAACTCTCCAGTTTCCTCATCTGTAAAATGAGAATGATAATAGAATTTATCTTGTAGAATTGTTCTGATTAAATGAGTCTATATATATATATATATATTATACATATATTTTTTGAATAATGTCTGACACATGCTACATAAGTGCTTGAGATTGTTATTATTACTTTAGGGTGTAAGAGCTCAGGCTGATCCAACCACTTGCAATATAGAGAAGGAATGTGGCAAATATTGGTCACTTTTAGCCACCAGCATCTGAAACCCTTCCTGTTGGGGATTAGTCCTTTCTGCACTGTGGAAATAGGAGGGGGCAGATAGCCCCTCTCCCTAGCCTTGCACAGGTGGGCCATGGCCATGTGACCCCATCCAAGACAGGAACAAGTGGGGAAGGGACACACAGATGCAAGGACGCTGAGCAGCAGTGGCAGAGCCAGAGTCCTTCAACCAGGCGGGCAGGTAGTCACGGGGGAAGGAGACTGATGTGGCACCTCAAGCCAACCAGTGCTGGGGGTGACTCTGCTTGGTCCTGGGTTGCCTGCCCCCCTGTTTTTTGTTTCATCCAGCTCTCTGCCTTCCTCTGAATTCTGTGAGCCGCTCAGCAGCTCCACTGAGAGTCTGTTCTGTCGCTTCTACCTAAGAATCCTGACTGGTATAAGGACACTGGAGCCCAGAGAGGGCAAGGGACTTACTCAAAGTCACACAGCGCCAGATCCACCTGCTTAGGTTGCTGGCCCTGGTCCTCCACCAGGGGGGAAGGTGAGCTGGTGTGTCCTTCCCAGCTCTGCCACACCCAAGATCAAGGGCACAGAGCCACAGCATGTTTGAAGGAGTAGCAACAAATTCTCAACTTCTGTGGGACACAAGAAAACCACAAACCAATACATTTAAGGCACCAAGTTTCTTCAGGGGCTACAAACTCCCCCTCAGCTACGGATCCCTTCAGCCAACATCACAGTATCAGCGATTTAAGGCTCAAGGGCTCCTCCCAGTGGCTGTCTTGCTGGCAGCAGGGCCCTGGAGGCCTTGACCGCTGACTTCCTGGACTGAGGCAGGGGCCCTAATAAGGGGTGTGACTGTACCTTGACCTCTGACTCCCGTGCAGGGACAGGTAAGGCGGGAGCCCTGGGGCAGAGGAGGCCGGGCCCAGACACAACACAATCGGGTCCGATAGCGAATGTTTCCCGGGACAGCATCCTCCCTGGGACGCCCCCTGGAGGGTTCTGTCCCCAGGCCCCAGCTGCATGGCCGTGCCTGTTACTCTGTGGATCCCAGAGGCCCCCATGTTCTGAGTGCGGTGACAGGCGAGGCTCATCTCCACGTTACAGGCTCCAAAGGTTGTCCAGAGTCTGCTGAAAAGTAAGACACGTGTGCACCAAGATGTGGGTGTGTCCACGCACGAGCACACGCTCACACACACGCACGTGCTCACACTCACATGGTCCCACACACGCACACGTGCACACACACACTCCAACAACAAATAGTTTTGTCAATACAGATCGTTAACTGAGGGGTCACTGATTTTTTTTTTTTTACTTCTTTCTGTTGTGGGAGAGAGCAGAATAGAAAACACAATTTGTTTAAGGCCCCCGAGCCTCAGTTTCCCCCTCGGCCTCCACCATCAGGGATCTGTGCTGAATGCCTGGCGCAGAGGACGAACGATGGCAGCTGGCGGGCCGTTCTGTCCTCTGAGGTGAGACGGAGGTGGGGACCAGAGGCTGGGGGACCAGGTTGGGGAGCGCAGCCCCACTTGTAACTCTGCAAACCTGCACACCCCTCAGTGCTCACGAGGAGCCGGGTCCTGAGGGCACCATGATGAGTAAGACACTCACCTCCATCCCAAGGAGCTTACAGATCTGCACGAAAGACAGATCCGCAGACAATTACGGGCCAGTGTGTGTCCTGACAGGAGAAGGAGAAGGTCAAGGGGGCAGAGAGGAAGGAGACCCTAAGCCGGGGTGGGACGAGAGAGTAAAAGAAAAATAAACCTAAGAGCAGGGGATGAAGATGAGTGAGAGAGAGACAGACAGAAACAGAGAGATCTATATATAGTGTGTGTGTGCGTTGGGCGAGGGGGGTGGGTACTGAGGGGCTGGACACTCCAGGTCGAGAGACCCAGAGAGGACTAAAGACAGCAGAGCATCTGGGAAACTTTGGCAAATGTGAGCTCGTTGGAGGATGAAGGTCAAGGAGGACGGTGTGGCCGAGGTGAGGCTGGAGGGTCAGGAAGGTAGAGCTGTAATTGACGAGGACACTGAGAAGTGACAGGGGCTCTGACCAGGGGCAGCCGTGGGGAGAGGAACATATGGATGAGCTGAAAGCCACGTGGGCATGGAGCTGGTAGGACTGTGGGAGGCTTGGGGGAGGGCTTAGAAGAAGGAGGGTTCAAGGCCAACGCAGGTTTCTGAATCGGGTGACTTGGTAGCTGGAGGTGGCATCTAAGGGGAGCCCGATTTCAGGGGTATTAGGGGAAACCTGAAAAGGTAAATCTGTTTGGACGTGAAATTGAGATGCCCGTGGACAAATTGGAGGAAGGCAGATGGACACGTCTGGAGCTGAGGGAAGAAGAGGCAGAGAGGGTCGTGATGAAGGCGGACCCAGGCCAAGGAAGGATTTCTTATTGGAGGAGAGAGGCCGGACCGTGCATGTCTTCAATGGGAAAAGGCCACCGCGAAGGAAAAGGAGTCAGGTGAAGTCGAGAGGGTTCGGCCAGAGGGTCAGCTTCCAGAGGAGCAGGGGGCATCCTGAGCCTCTTCCAAGGAGACCCCTTCCCACTCTTCCAGGAGGGAAAGAAGGAACCAGCCAGGAAAAGTGTCCACATCCCCGTTTGTACGTGCAGTGGCCAAGACAATGGGGATATAGTCAGAAAGGTCTTGGAAGAGCCATGCTAATATTGGTCACTTTTGGCCACCAGTATCCCAAACCCTTCCAATCAGGGGCTGGTCCCTTTCTGCGCTGTGGAGATAGAAGGGGCAGATTGCCCCTCTCCCCACGCTTGGGCAGATGGGATGTGGCCATGTGACCTCAGCTCTTAGGCAAGTTGCTTGAACTCTGGGCAGCTGCAAAATAGGTGATGAAAGAACCTGCCCTTGACTGTGCTTGTAGTGAAGGTTAAATATGAGAAGGCGGGGCAAGTACCCACCCAGAGGTCATTCTTACTAGAAGTTGGCCATTACTGCTCTGATAGCCAAGCACCTTCTCACCATCTAGATTTGCTCGTGTGCGGATTGCCTTTTCCAGGTGTCCCTTTGACACAATCCAGGGACACGGAGGCCTGAGCAGCACTGTCCCGTGATGAATGCTCTGGGGACATCTGGGCAGAAACACACAGGTTCCCACTGCGGGGAGCGGCCAGACCCCAGGGAGGCAAGGGAGTTGCTTTGTATTTCAAATAATAATCTGTATTTTCTTATAAACATGATATATATTCATTATGAAATTTCAAAGAAGATGAAAAACAATTCCAAATCCTGATTCTGAGAGATAACCATCACCAACTGTTGTAGACAGAATTTGGGCCCCTAAAGCTGCTCACATCCCTCCCCCCAGAACCTGTGAATAAGGTACCTTACATGGCAAAGGGCACTTTGCAGGTGTGATTAGGTGAAGGACCCTGAGATGGAGACGTTACTCTGGATGGGCCCAGGGTGATCACCTTAAAAGTGGAGACACTTTCCATTCCAGCTCAGAGAGGTGGAACAGACATTGTTCTGTTCTCCTTTTACAAACACAGAGATGTGCATGCCTTTGCTTTCTCTACCTCTATCTACCATCTTCTCTAAGCTCCCTTTCATACCTTTGTTCTTTTCTCTGTTTTGTGTTGATTTCCTTCCTCAAGGACTCCTATGTGACTCTAGTTGTTGATGCTACTTTTTGTTGTTCCCAATGTGACTCTCCACACTTCAGAAGAGTGGGAAAGAGGATGCTTAAGTGATCTGGGAGAGTCTGCAGCTTTGGTTGATACGCCGTCTTTTTTCATTTTCCTTCTCTTGGAGCAGCCGTCTTTCCCTTAGCTTTCAACGTTTGAAAATTGGGTTGGTTCAGAGTTAGCCTCCTTAAGTTACAGACTCTCTGTGGTGTGACTCAGTCATCTCCAGCCCCCTCCCATCTCCCCTTTCCCTCGCCCTCTTCCAGGGGCTCGGTCATAGAGAGTCGGGAGTGATATACCAGCACGGTCTCCTTCTTGTCTCTGCTGGTGCTGGGTCTGTATCACTGCATAACAAACAGTGACATATCAACGACCATTTTGTCACATCTCATGGTTTTGTGGATGAGACGTCTGGTGTGGGCTCTGCTGGGTGCATCTTCTGTTCCAGGTGGCAATGACTGGAGTCACTCGGTGACATTCAGTTGGTGGCCGGTCTGGTCTTGGAGCATCCAAGATGGCTCCTGGTGGCTTGGTGGGGTTGCCTGGCAGGCTGGGCTCTCCATGTGGTCTCTCTAGCTGGGCCGTCACGTCAGGTTCCGAGACAGGAAGCACCGTTGGAAATGTTCTTTTAAAAGCCTAGGCTAAAACTGGCATAGCATCATTTCCGCCAACCCAGAGCCAAGGGGAAGAGCAAGAGACCTGCTTCTCAATGCGAGGAGTGTCTAAAAATTTAAAGCCATCTTCAATCCACCCCATTGCTACCCCTGTGGGAGGAGTCAACAGCTTTCTTCTTAAAGAGCCAGGTAGTAAATATTTTAAGCTTTTTGAGCTGTGCAGTCTCTGTCACACCTACTCAGCTCTGTCATTGTAATGTGAAAGCAGACATTGTCAATGTGAAAGCAGACACTCCTGGGGAATGATAAAAAATACCCTTTCCCCAGGCTCTGCCCCTAAAAGACTGCAATTTAATTTGTCTGAATGGGGCCAGGAATCCAGTACTTTTTAAAGGCTCCGCAGGTGATTGTCCCGTTGCACTGAGGTTGTAAACTGTTGCTTCAAAACCTCGCTCCTCAAAGTGCGCTCCTCTGCCATCACCTGGGACACAGTCCTGGGCTCCAGCCCAGAGCAGCCCAGGTAGGATCTGCACCTTCAGGAGGACCTGGGGCAGTTTGAGGCACTCAGGGAGGGTATGCTTTGCTCACGGGAGCAGGGGGCCCGCTGTTCCCGAATGGAGGAAACTCACCAGGATACCTGGGAAGCTCGGGAACTTGCCCACCAGGAAATGTTGCAGATTCCCACCCAACAGGAGGGCGCAGGTGCGGCGCGGGGGCTCAGAGGAGCTGCAGGCATCCCTTCCACGTTTCTGCCTCGCTGGGAGAGGAAGCGGGGGTGGCATTTTCAAGCTTCCCTTGGACGGGGCAGAAACATTAAGGCATAGAGAAGCCCTCTCGCTGCTCAGCGCCACCTCCTTTATTCCGGCGGCTGTGCCCTTTCAGCAGACCTTTCATAACTGGCCCTGAGCCTCCGTTTCCTCCTCTGTAAAGTGGAGAGAGTGACTACCTGGTGGATAGGTCGTGGATGAGATTGTGCAGGTAGTGATGACCTTGTGACCGGCCGGTGAGGGCTGAGCCAGGGCTGGCTCCGGACACTTTGCCACCTTCTCGGCTTAACGAATCGATTCCTCACGCCTCCTGAACAATACTTCTACTCGGATCTCCTCTCGGATTAAGTTTTAGCCTCACCTTCGAGGCTTCCAACTCTGCCAAGACAGTACAGCCCACGTCTAGGCAGCAGGCAGAAGCCACTGCCTGGGAGGTTCATACACTGTTCATTTCACCAAGTTCTCTACTTTTAATACACGTGGTGGAGAACCTCCTGAAAGATACATAGGAACCAATACTTGAATGCCTGCTGTACCGACCCCTTCATACGTGCTATTTCATTTCATCTTCCCCAGAACGCTATGAAGTGTGTATTGTCATCAGAGAGGGGAAGTAGCCTGCCCAAGCTCACACAGCCATGAAGCCCATCTGCTAAGCTGTGACTAGATTGCAGCCTGTTCCTATGTGTCTCCAAACCCTGCTCCTTTCACTCTCCATGCTGTTTTCCTTCTCCTTTTCCCTCTTCCCTCATTCTTTGTTTTTGCTGAAACAAAACTGTATTAATTTTTACTGAAAATGAAAAATAATGTAATAGGAAGATACAGTTCCATAAAGAACTGTAAATTGATGCAACTGCCAGAAAATAAATACATTTAATGATCTATGAAGCCACATTCAACAATAATCCCAATGTTTCTTGCCATCTGTGGGTAAAATACATGTGTCTGTATAGACACGACAGCTTAGCAGTGCCAGGGACTCGGGCCCAAGGTTTATCTGTTGGGTGCACACACTGCGGTCCTCAGGACCCAGGAAGCTAACACCCAGTGCCTGGGGAAGCAAGTCCTCAGGGGCAGATGTTCGGGGCTGGCAGACCAGCCCCCCATATCACCAAATGCGCAGGTCCTGCTAGGTTGGGCTACAGAATAGGTCCACGTTTCCTTTAATACTCAAACAGCTGCCACTGCTTGAGCCCACCTCACAGTGAGTCTGATCCTTTCTCAGGGGTCTCCTCTGCCCCACCCCAGAAGGTGGCCCACGTGTCATCACGGAAGACACCTGTCAGGGGAGCGGGGTTTGGCCAGGCAGCCCCTGACTCCAGACCTCTCTGCAGTCCCGGGAGAGCTGCGCTGGCTTGTTCTCAGGAGGACAGCCATCAGCCTGGCAGTCACGGATGGCTGTGGCACACTCCCACAGCCCCACAGAATGGGCACGATGTCCTGCTCGCCGATGGGCCCCACTCAGGTCTAGGTGGTTCCTGGTGGCACAAGGGGGGCCTCCTCTTCCCTCAGAGTCCTGCTCAGCCAGGGGACCTTGTGACACAACCGTAAGGCCCAGAGCTTTCTACTCAGGCAGTATATTAGATTCCCAGGGCTGCCATACCAAACACAGTGGTTTGAAATCATGGAAATGTACTTTCTCATGGTTCTAAAGGCTAGAAATCCAAAATCAAGGTGTTATGTCAGGGCTGTGCTCTCTCTGGGGACTCTGAGGGGGATTCTTCCTTGCCTCTGTCTCAGCTTCTGGTGGCTTCTGGCAACTCTTGGCTTGTAAATGCATCACTCCCATCTCTGCCTCCATCTTCTCTGTGTGTGTGTGTGTGTGTGTTTCTCTCTATTATAGGGACACCGGCCATTGGACTTAGGCCCCTCCTACACTAGGATGACCTCATGTTAGCGTGATTATATCTGCAAAGACCTTATTTCCAAATAAGGTCACATTCACAGGTACCAGGGTCAGGACTTAAACAGATCTTTTAAGGGGGACACAATCCAACCTACCACATGCTGTTCTGTCCCCAAAGACCCCAGAGTCCAGTGGAGGGGATCCAGCACCAGCTTCTCCCTGGACCCAGAGGCAGCCCCCTCTCCTGATGGTCTGGACCTGTCCCCCCTCTCTGTTCCCTCTCGTCACTCTGTCACACTTTCTGGCCTCCTGGTCTCCCCCAGAGCCTCCTGAGGTCAGTGGGTCTCTAAGATGAGGGGGCTCAGCAAGGGAGGGTACAGCGTCCAGCCCTTCTGTGGTCACCACACTCTCGCTGGGGAACTTCCCAGCCCTCAGAGCATGTGCATATCCAGAACCCCATCTCACCGTGACATAGGGATCATTGACTCCATTGCACAGATGGGGAAACTGAGGCTCAGAGAGGGCAAACAACTTGCCATATGTCACACAGCTAATGAATGGCACAGCTGGGACTTGAACCCAGGTTTTCAGATGCCAAGTCCAGGATTACTGTTGATTGGCTGCTTCTGTGACATCACATGGAGGACCCTCTCCGTGTTGGGGCCCAGCATAAGGCAGAGGAGCCTTCTGACCAGAGCAGGACTGATTGGCATCGATGCCGGAGATAGCGAGGTGGCCACTTCTCCTGCTGGCCCCCACCCTCCAGCCCTCCATGCCCCACGGAAGACACACGGATTAGAAGTCATGAGAATGATCTCTTTAGGAACCCCCTCCTGATGGCCTGGCACCCTGCCTTTCATCTTATTATGGCAATCTTTTTCCATTTTTTAGCATCTGCTCCTCAGAATGTTTCATACCCTGAAAAGAAAATGAAGCGGGCGTAAATCAGGAGCACAGTGCCCGGGACTTGCCTTCTCGGTGTCTCTTTTCTGGGCTGCCTGATATGTTTGCTGCTACTGATCTAGTAGTTATTTTAACTGTTGCTTGCTTTTAAGGGGTGTTGATATATTGGTGGTTTTTTTATATGTGGTGGGTCATTTGTGTGACTGATTTCTCAGCTCATGCCACCCCCTGGAAACAGATCCGGCAACTGGGCTTGCAGGATGCAAACAACTGCAGGACAGTACCTGCAAGAAGGGCCATGATTACCCTCTCCCATCCTCAGCCACGTGCACAAGCCCATTGGATGCGGTGGCGCAGAAATAAAACGGGGGGAAATGGACAGAATCCAGGTGTCAGTCTGTGACGTTAAAATCCTTTCTCACTCAGTAAAGGGTAAATGATGTGGATGGAGGGAAATAGCAGCCTATGGCCAAATGAGCCTCCAAGAAATGGTCTTGTCCTACCTGTTGGAGTTTTAGCAGCGGTGAGAATCCCTGGGCAGACTTTGCCAGAGGACTGTGAAAAAAAAGAGAGAAAGAGAGTCATTGTTGCACTTCCAGAACACAAATCGATCAAACAGCTCTGCAGTGCGGGCTTCTTACTCCTTCTCACACCACTGGGGCTGCTCCACGGCTGCTGTGTGTTGCTGGCAAGTGACAGGCACTGTCAGAGTGGATTTGCCCAAATGCCCAACTTTCTGGGGTGTTTTCCCAGAGGTGCGGTCACGGGGATGCGTCTGTTTGCTTCAGAGAATATTCTTTTGCACCGTGTTTGAACGATTCAACACGTGGAGAAGGTGGCTCTATTCCCAGTTCTAACACAGTCCTTTTCACTTTTCTTTTTCTGCATTTTCCTCATTTTTTCCCCCTTCCTCCTTTTCTTAAAAAAATACGTTATTTAAGATACTGAAAGCTTTGAAAACAACACAAGTAATTATAAACTTATCACCCAGCTTAAGAAATAAAACATTGCATATGCATGAAGACCACCTGTGTCCCCCACTCCAGCCCCCTCCCAACCTGTCACCCTGCAGGTGGCCTCTTCCAACCTGAAGCAGGTGCTGTGAAATCCCACGCATTTTTGTACCCTAAGCAACATGCAGTGTGGTTTTCCATGTTTTGTTTCACGTAAATGACGTCATTTATATATAATGAATGATACGCCTGCTTTCACAACTAGGTTTTTTCTTTCAGTGTTGTTCATGGGGTGTTATCTGGGTTGATACGCATAGTTCTGGTTCAATTATTTTAATTTCTGTAAATATTCCATTGCATGAAATGTTCACGATTTATCCATTCTTGTGGATGATCTTGGGGGGGGGGTGCGCGCACGCGTGTGCGGACACGTGTGTGTGCGTATGCATGCGTGTGTGTGTTATGACAAACTATGCCTGTGAGTTTGTTTCTTCATCCTCCTCCCCAGGATGGCTGCCAAAGCACACTTCTTGCGCCCTGCCCAGCCCGTCCTGGGCAGCATGTCAGAGGGAAATAGCGCCCCCTGCTGCCTGTGGGCTGGAGCTCAGCACTCCGCTGCCCCCTACCTTTCAGAAAGGCCCTTAAGGGCTGCTTCCAGGAGAGAGACTTCCTGCCCCTCACCTCCCACGGGGCGCAGAGGATGCGCTGCCCTGGCCTCCGCCCTGGGTTCTGCCCCTGGCTGGGCCAGCACACAGACCCCTCAACCCCACAGGCAGTTGGCCAGGCTCTGGATGGGGAAAAGACTCTACCTGTATCTGAAGTCCACTTCCCTCAACAGGGATGAATTGACAGGGGTGGTGGAGAAGGGGTGGAGGGAGCAGCTATGGTCACTGGGAGGGTTCAGGGCACAGAAGACACAGGCAGAGCTGGCCAGCAGAAAAGGACATCCCATAGGACATTAAAAAGTGACACTGAGATTGACATGTACACACGGCTATATTTAAAATGGATAACCAACAAGGACCTACTGTACAGCACAGGGAACTCTGCTCACTATTCTGTAACAACCTAAATGGGAAAAGAATTTGCAAAAGAATAGATACATGTATACGTATAACTGCATCACTTTGCGTTACACCTGAAACTAACACAACATTGTTAATCCACTAGGCCCCAATATAAAATAAAAATTTTTTTAAAAGTGACACTGAGAATTTTTTAAATGCCAAGCTTTTAAAATATCAACCTTTACCTAAGAGAATGGGTAAATTGTGAACATTACATATAATGGAATATTACACAGCAATAAAAATGATTGAATCAGAACTACGTGAATCAACTCAGCTAAATGCAGTAAGTGAGGTTGACTGGGAAAACCTAGCTGTGGAGGAATGCATGCGGTTATCGACGCCAAACTTGAAACCTCAGCAGAGGGGGCCTCAGCTTGCAAAGCCAAGCAGCCAGGTGACACGGCTCAGGACATGATTCCCCACCCACATGGCTGCAGTGTGGACTATTGGAGCTCGTCCTTGGAGAGCTGAGCACGGTGCTTAGGACACGGTACCCACCCAATTCATGCAGGCTGTTTTATGATCACTGATACCGTATCTGATTTATAGATTAGCTTTCATGGAAGATTTACTTTGAATGAAAAAGTTCTCCTGCGGAAACAAAACATTTGAAAACTCCTGACTTGTCTATCTCAAGGACAAGAGAAGACACAGAAACCAGAGGGGTACCGTGACTCAGCCAGCCTTCACCCAGCCCATCCGTGGATGCTGGGGCTTTCAGCTGATCACATCACTTCTGGGACCTGGGTTTCCCGTGGACTGGACAGTCTCGTGGTCCCTCCAGGGCTGGTGTTCCTCCTCTTCAGAGACCACAGAACAAGGCAGGATGGATAGATGGGAGGGGGGGATGAGGGAGCCAGAAACACGGAACTTGGGAAAGAACAGACTCAACTAGGACACCAAGGCCCTGTGAGAAAAGGCCAGCCTGCCTCGGGCTCAGTGCCATGTGAAAAAAACCCGAACCCCGAGCCCCGTGGCAGACGGGAGTCAGCGTGCAGGGCGACGCTGCACGTCTGAGGAACCTGCAGCATCAAAGGCCGTGCAGAGCCACCTCTTCTTGCTGTTCTGCACGTGATGAGGCCCAGATCTCTGGGCACAGAGGAACAAGTGCCTGGACCTGCTGAAATGGACTGACTAGTGTGATGCTTCTAGAAAAACAAAATCAAGTCCTCCCGGCTGGGGCAGTACCAGCCCAGGGAGGTAAAGACTCTGACCCACAGTCTCACAGCCCTGGGGGTCGGGGGGCATCTGGGATGGAATCGTGTGGCTAGAAAGACCTTACAGCATCCCTAGCATAGAAGTCCAAGACCCTCCGCAGAGGAGGGCTGGTTTCTGATTTCTCAGAAGTCCGTGGCCACCAAAGACCGGAGGCTGCCTTGCCCACCAATACTTGGGTCCTTGAGAAGCCCTGGGGGAGTGGGATCCAGCACATTCCCCTGCCCAATGGGGATGCCAAGGAGGGCATGGTGGGGTATCCCTCCATCACCCTGGGCAGCTTCATGGTCCCAGAGCTGAGTCAGCAGGTGCTGGCCCAGCTGGGGGGTGAAGGTTCAGAGCAGTGTCATCTATTTTGGCAAAAATCCTTCCCTCAACTGTTTAATTATTCAACAAAGAATTCTATACCAAGTTTGCCACTGTTCTAGGTCCTGGAGTAGAGCAGTAAACAAAACAGACCCAGATCTCTGTTTTCATGAAGCTTACAAATAACAAGAAGAAGTAAAATATGTCATCTCAGGAGGTGGTAAGAGCTAGGGTAAAAAAAATGAGGCAGGGGCTTCCCTGGTGGCTCAGTGGTTGAGAGTCTGCCTGTCAATGCAGGGGACACGGGTTCGAGCCCTGGTCTGGGAAGATCCCAAATGCCGCGGAGCAACTAGGCCCGTGAGCCACAACTACTGAGCCTGCGCGTCTGGAGCCTGTGCTCCGCAACAAGAGAGGCCGCGATAGTGAAAGGCCCGCGCACCGCGATGAGGAGTGGCCCCCGCTTGCCGCAACTAGAGAAAGCCCTCGCACAGAAACGAGGACCCAACACAGCCAAAAATAAATAATAAATAAATTTTTAAAAAAAGAGAGGCAGAAAAGGGATGAGAAGCACAGTGCAGAGGGACGAGGTGATATTAGATGGAGATAACAGGCCTCATGGAGAAGGTGGCATTTGAGCAAAGGTGTAAAGGAAGGAGGGAACCATACAAACGTGTGGGGAAAGAGCATTCCAGGCAGAGGGCACAGCAAGTGCAAAGTCCCTGAGGCGGGAGTGTGCCTGGTCTACTTGAGGAATATCAAGGAGGCCAGCCTGGCTGGAACAGTGTGAATGAGTGTGAGAGCTGCAAGAGAAGAGCTGTGATGGTCATAGTCTGGAGGTCACATGGGGCCTTGTGGGCCACTGAGTACTTCAGCTCTTCTTCTGTACCAAACGGAGTCATCAAGAGAACTTGAGCAGATAATTATGAACATGAAAATCCCAAATTATGAGTAGACACAAGAGTTTTATTTTATTTTTTTGCTAATTTGAGTCAATCACATCCAACCAGTGTGGTGCAGTGTTGTATAAAGCTGTATTGGTCAGGTTTCTCCAGAGAACAACCAATAGGATGTGTGTGTGTGTGTGTAAAAGAGATTTATTTTAAGGAATTGGCTCACACAATTATGGAGGGTAAGTCCCAAGATCTGCAGGGTGAGTCCCAAGATGTGCAGGGTGAGTTGGGGCAGCTTGGAAACCCACCAGAACTAATGATGTAGTTCTAGTCTGAATGCGGCAGGCTTAAGACCAGAAAACCTGTATTCCAGTTGTTCCCTTGCAGGAAGGCAAGAGGAGTTCCCTCCTACTTCAGGCCTTCAACTGATTGAACAAGGCCCACTCACATTAGGTGGGGCAAACTGCTTTAGTCATTCTGTCAATTCAAATGTTAACCTCATCCAGAAACACCCTCACAGACACACCCAGAATAACTTCTGGCCAAAAATCTGGGTCCCGTGTGGTCCAGTCAAGTAGACACACAAATCCAACCACCACAGGGCTTGAAAAAAGAGTAAAAATCCCAACTATGTGGGATTTTTCTAACTATGTGACACTGGGACCTTAGGTAATCACTTTAGCCTCAGTTACTTCATCTGCAAAATGGAAACAGAGCTGGCTTCATAGGCATTTAACCTTGGCAATCATACTTAGAAGGGTTCTCTTTGGCTTAATTCTCCGGTATCATCACCTTGCAATTCTTAGTCTTTTAACACAAGACCCTCATCTTCATTTTACTCCACACTGCACAAATCACGCAGCTGGTCCTCAATGGGGACGACCTCAACTTCTCTGCAAGGTTCTTGTGAGGATCAAATGAGACAACACAGGTAAAACCCTCAGCACCTGGCCTAACACACAGCACGTGCTTCCTACGTGTCCACTGTCAGTGTCGTTACTGACCAGCATGGACAAGCCCCACTCGGGGCCGACCAGAGGGCCATAGAGATAATAGTTCACAGCGCCTGCCCTGGAGGAGTTTACAGTCCAAGTGGAAAGAGTGTGAGATGCCAAAACGGCGACACTAAGACACGTCCATCAGTATAAAGGCAGCCCCGAGGGAGTACCCCTCCTAGTTCTTCCTTCTTGTTGGAAATTAGGGGTGTTGGAAGGGTCCTGGGACAAAGGTATGATGATGAGGAAGAAGCCAGGGGGAGGTCCCAGGAGCTGGAGGAAAGGCGTTGCAGGGAGATGGGGGAAGAGGGCGTGAGGACTGAGCCCCAGCGCTGGGGTCCTGTTGAGGGGCTGTGAGGAACCAGGCCCTCCGAGGCCACACCCGGAGGGTCACTCCCCGCTGGCCTGGGACCTGGGAGACCAAGGTCTAGCTAGCTGGCTGTGTCCCCCACCTCCCCAGCGGGCCCCATGGTCTCTGTGAGCCCCGGGTCTTCACCAAGTAAATGGAGAAACGAAACTGGTGAGGATAAATGTTAAATCGCACACAAAACGAAATCTGGTAGGGGGTAAATGCTATTGTACAGTCCAGGGGAGTAGGAAGGGGCTTCTAGAATGACTGGAGATGCAAGGCGTCTTGGCCTTAAAGGGCTCACCCAGTCACCACCAGGCACTGTTCTAACCTGCTCCCTGGCAGAAAGGCCCAACCTAGCTCTCCGACCTCCGGACCCCGCCTCATCTCCACCACCGCATCCCCGCATCTTTTCTCCACAAAGAACTCAGAAGGATCCTTTTAAATGCCAGATGGGATCATGTCACTTCCCTCTGCAAAATGCCCAGGGGCTTCTGTACTAGAGACTGAAATGCCCCTTCCATCACCTCCATGACCTCATCTCCCTCTAGTGACCCCCAGTTGCAGCACTAGGGACACACTGCCTTCTTCTGTACTGTAGGGCTGATCCTCTAGCCCATGACATCTCGAGGTCTTTGCCCTTGCTCTTGCCTCTGGCTGGAACAGTTCTCCACCCAGGGCATCTCCTCCCCATAGCTTTCTCCTACCCTTCAGTCAGTTACTGTTTAGATGCCCCCTCCTCAACCAGGCTTCTCCTTATCCCACCCTCTCCCCCATCTTAATTTTAATCATCATCACTCCCTTTTCACCTTGTTTTACTGCCATCATTGTCCATATCATGACATATTATATTTCTCTTGTTTATTTTCTGTCTCCCCACCAGAATGCAAGCTCCACAAAGGTGGGGACTTTTCTTTTGTTCATGGTGCGTTATATCCCCAACACTGAAGATTGTGCCTGGCACAGGATAGGCAATCAAATACTTGTTGAATTGATGGATTCCAATTTTGTAGGTACAGAAACAGAGGCTCGACGAGATCACATTCTTTGCTAATGACCCACAGCTCCAGAGGTGAGACTGGTCCCTGGGCAGTGGTGTGCTGGCAAATGTTGAAGCCCCAGCTCTCTCCAGGGATGGGGTGGGTGGTGGTGGGAGAAGATCCTGGTTGCATTTCCTGATTTCCATGGTGTAAATACTTTCACCGTCGCTGACTTCAAGCTATGAAATAACATTACAGAACATGGAATTGGGAAGAGATGTGTCCCACAGGCTCTGGAAGGAAGCTGGTATAAGCTAAGTCCAGTACGCCACTGCCCTCGACCCTCTGATGCAATTTTATATACTTCCTAGACTTGGTGTTTAACACAGCAGGGGAAATAATTTCTGCTTCACTTCCCCCTGCCCCCAAATCCCACTTCAAATTCAAGAAAATGACCTGAGTTGAGCCGCTGGGTGCTCCTGGGCCTCCGTTTCCCCATCTGCATGATTTCTACGTGCCAGGTCACCCCAGGTCATTCTCATCTCTGGAGGGTCCAGGAGGCCTGATCATGTGCAGTACCCCTATAGGACACCAGGGGGAAGTGTTTTCCCATCGAATACGTCTGCTGCTCTAACTTCCTCTATCAGCGCATCCCTCTTTAGCTGAACCCAACCTGGGCATAGGGGCCGTGCCTAGTTTATGAATCAGCGATTGTGCCCAGCCTGGGGCGGGCCGTCACATAAAGGACCCATTGTCTGCACCGAGGCCTTTTGTTCCAGTGGTGGCCCAGGGAAACTGGGACTGGGCTGGGGGCCTGGAGGGAAGGTGGAAGGACCCCTGCAGGTCCCCCTCCCCTCTCTCCACCCCTGCCACTCCCACTGTCTACGGAGGATGCTTTGAGAGGTGGCACTTCTTACCTGTGCCCCTGGCTCTGTCTTGTCCCTTGCAGCCCAACTCAGCGTCCCCTAGAGTTTACTTCTTCCCATCTTGGGGGTTCATCTGGTTACTCTATTTAACCCTATTTAATCCAACTGGAATTCATGGGGCGAGTGTTGTGAGCTGCGGTTTTAGCTGGAAATGTGGCTTCATTCCTTCTCCCGTCCACTGCAGTGGAGGGACAGGCCTTGGGGACAGAGCCGGGGCTGCCCTCTCTGGCCAAAACTGAAGAAACTGCCCCCCAACCCCGTACCAGTTACTGATTCTCTACAGTTGGACTGTTTCCTTCCTTTATAGCTCTTACCCCCAATTTGTAATTAAGCATCTCTTTTGTTGTTTTCGCTAGTCTTGGGGGCCACGAGGATGGCATCGTGTCTGATTTATTCACATCCCTCTCCTCAGTACCTGCACATACTAGTAGGTGCTGAGTAAACACCATAGAGTAAACGGGTGAACCCAAGGGCAGGTGCAGAAATAGTGGCGATGACCCAGAGTCAGGTCTGTACACCCACCCCACACCTCCCAAGAGGCCCAGACTGTGAGGACCGATGGGGCGCGTGGTCCCAGCAACACACTTTGCCCCAGACAAGGACCAGGTGCCCACAGAGCCGGCTCTCAGGAAGAGGGCTCTGGCTCTGAAGCAGCCCCCGGGGGAAGGGGGCCGGGGCGGAGGGGGCCAGGCAGTCTCAGGGCTCCCCCTCCAGCCTGGAGGGGTCTCCTCCCACCCGCCGTTTAGACTCCTTCTGTATCCCCTGCCACACACGCCTGTCCTCCCTGTCCCCAGGACTCTGTCAGGGGACCCCAGGCTGGGCCTAGGATCCAAGGCTGCGTTTGGGTAGAAGCCATTTGTTCTGGCCTGTAAAGGTGGGTTAGGTTCCATTAAAGAAACACGGCAGCTTGTCCTGCCTTGAGCCATTTCCCCTCCCTCTCCCTCCATGTCGCCCCACGCCCCCATCCCCCCAACAGATTTCCACCTTCAGACGCTGCTGACGCTGAACCCGGGCATCAGCGACCCCGTTCCAGGCGGAAGAGGGTCCAAGGAGGTCGAGTGAGCCTCAGTCTTGAGCACCAGCCAGGGTCCTGGCTTGGAAAATAAGCCTGGGCCTGAAAGAAGTCAGGCTCCGAGCCCCCAGTGAAGCTTTATCTGCCTTGTAGGCAAACCCAGCCTCAAGAAGCAGCACCATGGTCTCAGGGACAGAACAGTGACTCAGAGGCAAACCAAAGGTCAAATTCCAGCAGTGTGACCCCAGGCAAGTCAGTTCACAGGGCTGGGCCTCAGTCTCCAATCTGTGAAATGGGAGACAATGCTACGTGCATTCCAGGGTTGTGGCCTGGGCTCTGCTGAAGACCCAGGAACTGGCTTGGGTAGCAGAATCCGAGCTCTCCCCTGGCGCTGCTCTCACAGATAGTAATGAACAGTAATGTGAACAAAAGAGCACCCGCCTCCTGAGCCCTGCTCTGGGCAGGCAGCTGGTGGGAGCTGTATGTGCCTGACCTCGTTCAGTGCCACCTACAGCTTGTGAAGTCCCCAGGGCCACCTGGACCCCATAGCCTCTTTCACCACAAAATGGGAATCACTGGGTTCCTTCTTTGGGGGGCGTGGTCTGTTGTGAGCCTCCAGCACCTTTGGAAGCCATAGGAGTGGGAAGCAATGGTTGTCTTATTTATGATCCTTCGTTCCTACCTTCGGGGCCTCTTAGGGTCTTTGCCCTGAAAACCTTGGAGACATCACCTGCCTCAGCCCCAGGCAAGATCTTTTTTTTTTTTTTTCTTTTAAAAAGATTTTATTAAAGGTCTTTATAGGGCAACATCCAGACTCCAGATCCAGTAGCCAAGGAGACCCTATTTTGCTATGGGTACCAGCTGGGGCATGGCAGGTGGCTCTGGCTTCCCACCCTTCTGTTCAGAGGTGCAGGTGGTGGGCAGTATTTCGTCTTTGGGTTCCACAATTCTCATGTGATCAGGCAGGTGCTTCTTAGGGCCAGTCTTACCAGTTGGGTCCCAAGGCAGGGTGATCTTTACCTTGATGCCCAGCACACCTAGAAGATGCCACGTTTAAGACCAAGCTATGGTTCCATCGGCTCCCCCGCTACACAACAGGATAGGGCAGAAGGAAGAAAAGAGCAGATTACTCAAGCACCCCTGGAACCTTGTCTGGTTCCCCAGGGCAAGATCTTGATTGATCCACCAAAGGAAAGAGAGGGGCGTCCTGGGGGAAGGTTTCTGCCTGCTGAGGTCTCCCTACACCAGGGAATGGGGCATGAAATCCCCGGAGTACAAACTGGTTGGGATAAACCCGGGTTTAAATCCCAGCTGGCCCTAGGGAAGTTCTGGCACCTTCTCTGAGCCTCAGCTTTTAAATGAGGACAGAAAGGACTCCACCCTCCAGGAAGGGGGTTGGGACTGGTGCTCCATCCAGGCTCTGACATGCACACTTGGGCCTCCTAAGACGCTATATTTTATGAGCAGAAAAAGTGTAGCTCTTAAGTAGGTGTACAAACGTCACCAGGCTGTGTCTTATTCTGTCCTTATTGCAAAAGAAGCAACAAGGAGTGTAGGGCAAGAGAAAGTTTAACTTTCCAGGACAAGTCCCGTAAAAACGAAAGCACATTATTGTCTGTGGGACAAGCCCTGAGTGCTAAAATATTTGATACTGGTGTTTAAAAATACAAAACTACGTACAAAAACAGCCCTCCTGTGTGAGAAGCTGTACCCACAAGCAGCTTTGGTGGGTTGAGGCAATAGTGCACGGGAGTCCCTTACGGTCTTAACCCTGAAGCTGAACCTGCTTTTCTACCCCCTATAAGTACCCACTGGCACGTGGGCCCGTCTTCTCCAGGTGTCCCTGGTGCCCCGGGGAGACTGGGAGGCCCAGGTCACAAGACTGGGTTGAAGAGGAAGCAGCGAGGGCCTGGCTGGTAGGGCTGTGACCTCAGGTCCCCGCCTCTGCTCACGTATAGGTAACTCAGCTCACGGCCCAACCTCCCTTTCCATGAGGAAACCTCTTTTCTCCCTACCTGTTGATTCACAGCGTCTTTAATTCAGTCTCCTTTAAATCATGTCTCTGAGAAACACATGCTTGGTGCTGAGATTACATTTCTTTCTCTGTTTTTTGTTTTTCTAATTTGTTCATCTCTTTTGTGATGTAGGTGGAGAGCAGGTGTCATCTAGGGAAACTGAGGCACGTGGCCACAGGTTGCCATGCTGGACTGTGGGATGGTGACCTCCCTCCCGCCCCCACTGTCCTGGGCAGAGCAGTCTTGGGTTTTGTTGAGGGCTTTCTGAACTGGCAGTCTGTGAGGCCAGTTCAGGGAGGAGGACAAGGGGCTCCCCGTGCCCTTGGAGCTGACACCTGAGCAGGGGACACCTGTTCCTAAGACCCCAGATCATCATCCTCAGGCTCCCATCCCACCTCCGTCTGCTCTCCCAGCTCCTCCCAGGTTCCCCAGGATGCCAAGCAGCTGCCATGTAATTCCAGGATCAGTGGCAAGCTGTTCTTTTCCTGCCAGACGAAGGACATGCCCTCTGATCTCCTAGTGTACCCGTCTGCCACTCCCTATGGCTTCAGTGTCCCAGGGGACAGGCCAAGTGTGGCTCCCTGGTTCCCAAGGGCTCCCCCAACCCCTCTTCCTGACTGGAGGTCAGAGAGGTTGACTGGGGGGCCAGCAGTCACCAGCCCCCTCATTCCTGCCTAATGACAGGGTCCTGCTTCCCACCCCCAAGTCCCTGCGTTCCTTGGAGCCCAGCCCAAAGCCCCAGCCTCCGTGAGCCCACCCTGGCCCCATGAGGATGTGGAAGAAACACCATGGTGAAGGTCATTGCCCCAAATGTCCTGTTTCAGGTAGGATTCTCGGTGGCAGCTTGAGACAAACACCAGGAAGACACTGAGTGGTGACCTCTGCAAGACCGATCAGTTCCCAGGGGAGAGTCCTGTTGGCCCACGGGCCCACCTCTTTCTCTGTTGTGAGTGGACTGGCCCCTGAGATGGACAGAACAACACCAGTGGGAGGTGGAGTCTCCCAGATGGAACTGCTGGCAGTGTGGCAGCCGGGCAGACACAAATGCCAGAGTACGTGGACGCCCAGGGGGCCTGGGAGCTCGCTCTCCCCCCGCCAACCCCGCCAAGTGCCCAGGCCCTCAAGCCCAGCCGGGCAGCCTGGAATGATGCTGCCCAGACACCGGAGACCTTGCCGGCTGGGGAGTGTCAAGTGCGGGGCAAACACCTGTGCAGGTGAGGCCGGGAAGCCACGCCCGCTACCCCTGGATAATGGCGCTCGGATGAGCCTGGGAAACTTAACTCCCGCTTGCCTCTGAGGGAATGTAAGCCCCGATCCCACACAACAGAGGGGGATTGTTGTAGAGCAGAGAGCGGGACATGCCTTGGGCCTGTTTACAAGGAGGCTACCCAGGGTCCGTGCCGTTCCCCGTGTACTGGGGGGATCACAGGTTTTAAAGGACTAGCCAAGGTCAGGGTGCTCTCAGCAGCTTCTGCTTTCCCAGGTGAGCCAGTGGTGTGGCTGTAAATCTTTTCAGCCACGAAGACAAAACAACTCTTCTCCCTTTACTTTCTCCTTCCCCAAAGAAGCCTCCTTAAGGGTGAGGCTTATCAGCTGTGTCTTTGAACCTGGAACCAGTTCAGGCCTGGGTCACTCCGCTCCTCTGCTCCCAAACTTCTTGGGGCCTGCGGTGCCGTTCACACGCTGAGGCCCAGTGCAAGCCCAGGCCGGCCCGGCCTCCTCTCAGCCTCCTGCCTGCCCAGCTCCTGCCTCCCCGGCTTCCTCTCTATACCCAGCAATGCAGATCAAGCGCCTTTGTGCAGGATCTCTTCTCTCAGTCCCCGATCCCAGCCCCAGGCAGCCCAATGAGTATTGGCAGAAAGCAGAACAGAACAAGGCACGCGGCAGGTGGGCGGCAAGCGGTGAAGATGGCGGCTTCGTCATTGACTTTGGGGCAAACCATGGTGCCACTTGTCAGGAAGGAAGAGAGCAAAGGGTGTTAGCTGGGTGGTGGGAGTCGTGCCAGGTGGAGAGTGATGAAGCGCCTTCAACCCCTTCCCCCACACCCCTCTTCCTCCCTCATAACTCTCCCCCCCCCTTCCCCATCACCCTCCTTCGCCCCGCCCAGGTGTCTTATGTGGGGAGAGAGGATTACACCCCTGGGTGAATCACTCCACATTCAAGATCCAGGGTTTTGCAGGAGGAAGGTATTTCCCATGGGAGGAATACCCCCCGGAGAAGGCACCATATGTGCTCCGACTCTCGTCCAAACCCCAGTTTCTACACTTTCTCACTGAACATCCCTGGGCAAATTACATACCGTCCCAAGTCCAGTTTCCTCATTTGCAAAATGGACATAGCTAAAGGCCTCTGTCTCCAGGAACTGCTGAAAGGATCCACCATGAGCAGGTCACACCTTCTACCTGGTCCTTGGTTAGCATTCAACAAATGTCAGATGCGGTCTTTATCATTTTTACTCTCTTCGAAATCGTGTTCAAAATAACTGAAGTGATGTGGAACAGTTGGGACATAAATCCAGATGTGATTTTCCCGTTCTGAATGCGCCCTGTGTGCCATGCTTATTTTCGTAAAAATCCTTGACTTAACATTGATCAGGGGCCCCGTACAGTGGGTCGAAACTCACACCCTGGAATCCCACAGACGTCACATCCTGATGCCACCGTTCCTAGCTCCACAATCACGAGCAAATTTGCTTTGTCTGTTTCCTTGCCATGGTATCCCCAGCGCCTAGGACAGCACCTGACACATGTAGGTGTTCGATACATCTTTATTGGTTGAATTTAAGTTACCTAGCATTGCTGAGTCTCAATTTCTGCATCTGCGAAGAGAGATTATAATAGAACCTGCCTCAAAGTGCTGTTGTGAAGATTAAATGAGATGACACAGGAAAAGTGCATGGCACATGGCCTAGAAAAATCTACCTGCCGGGGCGTCAGCTCGTGACAAATGGATAGCTCACGTGGGATACACATGTGGCTCTCAGGTAACTGGAATCCTCAATTAAGCAGAGCAGCCTCACTTATTCTGAGTTTGCTGCCTGTTTACAAAGCACAGGAATTTTGCTCCTTAATCTAAACCTCTGGAAATCTATTTGTTAAAAAAAATTCCAGCGGGTCTTGGCCAAAATCTGTGACAACGTCAGTGAGAATGCAGAGGCAACTGTTTGGATAACGGGGGGCTCAGGCTTGAGGATGCAGCCGGATGCCCTGGGAGAGGCCCACAGCATCAGTGTCATTCTGAAGCCCTTGCTTCAGGGGATCCCCGGTACTCCACAGTCTGGTGTGGCTGTGACTTTAATTCTCATAAAAGATAGTTTAGGAAAAGCAAGCAGGTCCAGAGCTGTTCTCCGCCAATACTAAAATTGCCCTCGGAAACTTTCCACTGGCTGCTAAGCCGAGTGATACAAAGAAAATTGAGGGTTTATATATATTTTTAAATAAAAGGATTCTAATTCCAATAAAAAATAATGCCTTTCCATGGCCAATTGCCATCTCCACGGCTTTCTTCTTCCCTTTTTAATAAAAATTTTTATTGTTCCCATTAGGTTAACCAGACCTAAGCACAGCCTTTCCTGAGTCATTCAGGGGGAACCGCTCCAGCTCCTGCCTGGGTTTTGAATCAGGACGGCTCCGGGGGAAGGGGTGAGTTCCTGCTCTCCGGAGAGTGACTTGGACCACAATTCTGATCAGAGGCTGGACGGGAGTGGGTTTGTCCCCTTGAAGGAACTAAAAGTCTTATTCATGCTTTTAAAGTGAAGGATGCTGATTTTAATTGTACAGAGGCCATTGTCTAGGATTGGAGTCCCCAAATCTAGTGCCGGGGGAAGCTTGGGGGATGGGGGATGGGGGCTCCGTGGTGCTCTCTGGATGTATTTTCCATGTGATTTTTGTCTGTTTGACCTCAGGCAAATTAATTAGCATCCCTGCAATGCAGTTTCATCATAGGTCAAATACAGAGGAATAGTACCCACCTCAGAGTGTGGTTGGGAAGGTCAGAACATAGAATAGGTGTAAAGTCCATAGCACAGGCCTGGATGGAACTGGTGCTCAGTATGTGGTGGTTACAATAAGATTGTGATGATGATAATGATGAAGACGACGCTTAGAATGTTTCGGTAGCAAACCCCACGGTTTTCTATCCCCCAAACCAGTATTACGTGTCAGAGGGGGGTCGTTAAGTTCACAGGGCGTATCAGTTAACGATTGCTACTTAACAACCAAACCCCAAAGTGATTGTTAAAACAACCATCATTTATTACTTATAGCTCAGGAGTCAAGGCTGGGGATTGGCTGATCTCAGCTGAGCCCAGCTGATTTTGGCTGAGTTTGGTCATGAGTCTGAGAGTCATGGGCTGGTGGGTGCTTGGGACTGGTCTCATCTCGGGCTTCCCTAGTCCTCTTGAGAAGTAAGCTCAGAACCCGTGGACCATCATATCTGCCACAGGCTACTGACCAAAACAAGTCAGGAGGCCAGTCCAGATGCCAGGAGTAGAGACACAGGCTCAACCTCCTTAGTGGGAGAAACTGCCAAGTCGCAGAACAAGCATGGGCCCTGAAAGAGGTGAAGAATTCAGGGCAACCCTGCAGCCAGCTGACCCCAGAGCATTTGTGGGCCTCAGTAAAACCGACAAGGACATCTTGGGGAAACTTGACCTCACAGGAATTGGTCATGAAGGGATCACAGAGAGGGCCTGTCTGATACCAGCCTCTGCTGCACTAGTGGGGGCTCCTGGGTGTCGCTGGGGCCCACAGGACTCCAGTTGCACAGCCAGACTTCTGGGACAGGAGGTGTAACTGTGGCTCATCCAGAAAGCTGGGTGCGGGCCAAGGAGACTCAGTCTCCCGCCACCCCAGAGCCTTTGGCCAGCATCTTCCCTGTTCTGCTGAGGGCGTAGTGAAGGGCGGGGATAGAGCAAGCAGCCTCCAAGGACAGGGGACACGGTTCCAGCTGCCTGATCAAAGTCACACCGAAAGGCCTGAAGTTCTTTTCCCCTCTGGGTCTCCATCTCTGCCTCCACAATACAATTACAGAAGCTCTTCAAGGATTCCCCCACAGCGTCATTTAAGGCGGCCAAGAGCCTGGCCACCCCCGTCTCCCAGCTCTCACCAGATTCAGCTGGAGAAGCTGCTTCTCTCTGATCAGTCATCTGCCAGGACTGCACGCCCTTCACAGGGACTGTAAGTGACACTCCAGAGACTCCTTGTGCAGCTGCCACCATCCCAGACTTTGTGCACAGACACAACCACTCTCCAGAGCCATGATGGGGCCTCACGATCACCCAGTGGGTCCTGGAGGGCTGGGAGGGACAAAAATGTTGGCCAATGTGGGCAGCAGATGAGAGAGGACCATGGTTGTGGGGGACATGGGGGTGCTGGCTGCAGCTCTGCCTGGCCGTGGGATGAAGGCACACATTGGGGGATTTCTGGGTTCTTATCTTAGAGTCAGGAGAGCAGAGGGGCTTTGGGGTCAAACAGCCCCAGGATTTGGGCTCAACCCATTACTCATCTGCTGTGTGACACAGGCAAGTCACTTTCCCTCTCTGAACCTCACATCTGAAAATGGGGAGCACTATAGCACCACCTCTTAGAGCTGGGGGAGGACAGGATTTCACACAGCTCTGGGCACCACGCTGGGCATGGAGAAGGCACCTCCAGGATGGTGGATGTTACCACTGCCGACCAGACAGGCGAGGGAAACTCAGCAGGCTCCTGGGAGCCTGGAAACAGCAGGGTGTTCCGTGGACTTGCCCTTTGCGGTCCTTCTTAGATCCTGTTTCCGTACTTGCCCTGGATTCTCCACACAGCAGCCAGAACAACTTAAAAACCCAAATCAGCTCACATCACTTTTGTGCTCAAAACCTTCCAAAGACTGCCCAGTAGCGATGCGCATAGAATAACATTCACATTACTTATGGTGACCTGCGGGACTGGCCAGCTGCTCCCCAGCACCCCTCTATCCCTCACTCCTTGACTTCAAGTAAAGGGCCTCCTCGCTGCTCCATGCACAGGGCAAGCTCATTTCCACTGCGGGGCCTTTGCTCCCGCCGTTCCTTCTGCCTGAAACGCCCCTTCCTCAGCACACTCACTCCTTTACTTCCCGTCTCTGCTCAAACATCTCTGCTCGGAGAAGGCTTGTCTAACCCCTGTCCTGCCTTCACCTTGACCCCCCCAACCTGCTTAGTTTCATTCATGGTATTTGTCACTCAGAAGTCACATGTTTGTGGCCTGTTGTGCGTTCTCCCTCCAGAACATAAGCCTACAGAAGGCAGGAGACTTAGCTTGTTCCCAACTGCTGGCATGATGCCAGCACATGCAAGGCCAAGGGCTCAACAGACGAGGCTTGTAAGGTGCAAATATCAGCTTATCTAATACGATCTTTCAGTGCAGAGAGAATCACAGCCCCATTTTACAGATGGGGACCGCAAGGCTCAAAGAACTGAAGTGACTTGCCTGGAGCCACACGGCCGGTGGAACTGAGACAGGAATACGGTGCCCTGGTCTCATTCCCTTCCCAGGGCCTCCCAGCTGGGAAGAGCGTCTGGGAGCAGCTTGAGCCACACCTGCTCTTGGCGGGACAAGGCCGGGTGTATTCCCAGGGCTGCCTACCCTTGACACGGGAAGACTTTGAGTGGAAGTTGTTTTAAGACCCAGGAAATCAGGATGAGAGCAAGTGGTTGTGAGCGATACACTGGACACCCCCGGTGAGTGCGTTACATGGGGACGGATGCTGTCACCGGGGCTAGGGAGGAAGACCCAGACCACGGCACGATGCTTGGTACCTGCCATAAATCACACGCTTTATCTTACGGGCATTTCCATTTTCACAAATTCTGCAACTAAAACATGACTTCTCTCTTCCTTGAGCAGATGTTAATTTGCAATGCAGAAGCCTCCGTTTGTCGATGACTTTCCATTATCCTTATAATTGTCCCCACATACAGAGCTCGATAAAGTTATAAACCTGTCCTCTGGGAACACCAAGTCAATAACAGGGTTATTGATTAGGCGGTGAAATGGTCTCCACGCTCTCAAGTCGAGCAGCCTACTTGGCTACACATGAGGGAGATTCACTGGAAGTCATGGAAACAGGGCCACCGTAGGCTCTCTGCCTTGTGCCTTGGGTCCCCTTGGATCTACACACAGGGCTGGGGAGGGCGGCGGCTCTCAGAGACCAGGTTTTTACTAAAACTGAGATGCAGAGACAATGTGGACACCAGGGGGTCTGTTTCAGGTATCTGTAGGCCCTAAAAAGGGCTTCAGGCCATGGGGCCCTGGGCCCCTGTTCTAGTTTATGTTTGGCGAAGACAATCACTTGGGTTGAAATCCACTTTCCAGCTGCAGGACCTTGGGCAAGTCACTTCAGCTCTCTAAGCCTGGGGCTCCTGGTATATAAAATAGAGGTGATCATAATACATTTGCCGACCTCCCAAGGGGTTGGGAGGATTAAATTAAACAAATTAAGTAAAGTGCTAAACGCATAGCTGGACGCTCATTACCCACTAAGTGCCAGCTGTTGCCGTTGGCTTTTCGAAACTGAATTTTCCAGGTTATAGCTTTGCGCCATCTTCCTGCTGGGAGAGAGAGGTGAGTGACGTAGTAACAAACATTTACTGGGCACCCTCCATGGTGCAGGCACTGTGCAAGGCACTGAGGACACAGAGTTGAATAGGACACAGTCCCTACCTTCCAGGACCTCCCAGCCCACCAGGGTCACAGGCACAGAGCAGACCATTCCCATGTGCGTGCCTGGTGCCCTGTTCAGGCAAGCCAGCATCTGGGAACCTCAGGACATCGAGACAGCCGGGATCTTAGGGCTTCCAGGTGGGAATAACCTGAGTGTTGAATGCCCACTAGTACCTTTTTTTTAAAATCATGATTACAACTTCCCTCTTACAAACGATAGAACCAAGTCTCTGAGAGGTTAGGTTACTTGACAAGGAAAGGAAGGAGTTGGGCTTTGAACTAGCGTGACCAACAATACTGGTTTGCCTGGGACTTTCAGTGTCAAAGCCAGGAAAGTCCCAGGAAAACCAGGACAAGTTGGTCACCCTACTTTGAACTGTGCCCAAACGTGTGGTCTTATCACTTCACTGTGTCTGCTGGTGAAGCCCTGCAGAGCTGGAATCCCTGCTCTCCTGTTGGAGGTTCAAGGCCGATCTTGGCGCCTCTGTTCTTTACTGTTGGTCCAAGTCCTGCCGTAAAGACAGCAGACACATCCCGGAAGATCCTTCCTATACGTTAGCTCAGCGCCTCACATCAGGGCTGGGTGGGGGAAGGGATGCAGGGGCCACAGGCAGCAATTATGGGAAAAGTGGGGAATTGTAACTTGACCAAAGTCACAGAGCTAGGATGGGGCAGGACGGGGACACCAAGTTCATACTCTTGCTCATTCATCCAGGCTCTCTATCTCTGGAGAGGACCTCCTGTGAGCCCCATAAGAAACACAAGCTTCACTTTGGGTGTGGGTGTGGTACTGACCTCTGAGTTCTCCATGCGGTGCTTGCTCAGCACTTGATTGGCATGTTAGGGGGCCAATGAGATTGAGGGTGGGCGGACCCCTCGGAGTGTTGGTGGCAGCAAAGGGGCTAATTGGAAGTGAGTCAGCTCCATGTGCTTGATGTGGGCCAGGTTTCCTCTGGGCCCTTCTCCAGCTTTGACTCACTCCTATGATCCAAACCTTGCTTAGGCAATGCCAGACATTGTGGAAGTCATTACGTAGAAGTGGGTTAGATGACAGTTATTTCGAAGGTGTCCTCAGAGTCATCTAGTCATCTGTCTACTAGGAAGGCGCTTGATGTGGGCAGGGAAAAGGCACGGTCTAGCTTTTCAGCACTCTGCTCTGCTCCCGTGAAGCAGAAATTACCTCTCAGCTCAGAATCACTGGCATTCCAGCAGAATGGGACCATGGACCCCACCACCACTTAACAGGTGAAGACATTAAAATCCTATTTTGCCCCCTTCAGTTTCCTGGTCACCTCCCCAAACCATAGTGTTAGGGGGCAAAGGATTTGAGGGTGCATGACGTTCCCTGCTTCCATCACTCTTGGTTAAAAGTACTGCTTATTATTGCTAAGGCCCCTCAGGAGGATCTGGCACTTATGGCCCTAGAGCAGCAGGCCACATGCACACTGGAGCAGGAATCAGTTTCCCCTGGAAGACTTAGCACAACTGTCAGGCCCAATTCTGATTTAGTAGGTCTGTGTGAGGCCCAGGTTCCCAGGCCATACCAACGTGGCTGATTTTGGACTTGACTTTGAGAATCATTGATCTATTCCATCCATGACAAATTTCTTCCCCTCTTTGGAACCTCACTTTCCTCAGCTGTAAAAAGGGGCCAATGCTGACCTGGCAGGTGTCATATGGGCAGGGCTGTATGAGATAACAAAGGGAAAGGCATCTTCTTGTGTCTTGTACTTGGTAGAGTCTCAGCCATCGTGAAGGCCCCTCCTTCCTGCAAGGGTTGCTTCTCACAATCAAGTGGTAAAGTAGATCAAATGTAATCTTTGCCCAGCACTCAGTGTTAGTGGGTGGAGAGTTATGGAAAACCCTCAAGCCCTGGGCTCATCCCCATACAAAGAAGACGATGAGATCCCGGCCGAAAGGGCAGGAGAATTCCCAAGAGGTGGCAGACACTAGATGGGCACTTTGAGTCTCCTTTGTGAGAGTCCGTCCTGGGAGATGATGGTAGAAACCGCTATCAGCAAACAAAATCTTCCATCCCGGCCAAGGCGGGGTTGAATCCTGGTCACTAGGGCTCCCCCCTCGGCTCCTCTCTGGTTCTCTTTCTCTTGCCCGCTCCCACGCCCACCCACTCCTGCTTCCTCTCCCACTGCAAGTTTAATAAGCTAATATCAAAACCATCTAGGCCTGGAGCTTTCAAAGATTTAAAACTTTTAAATGTGAAGCCCCTCATTATATCTGACTCTTTTCAATAAAAAAAGACCTGATAAGACATTGATATGACACCAGTTATCAGTGGGATTTGTTTGACTTCGATTTGAAATGTGCACTGCTTGCTTTTTGGGGTAATGGAATCAAACACTTAGAACCGTACTAGTAGATCACTTTTCACATAAGAACATTAAATTGGAGAGGAACCCTGTTTGGGGGTTTATAAAAATAAAGCACTATTGTGTACAGTATGGCATAGAGCAGGGGCTGCATGCACAATTGACTTTCTTCCTATTAATCAACTACAATGTTTACCTTCTTATTCCAACCATTTCCAAACCATTCAAACTAAGAGGATTAGCATCGCATTTCTGCCAAGGTGTACTTTTATTTCAGCAAATACCACTTTCGCTCTAGGGGGAGATTAAAGGCATGAAAGAAATGGTTTCTTTATCGGCCGTCCTGTGTTGCACAGATTTTAAAAAAATAAAAATTATCTGGTTTGAAAGAATACAGTGTCCTTGTCCAGGGAAAGCCGATTGCAAGAAGAGTTAAATTTCAGGACAAACAACATAAATTGTGAAGCATAATCCAATGTCAAGACTGAGTATTTCTTGCCATGTAAATAGCGCTGATGGAGGAATCATTTAGGAACCAGCGGAGAAGTGATCACCTTCACTTTGATTAGCTTGGAGCTTTCAAAGATATGTCAGTGCTAGAGTTTAAATATGATGAGTTGTGCTGATATGGATTCTCCTATGTATGTAATCCCAGAAAATGTTTAAAATGTAATGTTTTCTACCTTCTTTCTTTTAGAAATGTGTGAATTTTGTATAAAGCCAACTTACAAAAATCATCCTTTCACTATCCTCTTACCAATAGCACATTAAAAAAAATAAGTATTCTCTGTCTGAAGTATATTATCACACAGCTCATAGTTTTCTCAAAGGTCCAGGGCAGTGGTTTGCAAAGTGTGGTCTCTGCCAGCAGAATTAGCATCTACCTGGGAACTTGTCAGAAATGCAAAATCCCAGGCCCCATCCTAGACCAACTGCATCAGAAATTCTGGGGGCAGGGACCTGCAATTTCAGGGGATTCTGATGAACCCTGAAAGTTGAGAACCCCTGGTTTAGGGCTAATTTTCTCCTATGACAAGAGAGGCCTAGGAAAAAATATAAACTTGCCCGAGGGTCAGACATCCTGTTAGCAACAATGCCAGGGCTAAAATCAGTACAGAGTAAATAGGGAATAAAATTCAGGTGAGTCTTACTTCCACAAGAGAATGAAAACACGGATGGGCAAAAAATAATTAAAAATTTTAAAGGAGAAACAGCAAAAGAACATTTGCATAATATAGAGATTAACCTCAGGACTCCTTTAAATAGTTCCAGCCACCAAATACAATGATCCAGTTTGCAAATAAATTTATCTGCGTAGAGCTGCTCAGGACCGTATTGACATAAATCGAAGTACCCATATACAGGCACACACATGGTCAGGGTGAGGCAGAGCAGCTCTATTTGAAACACCAGCAATTAGTGTCAAAGTGTCAGTGTCATAGGGTCTTAAAGAAGATCCTACAACCCTCCACCTGCCCCCCAAGGAGTGTTGAACAAGAGTGCACTTTTCATTGCATCCTCATCAGTTCTGGTCATTCTCATTTTATTTTTAATCCTTATTAATTTGTAAAAAAATACATTTGTTAACACTACAAACCTTTCTTTCTTATATAATTAATTGTAAAGCAATACTTCCTTATTGCAAAATTCTGGAAATTATAGAAAAGAATAAAGAAGATAACAAGAATCTATAATCCCACCAGCCATGTAAATCCATTGTTTACAAGTATGTATTATCTTCTAACATTTTTTTGGACACGTTTTAAACACATTCATGATCACACTGTATATAAAACTGTATATCGTGCTTTTTTCATTTAACAATAAAATCTTAGCATTTTCTTACATCAAAAACTCTTTGCAAGATGAGGCCTTTCTGAAAAGAATAGGGAATTTGAAGACATATTAGTAGAAACTATTCTAAATCAAACTCAGTGTAAAAAAGACTTAAATAAATGAACAGAGCATCAGTGAACAGCAGAAACAAATGTAAAGGGACCAATTATATATGTCATTGGAGTCCTTGAAGGAAAAGAGGAAGGGTACTGAAAAAAACATTTGAAGTAATAATGTCCAAATATTTTCAAAATTGATTAAAACTATGAATCCACACATATAAGAAGCTCAGAGAACCACAAGCACTAGACACTTGAATAAAACTTCAAATGAAATATATCATACTCAAATTGCCTAAAATCAGCAATAACTAGAAATCTTAAAAGCAAACAGAGGGGAAAAAAAGGCACAATATGTATGAAAGAACGAAGATGGGGATGACAGCAGATTTCTCATCAGAAACAACACAAACTCAAAGGCAGTGGAGGAATATCTTTAAAGTACTGAAATAAATAATTGACAACCTAGAATCCAACAAATAAATTTTCAAAATTAAGGCAAAGTAAAGACATCTGAAGACATTCAAAAGCTGAAAGAATTCATCACCAACAGACCTGAACTATAAGGAACATTCAAGGAGGTCTTTTAAAAGGAAAATGAACCAGATACAAACATACATCCATACAAAGGAATGAAGGGGACTGGGAATGGAGGCTACACGGGTGAAAGCATAAAAACGTTTTCTTATTATTTAAATATCTTTAAAAGATAATCACTGTTTAAAGCAAAAATGAGAGCAGTGTTCTCCGGGGTTTATAATACATGTGGAAGTAAAACAATTGACATGATAGCATAAAAGCCAAGAAGAGAGATGAAAATATACTTTTATAAAGTCCTTTACAATATACGCAAAGTGTTATCTCTTGAAGATAGAATGTGATATTAAAGTGTGTGCTATAAACCCTAAGTCACCTACTAAAATAACACAACAGAATTATCTCTAATAAGTCAATAAAAAAAGGTACAATACAATCATAACAAAACACAATTCATCCAAAAAAGGCAGAAAAGGGAGAAATAGTGAACAAAGAACAAGCAGGACAAATAAACTAATAGAAAAATTTTAGATTTAAATCCAGTAATATCAATAATTACATTAAATGAAAATGATCTAAATACCTCAATTAAGAGGTAGACATCGTGCCTAGATCATTAATATCAAACAAAGTTGATTAGTGCCTAGATCATTAATATCAGACAAAGTAGATTTCAGAGCAAAGAATATTACCAGGGATAAAGGCAGTTACTTCATAATGATTAAGGGATGAATTAGTCACAGGGACATAACAATTCTGAATGGTTATGCACCTCATAGCAGAGTTTCAAAATACATGGAGCAAAAGCTGATAGAATTACAAGGAAAAATAGACAAATCCACATTTATAATGGAGATTTTAACACCCTTTTCTCAATAATTGACAGAACAAGTAGACAGAAAATCATTAAGGATACAGAACACTTGAACAAGACTGTCAACCAATTTGATTGAATTGACATTAATAAAATATTCTACCCTACAACAACTGAATACACTTTTTTTCTCAAATGCATGCAGAGCATTTATCCTGGGCATTAAAAAGTGTCAATAAATTTTAAAAGACTCACATTACACAAATTGCATTATCTGACCACAATGGTATTAAGTTAGAAATCAATAACAGAAATACATCTGTTAAATCCCCAAACACTGGGAAACTAAATAATACATTCTAAGTAGCCAGGGGTCAAAGAAAATATCAAAAGGGAAATTAAAGCATATTTTGAAATAAATGAAAATGAAAATAAAACATACCAAAATTTTGGGGGTAGCTAAAGCAGTACTTGGAGGAAATTTTATAGCACTAAAATACCTATTTAGAAAAGAAGAAAAGTTTTAAATCAGTGATTCCAGCTTCCATCTTAAGAAACTGGAAAAAGAAGAACAAAATAAATTAAAATCAAGCATTAATAAAGCTCAAAGCAGAAACCAAAGAAGAAGAAAACAAAACACCATGTAGAAAATCAATGGAACCAAAGCTGGTTCTTTGAGATCAATAAAATGATAACACTCTGCCTAGATCAATTAGGAAAAAGAGAGAAAAGACACAAATTATCAATTTTAGAGATGAGAGAGGTGATATCAATTCACACACTACAGATATTAAAAGGATAATTAGGGAACATGTGAACAACTCTAGACCGATTTATTCAACAACTTATAAGAAATGGAAAAATTCCTTGAAAGACAGAAATTACCAAACCTCACACACACACACAAATTAGGTAACTTGAATAGTCTTATATATATGAAAGAATCTGAATTTTTAGTTAAAACTTTCACACAAATAAAACTCCAGAATCAGATGGCTTCACTGGTGAATTCTGCCAAACCTTTAAAAAGAAATATCACCAATTTCGCATTTTGTATCCTAGAAATTTGAAGAGGGAAGAATATTTTCCAATTCATTTTATAAGGCAAACATTATTTTGATACCAAAAAATATTACAAGGAAAGAGATCTACAGACAGGTATTCCTCATATACATAGATGCAAACATTCTTAACAAATTTTAGCAAATAAAATGCAATAATATATATTTTTTAAAATAATACACAATGACCAAGGTGGCTTTATCTTAGGAATTCAAGGTTGCTTTAACATTCAAAAATCAATTAATGTAAGTCACTACATTAGACTAAGTATAGACTAAAAAAGAGAGGTAATATGATTCTCTCACTAGATATAGCAAAAGCATCTGACAAAATCCAACACCTATTCCAGGTAAAAACACTTAGGAAACTAGGAATAGAAGAAAAATTCATCAACATGATAAGAAGCATCTACACAAAAACCCAAAGTTAACATCATAAGTAATAGTGAAAGATTGAAGGCTTTTCCCCAAGATTGGGAACAAGGCAAGGATGATCACGATTCAGCTTCTTACTGGAAGTTCTAAAGGTAATAAGGCTAGAAAAAGAAATAAAATGAATCCAAATGGAAAGAAAGAAAGAAATTGTCTTTATTTGCAAATAATATGATTGTCTACATCAAAAATCCTACGGAATCTATAAAATGTTACTAGAACATAAAAATGAGTTTAGCAAGGATACAAGATCAAATTACCAAAAATCAATTGTATTTCTATATAATAGCAACAAACAATTGGAGATTGAAATTTAAAAATACCATTTACCTATAGCATAAAACATGAAATATTTAGAGATAAATATGATGAAAGGTGTGTAAGACTTATACACTGAAAACACTGCTGAGAGAAATTAAAGACCTAAGTAAATGGAGAGCTATTTTGAGATCAAGGATCAGAAGATTCAATATTGTTAAGATGTCTATTTTATGCCAAATTGATTTATAGATTCAATCAAAGTCCAGCAGAATTTTTTTTAGACATTAACAAGTCAAAATTCATATGGAAAAGCAAAAGACTAAGAAAAGCCAAAAAGCTTTAAAAAAGAAGAACAAATCTGGAGAACTTACATTGCCTGACTTCAAGGCTTATTATAAAGACACAGTAAATGAAACAGTGTAGTATTGGTGTCAAAATAGACAAATATATAAATATGTCAGAATAGAGAACCCAGAAATAGATCCTCGTATACATGGTCAATTCATTTTCAACAGAGGTGCAAAGACAGTTTAATGGAGAAAGAATCAGTTTTGTGCACAAATTATGCTAAAACCATTGGATAGCCACAAGCAGAAATGAACTTTGACCCATACCTCTCACTCTATACAAAAATTAACTCTAAGAGGCTCATAGAGCTAAAAGTAAAACCTAAGATTATAAAACTTCTATTGTGACCTTGGGGTAGGCCAATATTTCTTAGAAACAACACAAATTCATGATCTAAAAATGGAAAAACTGATACACTGGACTACATCGAAATTAAGAATGTCTACTCTTTGAAAGACACATTGAAATGACAAGCCACAGTCTTGGAGAAAATAAGTGCAAATCACATACCCAATAAAGGAATTGTATCCACAATATATTTTTTGAAACTCTCAAAAATTCAGACATAAGAAAATAACGTTCAATTTAAGAGATAGACAAAAAATTTAAAGAGACAATGCACCAAAGAAGATATATAGATGGCAAATAAACACAAGAAAAGACGCTCAACATCATTAGTCTTTAAGAAAATACAAAAGTACAATGAGATATCATTACTCACTTATTAGAAGTTCTGAACTTAAAAAGACTGCCTGTCCAATCATTGGCAAGGATGTGTAGCCAACATGCACTGTTGGTTGGAATGTAGAATGACACAACCACTTTGGGAAAGAGTTTGGCAGATTCTTTAAAAGTTAAACACACACCTACCATTATGACCCACTCACTCTGCTCCTAGGTATTCACTCCAACGAAATGTAAGCATATGTCCTTACAAAGGCTTGCACTTGATTATTAATGATAACTTTATTTGTAATAGCTCAAAACTGGAAACAACCCAAATGTCCATCAATATATGAAAGATAAGCCAATTGTGGTTTACCTATATAATGGAATACTACTCAGCAATTAATAGGATTCAACTACTGAAATACACAATAACGTGGATGGCTTTCAAAATAGCGATGCTAGACAAAAAAGCCATAAACCAGGCAAATAAGAGTTCATACTGTATGATTCCAAATAAAATTCTCGAAAATGAAAACTGATCTATAGTAATAGAAAGCAGATGAGTCGTTGCCTGAAAGTGAGGGGTGCTGGGAAGGGGCTGGAGGAAAAGATTGGAAAGGGTCCCAAGGTAAACTCTGGGGGTGGTTAAATGTACACAATATCTTCATTGTGGTCATAGTTTCACAAGTGTATACACACATCATACCTTACCATATTGTACATTTAAATATGTGCAGGTTTCTGTATGTCAATTACACCCAGAAAAAACTGTTTTAAGAAAAAGTCTATAAAATATTTACAAGAAAGAGCATAAAATAGTTTTTGGTCTGGATATCAATATTTTTTTATTTTTTTATGGTTATAGTCTACCTTGTTCCACAAAGAATTTTAAGACGTCCCCCCCCCCCAAGAATTGGATATTTTTGTAGCTTCCTTTTGGTTTCCTCTGATAAATAACACTGCAGTACACACCTCTGACTATAAAGCTTTCCTTCTGCATTCCATACCACTTTCTTGGGATATATTCCCAGAAGTGAAACTACTGATTTAACGGATATGAACATTTTATACATTGCTAAATTGCTTTCCAAATGAGAAGATTAGGCCAATTTATACCAGTTATGACTTTCCATGTCTCTGTGCTAGTGTCAAGCTCAGAATTCTCATTTTAAAATGTTAATTTGATATGTTAAAATATTTGATTTTTTTTAAGTAAATTAAAATATCTTTTTCAAGTACATACTATTCATTTGTGTTTTGGGGTGGGAAAATTTTCTTGTTTTTTTCTTTTGCCAATGGTCTGTCAAGATCATGGTGATTCCTTACCAATGAATTTACAATATATTAAATCTATTAACCTTTTGTCTTATATTGGGAATACTTTTCTTACATAGTTTGGGTTGGGTATGTTTTTGGATCTGTTTTATTTGTTTTTCACCATATAGAAATTTTCCCTTTTTTTGTGGTCAAATCTCTCTATCTTTTCCCCCTTCTATCCTTGATAAATTTGAAACTTGGAAATATCTCCCTACTTTAAAATTTTCATAAATGTTTGCTGCAATTCTAGTTCCCTTTTTTGATGTTATTTGTTAAAATAAAAAAAAAAATTGAACTCTTTAATCCTTGCAGAATTTATGCAGGCATATAATGTATATAGGTTTCACATTTCTATTTTTCCCCTCAAATAGTAAGCCAGCTGCCCAAGCACTGTTTGTGCATAATTCCTAAAGAAAGGGAAACTTGGGTGATGTCTGAGGTCAGGGGAGGTAGAGTAGGGCTTGGGGGGGGTGTCACAAGTACAAGCCGAGCTGCAGAAAACTGTGTGACTCTCCATCACCTAACCCCAAAGGAGAAGGGTAGACAGGATGAAGCCACTTGCTTGAGCATCTTAAATTTTGTTACTAGGCCTTTTCATTTGACATGTATTGCAGAAAACAAAAAACAAAAACCTAGTGATATTCGGAAAAAGAAAGTGATAAAAATGCAGCATTAGGGGGCTTCCCTGGTGGTGCAGTGGTTGAGAATCTGCCTGCCAATGCAGGCGACATGGGTTCGAGCCCTGGTCTGGGAAGATCCCACATGCCGTGAAGCAACTAGGCCCGTGAGCCACAACTACTGAGCCTGCGCGACTGGAGCCTGTGCTCCGCAACAAGAGAGGCTGCGACAGTGAGAGGCCCGCGCACCGCGATGAAGAGTGGCCCCCGCTCGCCACAACTAGAGGAAGTCCTCGTACAGAAACGAAGACCCAACACAGCCAAAAATAAATAAATAAAAATAAATTTTTTAAAAAAAGCAGCATAAGGAAGAAATGAACATTCCTAAAGGTGGTGGGTTTGACAGGGCATCAAGTTCACTGGCACGAGAATGGTGGGTTGCTCCACAAGACCTCACCACTCACTCAAGGAACCAGCAAGAGTTCAAGGTCCCCTGTAAACTCTGCAAGTTCAACAGCATAAAACAGAAAAGCCCAGAACAAGTTTATTTGCCTCATATAAAGTAAATCCAGAGATGGGAGTCCAGCACCTGGCCAAGGGCAGCTCAGGAAAGCCAGCAGAGCCCATGTTTCCTCCGGGCTCCCTCTCCTGCATTCCCAGCAGACAGCGAGTTTTTCTGCTCCAACGTGGCCTGTGGAACTCAGTGTTTCAGGGAGTAGGACGGAGGAAGATTGAAAAAACAAATGGACCCGCCCCCTCCCTTTAAGGAGACTTCCTGGAAGTCTTAGGTCTTACGGCCAGAATTCATTGCACGTCCTCACAGGCAAGGGATGCTGGAACATTCTTCCAGGTGGATATTGGGATGGTCCAAACAGTTGCTGCCACACTTTCAACCTCGGGCAAATTGTTCACTCCCCCAGGGCCTCACCTTTCATAGTTATAAAATGAGCAAGTTACATCAACCAATCTCCAAGGATTCCTTTATCCCGTGGTAGGTTCTCAGAGAGCAGGTTGTACATTCCAAGATGTTAGTATTTCCCTCCCCCACTCCCAACCCTCCTCCTGCCCCTCCAGTTCTCTTGCTAATATCTCAGAGCCTTAGTCTCTTCAGGTATAAAGTAAGACAATTATACCTGCCTGTCTAGTTGCTTGGTGGACTAAGTCAAATAATGCATGTGAATCACCTAACACGTAACAAGAGGGGAGACAAAGGTAGCAGAATAGAGAAAGTCACCTCTCTCCTGTTCTCCTGGGTAGGCTGACTTTCCTACTAACATGATTAAAATCGAGTCTAACCACTGTTTCAACTGGCCAAGCTGAACCTACTGAAGGAAAAAATTAAAATCCTCCTACAGATGTTGAAGTAAATCCTTCTTCTGAGGTTCTGGAAGGGTGGCTTATTTTTTCCCAAACTCAGATCCTGGAAGGAAAACAAATATTTAGGTTTCAAAAAACCATATGTTCCCTCCATCCATCTGTCCATCAAGGTGTCCACTCCAACATTTGACAAATTCGTGCACCAAATGCTCAGTGTGCCTTGGCTTTCAAACTTTTTCTCTGGGAGATCCTTCTTCAAACAAAAATATAAAAGAAAGAGGAGAAGAGTGTAGCTGTGCCCTGCCTCAGCTGCTGGAAGTTTGGGGTGCAAGCTCTTCAATCTTCCTCTGTCTAGTAGAAGGGTGACCCAAGTGGCCAGCTGGCACCCAAGCGCCCTTGTTTTCAACAACGCCAGTAGCGCTCCAAGCACTCCCCAGGCTGGACGCAGGGATGCGGCTGGCTCACCTACCTTCCGCCCCACATTTTAGACAGTCTGGACAGCAAGGCAGCTCAGCCCAACCTCAACCAGGCTGAGGGCGAGAAGCTGGAGAAGAGAGGCCCCTCTTAGCTGGCCCTGCCTAGTCTCTGGACAAGTGCCCAAAATGCCCAAGGAGATAAGAGGGAATAAAAAAATCGGAGGCAGAAAAAGCTAGAGGCTGCCCACAATGCCCCAGTGTAGGGAGCCTGCCTAGGAATGGCCCACAGCTGTCAGAGAGCCACCAAAACCACTGGCCACGCTGCTCCCAGAAGGAGGAGGGAGAGGAGGGGGAAAGCAGAGATCCCCATACCCGTCCTCCACCCTGAGCCGCCACGGCAGGCAGGTTCAGAAGTCCCTTCCTATGGAAACGTGAGGATGGGCCGTGCAGGCTCCCCCATGCCTCTGTCTTTCCCCCAACAAGAGCCCCTACCCATACCCTCTAGGGAACAGCAGAGCTTCATTTGTAAAGCAATTATGTGGTGGGAAGAGACCCAGAGTTCGGAGGCACCTGGATGACCTATGTGAATTCAAGGATGCTTCCAGCCCAACTTCTAGGATGCAGGAGTCAACCCAACTCCACATTAATACCAGGCTTGCATTTCAAAACAAAAAAGAAAACCATATGAAATCACAAACAACTTCAAGCACCAGCAAGGGTGGTGCAAGGAATAAGTGTCACTCAAGGATTGTGATCAAGGACAGTAGAATGATCCCCTACAAACCCACCGAAAAGTGAAACAAGGTTTTCGTATGAGGTACAATGCTAAGCCTGCCCATTTACCCGAATGTCCTGGTTCAAGTGAGAAGAGCCACTTGGCCCTGCAGCTGGAGACTCCACAGGTGTGACCTGAGATGGATACACCCTCGATTCATACCCCAGAGCCAGTGTCTTCTGACGACGGACTGTGTCACACTGTGCTCTTTCCCTCCACCCCAGAGGGCATGGCCCACACAAGGCCACCCCTTGGCCTGAGTCCCAAACGAACAGACACGGGGTCCAGCTGACCCTCAGTCTATGTGTAATGTGAGCAAAGAGCGAACCTTGGTTGTTGTGGAGATTTGGGGTATGGATGAGTGTGGGCAAGCTAAGACTGACCCTATGGCACCTGGCAGACCACAGGTGGCCACCTCCCCGTCCACATCTGTGTTTGTGGGTGTTAGAAAGAGCACTGAAAGAAAACTTGGGTTCAAGTCTTGGTTCAGCCCTGCCTTCGCTGATAAGTTTCCTCAGCCACCTTACCTCTTTGAGCCCCGGGCTTTGTCACCTGAAACAGTTCTAAGGACACCAGTGACCTCCAGTCACTCAGGCCAGTGGGCATCCCTCCATCACTTTCCCTCCTGCCACGTTCACCACTGGCCATCACTTCCTCCTGGACCACTCTTGCCTTGCCCCCTGTGGTGGAACGCTCATTTGCTCTCTCCTCTGGTCTCTTTTGTTCCATATCTTTTGCAAACTGTCTTCTCCTAAACGTTGGGGTCTTTCAGGGCCCCCTCCTCAATCCTTACCTCTTTTCATATGGTTCACTTCCAGGAGACCTCACGCATCCGGGGCTGTGATGAGCTCACCTAAGTGCTGGCTCTAAGACACACCTCTGCAGACCTCCCCCCTGTGGTCCACACCATGTATTCCATTCTGCGTCTCCACCTGGATGTCCCAAAGGCACCTCAAACGGAACACCTGCAAAACAGGACCCGTGGTCTCCCCTTTCTAACCGGGCCACCTTCCACACCTCACCCACTGAAACCGACACTCACTGAGCCCGAGACCAGAAACGTCTGAATCATGCTTGACTCTCACCCACCCCTGAACCAGCCACATCCAATCTCTAAACAAGTCCTGTCTACAGCTCTTCCTAAATATCTCTCCAATCTGTCATTCCTCTCACCTGTCCCTCCTTCACCTTACTCTAGGTGACCATATCTGCTCATCAGGATCTTGGCAATAGTCTCTCACTTGTCCGCCACCCCCTGTCCTGCCTCTCTCCAATCTGGAGTCCATTCTACTGTGAAAGCGATCTTTCAAATATGGAAATCTAATCGTGTCATTGCCTGGCTTCAAACTCTGCAATGGCTTCTCATTTTTCTGAGGATAAAGACAAAACTCCAGCACCTGTCTATCCCGCCTCCTCTTGCACCATCTCTTCCTCTCCACTCCTCTCTCCCTGGCCTTCTCGTGGTCCCGCACGTACATCTCTCTGCCCCAGGACCTTTGCACAGCCCATGTCCCCTACCTGGAATGCTCTTTCCTCCCCCTTTGCCTAGTAATATCCCACACAGACTCCAGACTTCAGTTTAATGTCTGCTCCACAGGGAAGCCTCCTCTGATCTCCTGAATGGGACCAATTCCCCTCTCCTCTGAGATAATTAACCCACTGATTTGAATGCTTATTTAATGTCTCTCCATTTAAGTCCCATGAGGACAGGCATCATGTCTTTTTATTTTTTGCCCACTGTGGTACTCCCAGCCTCTAGCACATTGGGTGGTACAAAGTAGGTGCTCAATAAATACTTGCTAGAAAAACAAAAAGAATAAAATTGAGATAAATACCTACCACATGGCACTGTAGGAACCTCTGTGTGAGATACTACTTTGCTGGCTTCATTAGTAAACCAAGATCCTATTGGTCAGGAGCCAGTCTTATTCATCTTTGTTTTCTCCAGACTCAGCCAAGACCTGAGATTAAAACTTGGTGATTGAACGTTGTATGTGCAAATGCTCCCGTCGTACAGTTGTAGGTCGTTAAAACTGTGTCCAGGTAAACGTGAAGTGAAAATACTGAGTGCAGAGGTAGTGTGGCTGACGGAAAAGCTTTGAAATGACAGACCTGCTGGAAACCCTGCCCCTGCCACTTAGCAGCTGTGTGGCTGTGTGAGAGGTGCTGTACCTCTCTGAACCCCACTGGAATTGAGCTGGAAGCAGACTCTTAAATGTTCCTGATTGTTAATGGGCCAGAAACGCCAATCCCTGTGTCCCTGTGTCCTACATCTGAATCCAACTTCTCCAGTCTGATTTCCCTCCTAAAGGCTCCAACCCTTGGTAATGTCCAGATTGAAACAGACACATCTGGATCCTTCTTGAACTGCAGATGTCAGCCCTCCGTGGAGCCTGATCTGGGAGGAGGAAGGGGGCAGTCCACTGTCACATTTCCTGTAGGACCCGGGGTCCCCTTCCTGACGGGCCGCTCTCCTGCTTTGACATCCCAGGTACCATGCCGGTAGCTCCACAGCAGAATCAGACTGGGTTCCAGGTGGTAGCCGGTGAACTGGATTTTCCCCCTGCATTTGCCAAGCCTCTTAGCACAAAGGAGTGCCGATTTCCTTTTCTCTGCCGCCCTAAACCCGAGAGGACAAAGGGACACACAGGCAGGTGGAGAGGCCCAGATCCATGTGGACATCAAGACATTTTATAACCGAGGGTGACCTCTAGCTCTGGCTGGAAGAGACTCAAAGGACAGAATAATAAAGTCAAGAATGAATCAGAACAGAAATAATCATCACAGCAGCCTCATTCAGCGCTTGCTTCCTGTGTCAGGCCGTCACAGGCATCATCTCTTGAACCTTCACTACAACCGTATGATAAAAGGACCGTTTGCATCCATGTTTGACAAAGAGGGGAACAATCTCAAACAGTCCTGCAACCTGCCCACGGTTACACAGCTCATGACTTGCTGAACCTGGACTCAGGCTCAGGAGGGCTGGTTCCAAGCAAACAGTGTCTTAAGGTCAGAATGTTACTGATGGCTGTCGTATGCTAATCATGTATGCATGCATTCATGCATTCATTCATTCATTCATCTCACTGTTGAGAGCCTGTTCTGTGCCAGGCTCTGAGCTTGGTGCAGGGGGAGACTGAACAAAACCTAGTCCTGTAGTCGAGTGGGGAGAATAGTGACTCACCATCATACACATACATAATAATCACAAACTGTGAAATGTACCGAGGGAGAGGTACGGGGTCCTGGGCTGAGGGCTGGGGAAACTGTGGTTGGGGAAAATTCCCAAGGAAGGACCACTGGGCAGCACAGTTTGCTCAGAGAACACCAATGGTTCAAGGTCCACCAGGGGAGCAGGCAACCGTGTTTCTGTGGCACGAAGGTGCCAGGGCTGTCCGGGCAGGTGCAGGCGGGGGCAGAGGGAGCAGGCAGAGCCAGCAAGCTGAGCCTGACAGCCCCTGATTTTGCCCAAATGATAACCTGCTGAAGGAAATGATCTCCCAGGCCCCCGGACCTCCCGTCTAATTGCAAACCACGCAACCTTAGCCGCAGCAAGATCTGCAGATAGCGAGCACTGTCATCGCCTCTGCCGCCCTCACTGGCGCCCGCCCCGCCCTGTGCCCTGAAGCAGGAGGACGCACGCCTGCTCGGGGCTCAGCGCCTGGTCCAGGTGAACGTCAGCGAGCCAGGGACCCCAGCAGGCCTCTCGGGTCCTGTCCCCAGCACTCAGATCCCCCAGGACTTCGGCAGAGGATATGGTAGCGTTTCCTGGGGCAAAACCACTGGGGAGATGTCCTGACTGTTGTCATCACAGAGTTCTCCAGAAGGGCCCCAGGGTTGGGCATCAGAGCAAGTGGAGTTTCAGAGAGGGCACGACACCACCTTTGGATTTCATTCCAGAAGGTAGAGACAGATCAAACTAAAACTTTCCTTGCCCTTCGTCATGCTGCCTCTCTTGTTTATCACAAACAAACTTGGCCTTCCTGTGTTGCAGGTGGTCGACCTAACAGGAAGCAGGGCAGTGATGGCCAGGACTTGGGCTTTTGGACGCGAAAAACTGGTTGTTCCTTATGTCGAGAACCCTCTCTTCTGCGCCCCTTTTGTAACGTTTCATTTCTTAATTACATAAGAAATATACATATGTGAATTACAGAAAAACCAGAAAGAGATGAGGAAGAAAGAAGAAAATAGAATGTCTAGTAATTTCACCATTAGGGGAAACACCTATGATGTTCAGCCACGTGCATACTTGTGTTTACAAAACTGGATCACCTCTACATGCTATTTGGAGCGTGCCCTGTAAACATTTTTCATGCCATGGAATATCCTTCTGCGATATCATTTTCATGGGCTGCATACTCTTCTAATAAAGATCCCTGTCACAATTTATTCAACTGATTACCGGTTATTGGGTATCTAAGTTGTTTCCAGTATTTCCTATTAAAAGTACCCTATAAGAAGTAGCCCTGAAGCTAAATATTCATGTGCACTCCGAGCACTTTTTGCAGAGCCTAACAGTTTAGCTGCCAATTTCATTAATCAATGATTAACAGGGTACTGGAATGGGAAAAGAACAGGGAGGGATGACTGTCTGCATTTCAAACCACAATTGGGGGTCTGTATTGGGGTATTTGGGGGAAGTTCAAATAGATGAGTTTCTTTTGGAGCTATTTTTAACTCGAGAATTCCAGTAAACAAGAAAATATTGTCCTGAGGAGGGTTTAGCTTTCCTTGGGTAAATGCCAGTATTATTTCCGTATTAGAGAACCCCCTTTAATTGGCAGTTTCCACCTCCATAAAAATTGCCGAATATTAACCCAACGGGCTGGGAAGGAGAAACAGCAGAACAGCCTAGTTCAGGCTGAGCGTGAACCTCAAATACCTTAGACTTTGACGCCCATAAAATCAGAGCTAACAATGGATTCATTTTCATTTGTAAAAAGTCCTCACTGGTTTTTTTGCCTTGGGTGGCATATCTCCAGAAGGATTTGGAGTCTTTGTTTGATTATTCATAGTAAGTAGTTTGCAGACTGGACTTCACTTTACACTCCATGCAAATAAAGGTCCTTGAAGGGTGGTATCACACGGGCAGACATACGTGCCTGAAGCCTGGAATTCCCGAGTCCCTGAGCACTTTGATAGAAGGAAAGGAATTCAAGTTTCTAAATGACAGTGGCAGAGAGAGGAATGGGGAAGGCCGAGTGCTGAAAGGGGGCAAGGAAATTGTCCAGAAATCATAGGTGAAGTGGAATTCGGGGCCGGAGGCGCCCAGGCTGGCTTTGAACTCCACCTTCATTCTGCAGCTCATCGTACCGCCCTTTGCTTTGACCACCTAGACGAGGCCAATAACCCCCACCAATCCTGGCCCTGCAAATGGGGCCTCCGATGGAGCTAATGCGATTTCTAGGGCTTTCTATGGATTCTCTAGTCCTCTTGGAGAGCAGCACTTGGCTATTTGATCTCTGCTCCAGCGGGAACAAGGCACTTGTTCCCCCAGCCATCGAGAGTGTTGGCTCCTGATGCCTCCCAGCCGAGGTCCTCTCCTGGATCTGCCCTCTGCCAAGGGAGCTGCCTGGCCCAGGGTTCTGCCCCTCCCCAGGGAAAGGCCCCAGCTGGGGAGAGGCTGACCAGTGACACAAGACCCATCCCCCTGTCTCAGTTCAGGGCCACTCTGAGGGCCGTCCAGCTCCAGAGCGCCCACCCCCAGCTGAGCTCTCAGCTGCCACTCCCCTCATGTCAATGTCTCCCTCTGTCCCCCCTGCATCCTTCCACACCTCACAGGCGCTGTTCCCAAGGGCACCACCCGTGAACTTTCACCTGAGTCTCCTTCCCAGGAACAGACCTAAGAGTCTTGCCCACAATTTTTTTTAATGCCATTTATTGAACCCACTGATTGTCATGCCTGTAAACCGTTTCAATCACTGACCCTTACAAGGTCCTACAAGGTAGGTGTTAACGTCCTCTCTTTATAAGGGGGAAGAAAACTCTGGAGAAGTTGGAGGTTAAATCATTTGACCAAGGTCACAGAGGCAGTCAGGACTTGAATCCAGGGCAACTCCAAGACTTGGCTCCTCTAACACACCCATGCTCTCCAAAACCCTGCCCACAGGCCTTCAGGATGCCATCCATGGTTTCCTTGACGACATTCTCATTCTCCCTCTCTTCCTCTCTGTACACTCCCTCCCCCCATCTCTCTCTGCATATCTCCTTGTTTATACCTCTTTATGGCATTTAAGTCCTGCATTTCATATGACTTATGGGTCCAAGGTTCTTACAAGCTCCATGAGGGAGACCCTGTACCATACGTACTGTTGAGTCAACTATACTGCCCGTCACGCTGCCTGGCACATAACAGACACACAGGAGACAGTAAATTGAGTTGATCGACTCTTCACAAAAACAAAATCCCCATCTCCTCAGGGTTTCTGGCTATAAGGTTTATGAAAAGAAATGCCTGCTCAGAGATCTGCATGACATATTAAATCGTCAGCAGCACACATAGCAATGTGCTCTTTAAGGACAATCGAAAACCTTGGATTCAATTTTGAGATTATAAAAAAGACTTCTAGAAACAAGAACCCTTGCTCAGGTTTTGAATGCGACGCAACTTCTAAAGACATGTGTAAACAAATTCTAGGACATTAAACTCTGAAACAGAGCTCAATCCTAAAGGCCAAAAGCAATCACTGCATAGAAGGATGAAAAATCTCTCTCTCCCTTACCTCTGGCATCAGAGGGCCAGATCACAGTTTATTACCTGGCTGGGTCACCAATCTACAGCAGGTTTCCTATGACCCATGTTTCTCCTTCTGGAAAGCCATCATCCTTGCCATCTTTATCATTGACCGAGCCCTTGCCACATGCCAGGCATTGAGCTAAGCCGTGTTGGGACATTATATCATTTGGTCCTCCCAAGAGCCTTCTAAAGTAGGTACCATTGTTATTCCCATTTTAAGGATAGAGACAGTATAAGCAAATTGCCCAAAGTTATACCACTAGAGAAGTGACAGAGCTGGGATTCAAAGCCAGGGCTATGACCAGAGCCAAGAGCTAGCTGCCTGCCTGACATGGCAGAAGCACAGAAGTCCCTGAAGCATGAGCCTGGATCTCCCTCACCCCAGACTTGCCAAGAGGCAGATAAACATGCATTTTGCTCTCTAATTCCTTAAGTCTGTTGCGAGACAATTCTACATGGGTTCCTTGTGCCTCTGCGTGTCGTGCGTGACTACCTTTGTCCCGGACTATCTTTTCAGGGATATTTGAATTGTGAACAGCCTCGGGAAGCAGAGATGTGGTCTCCTTCCAAGACAAAGGACAGGTTGGTGTACTGACCAGCGTCATACGATAATGTCTGCCTTTGGGCCCAGTTCTGAAGGCGTGTTGCCCGCTCTAAAATCTGCATGTTGCCTAAGCTGGAGGCTCCTCTCTTGTACCGCAGCTCGTTGCCTGTGCAGGGCATCACCCGGCCCACATCACATTGCCCTGTAGGAACTGGGTCTTAGAGAACTGCTGCCAGTACTGATACGCTGGCTCCTGCTGTTGCTCTGGGTGATAAACTATCCTCGGTCTCTGACCCAGCAGTCTCGTGTCTTCTTCCAGCATCCATGAAACTGCAGGAGACTCTCTTGTTCACTTACAAGTAGGATAAAAGTCTCAAACCCTCCACAGCTCTTGACAATTTCCTTCACCCTGAAGCAGCAGCAACCCCTCTGGGCTGGGAGTCCCAGGCAGGTCCTCCTGAGAGGTGGGACGCTTGGAAACGGCAGCTATGAGCTCATCGCTTCCAACACTTTCTCCACCACTAGTCATCCTGAGGGAGACACAAAATAAGAGGAGCACGGAAGCATAAAAGTTAAAAGTCATGAAGAGGAAGGTGATGATGGTGGTGACAAAGAGGAGGAGGAGGAGGATGGTGACAACAATTTCTAGAGCAGCTGCCATGTGCTGAGCACTTACTGCAAGCCAGGCACACACATTGCCTTGTTTAATATTCACAGCAAACCTACAAGGTAGCTAGATGCAAAGTCCCTCACGTCCTTCAGAAATCCTTATTCCAATCTCACTTGCTCAGCGTGGTCACCCGCCCTGCTTAAATTACAGAATTTAATCCCACCCCACATCCTGTTCACACACATGTTCCCAGTGCCCTTAACTTGGTCTATTTTTCCACATTACATTTTTTACCTTATAATTTACTAATTCATTATGTTTTTGCTTATGGTCTATCTCTCCAAGCTGCATGGATTTTTGTCTATTTTATTCACAGATGTACCCCACATCTGTGTGTAGAAGAGTGCCTGGTCATAGTAGACCCTTGATAAATATTAGCTGAATAAACGAATTTATAAACTTGGATGTCTGTGTTTGGGGGAGTGTCTGGACTTCCCTGGACTTTAGATTCCACAGCCTTGAAATGAGAGCTTGGTGGCTTCCCTGCTTGACCCATTTCTGAAATGCTGGGGGCTCCACAGATGTTAAAGCATTCATCTTCCTGTAGGACTACATGACAGAGTCATAATTTCATTTTGTCAACCGTTTCGGCTTAGATTTGATTCCTTAATCAGTCACTCATTCATTTAATCAATGAAGAGTTTTCAAATTTCTAGTTCTGAGCACCGTCAGCGAGCCAGTTGGAGGGGTTTCTGGCAGATTCAGGGCCACATGGAACGGAGATGGTCCTCATCATAGTGAGCTCTGCATTTCTAACAGCTGGAGAGAGCTGCCACGCCCCTGGCGGCTTTGGCTCTGCAGCTCGTGTGGAACACAGCGGGCCTGGACCACCTTTCACTTCTGCAGAATTGAGGTCCTCACTGGGCACGGGACTTGGAGGAAGTGACCGTATGTGTGGATCCAGGCTTTGGATTCTCTGTCTTTCTTCACTTCCCACTCTTCACTGCCCCCTCGCCCCCAGTGCACACACACATCTTAAAAAATGGATCACTGTGTCACTGACACATTGAACTTGAATACAGTTTCTTACCAGAGCAGAGGAGGTGGAAGTTAAGAATGCTGCGGGTGCTGCAGAGTATTCAACAATGTGATAAAAAGGCTACTGTGTGCAAGGCTCTGTGTGGAGTACTGGGAACACAAAGATGGCTCAAGAGGTAGACACCCCCCAACACACACACCTCAAGCCTGGTCCAGCTCCAACCATCACAGGTTTGCTGGCGGGGAGGCAGGCTTCTAAGAGAAAAATCACAAAACCTCCGGATGCTGGCTTGATCCCGTGCACAGCCCCAGGGGCATGCTTCTGCCAGGGCATCCAGGATGGCACACAGGAAGGGACTTTTGATCTGGGCTCAAGCAGATGGTGTGGAGTTTGACAGGTGAAGAAGGTTGGTGGGGGAGGATGAAGGTGGTCCAGGCAAGAGAGTCAGCCCAGGCCAAGGCCTGGGGGGTCAGGGGGCTCACCAGGTTCATTCCGTGTGGTCTGAGCACAGGGGATGTGGGGAGGACGAGGGGGACTTGGACTCCATGAAGGCAGTAGAGCTGACATCGTATTCACTCTTCCATTCCTGGGATCCAGCCCGGCCTTCCTCATGTATTGGTGCCTAATAAGTGTCGGTTGAACCAGTAAATGAAGAATTTAGATGGAGAGAAAATCTCTGCCGCACAGAAGAGCTTTGAGCTTTAAGACCCTATCTTGTCCGCCTGTTGGGTCCCCTCTGTGGAATTCCAGTCCCTTGAGGGCAAGGCTGAGTCTTGGTCTCTACAGAGCCTCAGGGTCCAGCACAGGCCTGACCACCTGGGCCCTGGCACAGAAGACTTGGGGGGTGGGAGGGACCTCTCTGCACCGGTGCAGGCAAGGCCACCCCTGGGCAAGCCTGGGGGCTTTGGGAGACCCGTGGAGAAGAGGGTGACCCCGTTCAGGGGGGAGAAGCAGGCAGCAGTGTTTGGTTCAGCCACGGTTCCCTCGAAGGGATCACTGTACACAGAGAAGGTGGTGGGTCCCCTGGTCCCCTGTTTCCTTCCCTTCCAAGTGAGGCAGAGACGCTACCTAGCCAGGATTTTGTCAGCGTTCGGGCTCGAAGCTTAGCCTCAGGAGATGTTTTCCCAAACCCTGGAGACACCCTGTTGCTCCCTGGGCTCCAGGTAATATCCTGGTTGGTAGAGAACAGAGGGGTTGTTCACTTAAGGGGGAGCAGGAGCCGAGGGGCATCTCCACTCCCTGGGAGAGACCCCTGACAGGAGAAGGGAAGGGATGGGATGCTGGGTGGTTAGGAGTGGGACCCCCCGCCCCAGCAGGGGGAGAGCTAACAGCTGGTCCCAGTGCCCCCAACCTCATCCTAGGGCGGGGAAGACCTCCCTGGGGAGGACTCTGGCTGCCCGGATCCTATCCTAGACCTCCCTCGATCTGTGACCCTGAGCAGTCACTGCCCTTTTGGAGCCTCAGTTTCCCCATCTCTACAATGGACGGGTCAGACTAGGCAGCCTCTGAGGTCCATCCTGGCTTTCAAGCGGAACGGCTCTTTGGAGCCATCACTGAGGTTCCCGAGAGGGATTGTGTCCAGAGCTGCGTGCTCTGTCTCTCAGCCAGGCTGCCCCTCGTTTTCCCCGGGAGTGGATGTGGCACCGGCTGGGGCACCAGCGGCCGTGAGGTGGAGGTGACGCTGAGAACACGGCGGGACTCGGGTGGGGTCTGCGGGAGCTGGGGGCGGGGTGAGCAGCGGCCAGGCGGCCGGGGGCCTGAGCCCGGAGCCTTGGGAGCCCGCAGCAGCAGCACCTCTGACTTGGGACAGTGAAGGGTGCGGTGGGGGGCGGGGGGGGGTTGGTATCCGGTCCTTGGAAAGCATCACGTGGGGTCCCCATTAGTTCTGGGGAAGGTAAGTCCACTTTGGGGTGCATGTGAAGGACTTCCCAAGCCCACTTCCTCCAGAAAGGAGGAGAGTGGCTTCCTAGTTGGAAGCCACTTGTGTGTCCTCTCAACGATGTCCGCGCTTCCTCCAGTGTCTCCCAATTAAACCCTGGGCCCCTTAATCAGAAAGATTGGTGGGGAGGGCTAGTGGACAGTGCAGGACGACGCCTTTCCCTCGTGTTAACCTCGAGTCAAGACAGAAGAAAAGAAAGGCCGGGCAGAGCAGGTCTGAGGGTCTCTGGGAGCACAGGGTTCCCTGCGGTTATCCTGCAGCGTTCGTGGAACCAGGGCCCCTGCTCGGCCCTGCCTGGGCCGTCCCGTTCCGCTTTCCTCGCCCTACCTCTGCGGCAGCGGTGCTGCAGGAGCTTGTCACAGCCGGGTCCCCCCAGGAACAGGCTGCCAGCCTCCCGGGCTTCTGGCCCCTACCTCCCGGGGGGACAGTGGGGGCTCTGGTCTGTAGCTACATCTTTTGGTGAAAACTTTCCTCATCCTCGTCTCTGTTCTCGTCCCCTCACTTTTTTGATTGGACACATGTAATTTATGGGCTGTGATATACTGCGTTTCAGAATTGATTTTTGTGTTCAACTGGTGTAAACCGTTTTTGGTGGACCAGTGCCGCCAGGGGAGATGTTTCTTCATTATTTATGTGTGCGCAGGGCTTTCGTCCCCACGTAGTGGGACCCTCTGGCCAGGGGTCACTCCCTGGTTCCCGGCAGCCAGAACACTCAGCCAAAGGCGCAGGCAGCCTTTTGAAATAAAGAACATATTAATTTAAGACACTGTTTCAACACGAAATTACAGGAGCCTTCAGGACCCTCGTTAGTTTGATTCAGGGCCAAGTCGTGCATATGTCTTAAGGGCTAAGATTGGCCAACTTCTAAGAAGTTTGTTTCTGGTGAGCTAACGAAGAATTCCACAAGCACCTCCAGAGCTATGATTCCCCACATAACCATTTCCAGTTGATTTGCCTGGAAAATCTCTTACTGAAGAAAGAAAAACAAAAATAGCCCTTGTCTTATCTTTGGTGACAACCCCAGCTGGGCAGTCACTGGGCCCATAATTTCTGAGGCAAGAATTGGACCATGTGGTCTGCCAAACGCGGATGCACTTAGGGGACCAGAGGAACAGCTAGACGTTGTGACTTCATGGACGATATGGATCCCGCGGTCACTGTGACCGTACCATTCCAACAGCGGCTCTCCACGTGGCTCTCCACGGAAAGCCCTGGCTTTCCCCTCTCCAGCCACGCCAGGAAGTGAGGTTGACCCTGGGAGGGCGGGGCTGAGACAGATGCCTCCCAGGAGGCCAGTCCTGGTCCTATACAAGCTGCCCATCCCAACACAGGGCCAGGACGGTGACTCCATCTTAAACAAAGAACCGCATCTTCAGCGACATCTAGCTTGGCCCCCTCATTCTACAGATGGGGAAACTGAGGCCCCGTGGGGCAGGGGGCTGAGCCCAGCGGAGTTATCTATTCATCTCTGGAGGACTTTCCCTTTCCTATCCCTGCCTGAGGATTAGCTACATTTCACATCTATCTTTTAGTGACCGTTGCCTGGGCTCATCAGAAAGGCTCCTTGGCAAACAAAGTCCCTGCCTTTTATCCCCTGCCCAGGTTCACGTTCTCCTGCCAGGCAGAGCTCGGAGCCCGGGTCCTCGAGCGGGTGGTGGGGAACACGGGCTCCGAGGGCACAAGCAGGAACGGCGCGCTATCTCCACAGGTGCCGTTAATTTTCAAGCATCTCTTCCATCCCTGCTGAGGGATGAAAACCCCAGTGTCAACTGCCTTCTACTCAGCCCCTTCGGAGGCCCGTTTGGTATTCACATCAAAGCCTTCTGCATATTTATCATTCTTCCCTCGGCATTAGGTAAAGACATCTGACAGGCACACAAAAGCTCTATGGTTTCCACTTGGACTCTAAAAAAGGCATCAGCAAGTTCAAACCCAAGTTTAAAATTCCCTCAAATAAGTATATTTTCTTTACTGGGAACCTGGGAAGGATTATCACTTCGCATCCTCTCCAAAATCAATTTGCGTCCACTTACCACTCGCTTCTGGTATAAAATAAAGAAGCTTATGGTTCATCATTCGGGATTTAATAAATGGCACCCGGCTGGCTCTGATGAGAACATTTCTGGGGTGGAGGATGGGATAAGAGACAATACCCTGTCTTTGGTCTTACTTTTTTATTTTCAAAAGCAATCATGTCTCCTCTTTGAAATATAATGGCAACACGTTAAACTATAGATTCAAGTATGATCTGACAAAGGACAATATTCAACTCTGGTTGTGCTCAAAGTACTTAAGCTTTCTTTGAAAAGTTAAGAAAAAGAAAGTAATCTTGAACTTTGGGTGAAAAAATAAGTGTGCATTTGCTCATGAAAGAAACATGAATAGAAATCAACCTCTAGGGTGAGTGATAATTTTCTTACTTCGTGTTAAAACTTTATGTCTTGGTTGTAGGGATTTGCATGGATGTGTTGGTTTTGCCTCTGGTGAGATGCAAAGGAAGCTTGTGTAACTTGGGGTTTTTTTCTTGCAGTGGGGACTCCAGTGCGTGCAACCTAGCCGGTGGGAAGCATAACAGGGTCTCCTCAACCTGTGATCTGAGCATTGATCCTCCCTGCCGTGGCCCCTATTCTCTGCTCATGGTGGGACCCGTGATTTCCAGGTGATAAACAAAAACTGAGTTTTCCAGTCAAGATGCTTGGGTTTCTGAAGAAAGCTGAGTTTACATATGGCCCAACTGTAGACTTTGGGCCACAGTGGTTTTCCCAGTGATGCTGCTGACTGCGGAATGCAACACCTTCACTTTAAAGATGAGGAAACAAAGGCTCAGAGCAGGGAAGGGGCTGCCCAGCTCACCTCACTGGAGAAGGGGGTTCTCACCCTGGACCACTGAAGACCACCAGTGCTGGATGAGCACCCACCCGAGCAGCTGCTTTCTTACGTTTTAGAGATGGATTTGCCCAAAGCCACTAGATGAGAAGGTTGAACAGCAGGATTCGAGTCTGTCTGAGTCCTTGTTGGGAGTGAACCCACTGTGTCATGCTCCTGAAGGGGGGCCCTATCCGCCTGCTGGGCCACAGATGGAGAATAGCATAACAGGGCAACAAGGAAGACAGGCAGGGCTCCGAGAGCAGAGCAGCCAGGACCCCAGGGCCAGTATTTCATTCATTCATTCATTTATTCATTCACGCATGCACTAAATATTAACTGAGCCCTTGGTGTGCACCAGCTGATAGCAACTCAGCTTCCACTGTGTTTCAGCTGCTCTGAAAAGCACCTTACATGCATTATTTTATCTAATCTTCACATCAAACATGAGGTAGGTACTTTACTAGCCCATTTTACAGACAAAGAAACTGAGACATGGCGGGCAAGTAGCAGTTGGATTTGGAAGTTGGACCTTCCCAATGCAAAGCTCCTGTTCTTTCCATGGAGCCTCACGTCCTAGGGGCACCAGCCCAGGAGGCCGAGCTTCCCTGGAATCTTGTTCCTTAGCTGCGTGGCCTGGGACAGCCTTGGGCATCTCTGAGTCTCAGATCACAGACTTTCTGTAACTCCGAGGCCGGGGACAACTTCCCTGAGGACCAACATGCTCTCTCTCTCTGTCTGGCCAGGGTACCTGAGGCACCTAGGACACCCAAGGCACCCAGAGGCCCCAGCACTACCCCCTCTCGAAAGGTTTCTGGAGCTGACTTCTTTACAAGGCATTCTAAATGACATTGGTTCTCATCCTAAAATCAGGCCTCGGGGCTTGCCGAACAAAAGCCTCCTGACCTTCTTGACTTTGTCCTGTGGTCCCCCAATTTGCTGGGCTCCCTTCTGCCTCTTTAAAATTCGCAATTACCAATAATTCCCTTTGTTGCACCCAAATGCGAACCACCATATTAAATTATTAAATATAAGTGTTTCAGAAATATTTTATCTTGACATGTATCTCCGGAGTCAAATGACCCCAGGCAGTGTTCATAATTAATTTCATCAAAAGAGAAAAAAAAGTGCTGGCAAGGGACTCCCCGAATGACCTGTCCTGCAGAAATACAGCTGACACTCGGCTCACTTCTCCTTCCCTCCCCTTCCCGGGACTCTGGAGGGCAGGCAGGACTGCGGAGCTTCTCTATTCTCAGGATCCCAGAATTTCAGGCCTTGGGGGTTGGGGTAGGGGGCACGTGATCATTTTGGCCAACCCCGTCTTTTTCTGGTGGAAGAAATCTGCCCAGAGAGGAGCAGTGACCTGCCCGAGGTGGCAGAGCCAGAGGACAGCAGAGCTGGGCACACCGCCCACCCCTCTCTCCAGCTTGGAGTTCCCAGACCACTCCCTCCTCCAAGGTGCCCTCTGGGACCAGAGAGGTGCATTTAAAGGAGTGGGGAAGCAGAACTGCTTCTTCACATCAAGACTCCCCCGAAACAAAGGGCTTTTTTGTACACCTCCCCCACCTTGCTCGGAGAGAAAGAGAGATTAAGTTTGAGGAGTCACTTTCCAATCAGAAAGCTACCATTTAATTACAATGCGCAGGAAATTACAGAGTGAATGGGCAGACGGGCGATAAGGGACTGCCCCGCAGGATGACAGGCCTGAAATCCAACCACTTCATCATAGAGCTTTATCACAAGAGGCTGTCTGGAAGGCTGACAATCTGATTGTACTGTCAACTCAATTCATAATTAATATATTTATCAAATTAATTACTGAAAATATCTCCCTGGCGCTCGCCATAAAACAGTGGCTGGCTTCATGGCGGGCGGGCTTCGTTTTCTGCTAATAACCGTGCTGTCAGTTTAATGAGGGCAGGGAGCGGCCCCTGTTTTGCCTGCCTGACAGACAAATTGCCCTCTTACAGGGAATGATCCTTAGAATTTAAGAGAAGAAAAGAAATATGGCATTGTTTGGTGACAGCCGCAATCGCAGACTTGTCTCGGAAACTTTGCATCAATTCCCCCATACAAGAAAGGGAGGGTCGGGGTGCTTTTGGCAACTAAATAAATGCTTTATGAATTCCTGACTGATCCCTTCATCAGACCGGCCCCGGTGGAGCAGTTTCTGAGTCCTGAGTTAACCCCCAGCCTGGCCGGAATCTGCAGGTTGAAGTTTAGAGTTAGGGATTTAAAAGTAGAAGATTCTCGAGGGGTGGTTTTCTGGTAAGGAAGAAAAATCCATGTACCAAGGGTTCCCACTGAGATGAGTCGCTGGACCGTTTGCTCTCTGCGCAGAATGATAGTTTTCTTCCCTTCCCAGGGTGAAGAGTCAGGCCCTGAGAAGGGTTCTGAGTTCAAGTGTTTTCCAGCAGGAGCCCGAGCCCTGCGGGATTCTGAGGACCCCTTGCTGGACCCGAATCCAGCCCCTATCTTCGCTCTCTGGGCCGTGTTCCGCAGCTCCAGCACCTGGGCCCGCACTATCACTGGGCAAAGCTGGCTGGGGACACCTTGCCTGTTTTGCAGGAGCCCAGCTGCCCAGGTGAGAGGAGGCAGATAGGCCCAGGCCACGCTGAGAGCGGGGAGCTGTAGGAAGCCCACAGCTTGGCCAGAAGGGACGGCGATCCCGGGGCAGCCGCCTTCATGCCTCCAGAACTGAGGCCAGGCTCAGAGGCACCTTGGAGACCCCCCACGAGCAGCACAGTGGTCCCACCAGAGGGCTTCTTGGAAGAGGTAGCATCTCAGGAGCAAGGTAACAGAGGGAGGGCGCACTTGGAGAAACACATCCCTGAGGACATGCTTCCAATTGTCCTTTTCTTGTCTGCCGGGTGAGGCAGCCAGTTCAGACAGAGACCCAGGTCCCAGTGTGGGGAGGCCGGGGACTCATGTTGGGAAGAGAAGGTGCCTTAGTCAAATAAACCTCCTTATCTGTGTAAGCCCCCATGTGAGAAGTAGCCTGAGAAAATGCATTGCCCTCAGGCCTTTGAGGCCCATTTTTATTCCAGCCTTCCTGCTGCACCTCGTGAGTGTCAGGCCTTATGGGGGCTCAAGGCCTCTGACACAATTCGATGTGACCGGCCTTGAGCTATTCCTACCCTCTGCTCCACAGGCCTCCAAACGCCAGTCTATCCTGCTGCTTCCTCCCCAGCTTTCTTTGTCCACTCTGTGCGTTGCCTTCCCTCTCAGGGGTCCCCCGCCCTACGCCTCCCCTCACACGTTCCCCCAACCTCCCCTTTCCTCGGGGCTTCTCACCCCTGGAGGAAATCGCAATGGTCCTGAAGAGCAGAAAAAACAATCCCGTGCTTTTGTCAGAGGCCAGGGTGAGGGGACCTAAAAGCCCTGGTGGTGCCATACCCGTGCCTCTCCTCAAATCCTGAGGCTTCCAGAAAGCCCCAGCTCCCTTCCCCAGCAGCTTGGCCTGTCGCTGCCCTTCAGGATCAACGCCTCGGCCCTGTTCAGCCGCTGGCCAGCCTCTTGTCCAGAACCTGCCCTGAAACCTTGAGAGCTTCTGTCTCAACACGGAGCCGCTGAGTCCCCACGCATGTGTTGGCCTGACACCTTCGGTTACAGCTGCCTGGGAAGGCGATGCTTGTGGGTCTGGAGGGGACTGGTTGAGCCACACATGCTGGGAAGAGAAGATGTTTGAGTCAAATAAACCTTATCTGTGTAAGGCCCCATGTGAAAAGCAGTCTGAAAAAAAGAAAGAACTCCACCCATGGCCGGGTCTGGAGTCTCAATGACCACGGCTGCCCCGGCCAGCCTGGGCCAGTTGGGACCCCTGAGCTGCAGTTCCCGCTGGCCTGAGATGGTCTCTCTTCTTGTGTTCTGGGGAGGCATCCACACGTGTTCTCCTGTAACCCAAGTAGGGGAAGAAGACAAGGGCCCGAATGATAATCAGCGAATTAAACTGTCACATTAATACTTTCCTTCTGCCTCTTGGTACTCCTCTGACTTTGGGGCCCAGCAGTGGTTAATTACTCGGGCTGGTGGGGACTTTTCCGAGTCCCCCCCCATATTGACAGTTAAGGGGCAGAGCCCAGCTATCTCTGCCCGGGCTCCTGGCTTCGCGGTACAATGCAGGGAAGCCCTTTCTCCCCACCTCGGGATGGTTTTCACCTGCAAAGATTGCTTAATCTCTCTATCTGCTGCCATGGTTTAGAGCAGCCCCAATTCTTTATGTCCCGTGTTGGGTTTAATGTGAAAGCACCATGGATTTCTCACTGCATTAACTTTACAGTGCCATCCCCTCTAGAACCGAGCCAAACGGGCAGGACTTGTCTCTGTTTTATGGGATCCCAGTCACTGTACAAGAAAAACTGGCCGTTTAAAAGATAGTTAAACATAATATAAATTATCCACATCATTCCTACTAAAGGCCTTCTGAGAACGGGTTGCTGCACATCTCCTGCCCACCCCGCAGACCTGCTCCTTCCCTGACCACTGACTTGTGCCTGATGGCAGGGCGGGGAGGGCGCCCTCCCGCTGCCCCAGCCTGGGCTTCACCCAGTCCCGCAAGCTCTTTCAAAAAAAAATTTCCTGTCGATTTATGTACGTTATATGTCTAATAAATGACACCATGAAAATAAAGCATTCGTGCATTATACATTGATTAGAGACAACTAAATCCTTCAGCAATTTACAATTTCAAATTTAATACGACATCCTTCTTTTGAACCCTTCAGAAACTTAAAACAGGGAAAACACACGCAAAAAAAATAATCTTAAAGACGATTGACCACTTTAACATGATGCTATGTAGTCACACATCCTTGAACTTGACCCCACCTGCAGCAGTACAGGCAAACCTCGTTTTATTGCTCTTCGCAGGTATTACATTTTTCACAAATTGAGGGTTTGAGGCAGCCCTGGGTCGAGCAAGTCCATCGGCGCCATTTTCCCAGCAGCATTGACTCACTTGGTGTCTCTGTGTCACATTTTGGTACTTCTCACAATATTTCAAACTTTTTCATTATTATTATATTTCTATGGTGATCTGTGATCAGTGATTTTTGATGCTACTATTGTAGTTGTTTTGGGGCACCACCAACCTTGCCCATATAGGACGATGAACTTAACCGATAAATGTGTATGTTCTGACTGCTCCACTGACCTGCCGTTCCCCCATCTCTCTCTCTCTCCTTGGGCCTCCCTGTTCCCTGAGACACAACAGTATTGAAAGTAGGTGCATTAATAACTCTACAATGGGTTCTAGGTGTTCAAGTGAAAGGAAGAGTTGCACGTCTCTCACTTTAAATCAAAAGCTAGAAATGATTAAGCTTGGTGAAGATGGCAAACCAAAAACCAAGATAAGCCCAAAGTGAGGCTTCTCGTGCCAAACAGTTAGCCAAGTTGTGGATGCAAAGGACAAGTTCTTGAAGGAAATTAAAAGTGCTGCTCCAGTGAACACACGAATGAGAGGAAAGCAAAACAGCCTTATTGCTGATATGGAGAAAGTTTGAGTGGTCTGGATCGGAGATTAAACCAGCCACAAACATTCCCTTAAGTCAAAGCCTAATCCAGAGCAAAGTCCTAATTCTCTTCAATTCTGTGAAGGCTGAGAGAGGTGAGGAAGCTGCAGACGAAAAATCTGAATCATGAGGTTTAAGGAAAGAAACAGTCTCCATAACATCAAGGTGCAAGATGAAGCAGCGAGTGCTGATGTAGAAGCTGCAGCAAGTTATCCAGAAGGTTTAGCTAAGATTAATTAATGAAGGTGGCTGCACTGAACAGCATGTTTTCAATGCAGAAAAAATAACCTTCTATTGGAAGAAGATGCCATCTGGGACTCTCATAGCTGGAGAGGAGAAGTCAATGTCTGGCTTCAAAGCTTCAAAGGACAGGCTGACTCTCTTGTTAGGGGCTAATGCAGCTGGTGACTTGAAGTTGAAGCTAATGCTCATTTACCATTCCAAAAATCCTAGGGCCTTTCAGAATTATGCTAAATCTACTCTGCCTGTGCTCACAAATGGAACAACAAAGCCTGGATGATTGCACATCCGTTTACAACCTGGTTTACTGAGTACTTTAAGCCCACTGTTGAGACCTACTGCTCAGAAAAAAAGATTCCTTTCAAAATGTTACTGCTCATTGACAATGCACCTGGTGCATGCACCTCAAGAGCTCTGATGGAGATGTACAAAGAGATTCATGTTGTTTTCGTGCCTGCTAACACAACACCCATTCTGCAGCCCAAGGATCAAGGAGTAATTTTGACTTTCAAGACTTTATTTTTTATTTGGTTGTGCTGGGTCTTAGTTGCGGCTCGCGGGCTCCTTAGTTGTGACATGTGAACTCTTAGTTGCGGCATGCATATGGGATCTAGTTCCCTGACCAGGGATCGAACCCAGGTCCCCTGCATTGGGAGCACAGAGTCTTAACCACTGTGCCACCAGGAAAGTCCCTCAAGACTTATTATTTAAGAAATACATTTCATAAGGCTATAGCTGCCATAGATAGTGATTCTTCTGATGGACCTGAGTAAAGTAAATTGAAAGCCTTCTGGAAAGGATTCACCATTCTAGATGCCATTAAGAACATTCATTATTCATGGGAAGAGGTCAATAGCGACATTAACAGGAGTTTGGAAGAAGTTAATTCCAACCCTCACGGATGACTCTGAGGGGTTCAGGACTTCAGTGGAGGAAGTAACTGCAGATGTGGTGGAAACGGCAAGAGAACCAGAATTAGAAGGGGAGCCTGAAGATGTGAGTGAATTGCTGCAACCTCATGATTAAACTTGAACAGATGAGGAGTTGCTTCTCATGTATGAGCAAAGGAAGTGGTTTCTTGAGGTGGAATCTACTCCTGGCGAAGATGCTGTGAAGATTGTTGACATGACAACAAAGGATTTAGAATATTATGTAAATTTAGATGATAAAGCTGTGGAAGGTTTTGAGAGGACTGACTCCAATTTTGAAAGAAATTCTACCGTGGGTAAAATGCTATCAAACGGCATTGCAGGCTATGGAGAAATCGTTCATGAAAGGATGCGTCAAGAGATGCAGCAAACCTCACTGTTGTCTTAGTTTAAGAAACTGTCACAGTCCCCCCAGCCTTCAGCGGCCACCACGCTGGTCAGTCAGCAGCCGTCAGCATCGAGGCAAGACCCTCCACCAGCAAAAAGATTACAACTCGCTGAAGTCTCAGATGAAGGTTAGCATTATTTAGCAATAAAGTATTTTTTAATGAAGATACGTACAGTGTTTTTTTAGACATAATGCTGTTGCACACTTAATAGACTACAGTATAGTGTAAACAGAACTTTTATATGCACTAGGAAACCAAAAAATTTGTGTGACTCGCTTTATTGTGATATTCGCTTTATTGTTGTGGCCGGGAACCGAACACACAAAATCTCCAAGGTCTGCTGAATTAACATGATGGCATTTGAGAGCAAGAAGGAATGACACCTGTCCTGTCTGCTCTACGTGTGCAAGTAGCAGGCGTGCAGCTTGGAGGACGGGATGGAGGGGCAGTTCCAAAACAAATAGAATCTCTTTTGTGATCAAGTTCAGGGATATGGCATCATTCATGCATTTATTCATTCATTCAGTAAATAGTTTATCACCTGTTCTGTGCCCAGCTCTGGGCAAGGCATATGGCTGTAGACAAAATAAATTTCCTAAGTTGCCTTGAGCATATAGGTGCTTCAAAATCACCCAAGGAGCTTGTGAACGTGTGTATTTCTGGGCTCCATCCCCAGAGAGTGTTATATGGTAAGTCCTGGATGTTGCCCAGGAACCTGCTTTTTAAAAAATACCCCCAGGTGATTCTAATGCAGACCAAGATGATATGAAGACCAGGCTTTGAGAAACGCTGGCTTGATGGGAAATATGAAAAGGTAATAACTCAAGGAAAGGATGCCAGGAATTTCCCAGAGATGTCAGCGTCCTAGAATTCAAAGGGCTACTGTACGGAAGGGGCAGAACACAGGGCCTGTGTTTTCATGCAGCCATCCTCCTCCTTCTCCTCCTCCTCATCCAATTGAGTGAACTGGGAACAAAAGATTGTGCTGTCAAGGACCAGTTCCAGGTGGATCACATCCTGAGCGTTCCACCAACACTCAGGAAGTCCAAGACCCCTCTCAGGGCAGGGGGGTGTGTGGGCTTGCTGCCACATGTAGCATGTGTAGGGGGCTGGTGTGGGGGGGGAAGGGGATTCTGACAGCCAAGACAAAATGGCTGCCCAGGAAGAGACGAGAAGGAACTGAGGCAGCCTGGGAAAAGGTCTCCTTCAACTGGTCGGTCAGGGAAACACTGGGCTTCACAGCTACCGGATTGCAGGTGCTGAGACGCGGCTGGAGCAGAATCAAGGAGCCTGACCCGTGGTCCCTGTGTTCAGGGATCAAACTGCTTCTTCAGACACACACTCGATGCGTTGCCTGGTGACAGCACAAAGACAGAGATGGATCTGACAGGAAAGCAAAGGGAACCACAGGCCAGCGTATAGAATTGCCACCAGAGTCCTCGGTGGGCCAGAAAGGGAATAGTGTGGAAATTGTTCTGGGCTAACCTGTAGATGGGCCAAAAAGCATTGACTCAGAAGTTGAGAGCAACAAGCCCTCCAGACAGAGGTCAAACGATTGTGGGCAAAACCCTGGTCTAAGAGCGACAGCCTCTAACGCGCGTGTGAGTGACCTGGGGCAGGTCGCTGTCCTTCTCTGAGCTTCAGGTTCCTGGTTTGTAAAATAAGGGGGCTCAGCAAGATGTCTTCAAGGGTCCTCGGATCTCTGAAGCCTATAAAATTATTCTTATTTAGAAACAACATCCCACTGAACTTTGCCCTCCTTAAGGGCTTCTGGTCATTAAAGCCATAATATTTAAGAAAGTAAAGAGGAATAAAAAGTCTTAGGGGGTCACAAAATGCTAAAAATAAGATTAAAATGAAAGCCTGGCCTGCATCTGGAGCCCTGACTATGAGCTGAGATAAACTCCGGTACCCACAGCCCTGCAGTCCGCCCCATGTCGAGAACCCCATTCAGGTCGAATCCTTCTCATGACGGTAGGATTTTGTGTCGTGATTTAACCAATTTGCTTGGAGACAAGAGCAGAGCGAAGGGTGAGGCTGCTCCTCCACTGACGTCCATTCAGCTGGTTCTCAGATTTCTCTGTGGGCAATGATTCCGGAGAACAAGACTCAGCACCAGGAATCACACGGGGGTTCGGGATTGCGTGGACACCAGGCGAAGTTACCAGCTCGTCACTGTCAAGTGAGTTAATTGATAGACATGTCACATCCCAGCACCACAGTTGTTGCCTCTACCTTGAGCGATAGCTCAGCCCATCAGAGAAGGGAGCCCCCCCACAAAAGTGCACGTCCTTGACTCTACAAGGATGTATGTGCTGGATACCCCTGTCAAAGAACTGCCCAAAGAACTGGAAACACCAGAAACAAGGTTTGCATGCAGTCAAATAAGGACTCAAAGTGGGTGAAGGAAGAACTTTGTAAGTAAGGTATTACAGATATGTAAGTATTGATAATACTCCTGTATTGATCATGTAAATAGCAAAGTGACACGTGCAATGCCTGGCATGTAGCAGGGCCCAGAGAGTGAAAGTGTGGGGATTCTATTTCCTTTACGACCTCACAGCTCTTACAGAACATTACCCTTTCCCATGATGACATGGAGTCCACTTCACCTCTCTTTTCAACCTGGGTGGAACTTCGTGACCGCCTCAATGAATAGAATGTGCCAGAAGTAACCCTGCCTGACTTCCCAGGCTAGGTCATAAACGGTGATACGTCTTCTTTCTGGCTCTCCTGGAACGTGCACATTGTGATCTCTGAGCTGATATTACGAAATCTGGTGACCCAGAAGCCACCATGCTGGAGAGAGAGATGGTGTGGAGAAACCACAGAGAGAGAGAGAGAGCTGTCCAGGGAACTCCAGCTGCTCCATCCTCCTGCCAAATGGGTCCTCCTGGCCTGGGCACCAGCTGGTGGGTGAGGTGACTCCAGCCCCCAAGCTTCCAGCCGCCCCTGCTTTCGCCAAGTACAGCAGAGGCGAGCTCTGCCCTTGAGAAAAATCAGGGCTGTTGTTGTTTTTCAGATTGTGATGGTTTTGTATTGCAGCCTTCAACAGCTGGAAGAGGCTGCCATGGGGGCTGTCACTGGTCTGCATGGGAAATGCAAGGAGGGACTCAGGGTTGGAGGAAGGCGGGAGGGAGCCCACCTAGCAGGTATGTGGGAGAGACCCCAGATAATCAGAGCCTACCCTGGCCTATTTTTCCCAGCTCTAGCGGGCATAGGCCCATCTTAGAATGACCTAGGGCAACAGGACACAGAAAATACCGAGAAAGCTAGCTAGAGAGCTGGAAATAAGTTCCAAGACCCTTCCCATGCCTGCCCAAAGGAAAGGAGAGAGTAAGCCAAGTGCAAGCGTCCCTGTCCCAGAGCCCCCGCAGGCCATAGTGAGGTTCAACCAACAAGGGAAAATCCACCTATGGTAACAGCAGATGGTTCCGTTCCAAGCCCTTAGCCAGGATGGGCAAACTCCAGCCAGCGGGCTAAATCCAGCTGTCTGCCTGCGTTTGTAAATAAAGTTTTATTGGACCACGACCAAGGTCCTTTGTTTGCCTATCGTCTACAAGCGGCACTCAACAGCTGGGCTGGATGGTTGCGACAGACACCATCTGGCCCACAAAGCCTGAGATAGTCACTAGCTGACCTTTCTAGACAAAGGTTGCCGACCCCTGCCCTAAGCTATCAAAAGTGAAATCCTGATGCAAGATGCCCTGCCCTGGTGTGGTCTCTGCTCAGAAAGACCCTCTGGGGTCCACGCGTGCCATCCTATTTCACTCAGTCGTTCAATGCCCGTGAGCACCTCGTGCATGGCAGGCTCCCAGCTCCACCTTGGGAACAGAAAAACGAATAGATGCAGTCCTTGCCCTCTAAGCCATCACAGGGCTGTGCAAGGGACCGCCGCACATTCAGAGGATTATGGTGCCGAATGGTAAGAAGCAGAGGGAGGCCGTGCTGCGGAATTCTGGCAGCCTAGACGGAGGCAACCAATCCTGCTCGGGAGGGGAGGCCAGGGCAGTCTTCCGAGGAATGATGGTGTCAGTGGATCCTGAAGGATGAGTGGGCTACAGGGACAGGTGAGGATGGAGGGCATCTGCACAGAGGGGACGGTATGCGCAGAGGCAGACGGGGAAAGGGGCGGGGCATCTAGAAGGGAGGCGAAGGTGTGAGAGGCAGTGGCAGGAAGGTTAAGATGGCAGGTTATGGAGGGCAGGCAGGACCCGAGGGCAAGGCAGAGATGGCAGATGCCAGGAGCTACAGCTCTGCCCCCACAAAGGACCCTGACACGTACAAAGTCACTTAGAAGGGGAGAGGGTATGCACAGATCCCATGGGATGTGCCTACCTTCACTGAGACACAGAGGTTTCTATGGGGATCTGGTTTACTATCTTCACTGTAGCGCACCCAACCCAGGCCCCCGGCGCTCCCAGGCTCAGAGGGCAGGAGCAGCCAGGGTGGGCTGTCCATAGTGGGGAGGGCCACCCTTGCACACATCGGGGAACTTCCAGCCTGTGTGCTCTGCGCCCTGCCTGCCTTTGCAAGTTTCATCTCAGGCCAACTTTCAGGCAGGAAAGAAAGAATACTCACCAGGTAGATCACACACATGGGGGAAGGGAGACACAGCTACATGACATGTGTCATCTTCAGGGGACTGCAGGTGACTGGTGCCCTCGAAACCTCTCTCTGAAAACGCAGCTGGACACGTGTCCCAAGGAACAAGTGCGCCTTTGTTAGTGGGCCTGGCATTTGGGAATGAGCGGGGAACAGGCATTTCATCCTTGGCCGGAACACAGTAGATTTAAACTAGAGGGCAGCCCGGGGCCCCCAAACCCTTTTGTTTCTGTATAATACACTCTTCTAGAATTGTGTTGTCCACCCACTTTTCCTTAATTAGAAGCAGATAACTTTATTGCTGTTTTCATAATATTATGGCTACATACAGAGGTGTTTTATGAAAACAATCCTACTTACAAATCCTGCTCCCCACCACAACCCTGCTTATGCAATTATTATTATTGTTGTTGTTGTTATTTTATCCAAAGGATTAAGGGGGCTTTGAGTCACTGCTATGAAGAAGACAAACTCTGAAACGGAAAACCTTTCCTCAGGGTCAGTGGGGGGACCCAGCTTCCATGGCACCAACCTCGGGCTGGACTTGATTTGCCAGGTGTGCTTCCCTCTGCTGAGAGCCTTGCTTTTCCTGTATTAAGAAAACAGAGATGCCGGGAATTCCCTGCGGTCCATTGGTTAGGACTCGGCGCTTTCACCGCCGGTGCCCGGGTTCAAGCGCTGGTCAGGGAACTAAGATCCCACAATCTGCGCGGCACAGCCAAAAAAACAAAACAAAAGCAAAAAACACAGCGATGCCTGGGAATGGGATGAATGCTCAGCTTGGGTGCAAGTCCCAGCTCCTCCCTGACATTCCGGGTGATGTTGGGCAGCAAGTCCTTTCAACCTCGGTGGACCTCAGTTTTTTAATCTGCAGAACGGGAAGCTTGATGATCCTTCTACTAAGGACATCAAGCTCTTTTGCAAAATAAAGCAAATTAAATTAAATTAAACAGTAAAAGCCTATTAAAAACCTACCATCTTAATCCTCAGAGTTGAGAGGTATAAAACGTATACAAACCCGTGAAAGCTACAGTCCTCCTGCAGTTTCAGCTCTTAAAACGGTGTGTAATTGGGTCAAGGATCTATAGATGGCAGCCTCTTCTAAGATCTAAGGAAAAAATGCTTCCGTTGATCTATACTTTCTCAGCAAGTGTAATAGGGCCAGAAAGGAAACAGAAACCAAATAGTTATTTATCTTCAGAAGTCACATAAGTCTCCCATAGACCAACATGGCCATTGAGAATGTTTAATCTTAAAAATAAAAGGTATGTTTCTAAAGTATAATAGTTATTCGCCAATCGTAGTTTCACTAGGGGAAACATATTCTGCAAACAAGGATGTAGCTGGTGAAATCTTATCACCTAAATGTTTAATCTTGCGGCATAGACTCCGTGAAAGGAGGCAAATCTTCTTTGAGATCCTCTTCAAACAAATCTCCCCCACCATCCCACCCACATCTCCCCGCAGTGACCTCTTGGATGCCGCTCAGGGGTGAAACTTCATGTCAAAGGAATGGGGTCTTTTCTTTTGTGATGTTTCACGTCATTCTTGAATAATCCAGTTTGGGTCTTTCTTTAATTCCCATTTTGTAAGCTTCATGCAAGCAGCTGAAATTTATGTACAAAAGCCTATGCCATTTAAGGAGTTTGCCTTCACTGACAATCAAAGACTTTCTAATTAAAACAAAGAGATAGGAAGCAACCTCAGTGTCCATCAACAGATGAATGGATAAAGAAGATGTGGCACATATATACAATGGAATATTTCTCAGCCATAAAAAGAAATGAAATTGAGTTATTTGTTGTGAGGTGGATGGACCTAGAGTCTGTCATACAGAGTGAAGTAAGTCAGAAAGAGAAAAACAAATACCGTATGCTAACACATAGATATGGAATCTAAAAAAAAAAAAAAAAGGTTCTGAAGAACCTAGGGGCAGGACAGGAATAAAGACACAGATGTAGAGAATGGACTTGAGGACACTGGGAGGGGGAAGGGTAAGCTGGGACGAAGTGAGAGTGTGGCATGGACATATATACACTACCAAACGTAAAATAGATAGCTAGTGGGAAGCAGCTGCATAGCACAGGGAGATCAGCTCAGTGCTTTGTGACCACCTAGAGGGGTGGGATAGGGAGGGTGGGAGGGAGACGCAAGAGGGAGGAGATATGGGGATATATGTATACGTATAGCTGATTCACTTTGTTATAAAGCAAAAACTAACACACCATTGTAAAGCAATTATACTCCAATAAAGATGTTAAAAAAATAAAATAAAACAAAGAGATACTGTGTTTACATCATACAAAAATGTGTGAATGACAAGTATTAGGCTGAGCCATTACGAAATGGTTGGTCAAAAATCAGCAATTTTATATGATTCTGGGAGGGATAAATTGGGAGATTGAGATTGACATATACACACTATTATATATAAAATAGATAACTAACAAGGACCTACTGTATAGCAAAGGGAAGTCTACTCAATATTCTGTAATGGCCTATACGGGAAAAGAACCTAAAAAAGAGTGGATATATGTTTATAACTGATTCACTTTGCTGTACACCTGAAACTAATACAACATTGTAAATCAACTGTACTCCAATAAAAATTTTTAAAAAAATTTTTATGGTTCCACCTCTGTGCCAGCATTGGTGCCAAGCGCTTGTTGCATAACAGAGATCCAGACCGATGGGGCCCTGCCTTTGTAGGGTCCAGTGGGATAACAGTAGGGTCAGAGGAGCTGACCTAGGGAGGTGGGGAACCACTTCTCAGAGGACGTGATGGCCAAGTCGGGACATAAGTGAGGAGGGGTGTCTCCTGTGCAGGTGAAGCAGGGGGCAATGTTCTAGGCAGAGGGGATGGCAGGCCTGGAGGTGTGAGCTCAGCAGTCTGACATCCTGGAAGAAGCCCAGTGTGCCTGGATCAGGAAGGTGGGGAGAAGCCCAGGGCGGGAGGAGACGGAAAGCAGGCGATGGGTAGGGAGGGAAGGGCCTTCCAAGCCGCAAGGGAGAGGGCGTGCTCCGTCCCGAGGGCGATGGGGAGCCGCTCGAGGCTCTGAAACTGACAAACAGCAAGATCAGATTGGCCATTTAGGGAAAAAAATCCCTCTGCCGTTAATGTAGAGAATGAATTAAGTAGAGTAAGAACTGGGGCAAGCTCTCACCAGCTGAGGTGAGAGGTGGGGATGGCTGGTCTAGGGAGGTGCCACTGAGAGCTAAACAGACGGAACGGAGACTGTTTTCGAGATGGACTCTCAGGATTTAGCAGTTAATGGATATGCAGAGAGAGAGGAATCTGTCACGGGTGATGTCCACTCATATGAGAGCACAGGGGGAGGACAGGTTTAGGGAGGAGATGCTGAGTTCGCCATAAGACACGGTGGTGTGGGTCCTCTGGGGTCCTCTGAGGGGGCTTGGGAGGCAGCAGCTGCATCCTGTGATCTGATGCTCAGTGGGGTGGTCTCAGCAGGAGTCAGCACCAAGCTTGGGGCTGGACGAGGCTGTTGAAGGATAATGCTCGGGGCTCGGTCCCCCCGCTTTTAATAGGCATGGGAATCACGTGAGCTTCCATTACGTTGAGCGTTCACGGGCTCCATCTCAGCCGTGCTAACTAGAATCTCAGGGGCGGTTGCTGAGAATCTGAGTCTCTAACCAGCTCCCTAGGAGACCGATGGCAATACTCTGGGACCAAAGTTGTAGGAACCCTCCTGGTGCTACGGAGGCAGAACGTAATAATAAGAACATCAGAGGAAACTGTAAAATTCTATTTCTTAGGAAAATAAATAACCAACATTAGTGAGGGTGGCTTTCATATATGGCTGTCGAGACAGGTATTGGACTTGTAAATCTAAAGACCTGAAATGATCATGAAAATATTAGGGAAGGAAAACTCAGAAACTAGCGTGGACTGGCTCTGAATTCATGTCTTCCTACCAAAATGCCCTCCCAACCGGTATTCTAATATTCAGTGAAACTTTCGTCCTAAAGAGCATTTATGATGGAAACCCAAGCTAGGCAGTTTAAACATACACAATACGCCGAAGAGAATCGAACTGACCATAACAGGGGAGAAATAGATTAAATACGGTTGTCTTGATATTCAGAGGAAGCTTAAGAAAACATCAGAGTTCCTTACGTAGTCAAACGTGTCAATATGCCCTCATTGGCTGAGCCTCACCCAAAAGGCTCAGATCAGGGAGAATATTCATCTCTCGCCTGCCCCCAACACGCCCATGGTGCTTTGTTTTTACCTCTATTAGAGCGCACAGCTCAGCCGGCCTGGGATATAAGTTATTTATGTCCTCGTCTGCTGGCCCACCACACCGTGCACCCCTTCAGGGCAGGGACCTCATCTTCATTACACCACGCCTGGCACCCTGGCTGGCACAGAATGACATTCAGTCCTTCTTTGCTAACTTGAGCTTTCATCAAGCAACAGAGCTTCCCAATCCTTGTCTGTAGTTGCAGAGTTTCTGTTTATGGCAAAGGTGGATTTGGAATTCTCTCCACGATCTCTTAACATTGAAATGATTTTAAACCAACCTTTAAACCGTTTTAGGAAAAGGAAGAAGGCACAACAAGAGCAAAGGCAGGACGATAGATTGTCTTGACACCCAGAACTGTGTTGCATGACAAAGCCTGTGTTGAAAGGAAGCGATTCCTGTGCAGCCCACTAATTTGGGATTCACTGGCGCACCCGCACTGGCACTGCGCTCTTCTGATAAGCTGCAAAATCTAAAACTCCTTATTAAATGTCAGATAAATTGGCTAGCCTGGGGCGAAGAAGGCATGGGCGGTGTGTGCTCCAGTCCGGTCCCCTGTAATTGATGGGCTCTGAATAAGCAGAACCAATCCAGGCTGATTGTGGATGAAATGACTACAGCCAGCAAAGTTCAAATAAGAAATATGTGAACTTTAAAGTACTTGAACAGAAATCAAGACAGTGAGTTTTTATAAAAATCTTTACTAGCTCAAACCACTGCGGCTCAGAATGACCTTGATCCTTGGGTTGAGTAGCTGGTGGTGCAGGGAACGTGTGCACCGTGTATCAGGCTCTGAGCCATGGGAGAAGCGCGGTGGGAGGGAGAATTTGCCAGATGCAGTGCTCCCAGCCCCCGCGTCGGTGTCTGCGTGGGCAAAGCAGACAGCGACTTGGAGATGTTAACTGCTCTCCACTGCTCCACCTGAGCAGATTTTCTTCCTCTTTTGCTGGGTGCTGGATGGGGTTTTACACATTCCCTTGCCCTTTGGATAATGCAGTCAGGACTCTGGGCTGCCATCCCAGCTTCTTGTCTATGCCCGGACACAAGCAGGGCGTTTGGGGAAGCCCCCAGACCCGGTATCAGCTGAACTTGCAACAGTGCTTCACACAGCACTGCAGAGCCCGACAATGCTTTTTAGGGCAGCACCTCTTGTGTTAAACCCTTCGTAGGTGTTTTTCCCCCCACCCAAGCCTTCCCCCACCCCATCCCCAAGAGGAAGCACCCTTACACCCCTTTCACATATGAGGAAGTGGAAGGTTCTGAAGGTCTTAAGCTATGAAAAGATAGAGCGGATTTCCAGCTGCATCTGTTGGGCCCCGATCCCCTGCTCTTTCTACCACACCAAGCCTGTGTCCCTTTGTGACAAATGAAACGAACACCCTTCTGTCTTATTCTAAATGGGATCCTCCTTTTCACCTTCACAGATCTCCCAGCTATTTTGTGAGAGCACCAGATACAAACACCTCCTAGAATAACAACACCATACTCTAACTTCTCAGACACCCCAGAGTGGTAGAGTTGGTCCTTCCCACAAAGAATGTAGGCGAGGGGGGAAAAGACCACGGTTCATTTTATCCCAAAGGACTGGACAGGTGGATACAAGAAATGTAGCTAAGGGGAGAGCCTGCTTCCACCTGAGGGTTAGGGAAGAGGACAATCAAGAGTACTTCATGGAGGAGGTGGCCCTTGTAGGATGGTTGGGATTAGGATTTGTAGATGGAATAGAATAAGAACCCTTATTACTTTTGCCATCTGCAATAATGTAGATGGACTTGGAGAGCATTATGCTAAGTGAAATATGTCAGACGGAGAAAGATAAATATTGTATGATATGGCTTTTATGTGGAATCTAAAAAATACAACAAACTAGTGAATATAACATAAAAGAAGCAGACTCACAGATATAGAGAACAAACTATTGGTTACCAGTAGGGAGAGGGAAAGGGGGAGGGGCAACATACGGGTGGGGGATTGGGAGGCACAAACTACTGGATGTAAGACAGGTTCAAGGATGTATTGTACAACACGGGGCACAGAGCCAATATTTTGTAATAACTGTAAATGGAAAGTAACCTTTACAAATTGTATAAAAATAAAAAATTAATTTAAAAAGATTTTTTAAAAAGAACTCTTATTACATGTCATGCTCTGTCTTCTAAATGCCATACATGTATTAGCACTTCTGTTCCTCAAAACAGCCTTACTAGGTTTTATTGTTACCTCCATTTCATAGATGAGAAAACTGAGGCACAGAGAGTTAAAGTAAATTACCCAAAGACACACAGTGGTAGAAGCGAGACTCAACCCCAGGCAGTCTGGCTCCAGTGCTCGTGATTTTGCCCACCGTGCGAGGCTGCCTCTGTCTGAGGGAAGTGGACCATTCGAGCAAAGGCAGAGTGATCTGGAAAGGAAGGGGAGTGTGTGGGAAGACCTGGCCGTCCTGTTAGACGGTGGCATGTGCTGCGTGAAGGTCAAACAGAGGTTGAAAGGTGCGATGTACATGGAGTTGGTGACCATTCCTTCATCAAATCAGTGCTCACTGCGCATCTCCTTGGCACCGGGGACTCCAGTGGGCACTGGGAGACACAGTCACAAACCAGTGTTTCAAAAACAGCGTGAGAACAAACGGATGGACACCAAGGGGGGACAGTGGCGGGGGGGGGGGTGTGATGATTTGGGAGATTGGAATTGACATGTATACACTGATGTGTATAAAATGGATAACTAATAAGAACCTGCTGTATAAAAAAATAGATAAAATTCAAAAATTCAAAAAAAAAAAAAGCATGAGTACAAATGTCTAGATTAGTCTGGAAAGGGATTAGCTTTCCAGACTAATCTAGACATTTCACACTTACCCTTTGCTTATGGCTACCTAAAGCCACGGATATCAAAAGCAAAATCATGTATCTCATAGTAAAGATTCAGAAACTACTTGAGGTGGGAGGGACATGAGGAGGGGTGAGGGGTAAAATACAGGATACCCAGTTAAATTTGAATTGCAGATAAACAACAGAAAATTTTTTAATATAATTGTGTCCCAGATGTTGCATGGGGCAAACAGATGCTAAAAAATTCTTCGTTGTTTATCTGAAATTCGGGTTTAACTTGGTGTCTGCTATTTTTATTTGCTACATCTGGCAACTCTAAACCTGAGTGATCTTTTCACGGAGCTGCCCCATTTTACAGATGGGCCAACCGCCTTCCACGTCCCCAGCTAGAGGGACCAGGATGCAGGGACAAGCTTGCAGATGACCAAGTCCAGCCATCCAGCCTCAGCGTGTTCCAGACGCCTTCCAATCCCAACGGGTTAATTATCCCTTTGGGTCAGCAGCAGTGTGGCAATAGAGCAGTTCTTAATTGTGGTGGGAAAAGTAAGAATTTTGATAATGAAATTTCCCCAGGAGTCAGAATTGCTCTGACCGTGGACTCAAAGACCAAAGCCGCAATAGAAAGCAGGTTAGCCCCCAGGATTCGCCCCGCCCCTCCCCCAGGTGTACTGTGACCGGCGTGGCTGCGTTTGGTGAAACGCTTCAGGGAAAATCACAAAGTCATATCAGCCACAGCTTAGGGGAAATCAAATTTTCCCTTCAGAGCAACATCTCAGGAGACCGTGGCCAACTTCAAGGTGCCTTTATCTGAATACATTCCATTAGGAAAGGAGCAGGAAGAAGCACTGGCCTTTCAAGGTAACTCAATCAGGCTCTGTGGCGTTCACAGGGGTATCGGTTACCATAAGCCTCTAGGGGCAGCAAGGAGATTAAGACGCGGATTACCTGCCACTTACTATGTGTCACCAAGGAAAGAGCTGCTTCGGCTACAAGCCCTGCTTAATCGGGTCCCAGCAGGCTTTTCTCAAAAGGATGGCTGACAGCATTTCTAAGCACGTTTTAAACTGCCCATCATATCCGTGATGGAAACTCACCAACAGAGAGTGACAGCAATGTCAACAGTGGCCATTAAGGGAATTTCTGACAGGTGGCCCTTTGTGAAATGATGAGGAGTGTGGCCAGGGAGGTGCTGGGCGTGCGATGGAACCTCGGGACCCACTTACATGCGCCCTTACAGCCAGCGTCTTCAGGCATGTTTCAGCTTTACATTATCCGCCTCCATCGGTGTGTGCATTTGGCCAAGACGACACGGCTGTCAAGACAGACATAGCGGGTCTGACACCATCCCTGGTGACAGAGGAAACCAGCAGAAGTCCCCGCTCTGAATCTGGGCAGCCAGACCGAGGCAGGTTTTCCTCTCCAGGGATAGCCCCGTGTGAAAGCCACGAAGCATGGTGGCCTGGAAAGAGGGTTGGGTCCCAAGCCATTCTACAGTTGACACGAGCAGTCAGCAAACTATGATACGTGGGCCAAATCCAGACTACCAGCTATTTTTATAAAGTTTTGTTGGAAGAACAGCTACACATCATTTACAGGATGTGCTTTCATATTATTACGGCAGAGTTGAGTAGTTACTGTATGGCTCACAAAGCTTAAAATTCTCATTATCCAGCCTTCACAGAAAAATGGCTGAGCTCTGGTCTACACCATTCCTTCAAAGAGATCTCACAGCCTTGCTTCACCTCAGATCTGTGCTGGGGTGAAGGGGTTGGAGATCATGTCTTGACACATTCTATTGAATAAATTCCAAGATGCTGAAGGAGTAATTATTGAAGAGAAAAGCTTACTGAAGCCCAATAGCTAAGAATCGCAGGTGTAGTCATCCCAACTGAGTTCTCTCCACAAAGAATTTCAAATTGACCAAAAGAGACAGAATACCCACTTTTGATGATTTTCCTAAAGCGGAATGCAGATCAGGATCGGAAATCTCAGGTGGCTTCCCACCGCCGAGGGGAGTTAGGAGGGGCCAGCTTCTGACCTTGACCTTGACACAACACGCGCCCAGACCCCCTTCCATCCTTACCTGCCGCACTGTCATGGTATTGTGCTGTTATTACTCATTCTGAACCTGTTTCAGGCCTGTCACATGCAAGAAGTTCAACACCAAGACGGTCAGGCCAACATCTCTCTGCACCTTTGGCTCTGCACCCAAGTGGAACAACTAGATATTCCATGAACACAAGCCGTTCTCGTGCTGTACCCTCCACACAACTGTCCTTTCCTCCATCTGTACTTGCTGACCACACCTGTGCTGCAGGGCTCTTCTCCAGCGTATCCATGAAATCTTTCTTCATGCCTCCAGTCAGATGGTTCTTCTCACTCCCTGGGCCTTCAAAGCAATTCTCCCAAACATCTCAGGTGGGACTGATCAAATGCTACCTGACCTTGGCATTATCTGTAACCAGGGAACCAAGGCATTCACATATTAATGGTCTCCACTATACCCGAGTAATACCAAGGTGCAGGGGTGGGCGTGGTGAGGAAGAAGGTAATGCACTGTGGAAACTCTAGCTACGACCCCGGGATCCCTTTCAAATTAAGTGCCCGCAGGGAAAGTTGGTGGGTCCTTAGACAGAGACTCTTGTCTCTATGGCTAGGGCTGTGCCCGGAAAAAGGAGTGTGGATCTTCAGGGGTCAGAGCCAGGAGGAAAAGCCCGACAAAGAAGGTGGAGGCTTTGTGGGGTCTCCAGGCCTGGGTGAAGCTCTGCCTCATGAATGACCAGCCACTAGGCAGGGAGGGAAGTCCTCTTCCGCACCATCTGCATGGGTGGGGGGAGAGGACCGTTCCCCAGCACCACCTCATCCATCCCTCCCTCACGTCGAGGAGGGAGCAGAGTGTCAGGTCACCTGCTAAGTCTGCAAACATTGACTGCACACCTATTGCGCGCCAGGCGCCGGGGGAGGCGGGGAGCGAGACAAGGCAGCTGCCTTCACAGCGCCTACGCTCTGACCCCTACCCAGGCCCGGGACACACGGGATCCCGGAGGTTCTCCAGGTGAGCAGGAGCCACAGAGCCTTCCCTCTCCACCCAGAGAGGCTCCGGGATGCGCTGCCCAGCAGCTGCCCAGGACTGTCCGGGGCCTGAGAGGGACAAAGGTCACTTATCGCCTCATCTGAACGGGCCTCCCCCGCCCACCTTGAGGGCATCTTTCCTCTGTGTCGGAGGAGTTTTCAGAGAGTGCCATTGGAATCTGGGAGGGGAGAGGCCGTTGGGAAACACATCCCCCTAGCGCTCTTATGATGCCGCAGAGAAGAGGCGAAGGTGGGAACCTCGGGTCTCCCCACCCTTTCTGGGTTTCAACCTGGCCCCAGGTGGTAGAACAGCTTAATCGCCCTCAGGGCTGCCTCGGGGTTTGGGGGAGGCCTGAGGAGGTGGCCCAATGGCCGCAGAGTTCAGACTAACTCAGGTGTCAGGGTCAGTGCACCTAAGGGCTCTGCACCACGGCGCAGAGGAGGAAACTGGGCTCAGCCTTGATAAGGGATCTGCCCAGATGGCTAGTGGAGGGCTCAGCCCAGCCCCTGGCTCCCAGGACAGTGGTCCCTGCACCCAGTGACTGCTCTAGGGCCTCTGGTTGGGGGTCAGATGGATCCGCCTCTGTACTGGGTGACTCACCCACCTGGGCTGCCCTGCTGGCCTCTGGCTGGGAGGGAGGTTCACGGGGAAGGAGAGCCTCAGGGGCTTTGCCACAAACACTCCAAGACTGTGAATGCCGCTAGCTGCCCATAAGCCCGTCTAAGGCCAGAGCAGGTCCCATTCACTTCAGGATCCCCAGACCCTGGCACAATGCCTGACCCTCTGTGAGCGCTCCAAGCCCTGGGGGAATGAGCCTCTGTCCCGGCTCCCGCCCCCTGCCCCCCAAGAGGGCTCCTCTTGCCCTAGACGTGGACCCTCTTCCTCTCCTTCCCTCTGGGCTCACACAAATGGCAATGGGGCTGCCCTCCACTGGACGAAGGAAGATGGTTTCCCCCATCCATCTGGGAAATCCTTTAAAAATATGATTCTTTGTCTCTCCAGTGACCACAAATTAGGGTTAGGCCTGGGGTCTGACTTTCTAAGTACCACCTGGTTGGAGAGGCCAGGCAGGTAAGACCGGCCGCCCCGTGCCCTTCTCTCTATGCTTGTCCCGTCTCCCACCACCTGAGGAATTTCCGGCATGGTGAACACCCGGGCATCAGCACTCATGCGGCCGCGCGGATGGTGAGTCACAGGCAGGAGTGGAAGAGGGGGTCGGGCCTCCCTAAAGGGGATCTGTAAGGTAGTCAGACCTCTCTCTCTCGATCTTGACTCCTGCAGACACTAAGCCCCCCACCGCGCCACTGAGAGTCCTCACAGACTTGGACCTGGAGCCTCTAGCGCCCTGGCCTTTGCTGTGATGCAAACGGACTTCACCTGCCACTGCCTCCGCTTCCCATGGAGGAGACTTGTCTGAGCAGAATCAAAACCCAGCGGAGGTCAGTTCATTACCGTGCTCTGAGTTCCCCAGCGACCTTTCCAAATGCCAGCCCCTGCGGATGCTCGTGCCCGAGGTCGGCGCCTTGCAAGGGTCACCTGTGAGAGGCTGTGCAGAGCGGGGAGGGGAGCCCTCAGCACCCCCGGCTCTCCCCACCCCCTGAGCCTTATCCCACCCAACAGCCGGCTCAGGGTGCCGGCTCCCCCACCAGGTGCTCCAAATCGCCACCGGGGATCTATCCCGGGAGCAGCCAGTAGGCAAGTGCCCTGCAGCAGGTCCTGAAGCCACCAGACTCGCCCGGCCTCTGCGCCCAGCCGGTGCCACCCCCCTGCCCGGACCCGCAGTCTCTCTCCGATCTCCGACCCCGAGGACCACGCAGGGCTCTCCGTGTCACCGGGAAGTGGAGAGCAATTTGTTTCTACCAAACACGGTTTCTATCGCCCCTTTCCTACCCCGTTGGCTCCTGTGCTAAAGTCGGTCTTTCACTGGAACTGCCGTGGCCTCCCCAGCACCGCAGAGTATCGGCCCCTTTCTCCCTCCTCCCGTTGCTCTCCTCTCTCTCAATTTCTCCTTTTTTCTGCCTGGCACAGGTAACTGTGAGACGGTGAGGGAATGCCCTGGAGGATTCAGTTCCAAACGCTCCCCTGCAGTTCTCAGAAGGGCACAAAGAATCGCGGTGAATGTCACACTGAGTCCCTCCAGCTGCACCTGCTGGCCGCCCGGGCCCCTCTGGTTCACTGGGGGGTCACCGAGTGCTCGCGGAGTCTCCGATGGCCGGGAGAGCTACTATGTTTTCAGTTCACAGTGAGATTAAATCTACAACGTTTGACCCGTCTAATTTATTGTGTGGCTGACAGAGCAAGGAAAGCCCATAGGAAGAGCTGGATGCATTTCTCCCCCTTAAACAAAACACACCATGGAATTTGCAGGAAGCCGTCAGCAGCTCGACGTTTCATTCCAGGCCTGGAAGCGAAAAAGGGTTGTAATGAGCATTGGATTCCACAGCCTGGGCAAGAGTCAAGCAGACCTATCATTGTTTTTTACGAACTATAGACTCGGGTTGATCAGCGCTGGTAACATGAGGCCCCGATGGTTTGAGCACAAGCTCAGGGCTGCCAACCCCGTCCGAGGTCAGACCCTTATCAAGATCTGCCCAGAATTGGCTGCACCCTTCAACGCCCTTCTTGCCTCCTACTGCCTTGTCCACCTTCGGGCCGAGGCTGTTCCTCCATCCCCCAAAGCCTTGCCAGTTCTCTCCTTCTCCATCCTGGGGACCAAGGAGCCCCCTCCCAGCCATAGAAAACACGCTCACATGTGGTATCCAGGTTTGAGAAATTAAATTTCACTTCCATTCCTACCTGTTGAATATCTCCTAGTGGGAGGCTTGTTCCTGGTTCTCTAGTGACCATCACTGTGGATTCTAGAACTGCTTTGTCAGTGGCAGAGCATCTTTTTTTTTCTTTTTTTTAATGAATCATAAGCGGGACTCCAATAAACCAAATAGATTCTGGCCAAGTTGCTCAGCCTGGGGCGTGGGCGGGGGCCTGGACTTGGTCCCATCAGCGCAGGCCCAGCCCTCAGGGATGCTGAGACATCGCCGTGGACCTCAGTGGAGATGCTTGGGCAGCAGAGAGAGACAGAGGCGCTGATAGCCAGAGGAGAGCAACGGGAGCACGAAGGGCTGGGTGGCACTTGCTTCTGCCGGACAAGGGGGTCAAAAGGAAAGGTCCGGCAAAGGTCTGGGCAGAGCTGCCCTGAGCCCAGGCTGGGCAGGAGGGGTGTTCAGGGCTGCGGGCAGCGTGAACGCACACGGGAGGCCTGAGCACGCCCAGAGCAGTGCAGGTCTCCTTTGGCGTGTGGGAGAGAGGTTGCCAGGAGACCAGACCGTAGTCTGGGTCAGGTTGGGAAGGCCCGGACCTGTTTCCAGAGATCACCACGAAGTTCTCTGAGCAAGTGGGAAGCACTGAGAGCTGTGGTTTAGAAAGACAGGCCTGGCAGCAGTGGGACAAAGTGTGAGGCGGTGAGCATTCAGGCCGGAGCCCAGCGAGGACGAGGGGGCTGAAAGCCAGAGGAGGCGGGAAGAACAGATGCGGGGCGGGGCCTGAAAGGGAGAGAGGGCCTGGTCCCCAGTGTGTGAGAGACAAGGAGGAATAGGGGACAGGAGTCAGCTCTCTGCTGGGGCAGAGGATCTGTGCTGCTGCTTATCGAGAGAAAACAGGAGCAGAGCCGAAGGATGGAGACGGCGAGTTCAGGGAGGGCAGACCAGCGGCACCAGGGTGATGGTGTCAGCAGCTCCTCTTTGTTGAGAATTGGCCGAGAGACTCTGCAAAGCACTTTGTTTTGTCTTATTTGACCCACAAAACAACAAGGTAAGGAGGACGTTGTTTTCCCTTCTCTTTTACGGATGAGGCCACTAAGGCTCAGAGAGGTGAAGGCATTTGCCCTAGATCACACAGCTAAAAGCAATGGAGGCAGGCTCTGCATCTACATCGTCTGACTCCAGGGCCTGGCTTCTTAGCTACGACCCTACATTACCGGTAGAAACGTAAAGACGTGGACCCAGAGTGAGGGAAATGGGGTCCGGGGTCCTCTTGTCGGGATGCCATCAAGACTCCAAGAGCAGGGTGTTGTTCACAAAGGTGAATGAGGGATAGGAGGTGTCTCAGGTCCAGACCCCAATGCGGCTACATCAAATCCTCTACCTGCCTCGGAGTTCCAGGCCCGGCAAGGAGGTCCCTGTAACACTGAAGAGTCTTGAACTACAGGCCCAGGAACTATAGCTCTGCCAAGATACATGTGCCCCGTGGGACCAGGATGTGCATTTCAGCTCAGGCTGGGGCAGCGCTAGTTATTAATTATAACACATCAATTATGACATTTGAGGAGAGCTCAAAAAGGAGGATGGCAACCCTCTCCCAAGGCCATCTCTTGTCTTGTATTTCTCACTTGAAGCCGTGGCTAAGGCATGGCATTAAGGGCACATCATTCCTCGCGCTGGTTGGCATCTGGATGGGCTGAGAGAACCACGCCATCGCTAGTCCGACTTGAGAACACTGACCTTTGAACAAGAGAAGCTAAAATGTATCGAGGTATATACACAGCAAGGAGTCCAGGGAAATGTGCCTTCTAATGAGAGGGGATGACCCAAAGAAGAGCCAAAACTGGGCAAAAATTTTAGCCACAAAACTGTGAAGCAGATTGGGCTTGTGTTTTGTGTAGAAAGAAAAAGCTTGTGTTTTCAATAATTAGCCCAAAGTGAAGGAAGTAAAAGAATCGAGAAGGCGGTGCTACTGCCCACTCTTATTTGACCAGTTTTTTTTCCCCGACCAGTTTGGCCAGTGTATCATTGAAGGGCTGGAGGAGGGGATGCTGGTGTTTCCAGAGAGGGATTTCTAACTCCCACCTCAGCTCCCCAGAGGCAGGTAAGAATAAATTTAGCAGGAGAGTCTGCAGTGTGTTCCTTCTGGCATGGCAGCATGATATTAACAGCTAACATTCTGGGGGCACTAATTATGTAGCGTTCAAATGCGTATTAATGGATTAACTCATTTAATCCCTGCCACCATCCTGTGGAGACAATATAGTTACCACCACCATCTGACAGGAGGGTCGAGGCAGGATGGACCTGCCCAGTGTCCCCAAACTAGGTTGCTAGAGCCAGGAATTGAGCCCAGGAGGTCAAACTCCAGAGTCTGTTTCTGACCCTCTGCCATACTGCTCAAATTTTAGGAAGTGTAAGAACCACCTGATGTATATACCCAAGAGATTTGAAAATGTTTGTCCTCACTAAAACTTGTACATGAAGGTTCATAGCAGCATTATTCATGGTAGCCAAAAAGTGGAAACAAAGCAGATGTCTACCTACTTATAAATGGATAAAATGTGGTATATCCATACGAGGGAATATTATTCACCCATGAAAAGGAATGAAGTGTTGACACTTCACTGCTACAATGCGGATGAACCTTGAAAACATTATGCTAAGGGAAAGAAGTCAGACCAAGAGACCACATACTGAATGCTTCCATTCATAAGAAATGTCCAGAATAGGCAAATCCACAAAAGTAGCTTAGTTGTTTCCCGTTGCTGGGGAAGGGGGAATTGAGAGTGACTGTAATAGGTATGGGTTGCTTTGCAGAGTGAGAGGAATGCTCTGGCATTAGTGGTGATGGTTGCCCAGCACTGGGAACATACTAAAAAAGATCACTAAGTGGTATACTTTCAAATAGTGAATTTTACGTTATACGAATTATATCTCAATTTTAAAAATTGCCTCCCCCCAAAACTCCATCCCATTTGATATATCACTGAGAACACTTTGAGCTTTGCCCTTGGCTGGTCCCTGGGTTACAAGATGGGCACCCCAGTTCCAGGCATCACACAGACACAACAGCATTTAGTGGAAGGAGAGAGGAGTGTTTCAAAGAACAAGGAAACCCTTCCACCAGCACCTGTCCTGGCACATCTCCTTGGTCAATACTGGGCTCCTGCCCTCTGCTAAACCTGTCACTGGCAGGGAGATGAGGGGCTTCTTGATCTGTTCAGACCAATCAGGATTTGCCCCTGAGTTTCGTCAGGGAGGGGTGGACCCCTGAACAAAACAGGATTAGGTCAGAAGAAAGAAGGGCGATGGCCGTTTGCAGTCACTGAGCAGTGTCTGGTACCCCTGGTGCTCGTTAGCACACAGATTCCCAGGGCCTGGCCCCCGAGCTTCTGATTGGGCAGGTTTGTCATGGGTTTCAGAACCCTGCGTTTGACACGAGCCCCTCAGACGCCTCTGATGGGGGTGTCCCCAGGCCACACTCTGAGAAACATTGTTCAGTGAGGTCTGAAAACACACTCCAGCTTTCCGGTTACCCCAGGTCTTCAAATAATCCCACTGCCTCCATCCTGTCTCCCCGCACACCCTCTAGAAAAAGCTCTTCAAAAAATGAAGGAAAGAAGGAAAGGGTGGGGGCGAAAAGAAAAGAGGAAGATGAGAGACATCACCATTTCCTCAGCTTCTATCCTGTGCCTTTACACACATTCCACAATGTCACTGCAAGGCAGCTATTACTCTGCCCATTTCATAGATGTGGAGACTGAGGCTAAGAATATCGACAACTTTGCCCAAGGCCACGTGAAAGTGGAGGACCAGGAATTCAGACCCGGGGTCTGGGTCTGCATCTGTAGGTGCTGCCAACAGACCCTCCTCCCTACCAGACACACGGACCAATAGACCAGAGGATGGTCAGGACCCAATGAGTGGAGCTTCTGGAGTAAATGCAAATAAGCTTGGTTAAAAAGTGATCATCTCTTAGCAAAGACTGTTCAGGACTCCTACCTAGAATATAAGGTCTTTCATTTTTTCATATCAAAAAAAAGGAAAATTGCTCATTCTCCCAATATTAAAATTGTGCACCTATACCCTTTGACCTTTTCTGCTTTATTAGTACATTTTCTCTGCACTTGGCTTTGATGTTACTAAAAAGATGAGCCTAGTGCAGTCACTCCCTGTGGATTTATGCTGAAAAGATGAGCATTTAGAACACACCACTTCCGTTTGTGTAGAGCTAGATGTCGTGTTCTCCAGACCTGTGAAAGGGCAGAATCGTGGGGAAGCTTCTATTCACAGTCACAAAAATGGGTCAAAAAACACTTCACAGAAGAGACACATTGACACAGAGCTGCTACCTGGGAAAGGCTTTCACCTGGAACCAGGTCATTCCTCTTTTCAATCAGAAGCACTTATGTTTTCCTCTGTCCAAGTCTCTCTTTCCTATGGATCCAAACCTCTTGAGACTAGGGTTTTAGGAGAAATAGAAATCTGAATTTGAACGTAAATGTCAACTCTGCAGCACAATTTCCCTTGAGAGTTTCCCAGGACTGTTCCTAAGGGAAGAATTCTGAAACCTCCTGCCTTCCCCACTCCTATGGGAGACTTGTGGTTCTTAGAAGGTCAGAACTGTCTGGCCACAAGGAAGACACATTGGAAGGTTTTGGGGTAGGCGCATTTGGGCATGTTAGCCTTCTCCAGGGAAAGCTGTCATCTTGGGCTGGGACTCTGAAATGCAGAACGGGGCCAAGAAGGTCAAGCTCTGAGCATCAAGGTGGAGGTCTTATTTGTGCAAATCTGCCTGAGTGGCTGGTGAAGTCACTGGTGAACATAACCTGTGTGGGTTTCAGGATGAGTCGTGAACCTGAAGGTTGGGTGGATAGAAAGCAGCTCCAGGCAAGGCTGGAATTCACTTGAACCCTGGCAAACAGAGGGGCGTGTCCATGAAGGAAGAAGGCAGGGACTTCAAGTGTAAGGGTAAGTGCTCATGGGCAGAGGTTTGCTGAGTAAGAGCTGGTTGGTGCCCATGCAGATCAAACTGGAAGACTGAGAGTTCACACAAAGACCCTCTCAGCTAAATCGGATTCATTAGCCTTAAAAAGTAAAGTATTTCTGGGAGCGTCACTTGAGCATCAGGGAAGCCCAGATGCAATGTCTCCCCACATAATGCAGGTGAGCCTTGGGATCCTTGGGATCACGTTCCAGTCCCTGAGGCAGGATGCTTTAAGCTGATAGGGTAGTTTAATATAACTTGTCAACAAGTCGGACATGTAAGGACTCCCTGTGAGATGGGCGATGTTCCATGAAACAAAGTCATAAGGAATTAGCGTCGGAAGGCATGGGCATGGGGTCACCCCGGATGTACGCCAGTGCCAATGTGGCCAGCCTCCTGCCGGTGTGCCAGGTGCTGTTCTAAGTACTTACCCTGCATCATGTCATTTAATCTGCTCCCAACAACCCCCATAAATATTCTCTTATTATCATTCCCATTTTACAGATGAGGAAGGTAAAGCTCAGAGAGGAGAAGTAACTGGTCCTGGTCACATGGCTCAGAAGTAGTGGAGCCAGGATCTCAACTCTAAGAACCCCACTCCAGTGCTGTCCTCCTTTTACAAAGAGCTGAATCGATACCTATTGGACTGAATGTGAGTCAATGACCTCTTTCCTGTATTGATCTAAACAATCTTCATTAGGGGTGTGACCTCCAGGCTGACCCCTCCCTGAGGACCTTCATTGAAGCTGGCACTGATTCAGGAGGTAACATCCAGGCCACGCTACCTGCCATCTTAGGTCATTACTTGAAAGAGTTGAAGGCACGCCTTCCGATTTATATGTTTGCATCTCACGTTGGGGAGTGGCATATTAAAACACGAACTAAAACAATGCAACTCTGAAAAGTCTGGGGCTAAGTCTTCGCCTTAGATGTATGCAAACCATTCCCAAATTACACTACTTGCTTTGCATCCTGCCGTTAAACTGTCATGATGGGAAATAAATAAAGTCCCAGTGCACTGTTTGGCAATTAGCAATTATATCTCAACCCCTTCGGTAGCCTTCACACTGCTCTGTAATTGTGAGATTAAAAAGCTATCATTTACACGGTTGGCTATGAGTGTGTGGATATCTTGCTATGACAAAGCAATTACCCAAGTCATTATCCTCATAAGGTAATCTGCAATTGTAGGTAAATAATGATTATGTGGCTGACAAATGTTGCATTATTGACTCTTAAAACAAATATTAAGATTTATCTTTTCATATGGCGGTCTATGATATATACTCCAGGCATCCAAGGTAGGGTCACTTTAAGCTAATAGAACATGAGATAGATTTATATGCCACTTCAAAGTCTGGAAAGTACTTTAAGATATATTTTCCTAACTGGTTCACACAATTATGACATAAAGAAGGCAGAACAGGTAATGTCTTGTCCATGTTTTACAGGGAAGATTGAGTCTCAGAGAAGCTAAGGATCTCAGCTAAGCAGATGTGAAATTCCTTTTCTCAGGAATATTTAAGTAGATGAACATTCCCGAGACAGCTTATCTTTCCCCTCCAGAAGGCTCATAGGCTGATACAAAGGACTCTTCCGTCTCTGTAGAAAGCTCCTGTCCATGTCGATGAAACAGAATAATTCAAGCTGTAATGACAGCCCCACCCTCAAGAAAAAATCAAAAGGCACTATATACTTCAACTATATTTTATTGCCTTGTTCAGTAAAGTTGGCCAAAGGTCGTAATTCTTTCATTGTGTCTATACAAAGCCAAATGGCCATTTGAAAAATGTGAAGCTAAAAATGTTCAAATGAAATGATTCCATATCTACCTCTCAAATTTTATTACTTGCCTCAGTGTGACCAACATTATAATAAATGCGGTCTTATTGCTTTGTAAAGACAGAGTCAAGAGCCATGGCAAGCACTGGAGAGGGGTGGAAGTCTCCAGAGCATCTGGCCCACAAGACCAGATTTCAGATCTGAGCTACTCTGAAAATGTGTGTTCAGAGACCCTGGGGTGGAAACAGGATGGGCTTTGTTCTACCGTAAATGGTCATGGAATCTTGGCCATTGAGAACCTGAGTTTTCACTGATTCCTACCTTCATTCAACAAATACATATTGAAGGTCTACTGGGGGCCAAGCAATGGCCCTGGAGCTCCTCCCACACCCCATGAACAAGATGGGTGTGTCCTCACGGAGCTGGCAGAAAGGAAAAGCAGGAAGAGGAGAGGTGACTATTCCATTTAATAGAAGGTGGGAAAGCTGTTCAAATACCAAAGTTTTATTCATTTTTTAATATTTCTGTTTCTGTATGTTAGAAGTGTTCCAGAGGTTAAACTTGCTTCATTAAAACCAAATAACGATCTAACAAAAATCATTTGAGTCAACCGACAGGCAAGTGTCTATCACCCTGGTGAAGCCATTCCCAAGTGGTCCAGTCTCTGAGTGGCACTGTGGTCAAATGAACGTGATCTGGCAACCAAAGTCATTTCAACATGAAGGCATCTCCACATGGGTTCATTTACTCACATAGGCATAAGTACACTCATAACGGGGCACATGGTCCAGGCAGCACTTCTTAAATTCTCCCTTTTCCTTCACATCATTTTTGCTCACACGCTGCAGCTTCTCAGCTGCTCCTCTCTTCCAAATACCTAGAAAACTCCAGTAGCCTCCACTACGGCCCTCCCATCAACGCTGCCCCTGTCCCGAGCCCCTCTCCCTTTCCTCCTTCTCCTGAGTCTATCACAAAAGCCCAAGAGACCTCTGCAGTAATGAAAGGACCTTCCAAGAAGGGCAGGAGAGGACAGAAAGGTAAGTAGACAACACCAGGCCGTCCCCATATTAATAAATGGTGCCCCTTCCTATGGGTATTTGCAATCAAGCTCCCGCTATATGATTGTTTCAGTAAATCACCAAAGTGTGTGACCGTTGAAGAATTTAGAATTTCCCTGCCTGGAGATAATGAAGAAGAAAAATAGGAGATTCACACTGGGGCTGATTGGAGCCATCAAAATATTTGTTTAACATCTGCTTTAGTCAGGATTGTCAGACCTGGCCACAATTGGTGGCATTGTTCCCGGAGCTGATCTCATAGATTTACCCCTTTCTTTATTTTTAATTGAGTTGCCCTACAGGTAAATACACGGAGCCCTTTCCAGCGCAGACACCCTGTGCGTGGGTATCATCCTTGCCCCGGATTCTTTGTGTGTCAAACGAAAGCCTCTCCAGACCCCCCCGAGTCCAAAGTAGTTAATTAACAGAAATCAAAGGAGCCTTTGTTGCCACCCCAAATCTTCCTCTCTTCTCCAGATGGGGACAGATTCACTGACAATTTAGTTCCATTTCTGAGAATGGCTTCTCAGGTTTCCCTTGTCGGTGACTAGAAAGGGCCAGGTGCCATCAAGGACCCCTGTTCCTGGAACTGTGCCAAAGACCAAATCAAAGGAAGCAGAAGGGCCCCAAGTCAGTGGTCCCAGACCCATCAGGGGCTGCGAGTCTTTTGGGCGGGGACCGAGATGGGGGATGGGTAACCGGCAGAGAGAAGTGCCGGCCGGGGGTGTTGATGGATGACGTTACAGGGCACTGCGCTGAGAAGAAATCCATGGGGAGGGGGCTCCGAGCCCCAGGCAGCTCCTCTCAGATAAAAGCTCCTGGATCCGCCCACCCGAGACCCATTGAGCGGGGTCTGAAGGGCCCGCGTTCGAGCTGAATGAGTCTCTGCTTACTTGGATGAAAGATCAGTGCCAGGATTAGCTTTAAGAGATAAAAAAAAAAAAAAAGAAAAGAAAAGGACCAGCTTTATGAGATCCGCACAGTCCAGAATGAGCAAAGTGCATTCATTCCTTCTGTGTTTACCAAAATCCAGGTTGTAAAGAGGAAAGATTAGCAGGGAGGTGCAGCAGGGAGGACACGGTCAATGGTCAACCGTCATGAAGGATGCGGACATGTGACCCAGGATGTAGACCCAGGACGCCAGGAGAAGAAAAACACCTCGCGCAACGTCTGATTTAACTATCATGAATCCCGGCAAGGTGGATATTAACCCAGGAGAGGACTGACACTCGGAGAGGAAATAGTCATTAGGTATTCCAGCACAACCCAGCTGGGGTTAAACCCGGGACGCTTGGGTTCCAGAACCTACACTGTTCCCAAGAAATCATGTGGCTTCCTGCACAAACTAGAAAGCACCTTTTGCAGCTTGAAGGAGACAGTTTTTAAAAATGAAAGGAGGTTCTGCTTCATACGGTGTGTAATGAGGTGCTAGGGTTTATTTTAATGCTAAGAACCAAGAGTAAGCTGAAAATAGATGTAGATTCAAGAAAATTTTCAAGCTGTGGTTTTCAAATGGCGCTCAGGCAGACCCGGGGCTGGATGGAGATGGATGGGGTAGGGGTAAGGACACTAGCATCGTGGGGAGGCTGGGGAGGGGGGGGGGGGCAGCAGGGCCTCCTTCCTGCCTCCCACAGGCCCCGAGCAATATGTATGCTTTTCACCCCAAATTGCCTTCAAATTACAGTACTGAAAAAATAAGTTTTAAATAAACAGTTTTGGTCAATCATTTTTACCAGGTGGATCCGGGAAGGCTGGGGTACTTGGATAGACAAACAGAAAGAAAGGGCTCGCTCTCCTGCTCGGACCATGACGTTCTGCTCGGAGCCTCCAACGTGGCATGAACCAGGGGTGCTCTTTTAGACCCACGAACATGCAGAGTCCATGTTTGTTTCTCTGTGGGAGCCAGAGTCTCACCAGCTCCATCAGAGGGAGGGGTTTGGGGTGATCCTTGCCGGAGTTACACAGTAACTCTCTCCCCATTGTGTAGGTGCCATGGTTGCGCTTTCTCACTTGGGTGGCCATGGGGTCTCTCAGAGTCCCCGTTTCCTCATCGGTGAGATCAGTATCGAGAAAACAATACCCACTTTGCAGAATTCAATGAGAACCAGTGAGATGCTTTGGTCAGACCCTGAAATCCTGTCAGGAACCCAGGATACGCGATGCGGTTGGTGTTGAGAGAAATGACAGAGCTTGCAAAGTTCCACCCAACCCCGTGGCCCATTTGAAGCTCCCTTCTCGGCCTCCCCTTCCTGGAAGGGAGATCAGGAGTGGGAGGCCTTGCAGGCTTATTAGCACACGTGAAGTAGGGCTTTCCCTTATTTGTCCTAAATAAAATAATTGCTGTGATGAAAAGTCAAGGAGTTCAGGAAACAGTATTTTCTGAAATATAATGCTCAGTGAATTGGGAACAATACGAACCAAAACCAAAACAAAACAAAAAGAAAAGAAAAATGAATAGAATCTACTGAAACCAGAGGGGACAGAAAAGTCTCAACCTCAGTATTGTGTCAAATTGAGTAATAAAGTGAATTCCCAAAACGCACCAAAGGGTACTTGCTGGCTGCCCGGAACTCACCTCCCCATCAGCCTCCGCCCCCTCCTCCCTGAGTCACTCCCACCATGTTCCAAGGTCACCGAGATGGCACCCTTCTAGGTTGCCAGGAACCTAGCACCATGACCAGACCTCAGCTGCTTTGTTCCTGCTCCCCTCATGCCCCCCACCCCTAGTCCTCCCTGAGCCTGGGTCACATTGAATGATCTCCAGTTCCACAAACTCTGGGCTGCACTCTCTCCCACCTCCATTTTCTTGCAGGGAACACTCTTCCTTCTTCCAACACACCCTCCATCCTCACCTTCCACCTGGGAGACCCCGAGTAACCCTCCATTGCTTCGTCAGTTTGAAGTCCCCTCCCCCAGAGACCTGCATCCCCGCAGGCAGGTTGCCCACGGGTGCCAGTGGCACCTGTCCTGCTGTCACACTGCTCTGTGTGTCTGCGTCCCCTCTAGGCCGCCCATCACTAAGGGCAGGGCCCGGCCACCCCCCACGGCAATCGAATGCCTAGGTCAGTGCCTGGTACTTAGTAGGTCCTCAACAAAGAGGCATTTATAGAGAGCAGTCTGCAAAGCCGGGTCTGAGCAGTCTAGCCTTCTGGCAGGAGATGTCGTGCAATCACTGACTGTCACTTTTGGCCTCTCCCCACTCAGAGGAACAGGCAGGGCACAGCCCATGTGGCCTCCTAGCTGTCTTAGTGGAATTTCTGGGATTTCTTTCCAAATCCATGGTTGGAGACAACTACATTATGAACCTTCTGGAAAGCACTGGCCTTGCCCGACATTGTTGTCTGAGCCTCTAGTCTACACTGGTCCCCACAGCACTCCACAGGGCAGCCAGTCTCTCCTTCCCGGACCCTCCCCCTCCTTCCTGGATTCTCCAGATGCCTCTGGGGCTTAACCAAATTGTGGGTGTGTGTCTTGGGGACATTCATCACACAACCACAGCTCCAGAATCCCGCTTCTGTGGCTGTGACATGATGACTGTGTATTTCACGCCTTCCAGTTTCCCAGCTGGTATTCGGAGATTTAAAGACATGGGAGATGTATTTTTAAATTTACGAGAGGGTCATTGATTTAATTAATTGTGCCCGAAGAGTATATTCAGTCACAGTGAAGATTCTTAAAGGCAAAGGGGACCAGAGGAGGGATAATGGTTTGGGGCTGCAAAGCTTCAGTTTCTTTGATAAAGCGAGTGGTGCTAAGGATCTGGGTTAAAATCAATTCTTTTACAGGCTTGTCCGTAGCAGGCATTCTGAGAAGTGGCCGGTTGCGCACACCAGAACATACGTGCGGTGGCATACACCACAGCAGCTCGTCTTTGAGGGTCTCCATGTAATGTGATCCTTCAGAAAGGACAAAAACCACTTCAGCAACCAGAAATAGCCTCCGCTTTCACACGGCCCCGCTCCGTCATCTGATTGGCACTGACTGCGCCAGAGCACATCCCTGGGCTTCTCTGAATCGGGCTTTCCCTAATCAGTTACATGGAAGAACGTGTTCTCCTATTGGTTGACCCAGCCCCAGAGTCAGGCATCAAAGGCACCTATAGCCGGCCTAGTCCAATCTCCTCATTTTACAGCTGGGAAAACTGAGTTCCAGAGGCTTTGCCTGTGAGCCACAAGCCAGGCAGGGTCCAGTCTCCTGATCCCGCTCCCGGCTCTTTCTGCTGCCTGGCTCTGCTTTTTGGCTGGGAGGGTGTCAGCTGGTATTCCTTTCACAATGTCCAATTATCTTCTTTACTTTTAGACTTCCTCTCTTGCATGGAACAAAATTGTTAATGAACTTAGGTATTTTCTTCCAGAATTACATCGTATTTTTCTCCTTTTGTGCACCTGAGCAGAGATGCGGCCTCATAGACCCCAAGCTTGAGGCTGGTGTGACATTAATTCCACTGCCGGGTGTGTCTTCTAGGACACACTTACCGGGGCCTCCAGAGGAGGGAGGGATAGCAGAGAAAGAGGAGAGGGCAGCCATAATCCACTTGATATTTGCATCTCTAAGAGGACTCTGTCAACATGGGAGAAATTCTGGCTGTCATCTAGAGATGAACCCAGGTCATCTCGAGCCAAGGGCCCCCATGAGGACGGGCAGGAGAGTCATATCTGAGGGTCAGAACTGGAAGATGGTATGACCTCCCCCGGAAGCCCCTTCCCTCCCATCCCACCGCATCCTGTGTTTGTCCTGTCTTCCCAACACCAGGTTTATCTCTCTTCCTAAATCGCACAGGCCAAGCTGGTGTCTGCTGACCTGCTTGCTGCCCCACTGGGCAGGGACGTCTTTGAAAGCAAGGACCTTATCTACCCTGTTGTATCTTAATCTCCTAGCCAGTGCCCTGCAAATCATGCATTCTCAATAAATGCAGATGGCTGAAACGAGAGGTCTGGCCCCGTTCACTCATTTCATAGAAGAGGAAACTGAAGTCCTTAGAGGTCAAGTGGGAAACTGGAAGTGAAGCCAGAGCAAGGATCAGGGACACAGCCTGGACTTCTCTGGATTCCAGATCTTTGCAAATAATAAGGAAGCAATAGGAGTTTACTTGAACCACTCAGTTCTGCTTTCCCAGGTTCATGCAGACTCCTCTCTCCACCTCCCCCTACCCACTCCACCTCCAAGGCCTTGGAAACGCTGCAAGTTTTCATGCAAATGACCTTCCAGGAGCCTAAAAGAAGCAAATGTTTATTTTTTCATTCAAAGGTCCCAGATGGGTTTTATCTGCTGGGCCGGCTTAGGCCCCTGCTATCAGATGGGCATGCAAATGACTCCCCGAGAAAAGACCTGGAAGAGAATAGCTCTGTTTCAAAACACACAGACATTTGCCTGGACATTTCCCTAGCTCATTTTCCTTTTCCACTCCAAACAATGCGGAGGTACCATAACTGCCCTGCCTAATAAAATTCTAACAGCAGGTAGATATAGGCCTATTGACTGGGAAGAGCTTAACTGTCTTCCAGCCAGGCCATGAGAAGGGGCCTAGCCTCAGCACCCAGGAATTCTCAGTCTAGCAGGAGCCCCATCTTATGCATTTGCCACCAACAGGGACCCAAGGGCACCTGTGGGGAAGCACTTTGAGGAAGGCTATCGAAAAGCATCATTGCAAACCAAGGGGTTGTCAGGTTCTGAGACATCAGCCCAGCATATTGAGAGTTTTTAAAATACAGGTTTTATGCCCAGTTCCAATCTGCCTTGGGAAGGCCTGAGGGCTGCCCTCTAAGCCCCATGAGACCTGCCAGGGAAGGGACCGTCTGTGGGTGAAGCACGGGCCTTCCCCATCCCAGGAAGATCAGGCTCAGGACATCATCTTAGCATCTTTGGGCTGGACTCTCATGGATCGTGGAGTAAGCCAGACTCAGAGAGCCACCTCCCAGGCATAAATATGACAATACACTTACTGTGTGACCCAGCAATTCCACCTCTAGGTCCAGGCAAGGACTTGTACACGAACGTTCATAACTGCTCTATTCATAATAGCCCCAAACTGGAAATGACCTAAGTGTCCATCCACTGGGAAATGGATAAACAAATTGTGGACATATCCAAATAACAGAATACCACTCGGCAATAGAGGAATAAACTACCAAGAGCGCCAGCATGGGTGAATTTCAATGCACTGTGCTGAATGGAAGAAGACAGGACCTAGGGCAGAGGAGGCTTCTGTGAAAAGGTTCGGGAGGCTGTAAGGAGATGGACATGTTTTATACCTGGATTCCCGAGGTGGTTGTACAACTGTGCACCTGTGTCAGAGTTTATCAGATTATTCACTTAACATTGGTGAATTTTATTGCATGTAACTTATGACTTTTTTAAAAAAAAAGAAATATCATGATAAATTATGTTGAATTAGAGATTAATCTTCTTTAAGGAGTCTCATTTTTCTGCCTGAAAACTGGTATTCAAAACACAGACCAGCCAAGAAACCCCCTCCTCAAAGAGTCATAGGAGAGGAGTGCCAGAGAACACTAATCCACCATCTTTTTAGCCCAAGATCAGCTGCTCTGACAGGTTGAGAGGCAGTGGCCTCAGGACTTAAGAGTGGGGGGCTTTTAAAACCTGAATTGAATGCCCATCTCAGCCAGTCAACTGGGAGGACCTGCGAAAACCATCAAACTCTGTTCCTTTTCTATGAAATGGTGCTAAAAATAGCACTTCTGAAGGTGAAACAACCCAAATGTCCATCAATGGATAAATGGATAAACAAATTGTGGTTTACCCATACAGTGGAATATTATTGAGCCGTAAAAAAGAACAAAATACTGATCCATACTACAACATGGATGAGCTTTGAAAACATGCTACGGAAAAGGGGTTAGTCACAAAAGGCCACATGTTACATGATTCCGTTTATATGAAATATTCAGAATAACTAAATCCATAGGGACAGAAAGTAGATGCGCGGTTACCTTGTGCTGGAGGAAGAGCGGATCGGGGAAAACTGTTTAAATGGGTACAGGGTTTTATTTGGGGTGTTGAAGGTGTTTTGCAACTAGATAGAGGCGGTGGCTTCACAACATTGTACCAAATGCCACTAAACTGTACACTTTAAAATGATTAATTTTTTATCATGGGAATTTCACCTCAATTAAAAAATACAGCGTTTCCCTCCTTGGTGTCAGGAGGAATCAAGAAAGCTGATAAGGCGAGAGGCACAGACTCTGGGGCAGAGCAAAGTTCAGTGAACAGCTACTACAAGCACGCTGGGCTTCCTGGAGGAGCCCGCCTTCCGGGGGCTCTGAACTTGGGGGAACACCTCTGGCTCATGGGAGTGGCCTCCCAGAGAGGCGTCTGCAGCTCCTGGAGAATCGGAGATGGGGGGTCACTTTGCCGGCCCAGATCCCAGCCTCCAGACCCCTGGCCCTGCCGCCCTGCCCTGAATCTGGGCTTGGAATGGAAGGTGAGCCACTTAGGAAGATACCCTCGCTTGTGTCGAGGACCCAGCCGTGCCCTCAAGTGCTGACATTTGATCTTCATCCTCTGCCCCCAGCTCTGACCCGTGCCTAATCCCGTGGTCATGCTGATAGCGCACAGACCTGCCAGGAAAGCAGCTTTCCCAGGGAGGCCCAGGCAAGCCTTGACTCCCAGCAGCTTGTGACTTTTGAGGAGGCCTGTTGGGCCAGGTGTACAGGGCACAGGACAACCTGGAGATTTTTAACAGGCTCATAACGATGAGACTAATTAGTATCTAATCAGAATCTTACTAGTGCAGGAACGTATAGAGGAATAGTGATCCACAGTCGTTAAGACTGTGTTTTCTAACAGAAATCAATGAGTGGCCTTCAGCCAGGGAACAGCTCTCAGCCCAAGAGTGAAGGGAAGGTCCAGACTTGCAGAGGCTCCAGAGAAAGAGCTTTTGACCCGAGTCTTCCTGGAGCCGTGCTTCGGGCGCCAGTACCCATGAAATGAGCATCCGCACCCCCAAACCTATAGATGATTTTGAGGAAGGGTCTACCTGCTGAAAAAGAAAGGCCTCTTTGGACTTCATGGGCCCCTTCACCCTTCCGAAGCCCAGGATTCTCATCGTTAAAGTGAAAGGGTTGTTCCAATTGACCTGTCTCTGGGGCTTCTTCTAGCTCTTTCTGTGAATCTCATTCACCGTCCTGAGAAAGCATCAAGCTTTCATAGAATCACCGGGCACCAAGGAGAGGGCCAGTCTGGAGACAGAGACGTGGGGATCGTTCGCTCATGAAAGATTAGAAAAGCTACAGGGATGACCCAGAAGAGTAGAGACCAGAGCTCCCAGAGGCACCTGGAAGGCTGATTAAAACACAGTGCTGGGCTTCCCTGGTGGCGCAGTGGTTGAGAATCTGCCTGCCAATGCAGGGGACACGGGTTCGAGCCCTGGTCTGGGAAGATCCCACATGCCGCGGAGCAGCTGGGCCCGTGAGCCACAATTACTGAGCCTGCGCGTCTGGAGCCTGTGCTCCGCAACAAGAGAGGCCGCGACAGTGAGAGACCTGCGCACCACGATGAAGAGTGGCCCCCACTTGCCGCAACTAGAGAAAGCCCTCGCACAGAAACGAAGACCCAACACAGCCATAAATAAATAAATAAATAAATAAATAAATAAATAAAATTTTAAAAAAACAAAACAAAACACACAGTGCTGAGCCCATCCCCAGAGTTTCCGATTTGGTGGGTCTGGTTTCTAACAGGTCCCCGGGTGAGGCTAATGCCGCTGGTCTGAGGACCACACTTGGAGGTCTTCTGGTGTGGAACAGCAGAGGAGAATAAGGGGGCAGGATAAGAATACGAAGAGGACAGGAGGTCCCACCCGGGACAGGAGCCCCATCAAGGACAGGAACATCCCTGCACGGTTGGGGCAGGAGGGTGGCCTTCAAGGGAACAGACAGGATGGTCCAGGAAGAGGCGGTAGTGTCCAACCTCGAGCGGACAGTGTCCCAGAAGGCAGGATGTGCTCAGGTCATAGACAAGCCCAGCAAAAGGAAGATAAAAACCAGGGGAGAAGCAGCAAGCTCGGGGGACCGAGCCAGAATGCAGGGGCGAGGAGGGGGAGGGGTTTGGTCCATGAAGGCAGCGTGCTCGTCACTCTCTGTGTTTGGCTGTTCTGTTTGAGAGAGACCTGTTCTGCTTGGCTCAGCGTCACATTTCTGACACGTGTGTTCTAAGTATGACAGTTAGTTGGCTGGCTCTGACTTGCAGAAGAATCCAAGCCATGCTGCAGTTGAGGGAGGGCTGACACTGCTCTTGGAGACACGGAGAGCCAGAGGCAGGGCCTGGATTCAGACCCATGTCTGTCACCAGCAGCTCTGTCCCCACTCCAGCTGCCTCTCAGTTGGGTCGGGGGGTGACTCGTGAAGTCCCCGCTTCCAGGGGCTTGTCTTTGGGAAAAGGACTTGGCTGCCAGCCTCTTCAGCATCTTCTGTTAAATGGAGGCTAGTCTCGCCGAGTCTGAGGAGTGAATCAGCTCACGCAGTAAAACCGCGCTGTGTGTGGGGAAGCATCACACTTTAACGTCAGCATTTACTAATAGGCACTAGTTAATGATTATTAGCTCTAAACAGCCATGATTATGGTTGCTGAAGCTGAAGCGGGATTTTACATTTGGGGTTTTGCAGGTCCGTTCTTGCAGATTCAGGCCAAGGGCGTAGTTAAGTGTTTGGGCAGCGGTGATGGCTGGATGGAATATTCCTTCAGCGCCGAGCCAGGCAGAGCCCCAGGGCAGGACACTCCAGGACCGTGTGTGAAGGAGACAGTCAGCTCAGGGAGGGGCCGGGAAGCTGGACTAACTCCGCATCCCTGAAGATCAGTAAAGGAGGCTTGTCAGCCCAGGAGCGGAGGAAACTTTCCCCGTAGACTGCGAGGCACCAGGGAGCCTAAGAGGTCACTGGCCTAGGACCCCGAGAGCCAGATGTTATCACAGACTCGACCAGTGAAACCTGAGCCTGGACGCCCACACGGCAGATGACATCCCGGGGCAGGCGCCAGGCGGCAATCAAGGCCAGGAGCTGTTCCTGGCTCGGGTGCTGGGGATGCCGATGCAGGGCTGCAGATCACTTCTCTCTCCTTCCCCACCCCTGCTCTCTCCTCCCTTGGTTGGTACTCCTCCTCCAGCACCTGAACCGGAGAAGTTGCCGGGTGGCAGCCGGGTGACCCTCGGGGACTACCATTGGTCTTGTGTTTGCAGGTACATGGGACAGAAACACAAAGACCAGGCAGAGGGACTGAATTCCCACAGGGCGGCTCCCACCCCACTGAGCACCTTGGCTGAGCTCAGAAATGCCTCCAGAGCCACCACTTGGCCACACTTGGCTCCAGTCACTTCCTCCTAGAAGCAAGAATGAAGCCCGTATACCCCGAACTGAGCCTGGACACCAAGACCCAAAACCACACTTGTCTACGTGACCAACACCATGCATCCCTTTGCTTCATCAGCATGACTTTGTTTACCTGGAAGCCTCTTCTCCAGGAAAATGGCTTGATTGCTCATTAGAAGAACTTCCCCAAAGACACAGCAATTCTTCAATGGGAAGCATCAGCAGATGCACCCTAGGTTTGTACCCTAAGATCTTTGAATCCCTTACCTCAAAAATCCTTGCCTTGCTGTTTCCACCATTCCTAGACTGCTGGATCACAATCCTTGTCTAACCCTAAACCAGCCTTCCCACACCTCTGCACTGAACCAAACTCCCAATTGTCAATAAATTCTGACCTTGCCCTCCCCCACAAAGCTCCATAGAGGTGGGGTTCTCCCTTACCACGGTGATCAACAGACACTGCTTTGTCTTGTCGACAAGTTGTGTTAGTGGTATTTTGGGAGCCAGCATTCAACAGAAACATTCCATAAGGATTTTTGGAATGGTGAGTAGATGGGTGGATGAATGGATGGATGGATGGATGGATGGATGGGTGGGTGGATGGTTTAATGTGAGAGGATGGAAGAAAGGGTGAATGCGTGACTGTGGATGGGTGGACAAACTGATAGTTGAATGTGGGGACGATACATGAATAGGTAGGGGGATGGATGAAAGGATGGATATATGGGTAGATGGATGGATGGGAGGATGGATGAGTTGCTGGAATTCTACCAAGGCAGACAGAGCCTTCAGGTCTGGGCTGAGCTTAGACCAGGAGAAGGTCCTATTCTAGTCTCATGAGAACTGGAGGCCCGCCTGATCAGAGGAGCCTCATTCACTCTGCAAGGAAGCTCCTTAAAATTACAAAGGTTAATTCTCAAATAGCAAATCAAGATGATATGCTTGAAATTTGCAACTCAAAGGCAGCATTTGAAAACAGCCCTGGTGAGTGAGTGGGGCTGCCCACCACGACTTGATGCCATGCGTGTAGATCAGTATCAAATTAAATTTCCCCATTGTACCTTCTCTGTGGTGGGCACAATGCAGGGTGTTCCTCCCCCCTGCCCCCTCCTCTTGGCAACATCCTTTTCAGCTCAAATTATACAGAAGCAAATAATTATCAGGGCCTGCTGTTTACCCTCCTTAGAAGATTTAATTTATCCCAATAAACATGGGGAGGCAGACCTTTTGGATTTGAAATGACATATAATTTACTTCTAACAAATGCTCCTGGTCCAGGAGAAAGCCCATTCATCAAGTCGATCTGAATCCCAGGCAGCTTACCAAAAGGACCTTTTGTCTAATTGTTTTCCATCACAAACAACGCACGGGGAGGAGATTTAGGTAATATTTCCAAACACTGGAAGCTACATAATTATTGTCCTCAGCAAACCTGGTGATAGTGCTAGAGTCACAATAGCAATTTATCTGCCTAATCCCCCATTCACTATGGCCCATCACAAGCATCGTGCAGTTGAGGAGGCATTTAATAATGTTCCATTCAAACCCTAGTTTTAAATAACATTAACGCAGTGACACAGGCCCAACAAAGCCTGGGAAATCCAAAGGGGGGTGGGGGGACCATCCTTGATGCCTGGCATCTGGCCAAGGGTCCCAGGATGACAGGGAGAAGACCCTGGGCTGACACCCTCTCCAATCTGGACCAGGCACAGAAGACATCATCCCCAAGAGTAGAGTCAGTGGCTGGTCTCTGTGCTGACTCACCTGCCCACCTGGTACCCATCACCCACTGGAGGTTGTCAGCCTCATTTACAGGTCTTTTTTAAGCCACAGCAGCGTGGCTTCGACAGCTGCCTGTGGAACGATCTCTGTCTGAGCTCCTAACTCAGTACCTGACGGTCCACTGGCCACCACATCCCTCCTCGTGTTTCACTGACACCTCAGACTCAGCCATCCAAAATTCAGCTCTCATCTCTAAACCTCCATCCCTCGCCCTCGGTTTGCTCCTCAATGAATGGCCTCACCATCTCGCCAGCCAGCCAAGCCCAAAGCCTGGGGGCAGACTCCACGCCTCCTTTTCCCGAATATCACGCGCTCCATTGGTTGGTTGGCAAGCCCCCCGCCATTTCCAGCTCCTCAACATTTTCAAGTCCAGCCCCATGGCCACTGCCCTGGTACAGGTTCTTGAATCTGACTGTACTGCTGTAACTCCTCCTAGCTGGTTTTCCTGCCTCTAGTTCTTACCTCTTGCAACCAATGCTTCTCAAGACAGTGGGCTTAAAATGCGATTCTCAAGTAGTAAATCAGGACTATTTTGAATGAAATACGCAACTCAAAGACAACGTTTGAAAGCAGCCCTGTGAGTGGGGCTGCCCACTCCAGCGGTAAGATTGCGTGGGGTCACTCCCTTGTTTGATAACTGCAAAAACTTTCTGTTATCTTCAGACCCAAGTGCCAGCTGGCCCTGCCATCTCTCTCACAAGTCTCCAGTCATTCCAGAAGTTTCCCACATGCGTCATGCCCAAAGCTTCAAAATCAAGAAGATTCAAACCCAGGATGCCATGTGTCTCCATGAACTCCATCTCTGAGCAATGGGTTGGGGATAGGGGTGCCTGAAGAAGGGCTCTGGGGTGTGGATTTCACACTAGTCTTTCAACTTCAATTAGCTCTGTCAATTTCCAAATGGAAGAAGCTGGGACTCTTCTACTAACAAGAGGAAAAGACTGATTCTGCCCCCTACCAAATTCAACAATGCTTTTGAGAGACCTGAGCATAAAGGACTAAGGAGAGGAGAAAACATGGGCTTTAAGTTCAAATGAACTGGGTTCCCGCTGCAGCTGCATCAATACCCAGCTTGGCGTCTTAGGCCAAGAAGTTACTGGGGTTTTCCATGCTATTGTCTCAAAATGGGGATGGTAGTAGAATCTGTTGCCTAAGATTGTAGTGAGGGTTAAATCAGAATGCTCATGCCTGCACGTTATACCCCCTTCTTTGTCTGGCTAACTCCTACTCTCCCTACAGAACCTTACCTTTCATGTCCCATCTCCTAGGACACCTCTCTGCCCCCCAGCGCCCAGAATGGGTTTGAAAGTCCCCATTCTGGCACTCTTCTTGGCATTTTTCATTCTGGTCTCAGTTGCTTTATTCACCTGCCTCTCATGTGGGACCATTAGCTCCACAGGGTAGGGACCGGGGCTTTCCTGTCAGTGTGTCCCTTGCCTGACTCATGCCCATACTAGCTGACTGACTGAGTGCCAGCTCACTGTGCTAAAGCACCTCACACGATGCCTCAGGTCTCAACAGAAAGCCTCCCCCATCACTGTCTCTTTCCTCTTCTCATCTGCTTGTCACACACTTGGAGTAATTTTTATTTTGTGCCTTGAGATCTTCCATACAATTTTCTTTAAAAGCTAAAGGAAATGCCCCACCTTTAAAAGTTTTATCAAGTACAACCTCAATTACAGATACCTGCATGGGCTCTGGCAGATCCCAGATGCCTCTGCCATCTCTGACTGAAGGATGCAAAATGGCCTGGCCAGCAATATCACACTCTTCTTGGAGACACCTTCCTGGGCTCTGGGTTTGCCAACCATCCAGTGACTGTCTCTGGCCCACAAGGCGGGTCTGGCTGCACCTGCAGGTGATGCCGAAAACGTGGCCTCTGTGCACCGGTGCCAAATCGAATCCTGGAGACAGAGTTTTGGGTGAAGTAGAAAAGAATAAATTTGTTGCTTTGCCAGCAAAGGGGGACACAGTTTTCGAGGGCAGGAGCCCGCTCTGTCCCCCTTTGCCTGGCAAAGCAACAAAGTTATTCTTTTCTACTTCACCCAAAACTCTGTCTCTGAGATTTGCTTCAGCACCGGTGCACAGAGGCCGAGTTTCTGACATCACCTGCAGGTGCAGGGAGCAATCCTGGCAATGAGATGGGGGCTTGATAGACCATCACGGTTCCCAAGTAGCTGTTATGCTCGGCTGTGGGCATTTTTCTTCATGTGCAGGTCATTGATCCAGTCTGCAGGATGGAAGTTTGTGGGCGGGGTGCATGGGGCACAGTATCCCACTGCCTGTGTCCATCGGTGAGGCTGGGTCAAGGCTGAGGAAGTGTAGACAGTACACCCCTGAGCTATCCTACCAAGAGACAGGCCAGCTGGATGATTAGGCACCAAATCCCAGCCTTCGTCGGTTGAAGGTGTTGCCTGAGGGGGTTAAATTCCTGGCATGAAGGGCTGCCCAAATGTGGGCTAAACACACTCCCAGCACCCAAGAAAGCTTTCAAGCCAAGAAGCAGAGAGACTGGAGCAGACGTGGAAGTGGGAGGCTGTCAGTGAGCTGGGAAGTGTCCTTTGCTGCTGCAGAGAACTCAGAAGTAGCCCCAGGAGACACAGGTCCGGCCACCAATGGTGTCTACAACACCAAGTACTCCTGCACATGTGACAATCTTAGAGTCAACACATTCTCATTACTATGGTGATGCCTTGTTTACCCAGAGAGCATCTGCCCAGCAGCTTTAATGTTAAGAAAACTTTAGAAAGCAGCCTAAAAAGTAAAAATATATAGGAGTCACAGAATTCATGTGCTGAAGTTCATTCAACAAGTCTGTGACTGCATATCATGTGCCAGGTGTTACACACTAGAGGTGCAGTGGGGAACAAGGCAAATCTGCCTCGCCTTTGAGGAGTTAACATTTTATGAGGAAAGAGCAGTCCCCAAATTGGATATGTACTAAGAATAAAAACAAGGGCAGCCATAGAAAAAGGAGAGGATGGGAGGGGCCACCTTAGTAGGATAGTTAGGAAAGGTCTCTTTGAGAAGGTGACTTTTAAGCTTAGAACTAAAAGATGTGAAGGAACTAGCTAGACTCACGGTAGGGCAAAGGGTGTTCTGGGCTCAGGAAGTAGCCTGTGCAAAGGCCCTGGGGCAGGAAAGACCAATGATGTTTGAGGAGCTGAAGGATGCCTGATGTGGTCAAAGGGTGTCTGAGCAAAAGGAAAAGAATAGTCGGGCAGGAGGTTGGAAAGATGGGCAGGGTCAACTCATGGGAAGGCTACAGGCAGGGTTTTGGGCTTTATCCTTGGGGGTAGTGGGGAGCCACTGACGGTTTTAAAGCAGGAAAGGGATGTGCTCTGATATGTAAATCCAAATGACCACAGTGTCTTCTGAGCAGGAAAGAATTGAAGAAGGAGAGGGAGGAGGAAGTTATGGAAGGCCATGGACAGAATCCAGGTGGGAGAGAAAATCACCATATTTTATTCATAAAGGAACCCTTCCACCCTTCACCCAAAGGTGACTTACTGGTAAGTTACACTCTATTCTAACACCATGGTCATCTTGGCTCCTGATCCAGAGCACAAGAAAAGTAATTTTAAAAGGACCAGGAGGGGAACTCCAGGGTGAGTCCCCGAGTAAGTTTGCTGGAGAAACTAAGGAAGTCACGTAAACCTGAAAAGCAGACTCGAGAACTAAAGTCACTGTAAGGGGCCACTCCGTGCAGGACCAAACAGCCCCTGCACCTCACCGAAGTGTTCCAGAGGTGCCATCCGATGCCTGGAAGCAGCATTTCCTTGACCTTGGACAGTTCCCCAAGGCTGGGTTTGCGCATTACTGTTCCAAAGGGCTGGCTCCAAGCACAGTGGCTTACCTTCTCCAGAAAATTCACTCGAGTGCTGAAGGGAGGTGAGCCAATGGTGGATGCTCACAGAAGTAGATCCAGTCCCATGGCACTCCCTGTGCCTGTTCCCAGCACTCTGCGTGCAGTAACTCAATCCCCACAAGAGCCTCGTGAAGTAGGTACCAGTATCAGCCCCTGTTACAGAGGAGGCAGCCGGGGCTTGGGATGGTGAGGTGACTTACCCAAGGTCATCCAGGCAGTACGCAGAGGAGCCCGCACCAGAATCCAGGCAGTCTGGCTCCAGGGGGCATGGTCTGCTGTGCAGAGCTGCTGGCCACACACATTCTAACCCAGCCCACAAACGCAGAGCTGCTGAGACCTCACTGCCTGCAAACCCTCTGCTGGGCACCCGGGGTCCTACCCTGGGAGAGCTGGCCATCTGTTGCCTTGTACAGAAGCGAAGCTGTCAGACAACAGCCACGACCCAAGACAAGGTGATCCTCCTTGGCGTTCCTCACTGGGTAACACGCAATGGTTCATTTGTCTGTTCCACATTCACGAACCACCTACTGTTTACAAAGTCCTACTTGCAGACCAAAGCACAGGTGCTGGAGTCCGATCCGAGTCCTGTTCTGCTCCTTGCGTGTGTTGTGACCGTGGGCTGCTTGTTTAACTTCTCTGAGCCTTGGTTTTCTAACTCTAAAACAGACATGGCAAGGGGTGTGATGGGGACTTCAAAAAGAAAAAAAAGAACTGAATATGAGAGCAGCATGTAAGCGGTAGAATCCTGGATCGTTGAGTGGATTTAATCCTGCCAAGCACACGTGACTGGAATAGTTGAGGTGCTGGGGGAGAAGTCTCTGGATCCACTTTGGCTTTTTAGTCCTTTGGGAAAGCAAAGCTGACAAAAGTTTTGCAGTTTATAAACGTTAAATATTTGGGTCTTAGGCGCTTAGATGCACAGAGGAGAGGTAGGTGGAAGGCTCATTTCAGCTGATCCAAATTTCCTTCCGTAACTCGAATCTCTGATCCATCCTACTTCCTCCAAGTGAAATCAATTTGATTACCTCCCAGTGTCAGGAACCTCACTGCCTACAAGGCAGTACCTTCTTAGCCATCCTTTTGCAAGCTCTCTTTCTCATGCTCTGTCTTAATTGGGTCCATTCCCCACACCCACAGTAACCTGTTAGATGAATGGCCTTCTCTGATACCTCTCACTAAACAATTACAGGTCAGAGGAGGGTCAGGTAGCCGAGGAGAAGTTAAAATCTAGGCCCTCCACATGTCCCAGATGGAGACCAGGATATTTTAATAAGGGTATGATTTATGATGAAACCTGTGCTTCCCTCCTTATTTGAAAATGGTAGCAGGGGCTTTCTTCATGTCGGCTATAAGATGGATCAAGTCCCCCTTTCATGTTTTTCTGGATACTCTGCTCCTTTTGGTGAAAGGCTGCTTCCCAATAAATAAATAACAGCAAATCACAAATAAAATAACACCCCTGTCCTTCCTATCCTGGGGTTACACGTGATTTACCAGGACTGAAATTCATGACCTAACAGCTTCCGAATGGGGCGGGGGAGGGGATAGGGGAGCAAGCACAGGGGGCCTCTGTAGTGCCTGAATCCCAAATACGTGCCTCGAAGGGAAGGGTTTAGTTTCTCTTCTCCCAGAGAAGAGAAGCAACAGAGAAATAACGATAGTGTGCAGTGAAGGGAACAAAATGAATACATAAGCCCACTATGAGCTGGATTCAAACATTTATTTTACATGAAAGAGGGCTAATGACATTCAGTAAGATAGAGGAAATCAAAGAGTCACAGCCAGCAGCCACTCTTTTAAACCAGATTTTGAACACAACCCCCCAAGGGCTGTTTCCACCAATTTTGCAATAAATCACGCACTGACTTTTAGAAGAGACAGATATTTAATTCGTGCATTAGAACCACCGGGCCATGACCGAAGGCTGAGGCCCTGGCAGCCCACACTCTTCTTGCACAGTCCCTTAAACCAGCCGGCTATAAAACGATGCTTTAAATGGGTAATTAAGCACCAGGCAGGCTGCAGGATGAGGGACTGATGGCTGACCTTTGGAGCAGAGATCAAAGTTCGAGGGTTAAAGGACTTGCCCACTTGGGAGCCCACAGCTTCCTCTTCTGCTTCAGGTAGTTAGATTATAATTAATTATTTAAACAGACAGATCTGTCCAGGGGTTGAAATACCCGGGTGAGAAGCCAGAGGACCGGAGAGTGTTAATTACCTGCTCCCGGTAGGAGACGGAGTCAGCCTCCTGTGTGCATCCGGGAGGGCAGGTGGCAGAGAAGACACAGTGCCACAGGGACTGGTCCTCCAGGCAGCACTCTGAGCCACAGGAAGGGCTGAGGTCCTACCCCTGAGCCTGGGCGTTCCGACCCCACCCCACATACACGCACTCTGCGTTCATCTGCATATTCAACAGTGAATGTGTGTCCTGGACAATCCGACAGGGATCAGAACCTCACAGGGCTCACGGTTTGTCCAGTATCACGGAGAGACGAAGTCGTCACGGCCTGATCCAGCTTCCCAGAAGCAGAGAGCAAAGGACAGGAAATTCCAGTTCTCCACATTTCCCAAATCCCAAATACGTGCCTCTAAGGGGGAGCATCTCGTGTCTCCTCTCCCTGGAGAAGGACTCAGTACGGAAATAAAGGCACTGTCTGAGAAGGGGACATGCACAGACCTCGTTGTGGGGGAAACGGCCCCGGCAGGGAAATCGGGGGCTTCCTGATGGAGTGAGGAGATGAGATGCGAAGCATAGAACTGGCAGGGCCCAGCACTTAGAGGAGTCAAAGGCATTCCCAACAGAGGGGACAGCATGAGGGGACTCACAAGAGAAAGGAGACCCAGCACTGGAGTGGAGGGGGTGGAGGTGGGAGAAAGGCTGGGGAGGCCCCGAGAGAACCCACTCCTGGATTTACCCCGCCACCATGAGAAAGGCACCGGAGGGTTTACATAAGTGTGTGTCGGGTGGGATGGGCAAGTAAGCCGGTCAGATTTGCAAGGTCTCAACAGGACCCAAGTCCAAATCCAAGGCAGAGGCCCTGGCCCAGCTAGGAAGAAGGATGCAGAGGGTCCAAGCACACCCATGCCCCTTGCATTTGAAACAGCACACTCTTCTCCCATCCTGTTCCGTTACGGCTGGCGGCGTGTCAGGTGGGGTGGCAGGGAGCCCAGCCACGGGCAGGTTTGGAACTCCTCTTGTGGAAACCCTGCTGTGAGGGCACCATTGTCCCTGGGCCCTCTCACAGCAGCGGAAGAGCAGAGGCTCCACGGGGAGGCCTGCTGGGGGGACCAGGGCCTCTCCTGGCTGCTGGAGAGGCTGCCTTCTCTGGCCTCTGGACCCGGATGACACTGGCTGGTGCCAGAGCCTCGTGCAGGAGAACCCAGACCCGGCCTCCCTGTAGCACATATGCCACACCCATGTCACCACTGTGTGCTTCCATGACTGCCCCCCGCCCCAGACAGCGAGCGCCTTGAGGGTCTCCCTCACCGCGCACCCTCAGCCCTCAACACATGACCTGGTGGGCAATGTGAATGGCATTTTTTAAGTGGCAGCCCTGTCCCCTGCCTGCCACCTCCAATCACTGCTGCTTCGGGGTGGGAGGTGAGGGCTTTCTCCCCATCAGCTGCAGGATCAGCCCCCAGTCTTAGAAAAAAGGCTTCCTGGGCCCGTCTGAGCCAGGCCAATAGGGAGCCACGGAGGCTGGGAGGCCAGTGAAGGTCACGCCGGCTGCTGCGGGCATGGCCACGTTGCCACAAAGCAGCACCCATCCATAAACAGAAGCTGTGCTGCAGCTCTGTCGGCAGCTGGAAATTCTACCCTGAGCTTGCGCCGTAATAAAAGAGACAATGGAGAGGTTTTTATTCCCCCCAACCCCGCAGGGTAGAGCGCCTGCCCTCAGATATAAATGAGGCACAGGCGCGAGGCTTAGCAAATCCACAAATTACAACACCTCTGAGATGCCCATTGTGTCCAAGCTGACTCACGCAGGTTTGCATGTCCCTGCATCCCCAAAACAATAGCTCAAGTAGTCATCAGATGGCCAGAAAGCAAAGCCACCATCATTAATATCCAAGAGGTGCTATTAATTAAAGTACCCCTTACCCATTATGTAGAGAGAGCTGCTATTTCTATTTGAAGCCTGCTAGTTGCATAACTGCTTCCATTAAAACAAAAAACTCACTCTGAGATACGGTTTAACATGCAATTGCTTTGGGGTTTGAGACCGGCTGCCTGCGGACGCTTCTGAAACACACACACAACAGATTCTCAGGGCCCGCAGTTCCCAGCATCTATCTGCTCACAGGCTTGCGAGGAAACAAAACACATCCTCCTGAATTAAACTCCGCTCGCCATAATGGCAGTGCCAAAGCCAGCAAAGGCACGCCAGAGGCTGGAAAATTGGCCAGCACATCAGAAGTCAGTCATTCAGAAATCTCATTCATTCATTCATTTGTTACTTTGTTTGGTTTATTCGTGGTGCATGGGGTTTGTGTACCTACCATGGGGCTGGACCCTGTAACAAGCACTGGAATAGTACAGTTAATCAACCAGACCCAGTGCCTGCCCGTGTGGGGCTTACACGGAATCCAGGAGCAGAGACAGAAATTAAAGCAGTGACAGCACAAACTAGTAGACCGGAAGTTCCCAGAATTCAGGGCCCTGCCCACCAGCCAGTGCCTCTGAGACATGAGGGGCTCAGAAATCTGCATGCAGAGCCCCAGGGACCAGGAGGCACCAAATGTGGTCCCTCGAATTGTCCCCATGCTGTCAACCCTTGGAGGGAGTGAGATATTCCAAAGGTCTTTGCAATCTGATGAATTCAACTCAAGAGCTATAAACTAATACAGAGAGATATGTGAGCAGGTGCTGTACAACCGGGACTGTTTTAAGGATCAGAAAGCCCACCTTGAGCCTCTCTCTGTGCTGGTGATACTTTAACTTGAGCATTTGCTGGCTCTTCCCTGATGGTCTGCTGTGAGATGCTCTGACTAATTCTGGAAGCAACCAGTCCCCCAAAGCAAGAGGCTGTAGAGACTAGTGTCTTCCAATCAGCCTCCAGGCCAGGATGAAGGCTGCCCAACTCATCAACAGTGGTGGGGAAAACCTCTTCTCTCAGGACAAACAATGAAACATCAGCCAACTCCATGGTATAGGCTGGGGCCAGTCATATCGAACCTGAATCCCAGGTCCTGAGTTTGCAAGATGAGGGGTAATTGGAAGGAAGGGAGGAAGGAAAGAGGAAGGAAGGAAGGAAGGAAGGAAGGGAGGGAGGGAGGGAGGGAAGAAGGGAGGAAGGAAGGAAGGAAGGAAGGAAGGGAGGGAGGAAGGGAGGGAGGAAAGAAGATGGGAGGGGAGGGAGGAGTAGAAGGAGGATGGAAGGGAGGGAGAGAGGGAAGGAAGGAAGGAAGGAAGGAAGGAAGAAAGGAAGGGAGGGAGGGAGGGAAGGAAGGAAGGAAGGAAGGAAGGAAGAAAGGAAGGGAGGGAGGGAAGGAGGGAGGGAAGGAAGGAAGGAAGGAAGGAAGGGAGGAAGGAGGAAGGAAGGGAGGAAGGAAGGAAGGAAAAAAGTCCAGGTCCATTTTGTTCAGCAACAAATTCACTGCTTGACACACACTGGGCACTCGACAAATATTTTTTAGAGGAGAAATAGATGAAGTCAGTAGATACAACCAAGGTTAATCTAAACTTGCTATAAAATTCCCTTTCAGTATAGTATAAACTGCAGAATCATTGATTCACTAGTATTATTCCATGAGAACAAATGATTGCTGATGAAAGCCACTGCAGGTGATAAAGGAACTTGAAAGGCAAAGGCTGCCAGCTTTGGGTTTGGAAGCAGCTGCGTCCTTAATTACGTTGCCTGATTTATACTCTATTAAATCTGTATATAAGTAACCCATTTCTCTGAAAGCATTTAAACCTCTTATATTCCACCAAACACAGTGCTTTTATTTGAAATAAATGTATCCAGCTCTTTGGGGAACATATGGTATATTTCTCTCTTATTAATAATTCAGTTCAAATGAGCAAAAATTAGTTGGTGCAGTTACGGCTGATTTTGTCCTGAAAAGATCTGCATTAATTTTAGACATTTTGTAAATTGGGCTATTAAATAAAAGCATTATATGTGAATTACCCTTTAAATTTTAAGCAACTTGGTAGTTTAATGGTATTTTCTAGTCAGATTCATTTTCAATCTTTAAAAAATTATAGTCATTACGGTAAGACAAATTTTTGAAACCTGCTCCTTCTATCCAATTACATATTGTTCTAATAAGTAAACTAGAAAACTTTTATGTTCTCATTTCAGTGCTCAGTCCTGCTTTGCGCCCTCTTTTGCTGGCATCAGTCTTCTGAGACGTTGCCTAGAGGGAGGCTGGTCCTGCCTGAGAAGCTCTGATGAGGGGCCGGGCTCTGGGGGAGCTGAGTTCATTCAGGAGGGGATTTATCATGAAGCTCCCGAGTTTGTCTTTAGGGTCATTAGCTCTCTGCTGATGGGGTCTCCTCTCTGGATGGTGATAATTCCTCACTAATGGTGCAGAGCTCTGGGCCTGCGGAAAAGCCAGCAAGGCCCCAGCCAGGCAGTTTTGCTGGAAAGGCCAAGGGGTCCTAACTGGCAAGGGAGATGTCAGTTATAGAAGATGAATACAGAGTTCATCAGCTCTGCACTCAAGCCTGGCAGAGAGCACCAAGGCCAGGCCCACTCAGTGGTCCCTCCCTAGCCCCCCGGGAGCGGCAGGGCAGGTATGTGAAGGCCCAGTGGTCCTCCTGAGGAACTTCCCTTGTTTGGTCTCATTCAGAGGGCCTGGGAGGAATGACAGCGCTCTGGAGATGGCTAATATCTCAGCTCTACAATTGGCTGTCTGTGTGATCTTGAATGAGCGTGGCTCTGGGACTTAGTTTCCACAACTGCAAAATGGGAGCTGTTGGAGGGCTATGGAGAGGAACGAATGAGATGGTGCTTGGGAAGTGCCCAGCACACACCCGCCCGGCACATGAGAGTGACGGGGAGCTGACAACTCCTTCCTTCCCTACTTCCCAAGCTGGTGTCGGTTTTCCCTTTTCCTAATCCAGCCGACTGTCCAAGCACAGTGCCCATCTGGGACAGCCACGCTTCCCGTCCAGCTGGCCGTGGCCCCTGGAGAACACACTGTGCTTACACCGACTCTCCCACCATCTCCCCACTCACAACAGTAATTCCAAGACTGGCATCCTCTGTCATCCTTTCTCCCAGTCCCCAACTCCTTCTTGCACTAGGGTCTGTGTTTTCCAAGTGGCTCACTGGACGCTGAAATAGGCAGTGATGCTGCCATGGCCATGGGCAGCCAAGGCGAATGGGGAACCCATGTGGGGTCACACACAAGCACCCAGCCCAGCCCTCCTGCCTTACCCTGCCGCTGAGCATGGGGAACCCATATGGGGTCACACACAAGCACCCAGCCCAGCCCTCCTGCCTTACCCTGCCACTGAGCACGGAACTTCCTGGAACGGTTGGGGCAGAGAGACTGAGGCAGAGCAAAAATCCATCCTTATCACATGCAGGCAACTCTCAGATCTCTACCCCATGTGGTAGATCTGCCCCTACTGAGTGAGACTAGGACAAGAAATGACACAGCCTCAGAGCAGGACCTGGAGCCCACGGTCAAGGAGGATCCCCTCTGGGGAGGAGGAACTCTCCAGGCCAGTGCGGGCAGCACAGGGAGGGCTCCCATTGTACAGATGGGGAAAGCAAGGTCCTGGGAGGAGAACGGGCCTGCCCAAGGCCACCTAGGGGAGTCTGGGGACCACTCTGTGGTGAGAATTTACACAACAGATCCTAAGGTCCTAAGAACCCCCTAAGGTTCTTGTCACCTGTGATGGTCCCCTGCCACGTGTCAGCCCCTGGGAGCCGACCTAGAACAGTGGTTAGGGACACAGGTTCTTGTGCTGGCCATCCCACCACTTACCAGTGTGTGGCCCTGGCAGATCACTCAATCTCCCTGTGGCTCAGGCCCCAGCTGTAGAATGGGAAGAACACTGCTGACTTCATAGATGGAATGAGTTAATACACACAGAGTGCTCAGAAACTCTCCAGCCAAGGATTTTTTAGGAAAAAAATGAATAGTGTGAACCACCAGTTGGGGTCTCCGTGGCAGGTCCACATCCTCTGCTCCTAAATAACAATGTCTGAAGGGCTGTTTCTGAGGGTGGGCTCACCCCTGGCCCTGCCCCACATGACCCAACCAGACACCAAACCACTCCTGGCTTCCCATGTCCTGTTTGCTTTGAGAACATGACCCAATCTGCCCAACATCACATCCACTAAAGGAACACTGCCTTGGTATCCAAGATGGTCGTGCCATGGGAAAGGCCCGACTGGAAACGCCACCCTGATGGGCTCAAGGTGGAAGTCTGGGTCCAAGAAGGAAACGATCATCAGTACAGATTGCTTAGCTTTGTACATCACTTTAACACTTTCAAAGCACTTCCGCACACACTTTGCCATTTAATCTCCCCATCAGCTGGGGGTTATTCTTCCCAGCAATTATTATTTCCAGTTAATAGTGAGGTTAATCTACTTCCCCGAGGCCTCGTGGTAAGAAACGGAGGAACTGGGGTTCTAACGCAGGCTCCAGACCCTCCTTCTTGGTGATTACACTGTACTGTGTGAAAGATCAAAGGTCTCCTTGTCTGTGGTCCTCAAAACAGAGCAAGGGGGCTGTGATGGCTGATAATGTGTCAACCTGGCTGGGCCGTGGTGCCCAGATATGTGGTCAGACATTATTCTAGATGGTTCTGTGAAGGTGTTTTTGGATGAGATTAAATCAACGGACTGTGTAAAGCAGAATGTCCTCCATGATGTGGGTGAGTCTCATCCAAACAGCTCTAGATCTGAATAGAACAACGGCTGGCCTCCCCCTCCCCCAAGCAAGCAGAATTCTGCCTTCAGACTTGAACTGCAAACATTGGCTCTTCCTGGGTCTCCAGCCTGCTGACCAACCTTGCAGGTTTTGGACTTGTCAGTCTCCATAAGTGTATGGGCCCATTCATTAAAATAAGCCCAGACAGATAGATAGATAGGGATACTTCTCTGGAGAATGCTGATTAATACAAGGGCTTAAAAGAAAACTGCATCCCCATTCATACTCAGCCGCATTTAAAACTTTAGTACTTTGGACACTGAGAATGTGGAGTTTGGTTTGGGTCATTCTTTCTATCAGGGGACAGGTATTAGGCACTGCCCATGAGCGGGGCTTTATGGGGGATATACGGATGCAGGCCCTGGTGCTGCCCCTAGAGTGCCCAGACTGGGAACCAAGTCAATGGCAGTATAGAGGGAACACCGTGTGGGCCTGGATTAACTGCAGATTTCAGTGCTGACTGACCATGTGAACTTGGACTTGACCTTTCTGGGTTCCAGTCCCTTTATATGGCAAAGTGAGATAATAGTGCCTAGGACATAAGCACTGGGTCCTTGAGGATCAGATGAAAAACCGCGTGCCAGGCCCTTCACACAGTACCTGGCCCACAGTCAGCACTTAGTGATTGGTAGTTGTTACTGGTATTGATATCGATAAAAATGAGCTGAATGAATTGGTCCTGAAGTCTCACAACCAAACTTCTTCAAAAGGATGGCTATATCAGGAGAGATGGAAAAGACTACGCATTTGGGCTAGAAGAGGGTGGTGTAAGAGGACACTCAGGTACTGAGCTGACTGCCCGAGAGCAGGTGAGGCAGTGCCTCTCTGTACTCTGATGATGTAGGAACAAGAGGGCCCTTGATGAAATTAAAAGGAAAAAGTCTAAAAAGCACAGAAGGAAATACTTATGTACATGCCATGTCATTAGCCTGCAGAACTCTGGACCACAGGTTATTATTTGAGTGGCTTAAAGGAATTAAGTGCATCAAGAATGATAGCACAGTTGGGTTCTGTCACTTCTTCTGGCATCAAGTGGGCCAGGTGGTTTATGGGAGAACCACCCAAATGGTGACACATGAGCAGCTCTGTGTATAGTTAGTTACAGGTGGCCACAAACTCAAGCGGCAGCATCATCTACCACTTCCTATCAGAGGAAGACACTTAGAAGATGACATGCCAATTGCCTGGCAAAAGAATGAAAGGACTCTCAATGCCTAGGGTTGAGCCTGGATCCAGGATGCCAAGCACCCAGGCACAGCATGAATGAGGTTCCATGGATATTTCTGCAATGTAACTGAGAGCAATAATAACGATAAGATATGAATAATGTGGCAATGACATTTAACATCACCATCCTATCCTAGAGGACAGGGTAGAGAGAAACAGATGGGTAAACAAACTAGAGTGGTCCAAAGTCCCACGTGCTATGACAAAGCAGTCCAGCAAAAGAGAAGACCAGCTCTCCTGTGAGTGGCACAGGGGATCTGGGTAGAAAAGATCAACCGATACTTGAGCTGAGACTTCCAAGATGAATTGGGTTTCTACTCGGAAGACGGTACAGTATTCCAGACAAAGAAAGTAAGGTATACAAAGCATGGAGGTAGGAACAGGCTTAGCTCATCCAATGCGTCCTAAGGGATTGAGAATTGTTAGAGGCTGGGAAGCAAGGGGTACAGGAATTGAGATGAACAGTGACGCCAGAGGTAAGTGGGGGCAAGGTCTCCAACAATGGGTCATATACGTTGATGAGATTCAATTGCATGAACACCCTTCATGCCCCTGTTAAAAAGCAGAAAAGGAATCTATATTCTGAGTTCATTGCATGGTCTTTGAGATCTCTTCAGCTGCAAGGAAGTGTGTAATATCATCAAGACCATCAGAAGAAAATTCTCCCAACACAATGGAGAATGATGTGTCAAATAGTTATGCGTGGAGAGGTTTGGAAAGGAGTCCATTGAAGGGGTGGGAATGGGGAAAGGCCTGTGATCTCCAGCCAACCGTCTTAGTCCGTCATACAAAAGATGGTTAAAGACTAAGCACTGGCTAAGTTACAACCAGGAAAACAACTGCCAGAGACACACCGCCATGTCTCAGTGAGTCTTAACATATCTGAGTAAAAATGTCCTTCTTGAAATTGTAAGCTTATGCGCTGACCCTGGTTCTGGACACAAATGCAATCTTAGTAAAATGTTTACATATTTGTAAAACCAAAATGTTTCTAATCTACGAGTCATCTTATTCAAGGCAAAAGTCTAACTCCAAGTGTCATGGTGACTAAAGGCGAAAAGGAAGCAGCTTTATTAATCTGTGGGTCATGCAGTTATCAGCTTGATCATGGGCAGTAGCATACGTGAGATACACAAAGAATTAACTGAGGGATCGAAGGGAATTGATAAATCTATTTTTTATACTGTGTGTTTGAGGCAGCTTGTATGAGGATGAGTAATGTTAGCTGCTGCTAAAACAAACAGCCCCCAAGATCTCAATGGTCTGACCCAATAGGAGTTTCTTTCTAGTTCAGGTAGAATTTCTTTCTAGTTCTAGTGTGGAGGCAGGAAGAAGAATCCTGGGTCTTCTCCACTTATCCAACAGATGGGGAGAGAGAGCAAGAATCACACAGAGGAGGTTCTCTTCACCTAGAAGAGAGGCATGAATGCATTCTTGCAACAGGAACTCAGTCATAAGTCTCCATCCAACAGCAATGGAGGCTGGGAAATGTGGTCCAGCAGTGGTTCCAAGATGAGAGCACAGGTGTGACCATGAGCAGTCTTGGCAGTATAGCTTAATACCCCCCAAATCAAACTTTAAAAATAGATTATAGGGGCTTCCCTGGTGGCGCAGTGGTTGAGAATCTGCCTGCCAATGCAGAGGACACGGGTTCGAGCCCTGGTCTGGAAAGATCCCACATGCCGAGGAGCAGCTAAGCCCGTGAGCCACAACTACTGAGCCTGCGCGTCTGGAGCCTGTGCTCCGCAACGGGAGAGGCCGCGACAGTGAGAGGCCCACGCACCGCGATGGAGAGTGGCCCCTGCTCGCCGCAACTAGAGAAAGCCCTCGCACAGAAACGAAGACCCAACACAGCCAAAATATAAATAAATAAATAAATAAAAATAGATTATAAAATAGCAATAGTTTTCAAAAGCATTTGTTTTTATTCCTGTTCCAAGTCATAATTATTTCTTCCCTCATTTTCTCCACTCTCCAAAGTTATGCAACCATGACCCAAGTACCTCTGGAGACTTAGTATAAAATATAAATCGACAAATTCTGCTATAAAGCCTTGCACAGCTCACGTGTGGTGAGAGCTTGTGCCGGCAAGTGGGCCCAGCACATGTTTCCAAGATGCGTCCCGCTCCTCATCCTCGGCATTCAGCAACCCTAGGAACGCAGGATTATACCCAACTTGCCCCAAATCTCTGCTCGGTTGTCTAAACTGGATAGAATCCACCAGCTCTCAAAATCTAATGACTTGACTTCAATCAAATTAGCCGTTGGACAAAGTCAATTCTTTTGCCATCTGCCAGAGCCCTGCCGGTCAGGAGCATTCCGGACGAAGGCTGTGACTCAACCCAGACGCCGCTGCTCGCCCTGCAAATAGATGATGCCGGCGACCATCCCTCTGACCCGGCCATTTCTCACACAGCAGGAAAGACCCCGTAATTTCTTCATCCTGGCTTCTTGGGGTCTACTTAGATGAAGACACACGACCATGTGCTAGGCATGTGACAGCTGAGCGGGGGAGGGCAGCCTGTGTGATTATGGCTAATCATCGTCCCCCTGTCCCAGGGTAGTTGGTACTTATCAATGAATGGCACCAAATGTGGCGTAAAATCCCAGATAATTAACCGTGAACGGGGGATAACTTATCCCAGGCCCATTTCATTCATATTTTAGAGGGAAGACACACAGGTAAACAATTCAAACCACGATGTTTATGCTACCACCAAATCTGGGAACGAAGCATCAGTATTGTCTCTGGCAGGCTGTGAATTCAGAAGAGACACACACTTTCCATCCTGCAAAAGGCAAGGCCCAAACCGATAGGACAGGGGAGAATTTATTTTTTCCCCTTTTCTCCTTAGCCGAAGTTATTATCACAACTGCCGGGGAATTTGTGAGATTGGGAGATAAGGATCTTAATGATTCTTTGGAGACCCGTCCATCACCGCAAACTGCTACCAGGATCGAAATTACATCTGCATTTGAATTAGCAACATTACTCGCCAATTTAGATCAGAGTGAACATTTTTCCATTGAAGATGGAATTAAATTAGAAAATGAGTGAGTCTTTAATTTCCAGATTATAAATCACTGAAAATAATTCAACTCCTGTACCTTAAGGCCAATTACATTATCCTAAGCGACATTTTATCTCCCAACCTTTGGAGTGATTTGGTGACGGGAGCCTTCACACAAATCAGTCTTGCTGCAGCAGCAAGAAGTATATCTGCCCACCGAGTCACACACATAAAACACCAGAAACCGTTTTCAGGCTGAAGCTTATTTTACATGAAATTCGATTGTCTGTTTGATAGTGTATTTTTGTGTTCTACTGAACTGATGCATCAGCCAGATACCAGGCCTGAATTATGTCAAGTTCAGCAATGAAATTTTAAAATGACTGACTTGTTCCAGGTTGGGGCATCATCACCCCCTCCATCATCTCCCTCCCTTTGGCTTACGAAAGACAAAGACGTCATCGATGTTTCTGAGCCTGAACTCTCATCTCCCTGTGCTCACAGCGCCAAGTCTGTCCTGCTTCCACCACCTTTCACTTAAATTACTGTCTGATGTTGGCACATCTGTCTCTCCCTAGACTGAGCTTCTTGGAGGGCAGGCCCAATTATACTAATGCCCGTATCCAGCCAGCAAAGTGACCGGCTCAGAATGGGTGTGTGTTAAGTATTAGGTGCAAAAAGGATTGAGTGAACGGATGACGTGGCATGTCTCCGCCTGGCACCAAAAGAACGGCAGCCACAGAGATGGAACAAACAGATAGCCAGGCCGCCCACTTGCCTCCCCACCACCTTCCCCAGCAACACACAGGGCCAATCAGAAAGCCAGGGAGGGGCCTCTGTCACTAGCAGGGTCTCATTTTCTTGAGTTCACTGGCCTATACAAAGATCAAGGAGTCTCCCTAACAAACCACAAGCCTTGCTCATCCCCTGAGAAAAGCAGACTTGACCCCAGAAAACTTCTGAGTCCCTGACGCGGGGACTGAGGGAGGGATAAAAAAGGAAAAGCATGAAGTCATTAGGAGAGAGGGTAAGTGTTTTAACTCTTCAGGCCTTTTAACAAGGGCCCACTTGCAGACAGGAAAGGAGGCAGAAGAAAACATTGTTCTTTCCCTAAGACGCAGATGGTGACTGATGGGTATCGACAGACTTGACCTGGCGAGGTGGACGAGGCCTTGGCCAGCTCTGGCCCAGGGGATGAGCCCCACTTCCCCCGTCTGAAGTGGGAGGTGAAGCCACTGGATCTGATGGATAGAGAGCTTCCCACCAACCCAGCCCTGGGACTGTCCACGTGACGCCTCAGTGCCCCACATCGCCGAGAACAGGGGTGCTGAGGTTCTGATGCAGCCCTCCCGACTCTGTGGGTGGCCTGAGCAAGGGCCCCCTCCAGACCTCAGCCTGCCCATCCACAAAATGGGGGCATGGAGGTGGACTTGCCCGTCTGGGAATAGGATTGGAGGAAGGATTCATGAAATAAGAACCTGGAAGGCAGCTCCCAACCCCAGCAAGAAAGAGAAAAAAGCCCCGCCTCTCTCTCTCAGAGACGATGCACGAGCTGCTCCCCATTAGAGAGGGAAGGCCCCCTGTGCGCCCAGCCTCCCCCGGGCTGGCCTCAGGTGGGTGGGAAGCGCAGGGGCCTCCCAGCCGGGGCCTGACTCCTGCTCCCTCTCCCCACCAGCAGCCCTGGGTCCTCTGGCCCGGCCCCGGGGGCCGCCGCGCTCTTCCCCATCCTGGCAGAACGGACACCAGGCTCTCGGGCTGGGCGTGGGCGGCTGGAGTCGGACCACGTCAGGGGGCGGAGCAATTTGCACGTCAGTCTCCAAGCCCCCCACGCCCAGTGCGGCCCCTGGGACAGGGACCCTCCTCTGCCATTCACCTGTGTCCGACACAGTAGGCTCTCAAGGGACGGGCACATGCCCAGAATGAGTGTTGTCAGTGCCACAGGGAATCGAGCTGTAGTCCAGGGGCTCAGGGTTCTTCAGACATCCCAGCTGGGGAAGGAGAGCTGAGGGTGGCGGCTCTGGGCACGCTTCCCAACACACACACACGCCCCTCACCCTAGCAGCTGCTTGTTTAGTCTTTATACTGGCTTCTTTAACTCCCACTTGAAGCAATCAGCGGTTCTGCTGCTCAGAAAACTGCTTCATTTAAGTTAGCAATTGACTGATGGAGTCCAGCTCACTTGGTCCATATACGGGAAGTGAGACCAACCCAAGGAAACCCGGCAAGTTCATGACAGAGCTTGGGCCAACAGCCAGGACCTGGACCCCCTCCTCACACCTATTCAAAAATTACACAACAGCAATGGTCCACCTGGATGGTCACCGTCACCATCACCGTGTATGACCCAGGTACACTGTCTTCATGAATAAGCTCACTACAGCCCTATGAGGTAGGCGCTATCCCATCGTACCCATTGTACAGATGGAGAAGCTGAGGCTCGAAACACTAAGGAACTCTCCCAAGGTCTCCCGGATAGCAAGCGCCAGAGCCAGTGTTTGAACCCGGGCAGTTAAGCTTTCGAGCCCACACCTGTAATTGCCAGTGTCTCTCATCAGAGAACCGGAAGGCCTCGCCCTCCCTCACCTTACTGAGGCTTCCTCAGTTTCCATGAAGGGCAAGAGGCTGAGGCCCTTGACCCTTCTTGCTTTGGAGCCTGCGGTGTATTCAACAAGGGTTTAGAGTTGCCAGATTTAGCAAATAAAACGCTTTGGGACCGAACGGCACGGCACAAGTATTTGCTGTTTAACTGAAATGCAAACGTCACTGGTAGCCTGTCTTTTCCTAGCAACCTTACCGAGGTGGCCTGTGTTCAGGGAGCTGTGAGGTCAGGGAGGCTCACCTGTCCCCCCTCCTGAGACAACCTCCTCCATAAGTGTCCTCACTGCCAGGCCCTTGTCCCAGGTCCCTGGCTCCATCTCAGCACTCCAGCTTACCATGCCCTGGGAGGAAGGCTCTGGCCCTGGGGCTCTCTGCCACCAGCACCCCTCCAGGGGCATTTGAGATCACAGAGGGACCAAAGGGCAAATGGAGGCGTCTTGACAATTTGGCTGAGGAAGGATGCAGAGTAACTGATGCTCCTGCCCAGGTCCCCAGCTCTCAAGGGATGCCCAGGCTGCTTCTCATGGCTGCAGGAGACACCTGGGCTGTCACTGCTCCATCCACACCGGAGGATGCAGGGCACACAGCCGAGCATCCCTGAGTGATTACTAGCCTGTCCCTTTGGGGCCACCACAGCGCCCGAACAGCACCTGGGATGTTGGTGACCCATGACTAAGGGAGGGGGTGATGATACGAGGCACCTCTTCCTCCCCAGGTCCAAAGCAGGCATTGCTAATCAATCACTGCACTCTACCACGGAACCCAGACACAGCCTCGGCATCCTCCTTAACACTGTGATCAAGGGATCAGTGTCGGCACAGAGATTAAAGCCATCCCTGAGGTAAATTCAGTCCCAGGGGCTGGGCTGGGCTGGGGAGATGGGGAGAGAGAAGATGGGGGTGGGGAGGGGGTTGTAAAGAGGGAAACGCACGGACTCCAGAGGCAGAAATGGGCTTCACAGCCTGGTGCTGTCCCTTAGCAGCTCCAGGACCTTGAGCAAGTCAAAGTCCCCTCTAAGCTCTCCTCTGGGTGAAACCAGCTCAGTGATCTCCCCTCCTGCAGAGCCAGGCAGGGATGAATCAGAAGAAGCAGCCTGCTCAGGGCCTGCTTCCCAATAGTTCTCAGCAGGCATCCTGCCCCCTTCTCCGTGAGACTCTCTTTGAACAAATGCTCAGGCCCGAGAGCTAGAAACATGGGCACAGGGAGCCCCCAAGTCTTCGGTCCCAGCTGGCATTTCTGAGGACTTTTCCTAGAAAGAGTTCAGGATCCCAGATCTGCACTCACAGGTTCAGCATGGAATGACTTTCCTTAGGGCTCAGGGTACGGGCCTCTGCACCAGGCAGCGGAGCAGGAAGGAAAGACTAGAGTGAGGCAACAGATTCGCACACAGCAAAGGCGTCCATGGTCCTCTGTTCACCACTGATGGCTCTTCACCCGTCTGTTGCTGGACCCCGAGGACGCGTGACCCTGGCGATCCCATCCCTCAGGAACTGAATTATCATTAACTGACTCATTGAACGAAACACCAGCATCTGTAGGACTTTACAATTTGTGACCTATTTATACACATATAAACACATATATATATTTTTTTAATCCTCACAGCAACCACGAGTGATGGTTGTAGAGGAATTCTTCTTAGACCCACTTTAAAGATAGGAAAACTGAGTCTCACACACTGCTCAAGCTCATGCCAAAAATGAGCTGATGTGGCAGGAGACCACCGAGCCCAGCTTCTTTTGGTGCCCCAGCGTCCTGCATGAACTGGCTGTGAGGGCCTTGCTGCACCTTGAGGCCTCAGGGGGACTGTGACCTCAGGAGTCAGGAGTCCTTGAGTCTGAGAGACGGGAGGGGCCTCGTCTTCTCCCGGAGGACAGTGGTCTCTGCGGAGCATGGCCTCCCTGCTGGGGCACCGGCACCTCCTCTGGGGCCGTGGGGAGAAAGAAAGGCAGGACAGCCGGGCACGGCGGGTGCCCACTCAGCTGAGCTGGGCTGGGCGGCATCTCCCCTTTCTCCCGCCCAGGCCCCCTCGACCCTGAATCCACACGTACACACACACACGCACACACACGTGCACACGCAGCCATGGCCTTTGCTCTCCTCTGGGGCCATCGCCCACCCTGACCCCCACAGCCATTCTTTCTGGCGTCCCTACCGTCACCTGATGCAAAATTCCTATTTTCTATTTCCCTAGTCCTCGACCTTCGTCGTCACGAGAAGTGTTGAGAAGCCGGGCAGCCTTGCTGAAATTGTGTCTGTCTCGTGAGGTGCACTTGGAAGCATTTGAAGGGAAATTTCCAGTCCCTTTAAGACACTGGTCATAGAGGAAGCAACATCTGGAGCAGGAACTTGCCATTTCATGTGAGTATCCGGTGAGACCTGGGGACTCTGTCTCCAGAAAACCAGTGCTAAGTGCACAGAGGCTCACACACACACACACACACACACACGATTCCAGGGGAGCGTCTCTTTCTCTCTCTGAGTTTCCCCCCCACCCCCGCCGCCCCACCCCTCGGCTTTGTCTCTCTCTCCTTCCTGAACCCAGGCCCCTTGCTGCTGAGCGACCCAGCAGCAAAATCATTGACCTCCAGCCAAGCAGAACTTTCCAGGACCCCCCTCCCCTCGGCCCAGGCCTCTCCCAGCCCGGGGCTACCTCACAGGCGTCACCCCGTGCCCTTGGCATTCAGGGTATCAGGGCTGCACCTGCCCCTGGCCCAGCGCCTGCGCCCGCTCGGGGCCTCCACACTGCCCTTTCTTCCGCTCACCCTGAGGGCTCTGCAAACCACGCCAGTTTCCCAGACACGGTGATCCTTTTGAGGGACAGAATCATGTTTGTTTGCCTTCCCTAAGGGGATCCTAGCAGAGGTCTCCCTTCTCAATGCCAGGGTCCAGCCCGTCTCAGGGCTACAGTGGGAGGTACCTCTGAAAGGTTACCCATCCCAAGAAGGGGTATGGCAGGAGGTGTGCTTGAAAACAGGGAATGCCATTTCCATTTAAATTTGGTAAGACAACGGTGACCAAAGATGCTGTACTTTGGACCCTGGTGGCAAAGCTGAGCCTAACAGAGAGGAAAAAGAGCTTCACCACCCAACCCAGGACAGCCTCAGCTGGCCAACATCTGGGAGCCTGGCCCTGATCCCAGCCCTTTGCCTGCACGTGAAATTGAACTTCACACAGCCTCTTGATTAGGATCACACCCCTTTTACAGATGAAAACACTGAGGCTCAGAAAGACTAAGTGGTTTGCCAAGGTCACTTAGTGAGTAAGAGGCAGGTCCAGCATTCAAACCCAGGACAGGCTGCCTGCAGTGTCCATCCTCCCGGGGGTCACAGGGCTGGATGAGTCCCCTCCCGGGGGTCACAGCACTGAGCGGCTCCTACCACTGCAAGTCCTGCGGCTGTGGGGACGGTACCCGTGCCTGTCTAGATGGTATCGCTCCCCAAGTCCCCACTCTTGTTGTCACGGCTGCACCATCTTCCAGGCTCGGCCTGAGGAAGGAAAACCAAATTCGAACAGCTGCAGATAAGGGGACACTGTCTCAGGCCCTGGGCGCCTCGCTCCCTGGTCAGGTGAGCACGTGGTGCACACGGCTGGACTTCCGATGCCCGGCAAACAGGGCGGGCGGGGAAACCCAAGACGGGCCAGACCCCAGGCAGCAGGGGACTCTGGGGTTGGCTGCTGTCATGACACCCACAGCTGGCTTCTCAAGGGGCATGGGACCAGGGACACAGTGGGCAGTGGGGCTGTCTCAGCTGGTAACCCGGCCCTGGACAAACAGCACTTCCCTCTTGGTTACTCTGCCGAGGCTTTCCTGTGGTTCTGCAGGCCAGGAAAGCAGTGCTACGCCCACAGGCCCCCTCCCAGGGCAGATGGCAGAGTGGACACCACGCTGACCCCCAGGAGAGAGCTGCCCCCGCCTTGTTCTGCTCTCCTGCCCTGAGAGGCCGCTGAGGTCTGGCGAGGGACACCTGCGTGAGCGTGGTGGCTGTTGGCCTTCGAGTGAAAAGTCTTCATGACTCCTTTGTAAGTCAAGCGGCTTCTGCTCCCAAAGCATCAGTCGCTCTATCCAAAAAAGGTGTTTTGCTTCTCACCTGTCTCTGAAGGGGGCCTGGATTTCAATATCCACTGACCCATAACCTCTAGGAGGACAGAAAACCTGCTGAGTTAGTCACTGCTGTATCTCCAGAGCCTAGGACAGTGCCTGGCATGTTGTATGGTCTCAATAAGTGTCTGTGGAGAGAATGAGTGAATGAATGAATGAATGATTGAATGAATACTGCAGAGCCTGATTGGAGAGTCACGAAGATTCATATTTTTTAACTGATTGCAGGAATTTTGAAAAAACAGCACACCAGGCTACCTGTCTTCTCTTCTTCACCTCTCTTCCCCACTTCATGTAGAACCTAAAAGTCTAGAAAAGACTAGATTCCAAAACTGCTATGAAATGCATGCAGCATCAATCCTAAAGAAAATGTGCATTTCTGAAACCTAACAAAAGGTTGAAAATACTCCCTTAAGAATCTTACAGGCAACACCATTTGAGGATTATGGTACCTGGCTTGTTAAACACCCTCAATAAACAGCCACTTGTTGGTTGACCAATGGCTCTTTTGAGTGTCAATGTGATTTGTCTTTGGCCAAATTTTTCCATCAGCTTCTGGGATTCAGAATAACATTCAGATATGGCCAACATGACCCCATTTTGCCTTTAATTTTTCTCTGTGGCGCATTTGCTCCCAGAAGTACATGAAAAAAGATCACCTGAGGCTAGTCCTGCCAGGGCTCGGCAGACAGGTGTTGGTGTACCTGTACCAGACTGCCCTGCCATCTGGGCTCATCTCCAAGGCCCTGGCACCAGGTGGCTCGCTGGCTCTTGGCTCCAGGTCCTCCGTGGCACATACACAACCTTGTCCCAACGCTTCACCACCAGGGCCAAGACCCATCCCTAGACAATGTCGGAGCCCGTCACACAGGGAAACATCGCTGTTCCTAGAGACACAGTCCCCTCCCCCCACCCCATTCTTGATCCTGGACATTAAATATTTATGAGTTCTTAAAAAAAAAAAAATCCACAAACCTCCAATAATGCAAGTTGTCTACTAGGCAGGGAGATTTCAGGATGATAAACATTATTTAGAAACACCATGATATGCTTCATATTGTGATGTGATTGGGGACCATATTAAAACCCGGCAAGGCTATTATACCTAATTTTTGTTTCAATTCAGGCAATATCGCCACTGCTTAATATGATTTCTATTTACTTTTTTCTATTGTTAGTATTTTATTGGGGTTGTGTCTGCTTTATCAAGCAGATCGCCTCTGAAAGGGAGGTCAGACTATGCTCAGACCTCGGGATTTTCTGTCATCTTTCTTTTAAAGGGGTTTCCATTGTATTCTGCTTGGCCTGAATTCACTCAAAAACCCTCAACGCTAAAATAAACTCTTTTTCTTTACTCTTGTCCAATTACAATATTTCTACCTGCACATAACCTGACAGCTTGATATTTAAAAGCTATATAAACTCTCATCATCCAGTTTTATGTTCCCGTTTTTCCATGGTACCGCTGGATTTGGGTGAATGCTACATAAAATGTGTGCATTGAAGGGTTTCAAATCAAGTTATCTCCTCCATCTATAAAAATTGAATTTTAAAGGTTATTTTAATTATAAGTTTAAACCCAAGCTCTATTAATGACAGAGGCAGCCTCTTCCACTAAAGCATTCATTCGTCTTCTCCCCAGGGTCACAGCCAAGCTGAGGAATACTGTTATTTCCTGAACGAAATGTAATTTTGCAAAACAGGATATTATTTTTTAAAGTATTATGCACTTTGCATAACTCTCTCTTCCTGGACTGGTCCAGGGCGGTGAGAATAAGGGTGATTTGTGGCTCTGCCTGCTGAACAAAGTCCGCTTTTGCACAACCTGCAGGAATCTTTATCACAAGTGTGAAGGAAGAGATGATATCAATATCCCGACTACTTTAAGCCATGGCCAACCCATCTGACTGTCTGCAAATCAGGCAAGGGTGTCACATAGCCAAATAATTTGGAGGAAAAAATAATGAATAAAGTAAGTAAAATCCAAATTGTAAGCCCTATTTCTTCAGATTGCAGTCTAAACTCCTTTAGTTTAAGACGAAAATAAAATCATTCTTCTGTGGGCTCCTAGACTCCAAGTTTCTAAACGTGTTATTGAAGCCATGATTGAAATCTGACAAAAACAGACTGCGGTTTATAACAATGTCCCGCAGCCAAAGTATGGCACCAATAACTAAACAATACTTTATCACCTTTGCCACTTTCAACAGCTCCCATTAATATTGAGATCATAGTGTTCGGCCCTCTATTCCCCAGCTGACTGCCTTAGTGACAGCACTGGCTAAGGCGGTGACATTGAAAAATATTTGCCATGACACAGCCACAAATCACAGCAAGACAAGTTTAAAACTCAATATTCACTCAACTTGCATCTGCTAGCTTCTTGTTCCAATTTCTAAAACACAATTATTATATGCTCCTTTTCTCTGAAATAGCGGCACACAAACGGGTGTATGCTAAGCCAAGAAAGAGAGAGTGATAAAAAGAAATACGATTCTTTAGGGTTTGCCAGCAGTATCATTTTATAAGCCAGAAACTATCATTGGGAGAGGGAGCTTAGGATACAGACACTCATGTGGGGGAAGGTCCCTGTTTTCTGGACTGTTCAGGACACTCACAGCAGCCTGAACTCAGATTGCAATTACTTGTGGTCCTGGGTTCACACGGCAGCCTAATTTTACACGTATCGATTTTTGTTTTCAGCTTTCTCAAGATGCTGAAGCAGATGTTGGTCCACTTGGCAATTGCCCCTAATTCACTTTACAGAGGCTGTGGTCAACATGCCCCCCCGCCCACTCTACTCCCGCAAACAGTGGTGGGATTGTGCCAGCTGTCAAGTATCAGGAGCCCACGAGACCTTGAAAGCGATGCCATTGACGCTGGTTCCCTTAAGGAAAAACTTCCAAGAGGCTTGGTACCCACATGGTTTGGACCAAAGCCATTCTTCTTTGGGAGTGTAACTGACTGCGACCCAGCATCTTCACAGCAGAGAGCATGTGTTTTCCTCCGTGGTCCTCACGCCTGGCACAGCAGCTAGCACTCAGCAGACACCCCGTGAGTGGGTGTGGATGGAGAGTGAGCATTTATCCAAGACCACGTCATTGTACAAGAGCATCCTAGCTCTGCCCCCATGGAACCTCCACCAAGTTACTGCCCTTCCTGGAGCTTCACGCTCCCTCCCCTTCAGAATGAGAAGACTGTGCCGGATGATCCAGGCCACCCCCAGCACTCGAGTTCCATTTCATGAAGAAAATCCACACTGTGAACAGAAACCACCAGAATCCGTCATACTAAATGGCTGACACATCATGGTGACCTTCTTACCCTGGATATGCTGAGACACTCCTCAGACCCTGAAAACCTTGGGAAATTGTTAACTGTTCATTCTTGCTGCATAGATACATGGCTAGAGTTTTTTCCTAATGCATCATTTTTGTAGAGAAAGGTGGCTGTTGACCCATCACCTATGGGCATCAGCCTTGAGTATCACTGAAGTCAAACAAGGTCAAGATTGGGAATTGTTCTTTGGATTTAGCAACTCGAAGTCATTGGTGATATAAATGAAAACCACTTCAGCATACATAATCATAGTAAATGTGACGTTGACCTTCGCACATTAAATTCATGCTGGCACAAACAAGTCTATTAGGTCGGTGCCCTTGACCCAAAGATGGCTCTTCTTATTCACTTCTGTTTGTCTGCAGGATCAACAGGACGAGAGCAATCACCGCCTTTTCTGAGCAGGACTGTCTGTTGTAGCTATCTTCTCCCTGTCTCCCCATAGCCTGTTGGGTCTCTTTTAGTTCAGGGGTCTCTGCTCTGAAAGAGCTACACCCAGGAGGCTCATCAGCATAGGAGCTGACTTAGATGATGGCAAGATCCTGGACCTCGAGCCTGAGTCAGATGATGGGATAGGATGAGACTTTGGGGGGAGGAAGTGGGTGGGTTTGTTACGTGAGGGATGGATGTGAATTTTTGTGGCCTGAGGCAGGCTGTGGTAGATTACATTTCCAAAGATGGCTGCCACAATATCTCACCTCCTACACGATCATGTGACATGTGACTTGCCCCTTCCCCCTGTCAAGAGATGGACTCTGTTTCATCTCCCCTTGGGTCTGGACAAGCCTTGTGAATAAAAAGTGGCAGGTGATGCTGTGTGACTTCCAAGGTTAAGTCATGAAATGTCTTTGTGGCTTCTCCTTTGTTTCTGGGTCTGTTTCTTCTTGGAACCCAGCCACCATGCTGCAAGGAAGCCCAAAGAGCAACACAGAGAGAATCAAGGCACACGGCCAACAGCTCTGAACTCCTCGCCATGTAAGTAAGACCATTTTGGACATTCCAGCCATCATGGTGCTCCAGCCAACACCATGGGAAGCACAGTGATCCCTCAGCAACCCACAGAACCATGAGAAATAATCAACTTAAGCCATTACATTTGCCGTGGTTTGTTTTTCAGCAATAGATAATTGAAACAAGGTTTGATCTAAATAAGGGCTACGCACGTGTTCATTGTGCCATATGTTCAACTTTCCTGTCTATTAAAGATTTTCAAAATAAAAAGTTGAGAAAAATTCTTAATTTAAAAGTCTCATCTACAAGAAGAAATCGTAAACAACAGAAAACACTGTGGGATAAGATAAAAAGATGCACCCAGAATTTCCAGAAATTCTGGAAAAAGAGAGGGGAGGGGGATCTCTGGGACTCTTTCTATACGATACCAGATATCTAGAAGCAAATGTCTGAGTGAAAAGGAAAATTAAGTCTATATTTCACAGGTGCTCTCTCTGTCCACTTAACATCACATGACTATTTCATATATCCAGATGTTCATCCCATTGTTCTAGCCACGTACAGCAGAGGCATTCAACCATACAGGTTGGAGGAGAGAGCAATTTTTGTTTCTCCAAACAGCCAAATATCTATATTGTAGCTATGACAACATTCAGATATGTGGTAGGTCAGAAAATAAAGGATTGGTTGACTAAGCAATAGCACATCAAAATATATATAGGGACCACTCAGCAGCCATCAAGAGTGGTGGAGGGCTTCCCTGGTGGCGCAGTGGTTGAGAGTCTGCCTGCTAATGCAGGGGACACGGGTTCGAGCCCTGGTCTGGGAAGATCCCACATGCCACGGAGCAGCTGGGCCCGTGAGCCACAACTACTGAGCCTGCGCGTCTGGAGCCTGTGCTCCGCAACGGGAGAGGCCGCAATAGTGAGAGACCCGCGCACCGCGATGAAGAGTGGCCCCCACTTGCCGCAACTAGAGAAAGCCCTCGCACGAACTGAAGACCCAACACAGCCAAAAATAAATAAATAAATAAATAAAGTAGCTATAAAATTTAAAAAAAAAAAAAAAGAGTGGTGGAGAAGTACACTGGGTTTCTTATGGGGGCAAGATATTCCTGAAGTTCCAAATCGTTCAGTGCAAAACGTGAGCTATAAATCAGTATGCACAGCATGATCTCATTTTGTATGAAAAATATACTTGTTTACAACGTGCTTAGGAAAAGTCCGGAATGCAGTACACCAGAATGGAACACAGTAGTAGTTATTGCTACTCTAGCTGGTAGAGTAACAATAATTTTTATTGTCTTCTTTATACTTATTGGTATTTTTGTAATTTTTAATAGCAAATGAGTTATCTAAGTAAGTAAATTAATAAATAGGGTAAATCTTTTGTAAAATATTCATATTAATGTAAGTTCCTCTTTTAATTTCCCCTGAGTACCTGTCCTTCTCTCTAGGTGGCCTACACTAACAGTTTGCTTGAGGGAAGATGAGAATTTGTTACAAAAGAAGATTATATTTCAATTCTGACACTCAAAATAGAACTTTGCAACAGAGCAATGTGCGTGAGAACTAGGCTTTGTTAGAGAGAAAAAATTGTCTTAGTTCCTTGGCCCCCATGTAGCCAACCTGAGTGGGCTGTGCCCTAGAGTTTGGGGTTAAAAAAGCCCAGGCAGAGAGAGGAAGGAGAGAAGCCAGCCCTCTGTCCCCAGGGAGGTGGGAAGGTGGCACACCAGGAGGGGAGTGGGGAGACCCTCTGAGGGCCAGAGGCCTTCGCCCCACTCTGGGAGGAGACCACTCTTCAGGGGAGGCCGCACCAACATGGGGTCACCCAGACAAAGCAGGGGGGCAATCAGACTGAAGGTCTCCACAGTGGTCCAAGTCTTCCAAGCAACAGGGTTACAATGGATTCCCCACTTCCCTCCCCAACGGCAGACCCTGAAGCCAGACAAGCCTGGGGCCAAATCCTGGGGCCACATATTCACTACAAAAACTTGTGAACAATTTCATTTTCCCTGAGCCCCCGTGTGTTGGTCTGAAATCCAGGAACATGTGGCTTCATGTGCAGCGTTGCTGAGACAGCCAAGGTGATGCGTGTATAGCACTGGCCTCGGTCCCAAGGCTGAGCGTGGGGCCAGGCAGGCAGCAGTAGAAGCCCTTGAATGGCAGACACAGGTTCAAACCCAGGCCCACCACCCACCTGCTGAGTTGGTTCAAACCATTCCCTCAAGGCCCCTCTGGGCCTCAGGGTCCACGTCTGTAAAATGGGGAGTTCGTAATACCCCTTCCCAAGGTTCCCTCGGTTTCTACCACCATGACCCCGAGGCCTCCTGCTGGGGTGTTTCTGTGTCCAGAGATGTCCATCTGGCCACAGGGTCTGGCCAGGCAGTGTTCATGCCCAAAGACAAGCCTGGACTTCTTGGAAAGAGCCTGAAAGAGAACCAAAGAAATCCCCCTCTTCCTGACTCCAGCAAAAATGAAAACGTCTGGATTTCTACTGATCACCTAAGGAGACAGATGACATGTTTCAGAGGGGAGCCTGAACACAATTGTCATGATTACAGAATGAATTCCCTCATGTGAGACAGGCCTTTATGAACAAACTAAATACGGCTGATATTAAAGGTAATGGTGCAAAAGATTGAATAGCTTGACAGTCCTACCCTCCGAAGAGCCTCACGTGGGGATGGAGGTTGAATGACAAGAGCTCAACTTGCAAAAAAAGCAAATACAAATGTACTCCCGGGCCGAGGGAGGATTTGGACAAAGTGGAGGCTGCCGTTCTTGAGAGAACACAACTCGGGCCAAGGTTCAAGGGTGACTGGCAGTTTCCTGGGACGGGCCCAGGCCAGGGCTTGCAAGATTTCAGAGGTTCACCCACAGATTGGGGACCCCCTTCCTCCCTGAAATGAGGTGTTTCCTTACTATGGTCTGGACACTGGGCCCCCTCAGGCTTTCTTGTCTGACCGGTCAGCAGTGTGTCCATTCTGTGCTGAGTGTGACAACGGGACAGGGAGAGTGCCAGGCTTGGGTGCTGTGAGAGATCCATGCACGCTAGGCGTGCCCCTGTCTGCCCTGCTCATCCCCCGTGGTGGCCCGCTTACCTCCCGGTCACCCACCCCACAAAGAAAACCACGATTACCACCCAAGCCTGTGCTAGGAGATCTCAGAGCCAGGATGTCAAACGGGCCGTTGCATTCTGACCCTGCTCTGCTCGTTCCTGGCTGAGGGAAACTGGTCCCTCATTAAATGCCTGTCCCTGGGGTGAGGGGCCTTCCAAGCCCAGATCATAAAAGCCCACTCTTCAGAAACCCCCGCATCCCTGCTCCTGGATCACAGCCTGGCCATGGTGGGGTCCCAGACCGCTAGTCTGAACTGACCTCCAAGGGCAGAACCATCACACAGAGGTGCTGAGGCCTGAGTGCCCAGCTCTGCACACCCCTTCCTTCTTCCTCCAAGGAAAAGAGGCGAAGCAAAGCCCATGACTCACAGAAGCAATCAGTGCTGAAAGAAAGGGAAAAACGTATTTCTTCCCACCCTTCCGTCCTGGCCACCAGATGAAGCCCTGAAGCTCGAGACTGGATCTGAGAGCCGTTGTTTTCGGAGACCTGCCTCATCTCCTGCTATTGATCAGGGCAAGGTCCATTGGAAAGGTCAGTGGTGGGGGGGGGCATTTGACAGTCAACACTGTCTCCAGGTCACTGGTACCTGGTGTATTTTGTTCTCTCACCTGGTTGCCTGCGACCACCTCTGACCAGCCTTGCACCTCTGGTCCCTCTCGGGCATGATCACACTGCACTTTACCTCAAAGACTTCCTCCCAGCGTCTCACCTGGGTAATGGCAGAGGAGACCTCCTATCACCCAGCAGTGATACTCACCTTCGCCCGGTGGTCCAGGCCCTCACACTGTGTCACTGGGTTTTCCCTCCACCCTGCCGTCTCCTCACCCTCCCACCATGAACCTGCGAGAATCTCTGCTCCGGTCATTCTGGCCTCCTTGCTCTCCATCCTACTGACCTCTGCCCATGGAAGCCACCAGCCTCCCTTTTTACCTGTCTGAATCCTGCACACCCTTCTCTGACCACTCCAGTCCTGTCCCCCACTTCCTCAGCACACAGATGACATCTGACCCTGCCCTTCTTGCCTCGGGCCCTGTGACCAGTCACAGGTTCACTGGAGGCGCCCGTTATAGATGGCTTTGTTTGAGCCTCTCCCTTTCCTTTGAGCCTCTCCCTTCCTTATCTGTCCAACTTGTCTCCCTGATGTCTAAAGGCAGTTTTCTGACTGTCCTCCCAAATGGAAAAGTCATCTTTCTCCTCTGAACTCCCACAGCGTTTTACACCCCACTTAGAGCACACACGTTAAAGAATAAGTACATGTAAAGTACTTGCCTGGATGATAGTAAGTGCTCACTAGGCATTAGTTATTGTTATTGATATTATTATTATTCCCTTACTAGAATTCATCATAAACATATTTCAGTTTCCTTATTCAACAGACATACATTCATTATTTCACAAATATTTTTTCAGCACCTACTACGTAAGGCTTACAACTCCTGGTGGCAACATTGCTGCCTGAATAATCTTTGCACCTCCTGTAGCATCAAAACCACACTGAGGCAAGTGGTAAGTGTTCAGTGATTACCCGGTGGGTGTGTGAATCAATAGATATCTCTGACTTCCCACCTAACTTATATATAAAGTGTATATGGCTCTATAACCCAACTAAATGTCAGGGGTCCAAGGGGTCCAATCTCAGCATTGTCACATCCAACAACTAAAAGTAACTCCAATCTTTATTTGAATGTCTCACATAACATTAAAGGGAATCTATATTATTACTCAGAGATGCTTCTTTACAGGCTCTCTGTTCTTGCTCTCCAAGCCTTGCAGGCTCTGCAGATGCTCCGAAACTTTTCATACTCTTCCTCTCTGCTCCCAATTTCCACCCTGAACAAACTCTCCTCTTTCCTTTTCTCTGTATTTCCTTTTGATTTATTCTTTTTTGTTGTCTGTTTGTTTTTCTTTGCCCTGCTAAGCAAGGCTGCTAAACTTTTCCTTTAAAAGGGAAAGACTGCTAGCCTGAGGATAAGGATTCTATTTTGCTTCCTTTAGAATCATAAGGCCTCTGAACATGGCAAGAGCTCAAAATGTTGATGTTTGCAACCCCTGATAATTGAACTATCTAGCCATCAAGATCCTGTCCTGTGGAAAATCTCAACTTTTATTTTAAAGAAATACAAGGCTGTGGTTATTTTTAAGTGTCTCTAAAGCAACTTGATAGAGGCATGTGACAAAATAAGTAGGATGAAGTCTCAGGAAACCTAGTTGGACTGCTAAAGTAAACCTTTTTAAAATAAATAAATAAAATGATTTATAATTTAAAAAAAAAAAAAAAAAAACCAGGCCACCAAGTTGCTTTGTTGATGCATGTATTTCCAGGACGCTGCTGGTTGTGTACCAGTGTGGCTTGCTTCATTTGAAAGAGCCCAAGACCACCTGTACTGGGAAGTTAACATGATGCCTTACAGTAGAAAGACCCAGATATAACACATGGACATCGAAGGGAGTGCATTCTAAGGATGGTTTACTTGTCTGCAAGGTGATCTTATTATTTCTGATATTTTAGAATCCACTTTGAGGTTTTTCCACTCAGACATTCTACAAAAATTTCTTTTCCTTTTGTTTTTAATTTAAATTTTTACCACTTTAAGGATGTTCAAAGTGTGTAACACATTGAGTACTGTTCAAAAGAAAAGCAGAATGAAAGCTCCTTGGATTCAGAGACTCTGTCTGTCTCGTTGACCACAATTTCCCGCACCTACAACACACCCTGGAAAATGTATGTGTACATGGAGAAAACTGGCTCCAAAGTAGGGAAATGTTTAAAACTTTTAAAACGTAAAGCAAAAAAAGCAAAAAATTTGGACTTTTCAAGTCACCAAATTCTCTAATCAATGAGAAGAGACAGTAAAGGATGATTTTTTCAATTATATTTTTAAAAATCAAGCTATTATTGATCCAAAACTACTGAAATAAGAGGCTGAAAGGAGAAGCTGAATAACAGCAAAAGAACGCTCTCTAACCTTTGTGTGCCAGACACTGTTCTAAGTGCTGTCACAGATCAGCTCAGTTAACCCTCCTAACAATGCCCATCATCCTCATTTCAGTAGATGAGCAACGGGGCCACAGAGAGGCTCACTCACTGGGCCAGTTTGCACAGCTAGAAAGTGGGGAAGCCGGATTCGAACCTCAGAATCTGCTCCAGAGACCGGGCTCCCCACCACTGCACCACACTGCCACGACTGCACCCAGTGAAAGCTGCCGAAGACTGAGCGGGCTCCCTGGACCAAGACTCAGCTCCTTGGGGCCACAGCCCTGTGAGTATTTGAGCAGGAACATTCTAGAGGAAATTCAGACATTGCGTGGGAAGAGGCAGGTTTGAACTAAATTACTTTTCCAGTTTCTTTCAACCCTGAGATCCACAATTCTAAGAAGGCTGGTGTCTGATTTCTCTAACATTTTGTATCTAAATTCACGTTTTCCTTCAGTGCATCCAGTATGCTTGGGTTTACACGAGTGAGTCCATAAAACTGGCTAACACATTTGGAGGGGAGGGAAGGAAATGGATTCACCCAGATGAATATCTGCAGAGAGCAAAATTTGCCAGATAGCTGCCAAGCTTCCAAATTAGCCAAGACCCCAGAGGTTAACTCAGGAGGAGCACGCTGACACCCCAAGAGAACACCAGCCCAAACAACTAAGAGCTGATCTGATAAGAACACGATAGAACCCCTCCAAAGTCTGAAGAAACGAACTTGCCCGGGCGGAAAAAAAAAACCTTGCTGGGCAACTTAAGAGGCCTAGGTGATCCCGGATGCTTTTTCTTGGGTTCCTTGGCCCAACCCATAAAACTTTCCAAGCTGCGTTTGTGTTAAACTGTTCCTGATGTGCTCCAATAAGTGTGCTTTCGACACATTGTTAACATAAGGCCAGATCTGTAATACAGCATGGACAATTAAGCCCACAATTTTTGTATAAATGCAAAATCCCTCACTGTGAATTATTTAATTAATGCTCTCCAGTTCATTTAATAGAGCTCTTTCAGAGGCCATTTCACTCACAGAAAACTAATTTCATCCTCCGGGTTGATTTAATTAGATCGTATGATATATGGATGGTATTGTTAATTCAGCGACTCCGGACGCCGTGCCTGGGCCCGTTGTCCCTACTGTCGGCAATCTGTCAGCCCCATTTTTAACAGTATTGAAAAATTCAAGCTTTATTATTGCTCGTTCACTCTTTCTCTCCCATCAGGAGGAAAGTAATGAGCTTTTCTTCTTACGAGAGCCGGCAGAGAGCGTGGTACCCTCAGTGCTTCAGGCATGAGGCAGTATTAACAGGGCTGATTCATGAGTTAAGTTTCCAACTGCTCCTGGCTATTAGCACTCAGTCCTTTGCTGTCATTTAGTTAAAAAGACTCTTCGGTTAATTCACTCTTTTAATGAGATGGCGCTATTCAACTAATGTATTTTACTGTATGAAAGGTCACACCAGGAACCAAAACAGATTGGAGGGAATGTAGCAAGAAGCCTGGCTGTCAAGAAACAATTCAAGCCTCCGAGGCATTTAGCAGCCCCTGCGTCTGTAATAAGCTACGGAACTGATGGGCCAGCATTCACCTCCAGAGTTGAGCGCCATAAATCAAGGCTAAAGAGAAGGCAGATTAATCAGAGGCTCAGACAAAAAGAGCACGTGTTTCATTACCCATATAATCACTAACATGATTGCCAGACAAGCTGAGGAACTGGATGCGGGGCTGGAAAAATATAGTTGAAGAGAGCGCTGGAACTCAGTTCTGTTTAGCTGCAAGCACTAAATCTTTTCATTAAGGCCCCGTTGCCTCCATTTTCTGAGCTGCCGCGCGGGGTGCGGGGCAGAGAAGAGGAGGACGGAGGGGCCGTAAGTTTGGGGTGGGGGGCATGGTCGGCGGGAGAAGGCTGGGCCGGGGCGGGGTGGCCGAGGCAGCTTCCACAGCCTCCGCATAGGACGAGGGTGCAAGTTGACAAAAGGGTCCATCTGCACTGGGCTGCGTCAGACCTTGTGGGAGGCTCCAGGCCCGTCCTCCTGGAAGCTCGTGGACCAGGATCACAGGACCAGATCCACAGCCCTCATTCAGCTCTTCAAACACACACGCACACACACACACACACACACACACACATTTTTGAGGTGGTGTGTGTGAGAGACTGCTGACACCTCCTCAAACTTCTGCTATCTTATATCATCCTGCCAGCCTACATTGGCAAAAAGGCTCTGCACAGATGTTGCTTATTTGGGATTCCTAAAGCCACCTCCCACCCAAGGCCTCCAGACCACATTAACTTCTGGGGGGACAAACGAGATGACTGGACATTGTGACCTGCCGATCTCCAGCTTCTTTCGCAGTGATTTGCAGATCAAATTCACGGTTTCCAAAGTAAGCAGATCATAAGAAGCTGCCCTCCCCTGGCACGGGACACATCCCTCCTTCTCAGATATCTCTGTACACTTCATTCATCTAATTCCTGTTCTTGGGAAGCAGAGCAACTAGGACCTCGGGTGTGGATGAGGGATGGGGGGGCGAGGGAGTAAGAATATTTCCTTTAGAACTCGAGTTTCCTCCAAGCGAACAAGTCATGACAATTTGAAATTCCTCCAGCTCTCCAAAACAGGGAAACCGTATGCTTAATTACGAAACATCTGTTGCCGAGAACACCCCTACGCTTTTGCGCAGCTCCGATCTCGCGGTCTGAATTTTAAAATCTGTCAGCAAGGGATCACCAAAGCTCTGGGAGCAAAGAACTTCTCATGTTAACCTCTGAACCAGATAATCTAACGGTAATCCATTCAGAACTAATCAAACATTTACAGAACCGCACCGGCATGCCGGCAAACAATTCGTCATCTTCACGCACTCATTACCTTGCACCCTCTCAATCTACCTATGCAAATGAAGCGAGGGAGCTGACGTCGGGACCATGGACAGAAATTATAAACAAATATTCATCCATTATGCTGCTGAAATTTAACAGCTGAAGTACTAACAGTAGCTGAACTTCAAGCCCTGGGTATCAATTATTTATGAACCTAAAACCGACAGGACTGTGTAGGTGAATTAGCTGCATATGTCAAGCTTTGTTATAAATCCCAACCTACTGTAAAACTCATTTTCATAGAATGTATGTACAAGGCTGACAATATATCAACAGCACAGCATTAATAATTTAGAAGAATGGAACCGGGAGGGAACACCTTGGTAACTGCGCTCTGCTCCGTAGTTGATATTACAAATAAAAAAGTCAAATAAAATGAATTTCCCATAAACAGAGAATCAAATAAAGCATTTTCTCCATAATTTTATTTTCAATTTTCAAAAACATACTGGTTGATACTTTCATGTTTCGGTACCTTAAGCATCACCTTAAGTTATCTTAATTTCCGTCTTTTTTTTTTTTCCCAAGGAGATGGCAGGGAAATTTCTAATCCAGTGATGAACGGAAGGTTTCCTTCTCTTTCTTATTTTTATGACAAGCTAAGTTCAAGAAGGAAGAGGACCTGGAGCCTGCATAGTGCTGTTGGCCATGGTGAAATTATTTGCTATTGCTTGCCAAGGAAAGTATATTTTAAAAAAAGAAGTGCTGCACAGTAATAAAGATGGTTGACTGAGACTCTTTCTCTGGAAAATGTTAGGATTTTCGTAATTGTCACTCTCTATTCTGAAATGCAGAGGTGTAAGCAGTTGTGAAATCTCAGTGACTAGCTTGATTTGCACGGTGCAGATATTCTTCTGCAGGGCTCCAACCTGAAGATGCTAAAGGGGGAGGAGTGGCAGAATTCTCCTAGATGAAACAGTGCCCGGCCTCGCCCCGCCTCCACCCCGTGTGCCTCTCCTCTGACTCGTCTCCAGCCTTAACCTTCACAATCGTTATTAGGCGAGCGATGCTCAATTATGGGGCCCCTTTGTCACTGCTAATGACTTCTCCCTGTCCATCTTCTCCCGACTCGGGATATTTATGGCTCTGTTGCCACATTTGTCACCTCTGGCCAGTGAGGAGGCATCTCTCAGTGTGAGGGGAACTTCAGAGCACATTCTGGGTCCTGGCCTCCTTTGAATGAAGAGACGGGAAACACTTCCTCTCCTCCCATCTCCCGCTCTCCACAGACTTGTCCTCCAGGTCGGATGAACTGAGAGTCTCCATCTCTAAGCCCCTTCTTGCATCTCTGCTGGTGGGGCCATCCTCACTCCTTCCCAGCGTGAGGCCCCTTCTGAGACCCGGTAACCCTGGCCAGGTGAGCCGCAGGGAGCCTAAGCCCACATTAGGCACCACTAGGTAGCCCGTTCTACCTCCTGACTGACTCCCATCCAGATGCCAAACAAATAAGGAACAGCAGCCAGAGGCCCCAGAGCGCCCCTCATCTGCACGAGGCCAAGGTAAAAACCAAACATTTCTACCAGCTCACAGCCCAAAGGCACAGGCCAAGCTTTAAAATCTCCCGGCATGGCACAGGGAGATCAGCTCGGTGCTTTGTGACCACCTAGAGGGGTGGGATAGGGAGGGTGGGAGGGAGGGAGATGCAAGAGGGAAGAGATATGGGAACATATGTATATGTATAACGGATTCACTTTGTTATAAAACAGAAACTAACACACCATTGTAAAGCAATTATACTCCAATAAAGATGTTAAAAAAAAAAAAAAAAATCTCCCGACAACAGACAGGTTATCTGGGTCTCCACCCTGGAGGCCACGCTTGTGTCAGGCGGAAATTTCTGCTGGAGACAGACAAGCACCTTCTGAAGTCTCCCCGGCAAGGCCTGTCCTAATACTTGCTGATGCCAATACTTTTCTTCCTCTGCAACCTTTCAGGGCATCGTTAAGCTTTCCAAGTTCTCCCAAATGGCCTTTAGTAGAGGGAGCCCTGGCAAGGAATCATTTCTTTTTATGCTACGTGAAATTGCACTCTGCAAAGTACCTGCTTAGACAACCTGCTTGGGCCATGGAAATTCTCATTTGTGAAGGTTCGTTCTGCCCCATAGAAAGACAGTGGCCCTGTTCTTTCTTTTTAACCTTGATGTCAATGATTTGGAGAAAGCACTATCTCTTCATGTGTCTTGGACTTGGACTGGCCCAAGCCATCTTCCACCACCGCCACTCTGTCCCAGACAGACACACTCAATTTATTGTGCCCAAGGCAAGAGAAATCTCCCTGTCCCTTTACGAGTGAATTCCTGAGTCCAAAGTGGCAGAAATGGGAAGGAGGCAATGGTGCGACTGGGTTGGAGTTGGACCATTCTGCTCCCTTGAAAAATGACTCTGGAAAGCTAATTGATTAGAATGGGTAGGAAATACTTGCTGTTATTCAAAGGACTGTGAAGGTAGCCTCGTATGTTTCTAGTTTTATGAAATGCTAAAATATTTACACTCTTTTTACTTCAGTCAGGGGGAAATCATTTGGATCTGTTTAAAAGGGAAAAGAATTAAGAGAGCTGACATTTCCGGGAGAAACAACACTCGTGCACGCAAGTGGAATTTAAATGAGAACCTGCGGACGATTCTGACAAAACAGGCTTTCGTTCCAACGTGTGGACGGCTGCAGAACCAGACCAACCTCCGGAAGCCCAGAAAGGACGAGAGCTCCGACTCTCTGGGGTCAGGGGCTGTTGGTTTTTGTTGCATTTTCTGGGGTTAAATATTTCAAGGATTTAAAAAGAGCATCTATTTCTTTTCTGTTTATGATTCCCTTCAGATCATAGCTTTTTCCCCTTCCATGCTTCATGCAGCACAGGGGAAGGAGAGGAAGTGTCGGTTTATTCCCAAGAACAGCTAAAAGCATCACAGGAGTTATGGGTACGTGTTCTACGGAGGAGGAAAATATACACATTTGGTCTTGAAAGTTATTGCTTCAATTACTTAGTAATTTCTTAAGCAACCTCAGGGTGGGCTTTTAAGAGGTGGGTTTGAGAGAAGCCTGTGGAGACTCTCTCCCGAAGTATTACCATTCACACCTGTCAGAGTGGAAGCGGAGAACCCTTTCTACGTTAACCCTGCCCAGAGAGGCTGCCAGGACAAGAGGGCGTGTCCAGGGCACCTGGCCCCGGGCTTGTCTCTGTCTGTGACTTTTGTGATTTTAAAAAATATCCAAAGACTCTTCACAGCGACACTATTCACAATAGTCAAAAGGTGGAAACAGCCTAAATATCCATCGACTGATAAATGAATGAAGAAAATGTGGTAGATCCATATAATGGAATATTATTTGGCTGTAAAATGGAATGAAGCACTGACACATGCTGTAACATGCATGAACCTTGAAAACATTATGTTAAATTAAAGAAGCCAGACACAAAAGGTCACCTGTTGTATGATCCTGTTTTCCAGAATAGGCAAATGCATAGAGACAGAACACAGATTGGTGGTCGCCAGGTGCTGGGGGTGAGGGGAGAGGCAGGAAATGGGAGTGATGGCTTAATGGGTGTGGAGTTTTATTTAGAGATGATGAGAATATTTTAGAACTAGACAGTGGTTTTGTGAATGTACTAAATGCCGTCGAATTGTTCACATTAAAATGGTTAATTTTATGTTCTGTGAATTTCACCTCAAAAAGAATTTTTTAAAGTATCATCAGCTGTGGTTCTTTAAGTGTGTGGAGAGACCTAAGCTCAAGGTCAGGTCCCCCTGGTGATCATTCAAGAGCCACCTCTCTCCAAATAAAGCACGAGCCCCCGGGGCGGACTGGGTGCAAACCATCCAGGCTTTTGCGAGGCTCACGCCACATTTGTTATCTCTTCGCCTGCTGGTGACCATGCGGGTTGTTTTCACCTTTCGGCTGTTGTGAATAGTGTTGCAATGGACAGTCTCTTTACGTGTTCTGTGTGTTAGGTGAGCCCCTCAGCTGTCAAGGAACAGACATTCTCAGGTGACCTAAAACAAAGCGGGCAAGAATACACCTGGCCTTGAGGATGGCGAGAACAGCAAGGGTACCACCTGCCTTTGTGGAGACAGTGCACAGCTCGAGAATAGAAGGCCATTCAGGTCACGTCTAAGCTTGAGCCACCGGAACCTGCTTTCCTCAGAGATGACACCTCTCCCTCCCGACTCGAGGCCTCGGCCACGAGAGCAACTTGGCCTAATGACACTCCTCTCCCGGACGGTTCTCCCTCCTCATCCACGGGATCCCGGCTTGCTCCTGGCTTCTGCTTATCCTGGTCTCCCATCCTCCATGGCCACACTCTCTGCCTTGTCTCTGTTTCTCCGTTTCTGTGCTCTAGAATGAGCCATTAGCCCACTGTTCTCTGTATAGCTTCAAGTCCAACCTCCGTCTTAGGCTCAGACATGTTCATCCATTGCTACCATCTCTGCTGCGGAAGGCCGTCACGTCAGGGGAATAACAGGCCTACGTCCCGGGGGCCTGACCAGTGTAGCGGACGCCTGTGAGGGCAGCTTCTCCCTCCGCACTGCCTCGGTTCCACCCTGCCCTGCTGGTTGTACAAAGTCCGATGTTCCATTTAAAATGTGCTGATTTGGGTGCTGCCTTTTTCTCAGCCTGTGGTTGTGCAGTGGCCAGGACTCTGAACGCCCGTCCTAAACTGAAGGAGGTGTAGAAATAGCTACCTGGTATCCTGCAGGCTGGGTCGGGTGACTTCCGTTACTTTACTTTGTCAGCCATCGTCTTGGAGAAAACCAAGGCCCCGAGCTTCCCGTTCTGCCAGCCGGCTGCAGGGCGGCCGCAGGGAGAGAGAGCTCATCAGGGGACGTTTGACTGGGGACTTTCAAGTGACAGAAACCCAAGCAGACCTTCCTGAGGCAAAGTGGAGGAAGTGTTGGCTCCCACAAACCAAGGAAACATTGGAGAAAGAAGCAGCCAGCCCTCAGGGACACGCTCTCATCCCCTGTCTGCTTCTCTCCGCATGAGGACCAGCCTACTCTTTCTCCTTACAGCTCGGTTTTCCCCGAATAGTTGGAAACATGACCACTGAATCCTCTTAAGTTCTACTTCCACGAAAGAGACACCACCCTGAAGGTCTCTGAGAACCCAGGGGAAACACGCACCAGCCCAGCTGGGTCAGGTGCCCATGCCTAGACTTATGAGCCATGGCTGGGGGCAGGGTCACTGGACAAGAAAGACTATTCTAGAAGAAAGATGCTTCTTTGGGCTTTGGAGCTGGACTTCCTGGTTCACATCCTAGCTTCACAACTTATAAGCTGTGTGACCTTGGCAAGTTTCTTAACCTCTCCGTGCCTCAAGTTCCTCATCTATAAGATGGAGATGAAAATGGAACCTGGCATAGGGTTATCAAGAGGATTAAGTCGTCGTCACGTGTAAAGTGCTTAGAACAGCGCCCGGCACGTGGTGAGAGCTCCTCGTTGATTGTTTCGTTGACTATAATCTTAGAAGGTAAGTGAGGCAAGTAGAATGGAGAAGGTATTCCCAGGGGATCACGATGTACCCAAGCCAGGAGACGAGATGAGAAGAGGCCTTCAGAGACGTGCGGGAGGTGCCACGGGGTCGGAGTTTAGGACTGACAGGTGGAGGAGGGGCTGTCTCGGATCGGCTGGGGGGTGGCTGGAGCACAAAGGGCCTCCAGTTCTCACTGACGAGCCACCGGGCTCCACCTCCATCTCCAGGGGGACCCTTGAGGCTCCCTCAAGGCCAAGCTCCTCCACTCCCTTTCTTCCTGCTTCGCTCGGCCAGGAAGGCTTCCGATGCCCACCCAGCTCCCCAGTGCTACAGGCTGACCGTCTCCAGGCAGTGAGGGAAAAGCCGGGATGATTTCCTGGGAAGCGGATGCTGAGGGAAGCTCTGTGGGCAGGAGAGTTCTGTCAGCTCCCACACGGCCAGGAGTGGCCAGGGCTAGTGGTCGTCTCATCAGGACAAAGGCCTCAGCCAGTCCCAGGACAGCTGTGGAGCTGGGACAGCCCTGTAGAGTTGCCCCAAGTTGAGCTCAGGGAATTGGGCCTTTCTACTTCCTCATCAACCAGTCACTGGAGGGCAAAACCTTGGGACCCACAGTCCAAGCACGTTTCCCAGCTTCAGCGGTGAGCTGTCGGCAACCACCACCCCCAGCAGCTGGGGAAAGACGGCCTCGGCCAGGAGGGAGGGCTCTGGGCAGCCCACCAGCGTCCACTACACCTTTATCTAGATCAGGGCTCAGCAAACGTTTTCTTAAAGGGCCAGATAATAAATATTTTAGGCTCTGCAAGCCAAAAGGGAAAATCAGGTACTCATATAACCATTATAAAACGTAAAAAACTATTCTTCTCTTATGAGTAAAACAAGCAGTGGGCCAGAATTGGCCTCTGAGCTGTAGTTTGAAGACCCCTGACCTGGGTCTGTGTTGTCCAGTATGGTTGTCACTAGGGGTGGCAATTAAGGCAATGTGCTAATTAACCTCTTAAAGCCTCAGTTTCCTCGACTGTAAAATGGGTGTACTACCCTATCCCTTATGGTGTGTATTTTTTTTTATACTTTTTTGGCCACACTGCACAGCATGTGGGATCTTAGTTCCCCAACCAGGGATCAAACCCACGTCCCTTGCATTAGAAGAGCAGAGTCTTAACCACTGGACCACCAGGGAAATCTCCCTTATGGTGTGTATTAAATAAGGGAAGGGAGAAAGAGCACATCACCCAGTGTCTGGGCATAATTCTAGCCCTCCCATCTCTTCTCCTATCTCTTCCTATGGCCAAGTTCTTCTGTGCCTTGTTCAGCTTCTTGCAGCCAAGAACTCTTTATCCAGTGAATAAATGGTTCCATGGCTTGTTAAAGAGCCAATGGAACAGATACTTCCCCGTTTGCTGGGAAGCCAATGTGCTCTAAGAGCAGCCTGGGTGGGGGGTTGCCGTGGATACCCTGCTCCCAGGAGCCCCCCCAGCCTCCCAACGATGCACAGCCTCTTCCGTGTGTGGCTCCTGCTGGGCCTCGAATGCCTTGGGGTGCATTTGTACACAGTAAAGGCCGTTAAATATACTTAGATAATAAATGGAGCTACCAATACTACTCAACATACTGAACACTCAGTGTGTTCGTTCTGAACACACTGCAGACAATTAAATTTACAAACCATTTCCAACTCAGCCAGCAACCCGGATGAGGTGTGTGATATTTGCATGGGTGCGTCCGTAAGGCCGGTAAACTTTAATTTCTCTCTCTCCTCCCTCACCTGGGAGTGTGGAAAATGGTTCTGAGGGAACTTTGCTCTCTGGGGTTTTAAATGGCAGATCACATCCACCACCATGAGAAGAAAGCTGGCATTTTATGATGTCTATAAAGCACTCAGGGCAAAGTCACCCCTCCTTTATTGAGGGGCTATGGACCAGGAATAAGAAGCTGCTGGAAAAAGGTATGAAGCAGGTTTCTACTATTATTATCAATATCTGTGAACTGAGCACCTACTCTGTGCTGAATTCTGGGTATCCTCATCTCAGGAAGAGGAAATTTTGGCCTCTTTGCTTCCTCAGGTAGTTGAGCAGTTAAAGGACTGACACCACCACTCCCATGATCCTGATGGACTCAGGTCACAGGCTCGTGTCAAGAGATGTGATCGTCTTGTTAACCACTCATACAGCCATAAGACAACCCCATGAGACAGGCACTACTGCCCTCACTTCTCATGTTGAGAACACTGAGGGCCAGGGGATAAGTAACTGGCCCAAGGCCATGCAGAAATTACTTCAGAGAAGTCAGAATTTAAACCCCAAACTCCCTCATTTGAAGTCCAAGTCCTTCCCACTATACTTTGCTGCCTCAAGAAGTGAGTGTTAAATCCCAAAGAAGGCTGAGAACTGGGTAAAGTTCTGGAATTTGAGTAATGGGAAAGCTGCCTCGGTGCTGAAACTAAAGTGCACAGTAAAAGGGGCGGTGGGTGTGGGCGTATGTGACAGTGTTGAGGTTCCAGTTTCCACTAAGGTTTTCCCTATGAAAACATAGGGTTGGCCCAACCTAGCACTATACCTTCCAAGAAAACCCCACAGAGAACATCATTGGCCCTACAGCTGACAAGTGTCCCAGGCTCGGTGTCCTATTGTCAAATGATGCATCAAATGCTCTAGACAAAAGGATTCTTCCTCCTCTGACACTGTGGATTCTGTAATGATAGTTTCTTGACCATATCACGGCATCATTTCCAACAGTGTAAATGATCCTATTTACACAGTTAGTCACTTATTCACTCAATAACCATTGATTATACACCTATTATGTGGTTGACAGTCCACTAGACACTGGGATACAAAGAGAAGTAAAGTAACATTTCTGTCCTCATGGAGCTCAAACTCTAAATGGAGATAGATATAGATATTCCAGTCTACTAGGCTACACTGGGGATGCAAAGACAAAGAAGTGAATTAACAATTCTCTTTGAAAAGAAATGGACCAAAGAATTAACTGCTGGCATCTGCCTTGGCAGAAGCAGTAGTGCTCAACAAATATTCCATCAGCTTCTCCACATCTCCCAGCCACCTCTGCAGTTAGGAAGGGTCAGATGACCAGTTCTAGCCAAACGTGTCACTTTTGGGCTGAAGCCTAGAAGAGCCAGTAGGCAACCTTCTGTCTGCCCCTGCTGCTATGGCAACCATACATTCTTGGCAATGGCACCACAGTTACCTTGGGTCCCTGAGTGACTATGTGGAACAGAGCCCTTTGATGATCCACAATGGACAGAGAGAGAAATGAACCTGTGTCATGTTAAAGCCTATGAGATTTGGGGTCACTTGTTACTGCACATTATCCAGCCTATCCTGACTAATACAGATGGATTAGAAGCCAAATCACATTCTGGACAGGAACTGATTTCTCTACATAAAAAGATATGATATGGGTTTTTTTTGTTTGTTTGTTTGTTTCATTTATTTATTTATTTATTTTTGGCTGTGTTGGGTCTTCGTTTCTGTACGAGGGCTTTCTCCAGTTGCGGCGAGCAGGGGCCACTCTTCATCGCGGTGCGCGGGCCTCTTCGCTGTCGCGGCCTCTCTTGTTGTGGAGCACAGGCTCCAGACGTGCAAGCTCAGTAGTTGTGGCTCACGGGCCTAGTTGCTCCACGGCATGTGGGATCTTCCCAGACCAGGGCTTGAACCCATGTCCCCTGCATTGGCAGGCAGATTCTCAACCACTGCGCCACCAGGGAAGCCCATGATATGGTTTTAATTAACCTTTTTTCTATATACTGTCTCAAAAAAACTCACTTAGACTTCACATTTTAAAATCAGTGAGCACCCAAGCCAATTTCCATTTCCTACAAATTTGAAATTCATACCATTTTTCATGAATTTGTTTTCCAAAGTCTAAAGAAGCAAACCTCAGACAAAAAGAATTTTAAAGTGTAATTGGTAAGCTGAGAAAGTAGTGGCATGGAAAATATCTACTTTTAGGAAACCAACAAAAGATAATGGAAATACAGAGGCTGTGCGTTGTCCTGTTGCCATGGTGAATGCAAGGTCTAAATTGGTTCTGGATGATGTGATGGCAAGGACAGCCATGGTTGGTGAAATGTCAGCCCACTAGCAACTGGTTCAGTCCCACCCACTGACCTGGAGGGCCAGGAGATGCACACAGCAAGGAGAGGAGATTGAGGCATAAATTGGAAGTGAGTCCTGGGGTGGTGAACTAATTAACATAAGCTACTAGTTGAGTGAATAACCAACTCAGCTTCTCCAAGAAGACCAGGATCAAGATGGGGTGTTTCTCTGAAGCGTGGGCGTACTAATCACCTCCTGATGAGGAAGACGCTTCCTCATCTTTGCTTCCTCATTAGTTGAGCAGTTAAAGGACAGACATCACCATTCTCACCAACCCAATGGACTGAGGTCACGGGCTCGTGTTATAAATCTGACCATCGTGTTATTCACTGGTTGGGTAAGTATATGGTTCAGCTTGGGAGGGGAAGCAGAAGCAGAGTAAAGAGGGCTAGGAGAGAGGGAATGAGAACGTGGGATTCAGCCAAATGTAATGGGCTTTTTAATCCCTCTCACAAGTGCTTGTATGAATGTATCAGGCTGACTGGTGACCAAATAGCAACTACCCAAATGTATTCAATTCCATTCAACCAATTTTACTAAATGGCTCCTCTGTGCCAGGACACAATGGTTATATAGAGTTGGAGATCAACTATAAACTATTTGAATAGAAAGAAGGAAACAAACTAAAATGTTAATAGTTATCTCTAAAAGGTTGAGTTATGGGAAATTTTTATTCTCTTTGCTATTTTTTCTGTATTTGATACGTTTTCTGTAATGGAGGATGAGTTAATTTTATAGTCACAAAGTTATCATTTTAAAATAACGTGATAATCAGCTGAACAGCCCTGGTGATCTAGGTGGGTGAGGTCTGGGGTCTGGTGGTCCCAGCTCAGCTGTTCGAGTGTTGGAGAGACATCAGCCTTTGCAAAATATCACCAATATTCCTTAAGCCATTAAATACACTTTATAATTGCAATTGCTCGCTCTAAATTGCCTGTTTACACTGTTAATGACTTTTTTTGTGAACCACTGTTTACAAATAAGGCATTTCCTAGAATCTGCTAGCAATTAGGGACTTGTTCTGGCCTCCTAATGAAAAGTAAACACCGTTAATAATGCCTATCCTAGCTCATATTCATGTTGGTTTTGTGTCATTTACTTTGGGGACAGAAAATAACAATCCTAAAAAAATGCATTTAGCCTACATATAGGTCCTAGGCACCGCACGGTGAGCTAATCTCATAGCAGGGAGAAGATGCGAGGAAGAGTTTTCCCTCCTCCTTCAAGCTGGTTTTCATACACAATGGTCCCCTGACAATTGCTTTTACTAATTTAGCTATTTTATTTTGTATACTCACACCAACCTCATAGGCCAAATTAAAGGTGACTTGGACCAGGACCCACGGGCTACAGTTGTCTCAAACTGGGGTGTACAAACACCCTTAACCCCATCCTACCCAGTCTGTGCAGAAGCAGTGGGAATGCAGCACATTCTTAAAAAATAAGATATCTGATTATGAGAGAAGTGAAAGTTAAGATGATAAAACTACCCAAGAAAAAAGAAGACATATGTCCATACAAAGAATTGTATATGAATGCTCATAGCAGCTTTGTTTGTAATAGCCCCAAACCGGACGCAAACCAAATGTCCATCAATAGGTGAATGAATGAGCAAAAAGTTTTATATTCATACAATGGAATATTACTCAGCAAGAGACATGAATGAGCTACTGATACGTCCTACAGTATGGATTGCAAAATAATTATGCTGAATGAAAGAAACCAGGCAGAAAAGAGTACATACTGTGTAATTCCCTTTTAATAAAATTCTAAAAAATGCAAGCTAATCTGTAAAGACAGAAAGCAGATAAGTGATTGCTGGGGGTGCAGGGAAAAGAGTAGGGGAAAGCGATGTTCATTACCTTGATGGCAGGGATGGGTTGACAGGTGTGCATGTATGTCAAACCTTAAACTTACAATTTGACACACATGTATGTCAAAAACTTATGCTTTGGGAGCAGTTTATTGTATGTTGAGGATGCCTTAATAGAACTCTTTTTAAAAAACTAATGAACCACATGTTATCACATTTTCTTATAAAATTATAACAATAATTTTGATAATAATGAAAATCTTACCTTTAAAAATAAACTTTATTTTTAAAAATTAAAATTAAAATAAAATAGAAAATGGTGAGGGAAAAGACTAATGTTCTTGCATATAGGATGAACTTTTAATTATTATTCTGGCGGGGTGTTAGGTTCACATATTTTCTGCGTATGTTATATAATATTTTTTACGTATCATATATTTCATAATGCAATAGATAAGAGAGATTCTGAGGGACAGAGGATAGATTGTGCAACGTGAGAAATGTTTAGAGCCTATAAAACATGACCCTACATAGCAAAAAATGAGGAAAAGATTCAGAAAATGAAAACTTAAGGCCAGAGGCTCAGAACAACCTCACATGCATATTCCCATGTCTATGCTAATGCCTGATGCTGATTCAGAAGTCTGGGAGATTGTTCCAGAAGCTAAAACTAAACAGAATGAAAGGGCTGCTTCCAAACTTTATCAGAAAATGCAGATGCTTCCACCCATTCGAGGTCCATGCAGAGTTGGGTCGCAAGAGCCAGGGCCCCCCACTCTCCATGGGGATCCAGGCACAGGGGTCTCCTTTCCCTGCTCCAGGGCTCCCATGCCTTCTCATGTCCCTGAGGGCTCAGACATGCCATTGACCTGGAGCATCTCCACCCCATCCCCCATACACCCAGCACACTCAGACTAGTCCTCTAAATTTCACTTCAAATGCTCAGGAAAACTTCTCTGCTCAAAGTCTAGGTCAGTCCCCTTGCTACTGCTTCGTATCATGTGACCCGGTCCACTAAAGATCTGGGAGACTCGTGGCTTGCTATCTGTCTCGCCCTGGGGTGAAGACTCTGACATCAGGGCTTCCATCATCTGTGCCTCCTCAGGCCAAGATCAGCACCTGGCACATGGTGGGCACTCAAGAGATTATGGGACAGGGAATTCCCTGGCGGTCCAGTGGTTAGGACTCTGCACTTTCACTGCCAAGGGCCCAGGTTCAATCTCTGGTTGGGGAACTAAGATCCCACAAGCCTCTCGGCGTGGCAAAAAAAAAAAAAAGAGACTATGGGACAAAAGGGGAAAAGAAGTCACCTGAGCCTCCCAAGAGGGCAGGTAAGGAGGTGTGGGTTTCAAAGAAGCATGACCTAACATAGAGGTATAAAGAGGACCAACATAAGGAAAACTGGCAACCATCTAAGGAGCCTGTTGATGGGGAAATTCTTTATTAGGTCCCTGTGTGCAGAGCCGGGGTGAATGTGCTAGAACATCCTGGCACCTCTGGACTTTACCTCTTGCCCACCCCAACAGTACACATTCACACGCACAGATCGCCAGGATGTGATATCACAACTGGTGATTTTGCAAACAAGTGCCATCACTCACTCGCTAAGCCACTGATGTGCACAAACCAAATAACAAAAGCTAAAGGAGCAAGTTGTCAGGAAGCCAAACAGCATAGCAGTTGAGAGCCTGGGCTCTGGAGCTGTATACTTTGAATCCTACTCTACAGTTTACCAGTCATTTGTCTGTATTTGGGAGGCTAACAGCTATAAAAAGCCGCCCCAGTACAATAAAGATTTATTTCTTTAATCCAATCAGTCCTCAGAACAGGCTGTGACACAGGGATCTCTTGTCACAGATGGCTTTTGCCATCTTATGGCACCATCTTCTAGGGCCTCCTCAATCACCCACTGATTCACTGAATTCAACCAGCTGATAAGTGAAGGGAGAGTGTGGAAGATTGCTCAGGTGTTTCATGGCCAAGCCTGGAAGTGATGAACACCTTTCTGCCCACATGCTATTGACCAGAACCCAGGGATCTGGCCCCAACCTAACTGCAAGGGAAGCTGGGAGGTGTGATCTTCATGTGTGTCCAGGAAGAGGAAACCAGACTGGAAAGTGCACTGGGTTAAACAGTGTCCCCCTAAAATTTCCAGAACCTCAGAAGTGAGCTCACTTGGAAATCGGGTAGTTGCAGATGTAATTAGGTACATGAAAATGACATCATACTGGAGTAGGGTGGGCCCTTAATCCAATATGATTGGTGTCCTTATAAGAAGAGGAGGAGAAGAGACACACAGCAAAGTCAGCCATGTGACGACAGAGGCAGAGACTGGAGTCATTCTGCCACAAGCCAAGGAACACCAAGGATTGCCAGCAACTACCACAGGCTAGGAATAGACAAGGAAGGATCTTCTCCTGGAGCCTTCAGAGAGAGTGTGGCCCTGCCAACAGTTTGATATCAGACTTCTTGTCTCCAGAACTGTGAGAGAATAAATTTATGTTGCTTTAACCACCCAGGTTGTGGTACTTTGTTCTGCAACCCTAGGAAATAAATACACCTAGTAAGTGTCTCTGCCACTGTGCCTGTAGACAACTTACTTCTCTAAGCCTCAGCTTCCTTATCTGTAAAGTAAGCATGTTAATAGTAGCTAACCAAAAAGTCTCTCTGAAGATCAAATGAGATAAAGTATGTGAAATGCTTAGCACACTGCCTGGACCATAGTGCCTCAAATAAAGATATTATGATTATTACTATCATTAGTCAATTCAGAGGTAAGTATGAGGCATACAGAGCATAGGAAAAGAAGCAGGCTAAACGGGTTAATCATCTTTGAAAATCATCACTTACCTATTGGCCCTTTTTTTTTTTCTTTTAGAAAAATGAACATATGTTTTTATTATCACAGCTACCCTCTCTTTTTGATAAAAAGAACCCTGTTATTTTTCAAAGGTTTTAATTTTTCAATAAGATATGCAGGTATTAGAGTAGAGACAGTATTTACTCCTGAAATAATATATTTCTAATAAACTCAGGTGTGGTTTCTAGGAGATGCACAGCATGAAATGAATAAAGTCTTCTCTGTTCTTCTCATGGTAAGATGAGAAGAATCGAAGCCTCAGCATCCTAGAGGAATATCCCGAAGTGGAGAAAATGACGGATTAAGAGCTTGCAAAGCTGGGACTGAGCCCAACTGTAAATCATTATCTGTGTGTCATTGAGCAGGTAAATCCAAGCATCATTTCTTTATCTGAAAAATGGGGACAGTAATAAGTGCCTACCTTACCTACTTTGAGAGTGTGTTTGGAGTCTGAAAGGAGATATACAACCTTTACCTAGGAGTACAGCTTGTGAAAAGCAAAAAACTTTACCAGAGATGAATTCATCCAGAATCAAGTTCTAAAAGGCTGTGTGAGGCTGCAATCACCTAGAAGCAAAGATGCCCTTGGAAAATCCACTAGGAACCACCTGTTGGACACCACCGTCCTGTCTCCCAAAGTTCAGCCCTGCCAGGTTTTCCTCCAGGTCTGGAAGTAACCAGTTTCTTCAGCTAAGTTTAATAATAAGTTTCTTCAACTAAGTTGATACTGAGCTGGCTTGCATTTAGGAGCTATGTTGTATGAATATCTTTAAATTGTAGACTCACACTCAGCATGGTGAGACGCCCCCATAGGAGAGGCAGAAAGTACAGCACATAGGAATGGGGACCAGGAGGGAACATCAGGGTCACCCACTCCGTGGCAAACCTCCGATAGGGAAGGAAGCAAAGACTTTCTCTCACTCTCGCTCTCCCTCCCTCCCTCTCCCTCTAAAAGGCAAATAGCTGAACTCTCATAAATTAAAGGACAGTAATCCACTGTACCTAAATATTTGTGGCCGTGGTTGTCTTATGGGGAGAGAGAATTCAGATACCTGTTTGTGCATCTGATGTAGAAAGATAATCCTTGGGATCCCACGGCCCCCTGGCAGAGAGTTGAGAGCCTAACCTAATCTAAGAAAACTGATTTTGTCTGCAGGTAAAGGCACAAAGCAGCAGTAGATAAGTGGGTGCAGAATTTGGAGGCACCAAGATGACCCTGAAAATGCCCCTTGTCCACCTATTCTGCGAAGAGTGTCCTAACATTTGGGTGCATCTGGTGCCTCCTTAGCCATGAGCCAAATTCTCAAAGCATTGCTTGGATGGTAGCTAAACCCACTGCCCCTGCAATTTGCAAACTTTTTCCAGGGCCACGGGAAAAATTTAAGTACAAGTGCATTCTTTCATGGACCTTTGAACTGGATTAGAGTCTGGCCACTTGGCAGTACCCTTTAAACTGTATATCGGCTTCTGCTCGATGATGAAGTCAGGAGCGAGGGCAGCTGCATCATCACAGTTGACCGTTTCCCTTTCAGCTGAAAGCATTGCCGTGATTTTCATAGTTGTAACCTTAACTTTGGATCCAAAGGATTACTGAAGTGTATTTATGCAGCTTCTGAGCGATCAGAATGGATTTTATGACGACAGCTATTGAGGATCCAGAAATTCAGGATCAGAGGTGCCCCAAAGGACACGGGTCATCAAATTCCAACCGTATCATAAGTATCTGTGATGACATCGAGATTAATTCCCAGCTCCCTGCATCTCAACCACACTCTATTTCTGACCTTGACTGCAGTCAAATTGATACCCAGACCAGTGAGCTCTTCAGAGGCAGGCAGTGAGCACATCACTTTGCTATAAGAACAACAATAATAATCAGAAATCAAACAGAACTGCTTTTTAAGATGTGCTTTTTATCCAACGTCAGTATTTTTCCTGAACATGCTGCTGATCAATTGCTGAGGACTCCAGAACTCTTAAAGCTTATACATCTAACAAGGCTATAATCAATGGATATAATCAAATAAGAAAGACCTGTGGGCCCAGCACATGACTCCAGCTACCTAGAAATTGGAAGACAAGAAGAGAGACAAGGGGACATCCAAGAAAATATGTTTGTTCTACCTCTGGTGACATTTGAGAATAATTGGGTCACATGCGGGAGCCCCAGATGAAGAATAGTCCGAAGTACCAGGAGACACTGCAGATGGCAGCCCACGCTGTAGACAGAGGTCTGGACAGGCGGTACTAAGAAAGAGCTGCTGAATTGAGGTCAACCTGAACAGGCGTCTCTGACCACCTCCCAGACCCTACATGGGCACCAGAGTCCTGAGCCACTGGAGATGAAGCAGAGAAGCAAATGTCTGCTCAGAAAAAAAAAAAAAAAAAAATCAATGGCTACAGGCAAGAGAATCTATTTTGTAGACTAAGGTCACCCTGAAATTCTAGAGACTTAAATACCACATACCCACTTAAGGTCTGGCATATGAATTTCTCATTTCTTGTTAGAGATCTTAATGTAACTTCGGGGTAAGAGTATTTTTCCAGTGTTTTCAGAAGCATTCCCAGGAATGCCAGAGAAGGGGAACTCTCTCTCAAGAATCATACAGTAAGGGCTTCCGTGGTGGCACAGTGGTTGGGAGTCCTCTTGCCAATGCAGGGGACATGGGTTCGAGTCCTGGTCCGGGAGGATCCCACATGCCACAGAGCAACTAAGCCCGTGCGCCACAACTACTGAGCCCACGTGCCACAGCTACTGAAGCCTGCACGCCTGGAGTCCATGCTCTGCAACGGGAGAGGCCACCGCAATGAGAGGCCCGCGCACCGCAACGAAGAGTAGCCCCCACTCGCCACAACTAGAGAAAAGCCCGCGCATGGCAACGAAGACCCAACGCAGCCAAAAATAAAAGAAATAAATTTTAAAAAAAAGAATCAGACAATAAAACAGATCATCTGATGAAGTTTATGAAAAAACATGCATGCAAGGATGTGCGTCTACAGCAAAAGGTGGAAGTGGGGAAGGAGGAGACCTAGCCCTTTCAGCCAGGAGCCAGGAGCAGCCTGAGTCCACCTAGATACCTAATAACAAATTGGGCTGGAGGGGGGAGGATGGGATGGTCGTTTGTCTCCAGAGCACAGAAATGGACTACTTTACAAAAACTAAAATAGGATAAGAAAAATTACATAACTCTAATAAGAAAACAACCTGAGATATAATAGGGTTCCATAAGAGAATGAAGAAGCTGGAAAGAGCCTTTGAGGTCAGCGTTCACTTCACCCTTTACTCCCTTTGCTGGCTCCTTCCATCCCAGCCTCCAGCCCGCGCCCTACCACACACACACACACACACACACACACACACCTCCTCGAAGCCTGAGTCCCAGGCAGCTAAGCAAAGATCCTGAGATCATCCAGCTCCAGGCTGCCATTCAAACCCCACCGTCTGTGCTCCGGGGCATGGCGCTCTCCACTCCATCACATTTGCCTTTAGGGGCAAGTCTTTAGATGATAAATGCCTTACAAAAAGTTTTGCCACAAGGCTTCTTTAAAAAGTCATTCGTCCTAAGTATTTGTAGCATGATTTGCCTCTTTGAGAAATTTCCTTATCATGAACAGATCCATGACCAAAAACCGGGTCTGTTTGCAGAAAACAAAGACCACTTGCATCCAAACCTTGTCCAATGCAAACATTTAAATTAGGAGATAGAGTGTCTTGATATTTCTCCTTTACCAGGGGTTTCCAATGTGGCTTATTAAGAATCATAACCTCCTGGACCTCAAGCCAGGCCTGCTGAATCAGAATCTACAGGGATGAGGTCCAGGAATGTATATTCTAGAATCATCCCTGGCTGATTCAGATTCAGTCTGATGCTTGCTCAGTGACCACTATTTGTGTCTATATCATAGAAAACACCAGAGTGAGACCCGCTATTGCATTACAGCAGGCATGCCCCACTGGCCCAACCATGCAGGCAAAAATAGTGTGTTATGATGACTGGTAAGGTGGAAAAAAGTATCATTTCATTCCCCAAATGACCAGTTTCATTTTTGACTGTGTACCCTACTCAAGAATCTTAAACATCTTTAAAACATCATTTATGCATCCACTTTCTCTCTGAGAAGACTAAAGGAATTCGGTGCAGAGGTAGCATTTGCTCCTAAATCACATGCCTTTGATTTCAGAAGCGTCCCCCCCCCATCTCTCCTTGTGCACAAAGAGACCTCCCTCCCAGAGCCCCCAGGCTTATTGAGGTTGGAGCAGGAATGCCAAATTTTATTTTGGATCTCGCTTATCCTCTCTCTCCTCTCCTCAAAATAAAAATTGATCTCTAAGGAGCACAGGTATTGGCTTAACTCGTTCTGAATTACTCTAATCTCAAGTGACTCTTTGTCACTCACCATTTTACGGGAAGCAAGTAAGATACCTATTATCCTGTTATCTCCTCCCAGAAAAGAACATTCTAATGGGAACTCACTGTTCTGGTTTGCCAGCAGCCAGGCCTCAGAGCCTCTGCACAGAACTTTATGGGGACTGAAGGTTTCCTTCTCTGCTTCTCTTACAGAAACAAGGGAAAAAACAGATTTCTCGCCATCAGCCATGTGCCCACCTCGGCGATGGAGGACCCTGGCACTGGGAGTCAGGCAGACCTGCGTTCAGATCCTGGAACTGCCACTGGATCACGTGGAGGAGTCTAGGCCTCTGATTAACGCTCTGTAAAATGGAAACCATGGGGTTGTAGGATGCATATGGAGAGAGAATGGTTTTCAAAATGGTATAGCTCTGTATGAAAAGGTTATGGCTTATGTTATATTTTAATTAGGGTAACTAGATAAAACACAGTTGCCCAGTTAATTTGAATTTCAAATAAATGAATAAACTTTCATTGTAACTTTGTCTCATGTGATATTTGGGACATACTTAACTTAAAAAATTATTCCTTGTCTATTGGAAATTCAAATTTAACTGCGATTCTTGTATTTTTATTTGCTAAATTTGGTAACCCTAATTTTTTTTTTTTTTTTGGTCGTGCCATGCGGCTTGCGGGATCTTAGTTCCCCAACCAGGGATCAAACCCACGCCCCCTGCAGTGGAAGCGTAGAGTTCTAACCACTGGACCGCCAGGGAATTCCCTGGCAACCCTAATTTTAATGGAACATTTTATTAACATGATTTAATCAAATTCCAAGATAGAGGAAAGAATGTGCTATTTGTTTTTTTTAACAACTTTATCAAGATATAATTCACATATCTTGTAATTCACTCAATTCAGTTTTTTTTCAGTATGGAACTGTGTACCCATCACCACAGTTTAAGTTTAGAACATTTTCATCACCCAAAAAGAAACCCCACACCCAATGCAGGAACTCTGCATTTCCCACACCTGACACCCCTGACCCTACACCAAGCTGCTTCATGTCTCTATGGATTTGCCTATTCTGGACATTTCATATAAATGGAATCATACAATATGTGGTCTTTTGTGATGGCTTCTCTCACTGAGCATCATGTTTTCATGGTTCTTCCACATTATAGTATACATCAGTATTTCATTTGTTTTTATTGCCAAATCATATTCCATTGTTGATAAACCAAATTTTGTTTATCCATTCATCAGCTGATGGATATGCGGGCCACTTCTACTTTTGGTTATTATGAATAGTACTGCTATGAACATTCATGTGCAAGCTTTCATAGAAACTTATGTGTTCATTTTTTGCACATATACCTAAGAGTAGAATTACAGGGTCATGATGTAACTCTATGTTTAACTTTTTAAGGAACTACCAAACTATTTTCCAAAGTATCAATAGCTGCACCCTTTACATTCCCACTAGCAATGTCTGAGGGCTGCAATCTCCCCTCATCCTCATCAGTTCTTATTATTGTCTGTCTTTTGGGCCCTAGCCATCTTGTGGGTATGAAGTGGTATCTTATTGTCACTTTGATTTGTATTTCTTTAATGACTAATGATTTTTAGCACCTTTCCATGTGCTTCTTGGCTATTTATATATCTTCTTCAGAGAAATGTCTATTCAGGTCCTTTGTCCATTTTTTAAATTGGGTTATTTATCTTTTTATTATTGAGCTGTAAGAGTTTTTAATATATTCTGGATACAAGTCCCTTCTCAGATACATGATTTGCAAATATTTTTTCCCATTCTATGAGTTGCCTTTTCACTTCCTTGCTGGCTTCATTTTCAGCACAAAAGTTTTTAACTTTCAGGAGCCAATTTGTTTATTTTTCCCTTTTGTTGCTTGTGCTTCATCTGAGAAGTCATTGCCTATCCGAAAATCACTAAGATTTACTCTTTGTTTCTGCTGCTGACAGACTTTTAAGACCTTTAACTTACACTGGATTTAGAAACCTTTTTGTTCCTAAATGCAGGTTTATCAGGCTCTAAAATTTGAGTCCTTTCTTCTGGACCCCACTGACATACCCTAACCTGTTTTAAGTATTTCTGCTATGAATGAGAATATGGGGTGGAATGAAGTGGGGGAAGGTAGGCATGTGTGATTTATAAATAAAAAGGGATGCTGAAATATAAAGCAAAATGCCCTTCCAACTTACCAACCCTCAAATAAACTTCAGAGTGATTTCCAAATAGAAACTAATCATAAAAGTGATACTAACATTTCCAATTTCTATTCTTCCTGTATGAGCCCCCATCCCTGACCTGGAATTGGCTGGGCCAGGCATTAACAGAGAGGGTGGAGTGAGCACAGGGTTCCCAGGGTAAGGCTGGTGCAAGGAGTTTCTGGACAAAATATATACAAGAGGTGATGGGACTGGAGAGACTGATTAAGTCAGAGGCTGGGAGAGTTGAGGTCCAAATACCAGCTTAACACATTGAGGGCAAAGGGACAGAAGGAAGGCAAAGGCAGAGAGAATCCATAGTCACAAAGCCAAGAGTTGTGGGGAGATGAAGGATGCTGAGGAAAGAGGAGTGGTTATCTGGAGCAGTGGTCCAGAAAACTCCAGAATTTGAGGCTTCCTGGGATACGGCTCATCGGAAGTGTGAGGAAAAGGGGGAGGGGGTGTCAATCCTCCTTAGAGCAGCAGGAGTGGGACAAGCAGAATAGGTGATTGATAGCCACAGCTTCTGAAAGCAAAAGTTATTTCAGATACGTTACTTTATCTTCTAAACAGTCTCATGAAGGAACCAGTGTTGTCTTGCCCGTTTTATAGATATGAACACTTCATCCATGAAAAGTGTATGGATTTAGACTGTCCTGCTCCATTTGTTTCACTGATAGCCTTATAAGAGATAAGGTCAATGTCTAGGGATCTCCCTTTCCCATAAATAAATAAATAAATAAATAAATAAATAAATAAATAAACCTGAGCTAAATATAACCTGCAGCAAGCAAATAAGATGGGGTTGCACTGAGCACAAATGCCAGCACCAGCTCTGCAACTAACATAAACCCTGGGTTGTCACTAAGGTGGAGGAACTAAGCGTAAGACTATCATATTAAATTAGAGACCTTCAGCAGAGTCTCAAGTGACCCTACATGTGTAGCCCTTCTTATTAACCAAAAAGAAAGCTAACACAAAACCTTTCCAGAGGAGAGCATCTCTTACCAATTAAGAGCATGCAAATGTAATTCCATAATAAAAGATCACCAAACACATAAGGAAGCAATCACCATGATTTAAAGTTAGCAGATACATCAAACAGTAAACTTAGATGGCCAGTAATTCAGACAGTGGAATTATTAGATAGGTATAATATGAAATAATTATTCATTAACTGTTTCAGAAAATTAAAATTAGAATCACAAAAATAAACAGCAGGAAAAGACCATCAAAACAACAAGGTTATCTGAGAAATTACCCAATAAAACCTTTAGGAATGAAATTGTTGTTAAAATCAGAAATACAACGGATAGTTAAACAACAGGTGAGACACAACTGAAGAGATATTAGAGAACTGGAAGATAGAACTGAAAAAAACTGCCCACAATGTATCACAGGAGGCAAGGAAATTTAAAGTATGAAAGAAAGGCTAAGACCTATGAAGGCTAGAGTTAATAATTCTAAATCACATTTAATCAAAATCCCAGGAAAAAAAAAAAAAAAAGAATGCAGAAAATGGAAAGGGGAATTTTTTTCAAGGAAAATGGCTGAGAAATTTTCCAAACTGATGAAAGACATGAATCCATAGATCCAGAAAGCATCAATCCAAAAAGGATAGAAAAGAACATAGATAGATCTAAACATATTATATAGAAATTGCAGAACATCAAAGACAAAACAGCTAGAGAGAAAAGACAGACCACCTGCAAAGAAACAAACTGATAGCAGACTTCTCAACTGTGACAATGGAAACCAGAAGACCAAATGGAATAATATCATTTCAGTGCTGAGAGAAAATAACTGTTAAGCTAAAATTTGTTCTCAATAAAACTATTTTTCAATAACATAGTTTGAACTAAAAAAGCAACTTTATACAATTCTGTAAGCAGAAATAAAAATTTAAAAAGAGGCTTGCCACCAACAAATCTAAAGGAACATCTTCACTCAGGAACATCTAAAAGACATTTATTAGGAAAAAAAATTAAAGATTACCGAAGGTATGACTGTGCTACAAAAAGGAATGATGAACAAGTAAAATGGAAAAACACACAGGTAAATCTAAACAAATATCTATTATAACTAAATATGGAACTAAAATACCAAAAAACCACAAAGTGTAGGTCAGAAGTAGGTGAGGGGAGAAGTGTATTTGGGTTAAAAAGTTTTCTAAAGTCCTGTGTTTTTCATTAAAGATTTTGCTAAAAATGCATGTACATTTTAAAACTAGAACTGTCCTGGGAAAACACCTGTTATCCCACATGACTATTAATAGCAGTCCCTTTCACTCTCAAAAGTGTCCTGGTTTGAACCATACATTGTCATCCTGTCTATGACCCATGTCTCACTCCTGGGTACACACCCCAGAGAAACTCTTGTACATCTGCCCTGGGAGATGTGTACAAAAATGTTCACTGAGACAGATATTGTCTAATGGGGCCTTGTAAACTGTTCAGCCTTCTTCCCAAGAAAGGGAATGTCGGAGGCGAGGAACAGATACAGAGCCCTATCTGGTAATGAGTACACCATGAGCCCGCCTTGCTTGTCCCCCAGCAACACCATTCTCCAGCCCCGAGCCCTTGGTCAAGTTACCAAGCCTCTCTGAGCCTTAGCCTCCTTACACAGAAGATGTGGAGAATAACTGCATCTACCACATAGGGCTGTGGAGGTGCCCATCAGCAATGATAACAGAAATTTCCATTTACTGAACACTCACTATAGCCACACAGTTTGCTAGAGGCTTCATAGAGAGAACTCATTTTAAAAAATTTTTATTTTATATTGGAGTCGAGTTGGTTAACAATGTTGTGTTAGTTTCAGGTGTACAGCAGAGTGATTCAGTTATACATACACACGTATCTATTCTTTTTCAAATTCTTTTCCCATTTAGGTTATTACAGAGTATTGAGCAGAGTTCCCCATGCTATACAGTAGGTCCTTGTTGGTTATCTATTTTAAATACAGCAGTGTGTACATGTCAATCCCAAACTCCCAATCTATCCCTCTCCCCCCACACTTCCCCCCTGTAACCACAAATTCGTTCTCTAAGTCTGTGAGTCTGTTTTCTGTTTTGTAAATAAGTTCATTTGTATCATGTTTTAAAATATTTATTTACTTATTTGGCTGCAATGGGTCTTAGTTGCGGCACGTGGGATCTTTAGTTGCAGCATGCGGGATCTTTTCTTAGTTGTGGCATTGGACTCTAGTTCCCTGACCAGGGATGGAACCTGGGCCCTCTGCACTGGGAGCACAGAGTCTTAACCCCTGGACCACCAGAGAAGTCCCATTGTTTTTAGATTCCACATATAAGCAATATCACATGATATTTGTCTTTCTCTGTCTGACTTACTTCACTCAGTATGATAATCTCCAGGTCCATCCATGAGAGAGCTCATTTAATCCTCACAATGACCTTTAAGTGGGTATTATTATTATTCCCATTTTACAGGTAAGAAACCTGAGGCTTGGCAACACTAAACAACTTGTACGAGCTCACACAACTAGCAACACTCAAAACATCAGCGGCCCGACAGTAGCCCCAAGGCTCCTCACACTGCAGCCCCCATCGCCGCCCGCCCACTGTGAGCACCTCATGCAGAGCGATGATGACCATGACAGTGTCATCCTTGTTGAACCAACAGGGGGCAGCAGAGGATGGAGGGCCTGCAGACCCTCCATGAAAGGCGGCCAAAGACTGTGCACGGGGTGGTCTGTGGCCCACTGTGGCACCCAACAGATTCTCCTCTGATGCCATTGGGTTGAAACACCAGTATCCCCTGTGACCAGCTGCTGGTGACAATCCACGCTCCAGCTGTGCTTGGAGAAACCACCAAGATTCGCAGACCCTGGCACACTGCCTAGGTTATGGACCAATGTCTCTCTTTAACAGAAATGTGGACAAGCTGGAAGGAGGATATGGGAGACTTTCTCTTGGTTTGTGTTTCTCTGGATGTGCTTTACTGTTCAACGTCAGGCAGGGAAACAAACAAGAGAAGCGGGTGAGAGTCTGGGACAAAATACCCACTTCTTTCTTGGCCAAAACAATAGAGCAGATTCATCTCCAAGGATATTGAGGTTTAGACTAAACTTGAGCCTGATCTGCCCTTACTCCTTTTTGGTTCCTTTCAGTTCTAACTTTCTACAATCCAAGTGATGAGAGAAGAAATGCGCCATCTTTTTTACAGATGAGGAAACAGAAGTTCCCCTTGAGGCAAAGGGGCCATGAAGGAAGAGGACTGGGGAGGAGGCCAGGAAGGTGGCCAGGAGATGGCTCACCCCAAAGGGCAAGGGGGACCCTGAGGTTCATGAGAAGGGGAGAGGCGAGAATGCCCTGTCAGAGTGGACTATGGGGCTGGGGGAGAAGTCTGCCTTCCCTCTTTTCTGTAAGTCCCTTACGTCTCCTTCCCTCCTTCCTTCCCTCCTTCATGTAAATATGTATTGAAGGCCTACGGAGGCCGATCTAGGCCCTGGAATACTGTGGTGAACCAGCAGCTTATTCTGCGCTCTTAAGGAACCAAAGAATCTGTCCCCAAAAGATTCATAGGAATCTTTCTGTGAGCCCCCATCAAAGACAGGTGGCCCTGACCTCAGGTGCCGAGCCTCCTTAGGCGGTGATTAGGCATCCAGGCCTTGCTGTGGGTCCCCCCCCCCACCCAACTTTAAAGCCATTAAGACTCAATCCATGCACTCATGCCCATGTGGGCCACAACCCAGGCCCCAAAACTGGCCTCGCTGCCCTCAGGACCCGACACGTTCCGCATCTTCCAGGTTTCGATGGATCCGGAGTCCCCACCTGCATTTTGCTTGTTCTCAGGCCTGGTTACGCTTGCCTCGATACAAAGCTCTTTCCCAGGAGCTAAAGTAAAATGATCTCTCCGGTTTGCAGCCATGCTGCCTGGCTTTCTGATGCTAAAAGGCTTCATTTGCTACAGCCGCAGACAAACCCACTGCCTGTGTGGCTTTGGTCTCCGAAGCTGCCCTTGTTCTCCCAGGCGGAGTCAACGGGGCCAGTATGGGGGCCCATCCCACCACCGGCACCGAGGACCCCCATCACCTCCACGGGCTGCCTGACCCTCAGGCCTTTGGCAGAAGGGGTTTCTGTGGCTTGGCCTCCAGCCCTTCTGTGTGGCCTCACCTGCTTTGCCTATCTGGTGCCCAATTAACACCCCAAGGCAAGCATGCGACTCCCCAGCTGGACCTAACTCAGTCCTCCCAGGTGTGCTGAGCACCCACGCGTGCCAGGTGTGTGCAAGGAACTGGAACCCACTGCTGACCCAACTGGACCCATCTGGGCCTTCCCCCCACCCCCCGCCACTGTGCTTGCCATCCAGCGAGGGAGGGCAACATTCCTCAAATCCTGACAAAAATACTCACCTCCAATTGTAACGTAGGATAAACCATAAAGGAAAAACACAGGGTCATGGGAGTAGGTGGCAGAGGGACCTGACAGGGTCAGGGAGGTCCTCTTCTCTGATCTTTGAGCTGCGAGAGAAGGATGAGTGAAGAGGTGAGTGCTGCTGGGGGGATAGGTTGCAGGAAGGATGTCCCACAAGAGGGAATGGCATGTACAAAGGCCCTGAGGCAGGAAGGAACACGTGTGCAAGAAGCAGGCTGCCCAGGAGCTGTGGCAGCGAGAGCGGCTGGGGAGGGGGCAACGGTCAGTCCAGGGGGAGCACCTGCCTTCCTCAGCCACCCTGCGCACAGGGTGCCCTCTGCCCAGTACGCCCACTGTCCCTAGCTCTGTGCATGCCTACCCTTCCCCTCGCAACCAACCCACATACCACCTCCTCCGGAAACTTCCTTATTCCCTCATTTGCAAATGTTCTCTCCCCACTCTGAGTCCCCACTGGTGAGAGGTGCTCCAACAAGCCCACAAACCTGCACTGAGCTGCCACTCCCCGCCTGACCCCGTGCCCGGGAGATGCCAGGACAAGGAGCCCAGTGCCTGACCCCAGTGGGCAAGACCAACGCGTAACAACTGTGAGCAGGGTGATTTGTGCAGGTTTAGGGGCATGGGTGAGGGGCTCTGGGTCCACAAGGGAGGCACCAAATACTCCTCGAGCCCCCATGATATGCCGGGCACTGTTCTAGGGACCGGGATGCAGCAGCCAACTGAACAACCGTGGTCCCTGCCTTCATGGGGCTCAAGCAGGGACAGAAATAAATGCGTATCAAGTCAGGTGGTGGTGAGACAGAGAGAGAAACATAAAGCAGGTTGGAGAAATAGGGAGTGTGGAGGAATGTGCGTGTTATTCGAGTCTTAGGGCAGCAGAAATCTGACGAAAGTGAAGAGATGAGCTCTGAGAATATCTGGGGGAAGAAGAGTCTAGTCAGAGGGAGCAGCAAGTGCAAAGGCCCTGAGGCAGGACCACGTCTGGCATAACTGAGGAGCCGCAAGGGGGCCAGCGCACCTGGAATGAAGTGAACAGGGCTGGGGCAGGAGAAGAGGCTGGAGAGACAGTGGGGGTGTTTCATCGTGGCACCTGGAGTATAATTTGTGGAAGTGACTGAGTGACAACATGGAGGGGTCAGTGCCATTGCAAGAAGTGTTTATATACTTACAGTCCCGAGAGGAGGGGACACACCGGGCCATGCAGGGCCACACAGGAAGGAGGAAGAAGGAGGCCAACGCAGGCACAAGCCTCTAATGTGGGTAGGGAACGGCAGGGCAGGCAGGGTAAACAGCTTAGGACCGGCCGGTGTGAATAATGCCTGCAGACTCTGGGCTGTCAGGGTGGTCTCCAGTTCTCTGGTACCTGGCCATGGGGTGACTTGGGGCAGAGGCAATACTGGCACGGTGTGTTGTTGTGAGTTAGGTTAAGGAGGTGACATGAGCTTTGGATTGGTTGGTTTGCATAGGAGTGGTGCAGACAAGCTGTTTGCTATCTCTCCTTGGCCAGCAAGATCCCCAGGATGTCAAAGCATAATAAAATATAGAAAATTTTAAAAACATGATTAATACAGGGGTCCAGATCACACAGGGCCTGGAAGGAAATTGGGAAGACTTGAGATTCCGTTTAAATGAATCCCCTTTGGGATTGCTAGATCTGCCTAAGGATGACTAAGAAAGATGCAGAGAGTAGGCGCCCTGGGAGCAGGATCCAGAGAAGAGAGGAATTCTAGGTAGAGGAAACAGAGTGAACAAAGGCTCAGAGGTGTGCCCATGCATCGGGGAGAGGGGCGGTCAAGGTCATAGGGCTCTGAGCCTGTGGCTAGGGCAGCAGGGGCCAGAGTACAGAGGCTGGCACCGGAGACTGTGTTCAGGGTCGACACAGTAGCCCCTAGGCCCAAGGATCAGCTGTCAGAGGTCCTCAGGCACGCTGGGGAGTGGCTAATCAAATCTCTATATTATTAGACTTTTATATTTTATATTTGGACCTATGCCACCTCCCTCCCAGGATACTGACATATTCCTGGGGCCAGAACCTACTTTCGACTCAGCTGTGAATCCCCCTGAAAACACAGTGCTGTGAGCTTCACACACACTATATCGCTTCATGCCCTGTGACCCCTTTAGGGCAGGTGCCACCTCAACCGCCACACAAAGAAACTAAAGCACAGAGAGTTCAATAACGTACCTAAGGACACCCAGCTAATACGATGCAGAGTCAGGAGTCCAATGCACCAGTGAATATTTAGCCAGGTCTCTGGGAAAAGAAGCCTTGATTACTAGTGTTTGCCAATTGCTGGGGCGTAAATACTGCCACCACAGTTGATTTCAAGCTACCAACGTGAGGTCACAGAAGGTGGGGTTGGGACGAGAGGAGCAGGAACACAGTTACAGAGCGTTTCCAGCAGGCAGATGTCGCAGACATAGATAACTTCAAGGGCATGGATCAGGGGCTGGCAGACTATAGCCCAGACTGTGGGCTAAATCTATGCTACCTGTTTTGCAAATAAAGTTTTATTGAAACACAGCCATGCCCATTCAATTAGTGCCTAAGGCTACTTTCACCCTAGTACAGCAGAGCTGAGTGATTGGGACAAAGATCATACACCTTGCAGAGCCCAAAATATTTACTATCTGGGCTTTTAGAGAAAAACGTTTCTGTCCTCTGACACAGATGATAAAATCTTGTAAAATAATTAGGCAGTCATGAGTTTTGAGTGTTCATTACCTTTGTTTTTGATATAATTTATTTCATTCATCATTTAATTTTTAATAACGGCTATATTTAACAACTGGCCAATAAAATTCCTGAAAATTCCATGGGCAACTTTCAAAAGCTGGTGCGGTCCCACCCCAGCACAGCACGGAGTGATGCCCGCCTCCCCATCGGGTGCCCTTCCCTTGACACTTTGTTAATGAAGGAAGGAAGGAGGGAACAAGGGAGGGAGGGAGGACGGACCTGAGGACTCGGGAGGCTGGAGGGGAAGGCTTTTTGGCTCCCGCGTTGGGAAAGTGCTGCATGTTTGGGCAAGGCCCCAGATTCAGTCAGAGCAGAGGCTCCTTCAAAAAAGCCCGGCAGACAGGAAGAAAGAAGGGCAGCAGACCTCCCTAAGTGGTTAAAGGAAGAATGGGAGTCATCAGGTCTGAGCGGGAGACTCAAGAGGAGCCCTTCACGCCACAATCAGGCTTAATTCACACAAGCAGCACAGAGACGGCCGCGCCACAAAAGGGCTGTGTCCACTTCAGCGGCAGGCCTGTGTGTCCCATTATCAATAGAAATGAAAGTCTAATTAACAGATGCTGTTTTGCCCCGGGCTGAATGCAGAAAAGTCTAACTTGGTTCCTTAAAAAGCCATGGATGCGGAGGCGGCTGGCGTCTTGTGTGAGGCACTTTGTCAGTTTTCTTGTAGAATCCTTCGCACCTAATGGGAAACCATTTGGAGTGAAAACCACGTGGGCAAAAAAACATCAGGTCTAAGATGCAACTTGAACATGTCTTTAGGAAGGTATGCCGCAGGGATAAAGATGCCCGCCCTCGAGGGGCTACACACACACACACACTCACACACACACACACACACACACACACACACACTGCATGTTAATACTGGGCCTGTCCCTTCCCCCAGGCATAACAGTCCCTGGAGCCTCTGGCCCTTCTGTCCCTCGAGAACTGCACGCAACACAGTGCAAGACACACAGGCCAGAAGTTCAGCCACACAACACCGTGAAAGGGGAGAGGGGCCTTAGAGGGGACGGCGGGGGAATTTGCAGAATCCTGAGCACTGGGAGGCCACGGTCATGCTTTTTTCTCCCAGATTGTTCCATGTGACTTTTCTGGCCTGGCCCAGCCAAGCGGCCCCAACAGACAAAGAGCAAGAACTCTGACTTTCTTTTCTTGTCAGGACACTTCCCCCCGAACCCTTGCCCTTTCCTATTCTGGACAAGGCCGCTCTCTGGCCTCAAGATCGACCCTGCACCGTCTCTTGGATGGGATACCCAAGGCTGCTCATGCCCAGAAGAAATGCCTGCCACCCTGCCTTCAAGAGATGCCCTCGGCCAAGAGATGCGCAGTCCTGCCGGTCCCCCCCGCTTGCCCCGGGCCACTCGGGAGACACAGGCAAAGGGCCCCAGCTCCCAGCCCCGGATTGACGGGCTCTCATCACAACCCCACACAAGTGCTTCTCCATGAAACAGACAGAGAAGGGGACCCGCCCAAGGTCCCTCAGCTGGGCGGGATAAAACCAGGCCCAGAATCCGGGTCTCCTGTCTTCCAGGCCTCTCAGAAACTGAGCAAAACCCAGCTGCCGAGAGGAAACTGCCCCTTCCTCCTACTTTCCTATTATCCGCTAATGACACAAGTTATCAGCACAAACTTTCTAAACAATACAAAGGGCACAGTAAGTGTTCTTATGGGAGTGGGAGGGGAGGAAAGAGAAACTTTATACATAATAATTTTTGATATTGAATGAGGAATGTAGGTGACGAGCAGAGGCCGAGCATGGCACATTTAATTTAAGCTGTGGCAGCACGGGGCAGCTTCCATTGCAGCCATAATAAATTACATACAAGTGCCACCGAACAATAACAAAAAACTGTGGGCCATCTATTTCAGTCCCATTTACAAGAAATCAATATCAATACTTAATGCAATACTGGTGAAAAATGAGCAGAGATACAGAAAGCATAATAAACCAGGAATGGGAAGCTCGCAGTGTTTCACTCTGGAAGAAAAAACTAACTGTCTATATTTTCATGTTGAGGGATATTTCACCGAAACCTTGTGCTGGAGGTATGAGGGTTTTCCAGATCTAAGTTTAAAATAACTTCTTTATTAAATTAAGAGAGTTCTTTAAACTGTGGATTACTAGCTGGATAAAAGTCATACATATGGAAGGAGGTATTTCCTCTTTCCCAATGTACTGGACATCGTTCATCAAATTTTCTTTCTTAAAATAGCCTTACTTTTATCATGCACATTTCCCACAGTGTTTATGCTGTAAGTAACAGCCTACCTTTGTGTTGAGGGCAGATAGGAAAAACTAATCTCTACTTATTCTTGGCGTCAAACCAGATAAATTGGGGCAGCCCGGTCGCAGGTGGGGCAGGGAAACCACACCAGAGGCCCAAGGTACGTCTGTGTACACACACGACCCATCCAAAAGCTCCACCCAAAATGCAGGGCAGACCCTGTCCCCCGTTCCTTCACCTGGGTATGCGACAAGCAGACACTGACATCTCACTTTGAACTGTCTGCGGCCATTCAGCTTGACCAGAATTGAGGCCATCAGACCCCTTGTGCACCCCAGCAGCAGGCCCAGAGGGAAGCCTCTGTGTCCCAGAGGTGGCCAGGAGCCAGACCCTCCAAGCCAACCCGAGGCCGAGCAAGCACTGCCAGCCACACGCAGTGGTTTATCAACCAGTCCCCCACCAAGCGGGGCGAAAATAGGAAGGAATTTGATTTCTCTGAACACCCCCGTACCAAATGTCCCTTCCCTGTGAGGAACGTATCCTGTAAGGGTCTGCTGGGCAGATTCTAAAACTTTCAGGTTATTTCCGTTGTGAAAACTGAGTCCAGGGGCTTCCCTGGTGGCGCAGTGGTTGAGAATCTGCCTGCCAATGCAGGGGACACGGGTTCGAGCCCTGGTCTGGGAAGATCCCACATGCCACGGAGCAACTAAGCCCGTGAGCCACAACTACTGAGTCTGCGCGTCTGGAGCCCGTGCTCCGCAACAAGAGAGGCCGCGATAGTGAGAGGCCCGCGCACCGCGATGAAGAGTGGCCCCTGCTCGCCGCAACTGGAGAAAGCCCTCGCACAGAAACGAAGACCCAACACAGCCAAAAATAAATAATTAATAAATAATTTTTTAAAAAAACAAAACAAAACTGAGTCCAGTTTAAAACTTCAGTCTCATGCCCGACTTGCCCACCACTGGCCAGGCTCATGGCTCCCGGGGCTCGGGGAGGAGCCAGTCTGTTCTGTCCCTCCCCTCCCTTCTCTCCTTGGAGAAGGGCCTGCGTCACCTCCTCCGCCTGCTCCTATCGTTCTCCTTCTGGAGGCTGTGCTGAAATGCAAACCCAGAGGTGTCTGGCTCCACTGGAAGTGGGACGGGGGAGGGGTGCAGGGATGAGGTCATTAGGAGCCGATCAGAACAAGCCTCGTATGCCTACATGCTGCTGGACACACAGTGGAGATCACTGGGGAGCAACATGGTGAGGTTTTGCGGAATTAATTAAAGAAACCGCAACTAAAATTGAAGTCCGGGAAGGCCTGTAGGGGAAGCTCTCACGCCCGCCATGCAAGGTCAATTACTCCCAGCGAAAAGAGACTTAAAAATGCATACACAGGGACTCCCCTGGTGGCACAGTGGTTGAGAATCTGCCTGCCAATGCAGGGGACACGGGTTCGAGCCCTGGTCTGGGGAGATCCCACATGCCGCGGAGCAACTAAGCCTGTGCGCCACAACTATTGAGCCTGCGCTCTAGAGCCTGCAAGCCACAACTACTGAGCCCACGCACCACAACCAAGAGTAGCCCCTGCTTGCCACAACTAGAGAAGGCCCGCATGCAGCAAGGAAGACCCAATGCAGCCACAGAATAAATAAATTTATTTTTTTTAAATGCATACATCTCCCACAGGAAGGTTCTACTTTACTATCCAGCACGAAGAAGAAAGCTTCTCTCCACCCCCAAGGTACACAGCTCAGCCAATCAGAGACTGTTGCAGCCCAACCAATGAGAAGCCTCCATACTTTGGACTATCAACTTCCTCCAATGGATTCTTTGCTTACTGCAGCCCCTCCCAACTCCCCCCTTTCCCCTATAAAAGCAAGCCTGGCCACCTTTTTCTCTGGGTTTGCCTATGGGCCTCCATAGTTCACACTTGCCATATTGCAATTCCTCTGGCTGTTCTCAAATAAACTCACGTTTACTGGTAAAATACCTGGCTATTATATTATTGAAGTTGACATATTGAACGCTGGGAAGATACTCTGATGGAGGGAAGGACTAGCAGTGAGAAATGGAGCTGGAGGCTGTTAGAGGGTACAGGTGAGGGAGAAGGCCTGGCAAGAAGCGTGTCCAGGAGAACAGAGAGGTGCGCGGTGGAAATGAGAGACACTCAGGAAGAGGAATTAAGGGGGCTCGTGCTCAATGGAACATGGTGGGAGGGGGGCGGGGAGACTGTGAAGATGCCCAGGTATCCAGCAGCACACCTGAATGCATGACTGTATCACTAAGCAGGACAGTGGGAAGATGCAAGCTTGAGGGGGCTGGAGAAAACGTGATGGCGTCATGTAGGACCACGTGACTTTGAAGAGGCTGCGGGTCTTCAGAACCTTTTTTTTTTTTTTTTAGATTCCATGTATATCTAACACACCACTGTAGAGCAATTATACTCCAATAAAGATGTTTAAAAAAAAAAAAAAAAAAGAGGCTGCGGGTCATCCAGGATGGCTGGGGCTAGAAATGCCAGCCTGGGGTCTCCAGTGTCACGAGCGGGTGCAAGTCACTGTGTGGATGGACAGCCTAGCTCCACCTCGCTAAGACTGCACAGCCCCAGTGCCTTCTGGGGGTGAGAGCTGTGTGGGCTCACACCCCAGCCCATCTGCAGCTCCTTGTAGTCTGTTCAAGCCTTCATGCTCTGTGTCGTGCATGTGTCATCGGGTCCTCAAATTTGAAGAGGATTGCTAAGTGAACCAGAGTGTTGACCCTTTGCCCCCAGCCGGTGACTTCTCTCCTTCACAGAGAGCCAGGGCTTTTGTTTCCTTGTTCGTTTGGTTTCATTTGTGATCTTCTGTGGTACTTGCAGCACAAAGTAACCTTTCAAGCAACTAAAAACATGTACATAATACAATGATCCAAAGAGACTGGGCAAACAGCATCCAATGCCTCCTCATTCTACTATTAGGTAATTGTGCATTCATTCATTCATTCAATTATTCACTTGTTCAGCAGCATTCCCCAGGGAGAGGTATGGAAGGAGTGAGAAGATGCGGGTACTTCCACCTGTAAAAGAGCAACTCAGCCGAACTGGCACTTAACTGAGCCTTGCAGGATGGGGAAGCTCATTAATCAGAGGATGAGGGAGAGTGTCCCACACAGAGAGACCAAGTGAGGAAACTCTGGGGGCTGTCTGTCCAATGGCAGTCTTGAGAATTGTGACCCTGGTTAGAGGGTCACCATGGATTTATGAAAAATTGAGATGATCGTATTGCAGTCTGCTCTTCCCTCTGACAAACTCCTATTCACCCTTTAAGTGCCAATTCAGGCATCACTTCCTCCAGGAAGCCTTCCTATCAGGCAGGGTTGGACGTTCCCGTCTTTCTATCTTCACAGCCTTGTTTGTGCACTGATTCCTCACTTGTCTGGCAGGGGCGGGGGGAGGGGTTTACCTCTGCTGGTTTAACTCCAAGCTTCCACAGGGCACAGACCTTCTCACTCTTTTCAGCCTCCTTAGCCCCTTGCCCAGGCGTGAAGCAGAGCAGTGCACAGCCGAACATCACAGCTTCGGCTTCCTGGGCTTGCTCAGAGGATGACAGGAAGCCAGCTTTGTAAAGGGCTTAGCATGGGGCCCAGCCATGGGAAGTGCACAGTCAATGTCAGCTATATTCTTACTAAATGTTTGCTGAGTGACCAGTGGCTTCTATAATACGCGACCTCTCTTCTTATTGGTCAGTATTTCAGAGCCACACGGGATGAGAAAGGGGCCGCAGAGGTGGGGATCATTCTCCCCTCATTCCTCACCCATGGAAACGCCTGCAAGAGTAATTGAAGAGAGGAAAATAATTCTTAAACATTCCTCCTTTTGTGCTTTTATTGTTAAATGAAAATGTCACACTTTTTGAAATGCTCTAAGCAAGTTTGCGCAGCCCTTTCTGCAGAAAATACTGTGTGTGTTGGGGGGAGATTTGTACGTGTGTGTGAGTGTGTATAACCTCTATCCGTTCTTCAACAATTAATTGGCCAAAAGCAGGTGGCTTCAAAGGTGAATTAATTCTCTCCTGGAAAAATTGAGTTGTGAACACCTACATGTTGATGTGATGAGGGATCTTAGACTCTGCTGTACCAGGAAGATGTCTCAAGCCCCAGAGCCAGGTGAGTAAGATGTGTAACTTCAACGTATGTGAACCTAATTTTTATCTTGAGTCCTCATTTCCCTGAGGAAATTAGCCCTCATTAGCCCTCACTTTCAGCTAATTCGGCGCTGGTTTAGCCAGCCCTGGGGCCGTACTTGGGTTTCCATTGGGGCTTACATGTGTTCAGGTCTGGTCCTGGCCACTGTCATCTCACCGCAAGGCTGCTGACGTGTCCTCCCTCCCTGCTGGTCTTAGCGCTGACCCACTCCCGTTGGTCCAGGGAGGACCCTGCTGCGCCCCCTGCCGCCCAGCTCATCCCCACAATCTCTCCCCCTCTCCCTCCCCACACAGCCCTCCTCCCCCCAGAGCCTCTCCAGCACCCAGAGCCAGCCGGCTGCTCCTGCACCCCTCTGGGGTCACTCAAAATCCCTTGGCCTACACACCCAGTGCCTAGCTACTTCTGCCCATGGCTCTGGCCCCGTGATGGGTGAAGGGCAGCTCTGGGATCCCACCAGCTCCCCGGACCTTACCTCGGGGATGGGACATGCAAGTATCCTCTGCTCTCAGTCTCCAAATCTGGAGACGGGTCTCCTTATCCTCCCCTTCCTGTGAAAGTCAAAGCCCTCTCCTCCCCTCTCACTTCTTCCTTCAAGTTATCTAGCCACAGGGTAGGAAGACTGGCTTTGGTTGATTTGCATTGTTCCAAACATCTTTCTGTGCTCAGACCTAGGCTGCTGGAAGTCAAAAGCCCATTACCTGACTTTTTGCTCTTCTGCTGCCTGTGTTAGGGGATGGAAGGAGGGTAGCAGGAAATGCCAAGAAACGAATTTTGTGATTAATCTCACAAAATAGTATACTTCCAGGGCGGCATGCCAAGTCCCGGCTTCCCAGGCTTATGCAGATAACCCAATCCAGCGGTGCTGCCCGACAGCTGCCTTAGATGCCTCCGCATAGCGTGCTTACGCTGGCATGGGGGTGGGGATGGGGACCACTGGGGCCACAGTGCCTGGGTTTGAACCTGTGCTGCTCCTTCCTCCCTGTGTGACCAGAACAAGCATCGCCTGCCCTCAGCACCCTGGCTCCTTATCTGTAACAGCACCATCCTTCTCCCAGGACTGCCGCTGAAAGAGAAATCACCTAAGAGGCAATCAGTGCTAGGAACCCGGAGAGAACCGCCGAGATGCCCTGTTTGCCCCACGTCTGTTCTCCTGCCCAGCATCAGTCACGCGCGCGGTGGAGAGAGGACCAGAGAGCGCGGAAGGCATCTGCCACCTCTGAGAAAAGTAACTCTACCCTCTTTCCCGGCAACTCACAGCCGCTTTGGAACAGCCAGAGGCGCAAAGCCCCCAGATTCCTTGCAACGAGGCTGTGGATGAGACTCAAGGGCACAAAAGAGGTGGTGCTCACACTGCCAGCTTTCCAGAGACTTCCTGCGCCGCTGCTAATGCTCCTGCTTCTCTAAGAACAACTCGCCCACCTGGACAGCCCGACCTGTGTTCCCTGAACTCCCTGGAAGAGGAGCAAAGGGCCCCGGTGCTGGGTCTCCTCAGGTGCTCTTTCTAACAGGTTCCCCCAGACCTCCTGCTCCCCCGGGGGGCCTCCCCGCCTCTTGGTCTCTCTCCGGGGGACAGCGCTCAACCTCTGTCTTGTCTCAGTGGAGCCCGGGAGAGGGCTTCCAGGGGAGGCGGCGAGGTTCCGTCCTGTGCTGCGTTCTCATCCCCAGGGCCGCGCAGCCCTCCCGTGGGGTCTCCGCAACTGAGCCCGCTCTTCGTGGATTCTGCTTCCGACCCCATCCGCCTCCTTTTCCAGGCAGTCCCAGGCCGGGGGAACCGACGCCCCTGTTGTCACTGTCAGGGACTGGCCTCGGGCGTCTGTGTCACCCGTGGACAGCGGCCCGTGGAAGTGCAGGGGGCGGGGTGGGTGCTGCACGAGCGAGAATCCACTCTCTCAGGGGGGCTGAACATCTGCCCACACCTTGATTTAGGCCCAGTGAGACTGGCCTCCAGAACTGTAAGAGAATAAATTTCTGTTGTTTTAAGTCACCAAGTTTGTCATAATTTGTTACAGCAATAACAAATTACAGTTACAACACAGTGCTACACACACAAAAGACATACGCTCCTGAGAAAGAGATACAGAAAATTCAAGCCAGTCCCAGCACTGAACATGGATTGGTGTGGGAAACTGGGAGTTCCGCGTCCACAGAATCTCAGGTCACTGGATAACTGCCCAAACTTTCATTTCATTTGCCTCAGTGTCCCCATCAAACCTGGGCCTGTGTTCACTCTCATATTTTATCTGTGCAAGTACAAAATAGCACAACCCCTCTGGAGGGGAATTAGGCAAGACATTCAGCCCTTGGCCAAGCTGTCGCAGTATGAGAATCTGCCATGCTGAGATGCATGCCCATAGGCCCCTGGCTGGATACACTAGGGCACATCCCCAGACAGAGTGCTCTGCAGCCATAGAAGGGAATGAGGAAGATCTCTACAGATAATACGGAGTGATTTCCAGGGTCTCTGTTAATTGAAGAAAAGCAAGATTCAAAAGTATATGTATACATACTTTTAATATATATTACCTTTTAATATATATATCACCTTTTAATATATACATTACCTTTTAATATATATTACCTTTTGTATAAGACAGAAGGTAAAATTTATGCATGTATACACATACATACACGCTTATTTTTTAACAAGGTACACAAGAAGGATAAACCAAAACTAATAAAAATGCCTACCTGCAGAAAGTCAGTGGGAATGGGGTGGAAGGAAGAGGTTGGGGGTGAGATTCCTCTGAGTAATCCCATTTATATGGTTTTTGACTTTTGAACCATGTTTGTGTTTTATACAATTTTCAAAATATTAAATCAACAAAGATGAACAAAGCAAACCCTAGAATCTAAAACAAAAGGAAACAAATGAATCTAAATGAATAGCAAATTTATAACATAACCACTCAGAATAGAGAATAAATTCAAGGAATTTTTGAACTTACGCCTCTCATTCTATACCCTTAGTGTGATACATTCCAAGGCCAAGAAGAGCTATGGAGAAATCTGTCACTTTAACTTGGTGATTTTCTTATTGGTGGGAGTAATTCTGACAGTATTCTGATGGTATTTTAGGTGCCTTGAGGATACAGTATATTAGTAACTAGATTGGTGTTGGTGAAAACCACGGTTGTCCCTGGGAGAAGGGAAGTACAAATATGAAGTGAAGGAGGTATCAGTGTGTACGTGTGATTTGTAAAAATACAGAGTACATTAAGGGCTCTGCTTCTTCGCTCCTCCCTGCATCCACACCCTTCGCCACGTGACTTTGCAATTCCTCCCACTAAGGAGGCAGAGGACACCTCCCTGTCCTTGACTGTGGTTTGACCATGTGCCTTGCTTTGGCCAATGGAGTGTTAGTGGCCATGATGTAGCCAAAGGCTTGACAAGTGCCTGTGCTGTTGGGTTTGCCCCTTGTGCCTTTGTCATCACCACGAGGAGAATACGTCCAGGCTCGTCCACTGGCCCAGGAGGATGAGAGGCATGTGGAGAAGAGCTGAACCACCCAGGGGATCCTAGCCTAGATGGTCTGATCCCAAGCAGATCCCCAGACACATGAATGGGCACAGCCAAGATCAGCTGATCTCCAGCCAATTCAGCGATCCATGAATATAAACGATTGTTCTCTTAAGCCATTGAGTTTTGGGGTGGTTTGTTAAGCAGCATTTCTGAGACAAAAGCTAACTAATACAATCAGTGGGTTGATGGGAGGGAGCGGCAGGAATTAAAGAAAGGAAGGACTCTGCGCAGGGCGGGGCACGAGCCAGGAGCACCGCAAACAGCAGTTTGACAAACACACCTGGAAAGACGTCACCTTCTGATAACACGTGAGCACAAGAATTGCATTTTTCAATTGAGAGCTCGGGCTAAGACCAGAACCGAGAGAACACTGGTGAGCTCTGTGGCTGTGACTTCACAAGGCATAACTCAAATTTGCAAGGATTATACAAACTCTACGTTTTTTTAAAAAAAAGAATAAGATTAAGGTCATCACATTTTAGAGTTGAAGATATCGCCATAGGTCATTTAGTCCAATCCCTCCTTTTACAGATGAAGAAACTGAGGCCCAGAGAAACCCAAAGAGACCATTAGGACATAGTGGACGCAGGACAGACTGTGAGTCTCGTCACTGCCTCTTCCCACTCCCCCAGGCTGCCCATGAAGGCCACAGAGCCGTCTTCCCATAAGGGGAGACTCTTGGAAGACAGCCCAAGACTGATCCCAGCGGCTCCAACCCCCTTCCTCTTCCATCTCTCATCATGAAGCTGGAGTTTCCATCACACCTCCGCCCAGGAGAGGGGCTGCCCCCTCTATAAAAGCACTTCATGTCCTGAAGATGCTTGGGCCACAGGCTGACCCCCAGCGGTGTCATCAGGAAGCGGGGGCCGACTGACTCGGCCCTCCGCTTCTTTAAGTTGTGTATCTGTTGCATTTATTGATGTCTCCGCTTGTTCCACCCCACAAAGAATCAAGATGCAGATCATGTAACCAGATGGAATAACATTTAGGAGAGAAAATGTATTAGGAACCATCTTAAGAGGCTGACATGCGCTTATGGATACAAGTGGGACACTGTCAAGAGGCGTCTAATAGTTGCATGGTGAGAAGAAACTTGGACCAAGCACTAGGAGAAGTGAGAACCAGTTTCTAGTGCCAGTTTTGTCACCGCTGGGGGACCCAAGGTCAGTTACTCAGCCTCTCTGGGACCCACCCATCTGTAACCTGGGGATGGCGGCAGCCTCCCGTGTCTCTCAGAGATGGGGCTGGGGGGTAGTTCCAAGACTGTGATGCTTAAATTGGCCATTATCATGGGGGAGGGGTGGCAATCCTGCCTCTGTCCCAAGGCAGCCTGGCCCCTCTCTGCTCCACGTACACAGGCGATTTCTGCTGAAAGCCAGTCTCCTCTCTTCCTCTGTAGGTGGTTTGGTCCCAATCATTCCTTCATTATTTATACATCCGACCATCTACCTTGTATCTCGCGAATCCCTCCGCTTCCCTGCCCCCATCGGCCCCTCCACCTCCACCCACGGTGGAGTCATCCTCAGGCGCCCTCTGCCCTGCCTGCTCTCGAGCCTGCCCCTCCAGGGCTCCCCACCCAGCGGCAGAGAGGTCTCCCTGACATGCCTCGCTCTTAGGACGGAGAACACATCTCCAGCACGACTACAAGACTGGGCGGTCCGGCGCTGCGACCTCACCAGCCTCCCTCTCCTTCTTCTCCCTCCTTCTCCTTCTTCTCCGCAGCCCAGCCACGTTGGGCTGTACTCTCTGTTTCCTGAGACCTGCTGTTTCCAAGCGCTGCCATAACAAAGCACCACAACCTGGGTGGCTTAAGACAACACAAATTAATTCTTTCACATTTCTGGAGCCAGAAGTCCAAAAGCATGGTGTTGGTGGGGTCACGCTCCCTCTGAAGGCTCTAGGGGACAGCAGCGTTCTTCCCTTTGGGGACACGCTCCTCTGCCCACCTTCCCACCCACCTTCATGCCATCCCGCTGTCCCACCCTGCAGCTCAGGTCAAGCACCCCCTGCTCCAGGCAGCCTCCCCTGATCTTTGAGCTCCGTTGCTGTTATACTCGTCCCCTTCTCTCTAGTACCCGTCCTCAGTGTGGGTCTATCTGAGTAACGTCTGTTCCCTGCCCCCCCCCCATTAGACTGCTCGCTGCACGAGGACAGGATCAGGCTGTTTGCTCACCACTGGGGCCCCAGCACCTAGAACAAAGCAAGCGTTCAGCACACTGAATAAGGGTGAGTTAATGAATGATCAAACTGATTGACAGCCCTGTGTGCCAGGCCACAGGGACACACAGATACCAGGATAAGGAGGCAGGGTGTCCTGGTCTCTTGGCTTGGTAGGAAAGGCGAGTGGACACACGTCTAAAACGGAAGGTGACACACTCTGCACCCCAGGGATGAACGAGGCCAGCGGGACTGGGGAGCGGGGAGGGGATTACCTGCTGGGACAGCGAGGAACTCAGCTCAAAGCTGCTGGTTCAGCTGGGGTTTAGGGGGAAAGAACAGAGAGAAGGGCATTCCAGGCAGAGGGACCAGCCTCCACAAAGCCACAAAGGTGAGAAAAGGTTCCGTGGGTGTGTGAATGGTGAGAGCCAGCCCTTGCCCAGTGGACCAGCCGGGGCCAAATCAAAGGCAGTTATCCAAGAGGAGGAGATGCTCTGCAGGTATAGACGTGCCTCTGCAACCCATCACTGCCACATCCAGGGTGAAAGAAATTCAGTGATTAGGGTGCCTTGGCCATGGCAAGTGGAGGAAGCTGGCTGGTTTTGCATCTGACTGGAGCCCCTCACTGTAGCCATGAAGCCGTGGCCTCTGTCAGTGTATATGCCATAGCAGTCAGCATCTCAGGGGAACCCAAACCCTGGGATTTTTTTCTTTTTTTAACCAGGTCTCTGGAAAAGCACGGCCAATGCCTTTTAGGAAACTGGGAAGAGAAAGGTCCCCTCCCCCTGCTGGCCTGGCTCCTTGCTCCTCCAGTGGCCGCGAGTGACCCCGGGAGGCCCATGGCAAGGCCTGGCCCCGACAGAGCACACGTGAGCGCTCAAAGCCATCTCATCTTAACAAGTCCTCACCTGGCTTCCAGAAGCACGCTTCAGGGACGCTCTGGTGTGTTCCGTTTCTGTTACTTCCTGAGTGTGACTAATGCGATTCGTCCCTTCCCCGCCATGTACACAGAGTCCTTCCCACTTTCCTCACCACTGCAGGAGTGGCCTATTGCACAGCAAGAAATCCATGCTGATCAATTCGGGGCAGGCTGCATAAGGAAGGCAAATTACACGAATATGAGTTAGGGATAACTATGATTAATCCTTTGGCCAGGCAGAGCCCTGATTCCCGTCATGCCCTTGGGCAGCTCCGGGGTGACAGGGCTAAGGACAGCACTTCTGATGGCCGCGGCACCCAGCCATTCATTACGGTGGCGTCCCCATCACTGAGCCTACTGATGAGATTATTGATCCCAGGAAATAATCGTATGAAATGCATCGCGGTAAGCGCGGGCCATTGTCTTTGTAAGTATTTATTGGCAAGGGATTTTTGTCATTTTAGTAGAGCCTCACTTTTATGAATTAATCGATGGCACCTTTTCAAACTAACAATCGGTACTTCTGCTGGAAGAAAGAGCAGAGGAGAGAGGAGGAGAAAACAGGAAGAAGGAGCAAAACCCAACGGGCAGGAAAGGTCTAGAAAAATGGGAAATCTAGCACCCAGTAGATGGTGCTGTAATCAAATTCTAAAACCTGTTACAGCAGAGGTTTAGAAAAGTGTTAGAGGGAAGGAGGGGATGGAGAGCTTGTTAGAATTAAAGGTACATGGTTAAATGGATTCAGCCATTTCCCTCAGTTTGGATAAAGATACGATGACGATGGTGATGAAAGCAAGGCCTCCTTCCAGAAATCGCAGGCTGGGAGGGTTTCTGCCTCTCAAGAAGTCAGTGCAGGTAGATGGTGGGTGATAACAGCCCCACCCAACCAAACGGACTTGCTCGCCACCTACACTGGTCCCTTGGAAATACCAGGAAAATCCGTGAAAAGGCCCTTTCCACACTGAATATTAAGGTGGCACCCAAAGATATCTTTAATTCCACCCCATTGAGAACAAATGTCACTCATACACATTTTCGTCACTTAAGGAAATTTGTCTACGCAAAACTGTCCTCAGATTTGGGGACGGAAAACTGGAGTGGAGCAAGGTGGGAGCTGAGTGTGCAGATGCACAGCCTCTCGCGACACTGTCGCTTCGCTGGCCCGATCCAGAGCCCTTCCGGACCTGTCTGAGTCCAGCTCTTCTCCAGAGTGGCCCAGGTCCCTCAGCTAGAGGGGAGACGTGCCCTGGAAAACACCTGACCACAGCCTGTTGTTTTGTGGGCAGCTGGGGGAAGGAGGGAGACGGGTGAGCTGCCGATGGCTGGGGGGCAGACGTGCACAGGGAGACTCGCCTGCAGACTTGCACACTCAGTGGTGGGCGGCCCTGGCGCCTGCGAGGCTCTCTGCATCTCTTAGATTGCAGCCACCCCAGGCGGCTCTGCCAGGCTTCCAGCAACCCTAGGAGCACCGGGCCGTCTTCATGAGGATGTAGAAGCCCCTCCAGAGCTTCAGGCTCATGACTGACTAGTTGACAAATCCCCTACACTCTTGAGACAGCATCTGCATTCTACAAGCCATTCCAAAGGTATCTGGGTGGAACCGGGGTAAGGGTTAAGGCCGGGCACCTAAACTGCTGAGTGGTGGCCTGATTCCTAGGGACAGTGTTGAGCTGGACACAGATAGGGGCACATGGCTCGTTGGGAGTGGAGGTTGGAATGAGGAGGATGCTGGAACCATGTATATTTCCACGAACAGGCAACTGATCAGTTGACCCTGGTCCCATCTCAGAGACCGAATTAAGGCAAGGAGGGCTGGGGTGGGCTTCGTGGGTGAGATAAACCTTGAGCTTGACCCTACAGGCCCAATAGAATGTGATCGGATAGAGAGGGGAGAGAGGGGTCAGGAAGGGGGCTCAGGTAGGGGTGGGGACAGAGCAGTCAGGAGGTGGGAGGCATGGGGAGGAGTGGGTCCCACTCAAAGACAAGGGAGGAGCTCTGAGCAGAGACCCCACGAGACATGGGCCTGAGCAGGAAGGCCTACCTCCCCACCCCCAAATTCTTCACCAAGAACACACTGCAGGTCCCTGTGGGACAGGCACCATGTGCTTCCCAAGGGTCACCAAGCTGCTGGTGTCACAGGCTCATTCTAAAAGACAAAACTTGAGGCAGTGTCCCTGCAGCTACAAAGCCACAGAGCCTTACTACTGTCAGCAAGACTCCTCTCTCCAGGGAGCAGTGCAAACCCTTTGAGGAAACATTTTCATCCTGACCCTCTCAGGCGAGCACTTGGTACACGTGTACCTCTGCCACCCCTGCCTCCCGCTCAGCGTGGTGTGGTTGAATTCCGCAGTCAGCCAGGGCCCCAAAATAAATGAACTTTTTTATCATTGAAAAATTGAATCAGAGGTCCAAGACCAAAGGAAGAACTCTGTAAGCCAGCCTTCATATGACAGTTGTGTGGAAACATCCAACGCTTAAAGTCAGCCAGAATGAAATCCATTTTTTACCAGATCCAAGTGGCCACCAGCCTCACATGCAGTATCCTCAGGCCCTGATCTTCACTACCGTCCCAGGCCCAACGTGAGGTCTCACAGAACCTTTGGCCAGGGTGATCCAGTCCTGAGAGCTAGGACCTGCCCCACGCCTGCTGGCCTCTCCTTAGCAGCACTGACCAGGGAGGAGCTAGGGAGTGGCTGGGCACTACAGATGCCTCCGGGCTGGAGTGAACAACAGCACATGTGACGGTTAATTTCATGTTGTCGACTCGACTGCGCCATGGGGCGCCCGGATGAAGCACTATTTTTGCGTGTCTGTGGTGGTGTTTCCAGATGAGAATAGCATTTGAACGCGGACTCAGTAAAGCAGATTGCTCTCCCAAACGTGGGTGGGCATCATCCAATCCTTCGAGGGCCTGAATAGAACAAAAGGCAGAGGGAGGGAGGATTTGGTCCTTTCCCACCTGCTGCACAAGCTGGGACAGAGGTCTCTCTTGCCCTCGGACTGGGATTTACTCCACTGGCCCCCCTGGTTCTCAGGCCTTTAGACTCAGACTAGAGTTACACTTGCAGCTTTCCTGGGTCTTCACTTTGCAGAGGGCAGACTGTGGAACTTCTCAGCATAGCCAGATAGATAGATAGATGATTGATAGATAGATAGATAGATAGATAGATAGATAGATAGATAGATAGATAGATAGATAGATAGGTAGATAGATGATAGATAGATAGAGAGAGAGAGAGAGAGAGAGAGATGATAGATAGATAGATAGATAAGATAGATAGATAGATAGATAGGGATATTCTATTGGTTCTATTTCTCTGGAAATCCCTGACTAATATAAGCACAGAACAAACACCTCCATAATACAACTACCAGTTTATGCTGAGGAATCAATCAAAGACAGACCCTGCAGATTGTTTTATCTGAATCACATAACCATCCTTTTAACTGCTTCCCAACAAAGCCATGAAAAGTCTCTCACAGATGCCTCCTGCATCTGATGGAATTCTGGAATTGAAAGACGCCCAGCTCGCTGCAGGGTTCAGGGACCTGCCGGGTCTCTCTTGAGAGGCATCATCAGGCAACATCTCCTCCCTCACTTGGCCCAGTGGAGCAGGGATTGGCAAAGGCCTGGGCACTCTGAGACCCGCCGGATGGATGCAAGGGTGGGAGGGACAGGGTTGGGAAAGGCGGGCCCGGGGAAGAGGCCACCTCAGCCCCGCTGCTTTTTGCTTTCCACGCCCAACACTTTGTGTGGCAGTTCATTTCCAGCAAATTGTAAATATTTAGACTATTGCCTAAATGTTCAGCATTAATGGATTCAAAGAAAACAGCTGCAAATTCAGAAAACTTTTTCATAAATCACATTCCCTTGTGTAACACTTCTCATGTTACCGGACTATTGACCCACAGATATGTTTCCTTGGGCTACAGAATTTCATTTAATCCACAGTGGGTTCCTGCTAATAAGGGATTTCAGCAGGCTGATACTTTCGAAAGTGTGAAAGTCGGTTCTAAATACGCTGCATTGGCACTGGGTTAGGGGGTCGGGGGAAGGTTGCCAAAAGTCACATTATGCCTGATAGTTTTTACGGATGACTAGATTTCTAGTACTCACTGGTGATCGGTCTACCACTTAGATGGCATGCCCAGAACAATTCGCGAAGGATTACTATAATCCCGTGTCTTGTTTTCATTTACATCTTCCTGGCGCACCAGCACCCACTTGCCATGGCCCCGGGCAGTGTGGGGCAGTGGGTACACACTGATTCTCAGCCACTTAGAAATGGGCTGGTCCATCCACTACCTGAGCCTCAAGTAACCTGCAGACCTACTCTGTGCCATGTTCACAGTAGGCATTCCAGAAATGCTTTCTAGATGGATGCCTGAAGGAATGAATGAATGAAGAGAAAGTGATTTGTAAACTGTAAAGTACTTTACAACTCAGGAGGAATGAAGACTCATTGTAATTTAATTTTATGATCTAGTGTGCTACAAAGCTTCCTAAGCAATGATCTAGCTTTGAAAATAATAGAAAACATGACTTCACCCCTCCATTCAAACAGCAGATAGTTTTTGAGGGCCACACTGCAGGGAATTCTGGGGACAGAGCAGTGAACAAGGAAGAGTTCCTGACCTTGTGGAATTTAGCCTGGCAGGGGACCAGAAGAGTAAACAAGTAATTACACAGGTGAGCTTTTCATTACACGTGTTACAAGCCATGAAGGAAAAGTGTAGGGTACTGCGAGAGCAAACAATGGGGCCTGCCTGGGCTTTAGGGGTCAGGTGTCCCTAAAAGAGTGACATCGAAGCTGAGACCTGGGGAGGAACAGGAGTTGGAAAGATAATGGCAAAGCGAGAGCATGAAAGCGTTCCAGGACTGCGAGGAAGGAAAGAAAATCAGACCCAGAAAACCGGAGGAGGCAGGGGTGGATGAGCAGGAACTTGACTGTGGCCACGGCCAACAGAGGTCCCCCTACCGCGCCCCAGACTCAGGCTGGTGGCAGTGGGGGAAGAGAGGGCCTCCGTGCCTGGACGGAGGTGAGGGAATGCCCTGGATTCTCCGTGGTCCCCAGCGCATCCTCCTCTGCACCACAGGGGCAAAGCCAGACTGAATCCAGGATCCCTCTCCCCAAGTGGTTCTGGGTTAGGGTCGGCAGATAAACTTGCTGTGCAAGATTTGGATGGTGGAAAGGAGGAAGGAGCCATTATTAATCTCCAGGGGCAGCTGCAGGCAGATATACGGACAGAGGGCGAATCTGTGGGCTGAAGTCCAATCCCCCACTTTGGAGATGCAGGCGGTGAGGCTGGCAGAGGTGGCCCCAACTGAGGCTACGGACGCCCAGGATGGGCAGTTTCTAGGGGAGACGCTGGGCATCTCCTAGGCAGCTGTTCCTCAGCCCTTCCGAAGGCAGCGTAAACCTCTGTTCCCCTGTATTAAATTCCTTTTCTACTTGGAATACCTAAAGGTCCCTCCTGTCCTGGGGGGAAAGGACCCCAAGCAGCTTGCACCCAGACTGCAGCATCTGATGACACACAGCTGCCCTCCCAGGATGTTTGCATTTGAAAAGTCTCAGCTTGGTTGGGGGGATTGGGGGGGAGGCGTCTTCAAGCAAGTGTCACAGAGTCACTCCCTGTAGGCAAATGCATAAAGAGCAGGCAGCATAAATGCATTTGCTGACACTATAAGGGAGCAGATCAACGGGTCCAGGGCAAAACCACATTCACATTTGTTCTGTGGGCTGAGGCTGCTGAGACCCATCTCAGCCCCAAAGGAAGGAGAAGGGGAGTCCAGGCTAATTAATTCCTCTCCTATCACTTTGAAGCCAAAGTGAATGCTTCAAAAATGGGTGCAGAAGCAACTGGGATGGGTGAGAGGTGAATTTTGGTCTCTCTCACGCCTACCTTCCTGCGGGGAGGCAAGACTACTGCTCAGAGTCGACCCCATCCCACTAAGATGGCACTGGCTGCAAGGGACATGACTCGTCACTGCTAATCCAGACTGAATCAGGGCTCTTCCCTCAAAATACCCTAGCCCCAGAGGCCAGATTTCATACGAAGGCCTTCCTTCATTTTCTATACCATCTCTGCCTGTTTATTTCCAAATCTTGAAAGAAAGAGAGTTTTGAAAATGCAAAAGTGACTAAAAAATAAAAGTTTATTATCCAAGATCCCACAGGCGAAATTCCAGGTAATTCTCTTCTGAAAAATTGCTACCTTTTTTCTTTCGATAGGGTAATAAAAATTCCATAAACCATCACAGCTTCAGCAGCCGGGAAGCTCAAAGCCAAAGTGAATACACAGGGCCACGTGCTCCCTTCTCGTGATAAACAAAGCTGCTTCCTCTTCTTTCATTTTGTGATTTCGTAGTTTGGGGTCTAAAATCTTTAACGTATAATTAACTTATAGAGAAATTTACATTACAGCACTTATAAATAGAGGCTGATTTTAAAAATATTAACCAACCCATAAATACCAGGAGGAAAAAGAGACAAAGAGAAAAAGGACAACAGAATAGATTAATAGAATTATACAGATCAAACCTTAGCACCAGGGGAAAACAAGAACTATGGCAGAAATTTCATACCCCCTTAAACAGAGAGCTAAGGCCAATAGTGAGTCCAGGTCTTATTTCAAATAGGTACCATTTGAGAAATGTCCTGTTCTGAAACATGGGAAAATGAGAAATTATAGAGCCTATCTAACAAATCAAAAATAAATGAAGTAACAACATAAAGGTAGATTTACCATTATTTATAATTTACCATTTTTACCTTGTTTTCAATTGTCTCTCGTCCTCTTCATTTGAGGAGCCCGTTACATTTTATTATGCTAAACCCTATCTTCTGTCACATAAATTACAGTTAAAGATCTTAATATTAAAGCCTCTTAGCTCTGAGATCATATTTCAAGCTTTGTTCAAACCAGACGTTAATGCTGGAATTGAACACAGAACACTTTGTCATCATTACCTATGATCTCAAAAGTATAATACAATTTTTGCTATATATGGCACAAAAATTCCTCTTGGTATAACACTGAATTATGGAGATATATTGATTTCTGCAGTATTTTGACAAAACAATAAAACTAAACCTGTTAGCTCCTAAACAGATACCCAGACATCCACCCAGCCATGATAGCAATGGTCATGAAGATAAAGGTTTCATTTAGCCCAGTTAAAATAGAAAACTACTCAAACCCATGTCCATCCTGGCAGTTCCTGCAGCTCATAATTTTATGGTTCCTTTCTCTTCTCAGGGGCAGATTACGAGAGGAAAGAGAGAGCCAGTTTTGCCATTGGGTTGGTTCAGGTGGGAATCCCAAACCAGCCTTTACTTACCATCAGGGGAATCTCAGGCCACTAACCTCACCTCTGGGAGATCAGCCTCCTCATAGGTAAAATGAGGACGACATCAGCCTCCTGGGTTTACAGAGGGGAATAAAATGAATGAATGCACCTAACTTACCCTCGGGCCCCGTATGCAGTAGGTGCTTGATAAATGACGGCTGTCAAGATTATTCCTGGGAGAATGTTGCACAGACATGTGCCTCTTGCCCACACACTGCTGGGAACGAGTTAGAAGAGCTGACCAAGTTCTCATCATGCCTTTATCACTACCTTTTCTTGGGATCCTGGGCAAATCATGCCTGTTTCCAAGTCTCCATTTCCTCATCTAGAAAGCAGGGATAAGCACACCTGCCCAGCCAACCTCAGAGGGTTGTTTGGTGATAAAATGCAATAAGAGAGGTGACAGTGCTTTGCAAAGCGAAGAATGCTACACTCGCATAAAGGATTATGACCGCAAATCAGTCTTACGGTTTGAAACTGTAAGCACCCTCAGAGTGCCATGGCATTCCAAATCAGGCGTTTGGCTGGCACAAAAAGAGAACTTCCCAAGGAATAAATCAACGTGTCCTTTCCCCCTTAGTAATGGTGATGTTAATAGCACTGCAACCACAGAACTAACTTTCCCCCTAGTAATGGGAAGAATAATGCTGCCGCCATAACAGCTCACATTTATTAAGTTCCTACTGTGAGCCAAGCACTGGAATAATATTTTCACATAAATGTTTATCCCATCTTATTCTCACGACTACTATGATCTGTATTTTACAAATAAAGAAACAGAGTGTCACGGCTGCTGAGTAGATGCCCAGGGTTCAGATGCAGGTCTGCCTGACTCAAATCCAAGGTTCTCTCCACCACGCCTCTTGGGATCCAGCCAGGATGCTCATGTCCAGGTCTCCCTATGTGGTTGCAGAATCGCTGAGATCACTGGGTTGGTTTGCAGTCGTCGGAAAAAGACTATCTCTGAGCCCTAAATCGCCAGACCCGGTCTTCTTTTTTTTTCTTTTTTTTAATAAATTTATTTATTTATTTTTGGCTGCATTGGGTCTTCGTTGCTGCACGCGGGCTTTCTCTAGTTGCGGCGAGCGGGGGCTACTCTTGGTTACGGTGTGCGGGCTTCTCATTGTGGTGGCTTCTCTTGTTGCGGAGCACCAGCTCTAGGCTCGCGGACTTCAGTAGTTGTGGCTCGCGGGCTCTAGAGCGCAGGCTCAGTAGTTGTGGCGCACAGGCTTAGTTGCTCCGCGGCATGTGGGCTCTTCCTGGACCAGGGATTGAACCCGTGTCCCCTGCATTGTCAGGTGGATTCTTAACCACTGCGCCACCAGGGAAGCCCCCGGTCTTCTTACACCTGCTCTGAACCAAGGGTTTGCCCACAACCCAATCCCCAGACCCGCCATTGACCTGGAAATAGCCCCACAGCATGAGCCAGTGGAAAGTTTGAAGCCTGGAAAAACACATCTAACTGGTCATGATTCCTGGTTATGGGTGATGTTGGGGAAGGAAGGGGGCTTTGGAGCAGGAAGGCCAGGTTGACTCTTGCCTGGCAGAGCATTCATGAACAAAGCCCCCACCTTCTCTGACCCTCGGTCTCCTCCTCTGTAAATAGGACACTATAAGAGATACAAATAGCAATGACTCTTCCCTGGTCAAATTGTTGTGCAGTGAAGTGAGATCCTAGGTATGAAACAGCTCTGCAAACAGTTGAACGTGGCCCCAGTGTCCCCTCACCTTGTTCCCCATGGGGTCTGAGGTCCCACCTTGGTGCAGTCACTGCAACTGCATCAACCACATTTCCTGTTCCAAGACCAGGTTCACCCACAGTGAAGTGCAAGTTCTCCCCAACACCTGCACCCCACTGTCCACACAAGCCTAGCACACGATCCTACAGAGCCTCATGCTCTGTGTCTCTATCCCCCCCAGGCAGCAGGAGAACGTGTGAAAAATGCAAACAGATGCACATGGCGCACACACCCCTTCAAACACTTCAGGGTCCTCCCACTGTTCTCAGGATAAAACAAAACAAAACAAAACAAAAAACTCAGCACTGCTTACCAGACCCCACGTGTGGACCTCCAGCCAGACACAACACACCCTGGGGTCCCTCAATCCACCACCCCATTTTGCCTAGTTACCTCCTAGTTTTCCTTCAGATCTCGATTCTGTCATGATGTCTATGTATCTTCCTGGAAAGCCTTTCCCCAAATATATGTGAAACAAGAGACATCTATTTCTTAGTTCCTACCACAGTAGTCATTTACATTTATTTGTGTAATTCTTTCATATCTGTCTATCTATTTTCTAGAAAATAAATTCCACACAGGCAGGAGATGTGTCTATTTAGATACTATTATGTAACTCTAGAGCTTAGCCCAGTGACTGGCACCCAGTAAATTCTCAAAATAATTGTTGAATTAGTTAGTTTATGGTTGAAAACCAACATTCCTCTCACTTGCCCTCTTCAACTGGCCTATGCCTTTTAATTCAATTGAAAAATATTGATGAGCCTAGACCCCCTACCTCACACCATACATAATGTTAATTTGAAATGGATCACAGAGCTAAATGTAAAAGCTAAAACTGAGATGAATCTACAAGAAAACATGGAAGAAAAATCTTCATGATCTCAAGGTAGACAAATATTTCTTAGGACACAGAAAGGATTAGCCCTGAAAGAATAAAATAATAAATTGGACTTCATCAAAACTAAAAATGTCTGTTCTTCAAAAGAAACCATTTTTAAAATGAAAAGACAAGCCACAGATTGAGAGGAAATATCTTAATGTATATATCTGACAAAGGTCTTATGTCCAGAATATATAAAGAACTCTTCCAACTCAGTAATAAGACAGATCAATCAATCAATCAATCAATAAAATGGGTAATAAATAAAAGAGGCAAAAGACTTGAACAGGCACTTCACACAAGAAGATATACAAATGGCCAAGAAGCACATGAAAAGATGTTCAATATCATTAGTTGTCAGCAACATGCAAATTAAAACCACATGAGATACCACTTTTTAACAACTTGAATTGCTAAAATTAAAGATTGATAATAACAAGTGTTGGCAAAAATGTGAAGCAACTGGAACTTTCATGTCCTGCTGGTGTGGCTGTAAAAATTCCAAAGTGACAAAACCACTTTGGAAAACCAGTTGGCAATACCTTATGAGATCATACACTTAACATCCCAGGCATTTACCTAAGAGAAATAAAAACATATGTCCACACAAAAACTTGCTTTATTCATAATAACAACAACTGGAAATAACCAAAATGTCTGTCGATCAACAAGGGAACTGATAAACCATGGTATATCCATTCAGTGGAATACTATTCAAAAATTAAAATGTCCAAAATGCTGAGCAACAACATGAATCAATCTCAAAAACATTATGCTGAATGAAAGAAGTCAGGCATAAAAGAGGACAAAATGTATGGTTTCATTTATATGACATTTATTCAAGAACAGGCAAAATGAATCTATGCTAATAGAAATCAGATCAGTGGTAGAATGGGGCAGGAGGTGGGATAATGGAAATGCTCAGTAAGGCGTTAGTTACATGACTGTATATGTTTATCAAAAACTATCAACATGTATATTTAAGACCTATACTCTTACTCTATGTAGGTTATACCTCAATAAACTTGAAGTTGAGAAAGAAATAATAAAACAACATTGACTAAGTCCTTACTCTGCCACATGCCTTACACTGAGTCCAGGGGAGCAAAGAAGAGGGGTCTGGCCACTTTCTCACCTTCCACCCCCTAAACTTTGATCAGAGAAGAAAATCAAATTTTAAAAAGGAATTGATGCATGGGGTCATGTTTTTCAAACAGTAAAGGACTAAGTTGTCTCTGCCTCTTGTCTCCCTCCCTTCTATCCATTCTCCACAAGAGAACCAGATGATCATTCCAAATCACCACCCTAAACATGTCTCTAGCTGCCTAAAAAATCTTCTCTATTCTCACCCCCATGTAGACTGAATTGACTTAGTTATATTAGTTTCCTGTGGCTGCTGTAATCATTACCACAAACTGGGTGGCTTACAACAGAAGTTTATTGCCCAACAATTCTAGAGGCCAGAATTCCAAAATCATGGCAGGGTCATTCTCCCTCTGAAGACTCTAGAGGAGGATCCTTCCTCGCCTCCGCCAGCCTCTGGTGGACCCAGCATTCCTTGGCTTGTGGTTGCATCACTCTGTTTTCTGCCTGTCTTTACACAGCCTACTCCTCTCCCCCATGTGTCTCTCCAAAGAACACTTGTCATTGCATTTAGGGTCCACCTGAATAATCCATAATGATCTCACCTTGAGACACTTAATCACATCTGCAAAGACCGTTTTTCCAACTAAGTTGAATTCACAAGTTCTGAGGGTCAGGACATCAACATTTTGGGGGCCAGCATTCATCCCACTGCACTGGAACAGGCCAATTTTTAGTGGCCCCAACTTTCTTTTTATTTTACAGTGAGATCTAATACATGTTTAGTAAAGAGCATACATCACAAGTGTTCAACATTTTCACGAACAGAACCCACCCATGCAAATAGCACCCAGATGGAGAAACAGAATGTTCCCAGCCCCTAACAGTCCCCTCATGTCCCCTTCCAGCCACTATCCCCCCCCCGCAAGAAGATGTCCCCTCCCAACTTCTAGTGGCACAGAGTAGTTTTTCCTGCTCTTGCCCTTTGTATAATTGGAATCGTACCCTGTGCTCTCTTCTGAGTCTGGCTTATTTGTGCCTTATATTTGAGATTCATCCACAGTGCTGTATGTCATGGTAGATGATGCATCCACGCTGTGTATGGTATTCTATCATGTGGGGAAACCACAACATATTTATCTTTTCTACAGTAGATGGGCATCTGGGTGCAGTCTGGTCTGGGGTTACTATGATGAAGGCAGCTCGGAACATCCTCGTCTGTGTTCCTTGGTGCACGTGTGCACACAGCGCCGTTTGGAGCATGACCAGGAGCAGGCTTGCTGGGCATGGAGTGTCTTCAGCTTTAGAAAATACAGCCAGACCACGTTCCAAAATGGTTGTACCAGCTACACCAGCACCAGCAGAAGAGGAGAGTTCTCCCGTCCACACCAGCTCTTGGGACTTTCCATCTTTTAAGTTTCAGCCCTGCTAGGGGATGCTGCAAATCCCTTCTTGCTCTCTGTATCCTGTTTTTTCACTCTTTTTAGAGTGTCTTTTGATAAACATAAGTTTTGCTACAGACTGGATGTGTCCCCCTAAATTCATCAGTTGAAGCCCTAACGTCCAATGTGATGTATTAGGAGGTGGGGCCTTTGGGAGGTAATCTGGTCATGAGGTGGAGCCCCCCATGAGTGGGTTTAGTGCCCTTATGAATAGAGACAAGCGAGAGATAATCTCTCTTCCCACCATGTGGGGACACAGAGAGATGGTGGCCGTCTATGAACCAGGAAGCAGGCTCTCACCAGATACCAGACCTGCCAGCACCTTGATCTTAGACTTCCAGCTTCCAGAACTGTGAGAAATAAATGCCTGGGGTTTAAGCCACCCAGTCTATGGTATTTGTTAGAGCAGCCGGAACTAAGACCAGTTTTTTTGCCTTAATATGGTCCACATGGCAACTTCCCCCTTTTGATTAGTGCTTTTTGTCCCATTAAGGGGTCTCTGCCTCCCTAAGACCCTGCCTCCTGTTCATCCTTCCTGCCGTCCAACACGTCCCCAACGCTGCGGAACCTCAGACCTTCTTTCTTTCCGCCAGTGCCTCAAGGATTTTCCTGGTTCTGTGCCTTAGCTTTAAATACATACCCATCCCTTCTCTGATGGGGAAAAAAATCTCCTTTTCATCCCTTAAGGACCAGTTTAAAAGCCTCTTTTGCGTTGCCTTCCCTCACACAGCCCCATTCACCCTCCTACACACGGTCACCCTCTCACCAGCCACTCCCTCCGTCTGAGCCTCCAACCCTCCAGGCTTCCCCCCACCCCACGCTGCTCTTTAGTATAATCTTTCCTTTACACGTCTGACTCCTCCACTCCAGTGATCGCCTCTCAAATGCAATGACCAAACCTGGCTTTTCCTGTGTGTCCCTGTCCTGCATAAGTCCTGGAATACTTTGCTGAAGTGAAACATACAAACATAAGGTAATACTATACTTATAATTTTATTACAACTATTAGGTAGTATAGCCTAGTGGTCAGGATTATTAGGGGCTTTGGATTCTGAAAAACCTAGGTTTGAATCCCAGCTCAGCCATTTGCTAGCTGTGTGACCCTGGGCACGTTACTCAATGTCTCTGAGCCTCAGCTTCCTCATCTGTAAAAATGGAGATGATAATAGTAAGCACCCTCATGGGTCTGTTGTAAGGATACCATAATAGATGTAAAATGCTCAGCTCTGTGCCAAATACATAGTAGGCACTCAGTAAAAACTACTATAATGTACCCTCCACAGAACAGATTGTAGAGCCATGGTTTGCCTCTGGATACCAAGGGAGCCAAGCCAGAGTTCAGCAGGAGAAAACATTTGCACATCTTTACATAAAGCCTTGATGAAGAGCAGAACAATCCCACCCCCAGTTTCCAGCTGGTTCCAGACAAAGGGGCTGAAGTAACAAGGAAAGCTACAATTTTCACACCTGTATCAGGCACATCACCTATGGAGGTACCAGGAAAGCAAATTGGGTTTATGTTGCAAATAGGAGATGATGACACTAATTATGTTACATTGTGGTGGCCTGGGAGGCTTCCCCGAGCACTTTGCCTTCCATTATCTTGTTTGATCACACTATGAAAGACGAGAGACTCCCATCTGGGTTGCTCACGGCTGGATTCGAGATTTGGGACCACCTCCCCTCCCCACTGCAGTCTTTTTTTTTCCCAGGAAAGAGAGAGGCATTACTTCTTTAGAGGGAAGACTTCCCACGCTGCAGTGGAAAGGGAGTTCTGCTTCTGGATCTGGGGTGTAGGTCCCTGTCCTTAGGGCCTGGAGAGCAGGGTCACTAGGAGGTCACCGTGTCTGTGTGATATCCAGAGCTGGGACACCGTTGCCGATGTTAGAAGATGTTTTCCTGGGACTTCCCCGGCGGTCCAGTGGTTAAGACTCCGCGCTTCCACAGCAGGGACCGTGGGTTCAATCCCTGGTCGGGGAACTAAGATCCTGAATGACACATCCTGGGATTCACATGGTTTCACCTCTCAGAGTTGCAAGGGGGCTCCACCATTCTGCCTACAGCCCCTGAATTATTGGGATAAGACGAAGGACTGGGGTATAACTGCACCTGAACATCACACAAATCATCCTAACCTGACACAAAGCCATTTCCCTGCCAAGTATCTCGAATATTCTGCCAGGTCTTATTGGCAGCAGAAGAATCACCCTCTTCAAAATACCCAGACAGGGTGTCCCATCTTGGATTCCATTTTGATGTTTGAGAGTTCCCCTCTTCATTAAGAGAGAGATTTTATTTCAAAAAAGAAAATTAATATATATCCTTTTTTCCTTCACAACTAAAAAAAAGGGTCACGAGCCTTCCCGCGATGAAGGTATAAATATTGCATTCCAGAGGTGGAACGGTTTGCCTCTCACTTTGCAGAATCCCCTTGGGTAAAATCTCATCCAGAGCTGCAGTAGCCTTGCCTCTTTTGACATGCTCGTTTGCAAAAAAGCTCCCAAGAAGTAATGTGGGCCCTTTCATTTCAAATGCTGCAGCTAGTCTCAGGGTAATTGACCAACCACGTTGAAGGACTGCTTAGGGAAGGCCCTCTGCGTCTCCATCACTCTCAATGTTCCCTTTTTGTGGGCAATCCAGGAAATTTTGACCTTTTCCTATTTGGGGGAACAAAATATTTACCAAGAGATGAAGCATTCTTCTAGGGGAACACCCCACTCCCCATCTCTCAAGGAGGGCACCACATTCATCATCCAGGAGATCTTTAAATGATAGGCTTCCTCTCTCTCTCTCTCTCTCAATTTTCAGCTGTCCACATGGCCTCTGAGAAGAGCTCTTCCAGAAACATCTCTCAGCCCTGACGGAGCCTGCTTCCTCCTATTACCTTTAGCATGCTAAATGGTGCTTTTTCATTTTGTTCATTTATAGGGCTACTCTTTTATCTGAGGCATGTTTATTAACTGGTAGCTGTTAATTATATAAGAAGATAATTTCATGTAAATGCTGGATTTAAAAGCAGCCTATCTAGCATGCTTACTGTTTAACAAGAAGGCTTTGGGATTTGTTTTTTTTTTTTTTTTTGTCCCTATGTGAGTAAAGCAATTAATTGATTCAGTTGATTGAATGAAAAATGCATCATAATTGCTTTACCCCATCAAGCAGCTACTAGAATGATTTAGTGCTGGCAGAGGGACAACGGCCTCTATGATACACCATCTCTGTTTATTGCCCTAATAAGGCACAGGGGCTGGGGCCCTTGGTGAACAAAGGGATACACAGATGGGCTTCTGGTGGTCCTTTCTCTGAGAGCAGGGAGAACAGCCCCAGTGACTTGGACTATTCAGGACCCCCAAAAAAAAGGAAGAAGAAAAAAATCCACTTTTGTCTCAATTATTCAGACAATTGCCACCCCTCTCCTTGTAGACACAAGCCCAGGGGCTGGAACGCACTTCAGTCTTGGCGTTCTAGACTTCTCGAGTCCAGAACCAAAGGAGAGGGTCTTACGGGATCTATCTACACTATCCAAGGATCACACATCTGATTCATCCGCAAGTCCCCCGTGCCCAGCGTGGGTACTGGCACTCCACACAGGCTCAGGTTGAACGGGAGTGAACAAAAGCCACCAACCCAGACCCTCCGGTGCCACAGCTGCAGATTATTAAGCTCAGGCCAAATTATGTTGCCAAGCCTGACCCAAGCTCTGAGTTCAGGCACATTCAGAGATTGAACCTTGCAATAGTCACAAGATGAGCTTCATTTGACATTGAGAATCAGCCCTAATAGTTTCTCCCAATAGAGAAGAAAAGTCCCTATTAGGCATCTACTATGTGTCAGGTGCTCTGCAATGAACTTGGTTTACATTGTCTCATATGCATGGATTTATATTTGACCATAAACTTACAAGGAAGATTTCGTTATCTCCGTTCGTGGAATGGAGAAACTGAGGTTCAAAGAAGTTGGCTGGGGGCTTCCCTGGTGGTGCAGTGGTTGAGAATCTGCCTGCCAATGCAGGGGACACAGGTTCGAGCCCTGGTCTGGGAAGATCCCACATGCCGCGGAGCAACTAGGCCCATGAGCCACAGTTACTGAGCCTGCGCGTCTGGAGCCTGTGCTCCGCAACAAGAGAGGCCACGACAGTGAGAGGCCCGCGCACCGCGATGAAGAGTGGCCCCCACTTGCCACAACTAGAGAAAGCCCTCACATGGAAATGAAGACCCAACACAGCAAAAATAAATAAATAAATAAATAAATAAAAAGAAGTTGGCTGGTTCGCCAGTGAACACGTCAGTAGGAAGCAGCAGAGCTGAAATTTGAGCCCAGTTCACGCTGCTCCCAAGGCCAAGCTCTCTCCATATAAAGTGCCTAGTACTGACCACATCAGGCACATAGAAAGGGCCCCTTCATTGTTAGTTGCTATTGTTGTAGTTGTTGTCTTATTGTAGCTGTTGTCATCGTACATCATGATGCTAATTGCCTCTAAAGGGACACACAATATCATCTAAGATGCGTGTATCCAGCCCAGGTGGCTTATATTCCATACAAGTCTTCCGACTTCCAGGTGGAGCCCCGTGACCGTCCTTGTCTTCTTGTCCCATTTGTGATAGGCATTCCAGTTGACTGGTTCAGACCCACTCCCGAAAACTGTTAGGGAATGACATCGGGGCCACCAAACTGGGACTTCCTCAAGTGCGTTCCAGCCCCTGGGCTTGTGTCTGAATAATTATAATAAATAATCCAAAAGTGGATTTTGTCTCCTTCCTCTTTTTGGGGGGTCCTGAATAGTCCAAGTCACTGGGGCTGTTCTCCCTGCTCTCAGAGAAAGGACCACCAGAAGCCCATCTGAGTATCCCTTTGTTCACCAAGGGTCCCAGCCCCTGTGCCTTATTAGGGCAATAAACAGAGATGGTGTATCTAGTGGCCTTTCTGGCCTCTCTAGCTAGAAATCCTAAAGAAACATTCAAATAACCATCGTAGGATGGCTCCAATGAACTACATACACACGTATGCATAAATATAAGTATTATATTGAGAAATATTGACTCAAAAATTTAAATCTTTTATTTTTCTCTTTTAGAAAAAACATTGGGTTTTGCACTGTTTTCCCGATTTGAACAGTAATACACCATCACAAGGGATCTCCTAATTTCTCATCTGCAGGAGAACAAACACAAAGCCATTCCACTGCTTTGCCATAACTTGCTCCATGGCACCAAACAGCAACAACAGTAATAAGTCAAAATTCACTTTGGGTGAATTAACACAGACTGGCCTTGAATTTTTTCTCAGTGGCCAATATGAATTATTTAGTGTTTCTAAAATTAGGGGGCACTTCCAGTGCCTGCGGTAATGACCTTCCAGGTGAACGTCCATCACCATTGAAGACATTTGGCCAACTGGGTGCCGTAACAGTGGTCATACGTCACCTAGACTCTGCTCTCCTGGGACCCACTCTGCTTGTTAGAATTAGATGAGAATGCTCAGGGGAAATCCCTTTTAGACCTGGCCGTTCTGTGTCCCAGCCAATGCTTTCATGTCATTGCCAGAGACACACACCACCTTTGCTCAGAGCGAGGGTCTTGCCAGTAGGGCACCCCTTGTCAAGTCTGGATGTCTGTTTTCCACAACACACTTGCAGGAGAGAAGGTGGAAAGCGATGGTAGAGCTCTTACAGGGCCCCGGTTTCCGGGTCAGGCGATAACTGTGTTCCAGCTGTGTGGCTTCAAAATCCAAGTCTCAGCCACTTGAGTGACCTGAATGACTTGAACTACATTACGACTGTGCAATGCTAATGAACTTTAAAAGGCTCTCACGTTTAAATGTTTTGAGAAATGCTGCATTCTCTACTCCCCTCTTGCAGACGCGCACTGCTCCTCAGCACTATAAAGGCTCTGAGAAGTCCTGAAATAAAGAAACTTGTTAAACAGCTTATTTCATCCACCTTTTCCCACTTTCATGACCACCAAATGTTTTTCAAGAAATATCTTTTAAATCCCACAAAGCTACTGTATAGGATGGCAGCTCTGGTCCTTTCCAAAACTGATGCTCTAGAATCTTTGAAGCACTGCATCCCTTCTGAAGATGTCTTGTGACATCACTCAACTAAAAGACATTCTCTGTCTTGTGACTTCCTCAGATTAGTTAGAACTCCTTTGTTCTCAAGTGAGCACAACCTTCCTCCAACTACTGTGCACATAAAGGAGATTCATTAGGGTATAGGGGATATTGGGGTAACCCAAAATTAAGTGTGTGCTAAAGAATTAGTACCTTGGGGACTGAGTCTGTGCCCCAGCTGTGTGTGGGTGGGAAGATGAGGGTGAATGGAGGGGCTTCTGCATCTTCGGTTAGTCTTTCTTTCTACCTCTCTCCCCCTCTCTCCATCCTAACTCTCTCTCCCACTCGGCCAGCCAACCACCCGCCTCACATTTTCCCTTGCCTCTGCTTCTCCTCACTCCTGCCACAGATGGTCCCTCCCCACAGGTGGGGAACATGACCACCAGCGCCCCAGCTAAGCCAGCCCAACAGAGAGAGACACAGAGAGAAAGAGAGAGACTTACTTTTTTCTCCCATTTTTACATCAGCCCTGGGGCCGGACCCTGGGGCACCCAGCTCTACTCACACGTCCACTGCTAGGATTCCTCACGTGTCAGGATGGTGCATTGCTGCCCCTGGACCTCCTAGGTCATGTACTTCCCCATATGGCCAGGAGGGGGCAGCACACCGAGGGTCGCGTACCCACCACGACTGCATGGGTGGAGACGGGGGTCTCCAAAGGAAAGAGGGACAGTTCCCACAAAAGGAGGGTAAAGGAAAGGATGCTGGACACACACAACCAATAACCACCGCAGACCACCTCCCCTCTCAAGTAGGAAACATTTACAACAATGCTTCGTGGTGTCTCACCACTTCCATTTACCTTCGCTTTTACTCAAGAGAGCGAGAGAGTCTTGAATTTGCACAAATTAGGCTATGGAAGGGATTCTGTCCTTATGTGAAAGACATCTGTTGGTTTGCTCCCGTCTATAATATGGTCTCTTGTAAAAGAGAACAAGACTGGGGTACAGATTAACAAGGGCACCCAGATCAGCAGCCACTAGTCTGAACTAACAGGTCCTTCTTCAGACGTTTCCACTGGTGAGGGTTTCTGTCTGGACAAGGTGGATTTGTGATCAAGTCAGCCATTCAATGACACAGCACAGGACCCTGAAGTCACCAAGGTTGTTTGTGTCAGGGTGGAAGATGGTTCAACACTTAATTATTGCTTTCCCTGGAGTTTTGTCCACACCAAGCCAAAACAGCTAGTTTAAAATTGAAAAATCAGGTTCATCACACAAAAGCATTGTCTCCCAAGCACCAGTCTGCCGTGACCAAGGGTTTCCAACCAGCCACGTGTTGCTCTCCCAACTGTGTTCAACCTCCCTGGTTCTCCAGATGTCTGAGAACTCCAGGCCAGGGGCCACTCTCTCAGGCCTGGGTGGTGCTCAGGATGGAGACGTGGCCGTGCCCACCCTGCACTCACACTTCGAGCTCGGTGCTTGCTCCCCTGCCTGTTCTGCCACCAAGAAGCAGCCTGGGGCAGGAACTCTCACTTACAGCCTGGCAGTCGGCAGGGGCTCAAAAAACACCTTTGTGAAATGGACGAATGGCTGAGCACTCTGCAAAAGCGGAGACCATGTTATTAGAATATACTTGCCCTTCACCACCTACAGGCATGATACACCCACATGGGCCCTGCTGCTGGAAAGATGCCGCCGTGACTTAGAGATCGTCTCTAGCCTTGTAGCCAGGTGGTCTGTGGGGCAACTGCTCCTCTCCTCCAGGCCGTCAACGACAAGTGGTTAGAAATAGCCACCAAGGTCAAGCTTGGTCCCTGAGAAAGCCACCCTCTCCCTCCACCCAGATGGTGCCGTTGCTCATGACAGTCACAGAGAGAATCTAATCTTTAGAAAACGGATCTTCTAACGGCATTAATTACAGCATTACGCACTGTAATTAACCTGGTCAGGATTTTCACAACTCAGACCTAACTAACTATATTATTAAATAATTAGCATGCAGTTGGGATGTTATATTCCATATATTAAAAGAGGCATGCTATGTTAGAAGCTCTAGAATGTTAATTCCATGCTCTATCGCTCGGTCAGTAAAAGGGGCATTGCTGTGTCAACCGATGGCAGTTTTTTGTTTTCACACCTCCAGCCCATTACCCTTTAATTGAACATTTCCTCAAGAAATGGAGACGAGATGTCACTGGAGAGATTTCCGGAAGCTCTGGGGTGTAACCCAGCTACAGTGCAGAGACAGAAAGGTTCCAGGGAGAGGGGCTTGGTTACCAGTTCCTCCCTGCGTAGGGCTTTTCCCAGGCAGAAAGGGTCTAAGGAAGGCATGGATTTCCAAAAGGTTCCAAGAACATTCGGGAAGGCACAAATATTTAAGGTCAGGAAGCTTGGGAAAAGGTAAGTTCATCTTCAAACCTCGACCCCAGCAAGAAAGAAGCAGGTGTCTCCATAAGGATCAGGCTGGAGGTGGGAAGCGAATGCTGTCTTTGCTTCATTCCTCAGGTGCGCCATAATACTTCCTGTCTCTGCGCCTCCCCATACTGTGTCCTGCGCCTGGAAAGCTCTCCCCCGATGGCCCCCCACCAACCACCCCCCCTCGTTAGCTGCTTCTCTTCAGGTTTCACCTCAAACGTCACTCCTCGGGGAAGGCTGCCCAGAACCTCCACCACCGGTCCCGTCAGGCTCCCGGGACTCAGTAGCACAGCCCTGCCCACCTTTCCTCCTTGCCCCGATGATAAGGTGCAAAAATGTATTGGGTTATGGGATTTTTTATAATCAGTGCCTTCCTCCTCTACAGAATGCTAGCACAGTGTAGGGGTGAAGAACCCCACTTCTGCTTATTATGCCCCCAGGGCCCACCCAGCACAGTGCCTCCCCCTTAGAGACACCCAACATTTGCTGAATGAATAAAACAGATAAACTGAATGAGAAGCTCAGCCAGGCTGGAGTGGGTGGGCTGCTTTCATTCTGACCCGTTATCTCTCTGGCTTTAGCGGGAGTTTTACGATTTTCTTGCCCTTTCACTAAGTAGCTGTACAGTCTAAATGGCGGCATGTGTGGTGAGCCAAGGATACTCCACAGGAGGAAATGCCGGGCCCAAAGCCCCCGTCCCCAGGGGCTTCCCTGGTGGCGCAGTGGTTAAGAATCTGCCTGCCAATGCAGGGCACACGGGTTCGAGCCCTGGTCCGGGAAGATCCCACATGCTGCGGAGCAACGAAGCCCGTGTGCCACAGTTACTGAGCCTGTGCTCTAGAGCCCGTGAGCCACAACTACTGAGCCCACGCACCACAACTACTGAGCCCACGTGCCACAACTACTGAAGCCCGCACGCCTAGAGTCCATGCTCCGCAACAAGAGAAGCCACCACAATCAGAAGCCCATGCACCACAACGAAGAGTAGCCCCTGCTCACCACAACCAGAGAATGCCCGTGCGCAGCAACGAAGACCCAACGCAGCCAAATAAATAAATAAATAATAATTTTTTTAAAAAGCCCCAGTCCCCAACACGAAGGCTGGAAATAACCAAAGGCAGCTTCTGTGGAAGAATAGGTTAGGACTTCAACACAGCCACCCGGGGCCTATTACACCCCATATTTTCCTTAAGCCCAATCATGAATTCCTTAAGCGGATGTTTATGGAGTATATACTGCATGCCAGACTGTGTTTAGGTGTCAGGAATACAGCAGCAAGTCAACCCAAAGCCCTGCCCTCACGGAGCCTGCATTCTAGCGAGGAGAGACAGACAAGAAACAAAGAGGTAGGTGGAACATATAGGATGCCAGGTGGTGATAGCATCCTGGAGAAAAATAAAAATGGAGGACAGGGAGGGCTGCTATTTTGAGGCGTGCCTCTCAGATAAGCTGCCAGTTGATGAAGCAGTCCAGGCAGCAGGACAGCAAGCACCAAGAGTACTTGCCTCCTCCTCAGCCTACTTTCCAGTGGCATTTAAAGAACAGAGAGTAGTGGCACCTGGTACCCAAGATCTCTCTGCAACATTTGTGGCTCGTAGTTATAGCCGGTTCATTAGGTGAGGCCAAAGAGGTGGACTGCCCACGCCGACCAAGGGTTCAGAGGACCTGCGTGCCCAGAGTCCATCTTTTCCGGAGCCTCGGGGCACTGCCAGCTGGCTGCTCAGTGGGGGCTTTGGAAGGTGAGCCGAGGAGGGAAGGGAAGGAACGGTGACCCAGCGTCTGCTTCCAGAGCATCTCAGAGGGAACTTTTCACACCCAAGAAGGGCATTGCTGAAAGACCTCTTAAACAGAGGGGAAGGACAAACAGCAGATGTTTTTGAAACTTCTAGAACTGCAAATGGGTGACATCAGCCCAAATGAAGCCAGCTGCAGGCCTGCACAAGAGCCTCAGGGAACTGCTGAGTCACTCCCTATGCGTTCCCGCCCGCCCGCCTCTGATCAATCAGCTTTCTAACTGGGAGCCAAGGAACAAGCCATTTCGCGGTGGGACTGAACAATCGGAGCCTTAATGGCTGGTTTCTGTTATAACCAGTCAGGCATCAGCACAGCAGGGTCTCAATCAGAAGCATCCACTTCAGCTGTGTTTTTCAGATCTGTGAGCGTTAAAATCACCAAGGACATGTTTGAAGATGGCTCCCTCCACCGGTCCTGATTTTGCTTTTACGCAAGAGCAGCTGTTGTAGCCTAGAGCCTACAGACTCCCCTTTCCCGCACCCCCGAAAGTCCAGTCTCTGAGATGAAAGGTCTGGCGATCCACCTTCCTACCAGGAAGCAGAAGCAGGTATTGGAAGTCAGCGTGTGCTCTTGCATCCCAGAATCAGGGTTTCCTATGGCCCGTGGGCTCCCCTTCCTGGCACCAGGGCCCTGTCAAACACCTGCAGGTTGATGGTCATGGACATACCGAAAGGAGGTCAAGGAGGACAACCTCTCACTCTCTAGAGCTGCAGTTTCCTCACTCTGGGGCTCACCAGCTGGTCAGCCTTGCCCTTGCCTGGCCCCCTGCCCCAGACCCACTGCCCACTCTGTCCCTGAAGCTTTGACTCTTGTGTTGTGTGTAGACATCTTGGACTACAGGACTGGCCTGAATGCCCAACCTTTGCTCAGAACTTGGAATCTAGGCCCAACCCTCCCTGAGAGCCCTGCCTAGCAGTCACCCAAGATCCACCCAAGCTGCGTGTGCAAAAGCACATTTCCTTTGTGTTCTCATCCACATCCTCTCCCAACTCCCAGGAATCTTTCATGGCAGCCCTTTCTCTGCCTTCCCCTCTGCTGATGCTCCTCCATCCTCCACATGAATCTTGTTATCAAGCTGTTACCAGAGAGCAGGAAAAAAGAATGAAAGCAACCAAAGCAAAACCCCACACTCCAAAGCAGCATATTATTCATGCCTCTTAATTTTAAGGTTCACATAGATATTAGTTTCACTTTCTATTGACTTTCTGGGAATATATAACATGAAGGCTTTCACCCTGTAAAGCACATGTTTATATTAAATTATGTTGGGGAGAGGGCTGGATCAAGATGGCTGAGTAGGAAGACCCTGATCTCACCTCCTCTCACAGTCATACCAAAACTACAACGACATGTAGAGGAACTATCTCTGAGAACAACCTGAAGGCTAGGAGAACAGATTTTCTACAGCTAGGGTTATAAAGAAAAGGCCACAGGAGATGGGTAGGAGGGGCGGAGAGGCCGTCTAGTCAGAACCTACACCCCTGGGGTGGAAACCCACGAGCAGGAGGGATGTCATAACCACGAAAATCCCTCGTGAGGAGTAAGGGGTCCAAGCCTCATGTCAGGATCTCCAGCCGGGGGTAGTTGTATGAATGTTCACCAAACTCAGGAGAAGAGTGGATGAACTCCGTGAGAACTTCAACAAAGAGATAAGAAATATTAAAAGAAACTAATCATAACTGAAGAAGACAATAACTGAAATGAAAGATATACTAGAGGAAATCAACAGCAGATTACAGGATCTGATGCAGAAGAATGGAAGACAGAGTAGTAGAAATCACCCAACCAGAATAGCGAAAAAAAAAAAAAAGAATTTTTAAAAATGAGGATAGTTTAAGTGACCTCTGGGATAATATCAAGTATACTAACATTCACATTATCCAGGTCCCAGAAGAAGAGAGAGAGAAAGGGACAGAAAACTAATTTGAAGAAATAATGGCTGAAAACTTCCCTAACTTGGCAAAGGAAAGAGACATCTGAGTCCAGGAAGCACAGAGAGTCCCAAACAAGTTGAACCCCAAGAGACCAAGACACATTACAATTAAAATGTCAAAAGTTAAAGAGAAAGCATAAATGATAAAGATAAAGCTTAAAAGCAGCAAGATAAAAACAACTAGTTATATACAAGGGAACCCCCATAAGACTATCAACTGATTTTTCAGCAGAAAATTTTCAGGCCAGAGGGACTGGCTCGATATATTCAAAGCACTGAAAAGAAAAAACTTACACCCAAGAATACTCTACTCAGCAAAGCTATCATTCAGAATTGAAGGAGAGATAAAGAGTTTCCCAGACAAGCAAGCTAATGGAGTTCATCACCCCCAAATCAATCCTACAAGAAATATGAAAGAGACTAATTTTAACAGAAAATAAAAGGCCATAACTAGAAAAAAGAAAACTATGAAAGAAAAAAATCTTGCTAGTAAGGGCAAACATATAGTAAAGGTGGTGGATCAACCACCTATAAAACTAGTATGAAGGTTAAAACACAAAAGTAGTGAAATCATCTATATCTAAAATAATTAGCTAAGTGATACACAAAGTTAAAAGGCATAAAATATGATGTCAAAAACATAAAACATGGTGGGGGAGTAAAAATTTAATGATTTTATGGTGCGCTCAAACATAAGCGACCATCAATTTAAAATAAACAGCTATTACATAGGTTGTTATGTATGAAACTCGGTAACTGCAAACCAATAACCTATAACAGAGACACACAAAATAAAGCTTAAGGAATACAAAATAACACTAAAGAAAGTCATCAAATCACAAGGGAAGAGAACAAGAGAAGAGAGGAACAGATAAGAATTACAAAAACAACCAGAAAACAAGTAGCAAAATGTCAACAAGTGCATACTTACTGATAATTAATTTAAATGGACTAAATGCTCCAATCAAAAGACACAGGGTGGCTGAATAGATTAAAAAAATCAAGACCAATATACATGCTGCCTACAAGAGACTCACTTCAGATTTAAAGACACACACACACACACACACACACACACAGTCTGAAAGTGAGAGGATGGAAAAAATTATTCCATGCAAATAGAAATGAAAAGAAAGCCAGGTAGCAATACTTAGACAAAATAGACTTTAAAACAAAGACTAAAACAAGAGACAAAGAAGGGCACTACATAATGATAAAAGAATCAATCCAACAGGAGGACATAACAATTGTAAATAGCTATGCACCCAACATAGGAGCACCTAAATATATAAAGCAAATATTAATAGACAGAAAGGGAGAAATTGACAGTGATACAATAATAGTAAGGGACTTTAACACCCTGCTTACGTCAATGGGTAGATCATCCAAACAGAAGATCAATAAGGAAACATTGGCCTTAAGCATGTTAGATCAGATGAATTTAATAGATATATACAGAACCAATGGATCAACAAAGAAATCCAAAAGGAAATCAAAAAATACCTTGAGACAAATGAAAAAACAATGTTCCAAAATCTATGGGATGTAGTAAAAGCAGTTCTAAGAGAGAAGTTTATAGTGATACAGGCCTACCTCAGGAAACAAGAAAAATCTCAAACAATCTAACCTTACACCTAAAGGAACTAAAAAAAGAAGAACAAACAAAACCCAAAGTTAGTAGAAGGAAGGAAATAATAAAAATCAGAGCAGAAATAAATGAAATAGAGACTTAAAAAACAATAGAAAAGATCAATAAAACTAAGAGCTAATTCTTTGAAAAGATAAACAAAACTACTTTTAACCAGACTCATCAAGGAAAAAAGAGAAAGGGCCCAAATAGATAAAATCAGAAATGAAAGAAGAGAAACTGGTGGTCACTTGAGGGGAGAGCGCTGGGATTGGGCAGAATAGATGAAGGGGATTAAGACGTACAAACTTCCAGTTACAAAATAAATAAGTCATGAGGATGTAACACACGGCATAAGGAATATAGTCAATATTATTGTAATAACTTTGTATGATGACAGACAGTTGGTTACTAGACTTAGCGTGGTGATCAATTTGTAATGTATATAAATGTCAAAGCACCACATTGTACACCTAAAACTAATATAATATTGTATGCCAACTATACTTCAATTAAACAATGACCGTTTACACAAGGTCCTAAGTCTATTCACATTGTTAATTGGCTTAACTTTGCAAAATTATAATCTTTTAGTAAAAAGATAGTTAATGACTACAGAAGCCAGATCGCCACAATTATTGGCCATATTCAGAATTGTCCAGAGACCCCCCCAGCCCCAAATTTTGCCCCTTGATTACCATCCTGGTCTTGCAACACCTGGAGCATGGGCTGTTAGCAAGTGTGATGGCAGTGGGAGGTATGGGTGAACCTCAGGTATCCAAACGTTTCTCTGACTCACACTCTCCCCAGGATTAAGATGTCTTGCTTATCTTTTGTACCTTAGGACAATTCTGATGACAATGAAAGTAATACAGGCTCTAATCCTCACAGAGGGGAGGGGGCTTTGACAGGTGCACGCAGGTGAAGAGCAGGAGGCAAAACTCTAGGCAGGGTTCACCTGGCATTGCTCCTCCGCACAAGCAATGGGCTGGCTGTGCTGGGTGCTGGGTGCTGCGCCCATGACGCAGGAAGCATCAAAGTTAAGGGTGATTTGCAAGTTCACTGGCCCAGTTCCTGGGCCCAACTTCTAGGAAGCAGGCACTTGATAAACATAAGAGATGCTCCACTTTCCCACCACTCCAGAGAATGGGAAAGAGAACTCACATGCGGACATGGACACATGACCTAACACTTCACCATTTCCAAAGAGCCTGGCTCACAACCACCTGACAGCAGCAAGGCACATCATTGTCACCAGTCCCCAAGAGGTGAAGAGACTTGCTCAAGTCCCACAGCTCGCAAGAGGGCTGAGATGCAAATTCAAAATCCCAGGTTCCTTTCACCACGCAGCACAGAATAGGTTGCCTTTAAAATTGAGGTTATTCTTGCTATTTGATGAGTATCTTTTTATAGAATGAGGATCAGACTGATTCAGTTCAAGCAGTGGGAATAATGATCGAGTCATCTGAGGGCCACTGGGAAAGCAGCTGGAGGCCCACCTGCTTCTCACAACCAGTTAGGAGTGAGTACCCAGGAAAACCCGAGAGTAAGAACCAGAATTCCAAACAGCAAAGTGGAGACAGTGAGTCTGGTGAGAGGACAGACCTGTTCTTGTTAGCACCTTCTGAAGTGACCCAAGTGCTTGTTCAGCAGAGTAAATGGGAAAATCTGGAAATGTCCTTACATAAGCAGTGTTCATCAAGGGCCTCCCTGGGCTCAGAAGTGTGGAGGGCACTAGGGTTACCTGAGCACCCCCCCCCCCACCCAGAAACATGGACAAAGGATGTCGTCAGAACAAAGGTGTTGGGAAACACGTGCTGCGGTAGAGGCCCAAGGGGGAGTGGGTAGGGATATGATAGCTGTATGACTATAACTGCTGCTAACAACATAGAAACAAATGATAATACTTAGATCTACAAGGTGCTTGCTGTGATTGTGCCCATTTTACAGATGAGGAAAAGCATGCCCTGCTGAGTTTCCAAAGCTGGAACCTGGAGGAGCCAGGGATCAAGCCAGGGCCCCATCCTTCACCTCTGTGAGCCTGGATCCCAACAATGGCTTAGGAAATGGCTGAGAACACAGACAGGATGCACCCTTCCCACAGTCTCTCTGTTCCTAATGCTCCCATCTCCCCAACCTGAGGGCTACTTGAAGTTCCAGAGCCTCGAGGGGCCTTCCGCCTTGAGCTCTACCTTCCCCCGGATAACCCGGCACTGTTTCCGTCAGCGGCACAGGTCTCCCACTGAAGTCTTGGCCCTTCCCACAACCAAAAAGGCTCACCCCAGCCCCCTGGAGTGTTGTCAGCCCCTGACTTAGCCTCCTCAGGTCTCTCTGAGAAGCAAATGCCCCCCCCCCGCCACGTGCCTCCCCCTTCTGTCTCCCCGCCCCAGCTCCCCATGTCGTGCCATCCATCTCCAGGTACAGGCTCTTCAGCTGTGCGTTTTCAATGGCGCCACGCACAGCTGGCCTGTAGCCACTGATCCCCACATGTTATTCTTTGCCTTTATCTTGTTAGCATAATGTGCAGCTTCATTAACCAGCCAGATGAATCATTTAGTAATTGGAGCTACTGAATTTAATTTTCCACTTTCTATTTTTTATAATAAAACAAGTCATAATTTGCCCACAGGTCAAGGAAGGCTCCAAGTTGCTGTTCTGAGTCAAGGTTAGGCCAAGAGTACAAAATGGCAAGGCAGGGATGGAGTTTATCCCTCTCACTGATCCTGCCACAGTTGTTGGAGTTTCTCAGGCACTAAACCCAACTGGGTCACTTTCCCAGTTCTACAGAGAATGAAACTCAGGACCTGAACAAGAATTCATTTTTCTTTTTACCGTGAGATATAACCATGATGGTAGCATTGCTAATAGGTCAGCGTGAAGAATAGGAGTAGCTCATAGAATACAATGTGCAAAGTTATCAAGGAGACGCCATGGAATCAATTAGATGTAGAAGTATAAGAGAATCCATTTGTCTTGCAAAGATTTTCTCCCAAGAACTCTACTCCCCCCCCACCGGCAGTCAAGTGACCTGGATTGATAATATACACCTGCCTTCTCACTACCCTGTTACTGAAAAACATGAACCCCAATGACGAACCAGTACTCGAATATCAACATCGGAAGGAAGGCTAATTAGCGTGGACCCCACCCTCCTTCCTACATAACTGAAATGCACCCGTTGAAGGCTCCTTGTAATTTGACTACCCGGCGCCTCATCCCTGATTAAAGCCTGGCTGCAAACTAGAATGCAGTTAATTTATTGCAAGTTTTATTAGGTATATAAAAGGGAGCAGGAATGACTAGCCTTTCGTTGCTCGAGATACATTTCATCCATGACTCAGAGCAGATTCCTTGCAGATTAAGCTTGTTAATTTCCCACCCCGCCAACATTCTTCTCCGCATTGCTGAAGCGGAAGCCACAGGCTCTTGTCTGAAATGGACGGGATGAAAAGGGCTGGGCACCCCACTCCCACCCCCCGGACAACAGTTACATTAACCACTTTGTCCTTTTAATTCATCTAATTACAAGCGGGGAGAAAGCTGCTGCCTCAGAGGCTCCGCTCCTCCTGCCAGAGCGCGAAGCTGCTGGGCCATTGCTTGGGGCTTTTTGTTGTCTTATTAGGGGTGCTTTTGTTCAGAGAGATGGTTAAAGCCATTTTCAGCAGCCAGCGAGATGAAGCAGTTTCAATAAGGATACAATGTACTTGTTTAAATTACCTTTCAAAATGCTCAAAACCATTAAGGGGGAGGTGCTGCAAATAAAAGTTGGATTTTTTGTTATAATGTTTTACCCTAATAACAGCTTTTATTTTATTATAATCCATTAGTTGACAATATTATTCTATAGATTATTAGGCAGCAATTTTGTTATTTTATCACACTTTCAGCACTCACTCACCGGGCCAGGATCCACAAATCTCAGTATAATATGCTTTCAATTTTGTTAAAATCTCTATTTAACTGGTTTGGCTGCGGAACATCTTGGCAAATGTGTTTTTAATTTCGTTCTAATTAACTTGACAGTTGACGGAACTCGAAGGTGGCGTGATGGTGTCCCCTTTTTCTAGGGTCCCTGCAGCTCCGTTCCTGGGGTCCATTTTTTTTCTCTCTCTGGTCCTAACAAGCAAGATGTCAGAGATAACCCCCAGGAGAAGGGTCTTTCATCTCTGTCAAAAGTACATGCAATTTTTTAAAAACCAATTTTAAAAATCTGGTTTTCTTCTTCATCTGTAAAAAGGAGGTCACTGGTTCTGAGGGGTTCTCAAAAATGGCTTGTTCCTATAGGTGTGGCTCCTGAAAGATGAAATGAAGGCAAAGCAAGTGAGAAGGGAGGGATTTTGTTGCCCAAATAGGAAGCCAGCTCTTTCTGAAGAGATGTTATGAAAGAGAAGCCATGTTCCTTCTATTTCACCTATACTTAGTGGGGAAACAGCCTTAAATGCTCTGCTTTTGGGGGGTCAGCCCTGGGAATAGCAGTTTTAAGACAACTTACCCTTGCTTTTTAAACAATTCCAAATTTTCTCTCTTCCAGGGAATTTTGCCCCGACAACCACTCTCAAGATACCATCTGCCACTTTGCTTCCAGAATCCTGCAGCATCTCAGAACCAGGCTTCTCCCTGACCCCGAGCAGTGCCAGCAGGGATGCAAGTGACCACAAAGCAACAACTAGTTGGTTTTTTTCTGAACAAGTAATGCCTTCCTGACAGAGAGGTAAAGCGAATCTCTGTAAAGAGAATCCAATCTTCTCTATGACTTTTCTTATACAAAGAGATGAGGGCATCCAGGAGTCTGCATGGAAACCTTAAGATGATTTGAGGCCAGGTTCTTGAGTGAATATTCACAATTTGTAGTGAGTCTGCGGTGCGGTTTCTCCCATCACTTAGGTGCATCTTCTGCGCCTCTCTCTCCCCTTCCCTACCTTTCTCAGATGTTATGAATTTTGCCCCTAACTGGAAATTCCCTGATTCTACATTTGTAGCACTCGTTATGCTTCTGTCCAATTATTAAGGATGTCAGTCCTACCAGGACCCTCAGAGATGAATCACTACAACATCCTCATAACATTAATGACAAAAATTCATGGCAGCAGGGACTTCGAACTCAACCCCATCCAGCCAGCAAGGAGCAGACTGAGGCTGCACGAGTCTTCTGCCACCCGGTCCCTGCTCTTCCCTGAGCATTTTCTTGGAGAAGGTCCTAGGGCCTGTCAAAAAGAAAAATCAGTGTGGTTCTTTTTCTAGTCTTTAAACCTGAATTTTGACTTTCCATTTTTATTTAAAACAAGGATGTTGCTACACAATTTTTTGGTATAAGCCATTAGATGAAAACAAAGCATTTGGTGTGCATGTTTTTAAATGGTGCTATGTTTCAAGCAAACAAAACGTGAATGTCTAGACCAGTGATTTTCAAGCAGGAGCTATTTTCTTCCTCAGAGGACATTTGGCAATGTCTGGGGATATTTTTGGTTGTCAGGATGGGGGGTGTGCTCCCGGCATCTAGTGGGTTGAAGCCAGGGGTGTGGCTAAACCTCCTAGAATGTACAGGACAACCCCCTGACCACCACAATCTGGCCCTCAAACCCTGCCTCAGCTTACCCTCAGGGGGCTTACATCTTACTCTCAAGAGGAGAGAAGGACTAACTTGCAAGGGAGAATGGGCTGGGTCATGTCACCAATGCCTGGAGAGCAGTTTGCGTTTTACCCACTTTCCCTGCCTCTGCTACAGAGTGTTAATAATAACTGCGCCAATTTCCCTTGGCCTGTTTCCTCTTCTATTCAGTGGGGGCATAAGGGGGTCATAGTGAGATAACCTATGCAAAGCAGCTAGCCAGCGCCGAGCACACAGTGGGCAGTCGATGAATTAGAATCTGATGATGACGAGTCGGCTGGGGTGGCGAAGGTGCGAGTCTCATGACCCAGCAGCTTTTTTTTTTTTTTTTAGGACAGCAAGAATATGTCCACTCAAATTCTCTAGGAATCTCCTGCAATTGTCCCAGTATGGGAAGAAGTTCACAGATCTGTGAGAATCTGGCTGGGAGAGGCGGAGAAGGAGCCAGAGAAGAGAAGGATGAGAAAGGAAGATGCAGGCTGTCCGGGTCCGTGTGCCGCCTCCCTGCTCCACGTGGCCCCCCCACCCAGAGAGGCGTCAACAAAGGCTTTGACGGGAACCAGCTCAGGAAACGCAAGGGGTGATTTCTGCTTCCTGCTGCCGGAATCTGGCCCATAACCCCGAGCAATGACTCCGCTCCCACAACTTTGGGCTAGTTCGGAAACACGAGCTCATGCTTCTTCCCGAGCCCCAGGTGGTGAACCCTGTCGCTAGGTGTAGAAAGCCACCACTGTCTGAAACCATACTTTCTGATCAGAATATTAGTTTGCACCCTTAAATATCTGTTGGGCTATTAAAGTGTTCAGTTCCCAATACTCCTCCCCCTCATTTTATTTGCATTACTTCTATGGATTCACTGCAAGGGCGGGGCCTAAGTGCAAGACTCACCTGAGAAAGACATTTCATGAAAAACTTCTTTCTCGAATTAATGCCAAAGAGAAGTAAAATGTTCTTCCGCTACTTTGTCTCTAAAACTGCTCTCTGGCTTGTGAACATCTGTCAAGAGTATATATTTCCCGGGCTCCAAATTGCCCAGATTTTAACAGCCAGTTTAGTTAAGCCACTAGAGTTTAACTAACACGCTGCCTATGAAATGGAAACAGTACCAGAATGAAAGGACGTTGGAGCTCTTCGCAAAGGCATTTCACTCCTTCCAGATGGATGGTCGGAGTTGTGGGTGTTTCTCCTCCTAGTGTGGCCTCACAGGTGGAGCCTTACACACTGAAAGACGGCCCCCATCTTACCAGGCCAAAATTAAGTTTTGCTGGGGACACTATAGCAGGGCATGTGTTTGACCATCGAGCACCACATGTGGCCATCAGAAAGAAAAGAAAAATCAATAGGGTTTCATTAAAACAGCAGGCAATCAGGGCCCAACCCTGGCTTAATTACAGTTTCAGTAGCATTTGCTTTAATTGGAAAGAATAAAAGAAGTGAAGTGGAGTGAATGAAGAAATTAGCATATCTATCACTGTTGTCACATTGTACCGTGGCCTTAAAACACTGTGCACGCCGTATCTCTGAAGCTGTGCCGAGCACTGAAAAAAAATCTGGAATGGCAATTAGCAAACCTCAGACTCCATCTTTGTTAAATTCTAATTAAAGTCTTTTATAATCTTTGGGAGGTATTTTTAAAAATCTGCTAGATACACTTTGCAACAACTGTTAATTATGCCAACATGGCACGGTCCAGGCCAGAACTGCAGTCATCTTGTGCCATATATTCAAGGCGGTTCTGAGCCAGCTCAGGCAGCCCAAAAAAGTCGCAGAGCCTGCTTGCTGCTGAGATAGTGGGTCCCAAGGGCAGCTTCTGACAACTGGAATTTTTTCTGCTTACTGGACTTCCCAATAGTCACCGACACAGGAAATGTCAAAGCTTCAAAATTCTTAGGTATGGAATAGCCTAAGCCCCATCCCACTGCCTTTTTATGGATAGGGAAACTGAGGCCCAAGGTCCCCAGACTAGGATAGAGTACAGCAAGGACATTTTCCCAGTCCTGTTTTTTTGGCAAATTGCAGCCTACTCTGTCATAATATTTCATCTGGTGGCATCTCAGGAAAACCTTTCCCATTGAAAGAAAATATTGTCATAAGGTATTAAATTTCATTCACTAGAAGTCAAATATTTCCTATAACCCAGGTAATATTTTCACATGCCCCAAAGTAATATATTACATTTAATACAAAGAGGCTCCTCCTTTGGCATGGTTAATGCATACAAATCAGTCTATGACTCTGAGTTCGGTTAGGATGTGGCCAAGGAAAGTTTTTCAAGATCACATCCTCTGTGGAAGAACAGAGGTATGTACTAGAGATATGTACTAGATATGTACTATACCTTCCCATTGGCTTGGATTCTGGGAAAAAAGCTCAAATGCATGATAATCCCAAGAATCTCATGGAGGTCACAGAAATGGCTCATAATAAGAGCTCCATTTTGTGAGATCCTCTTTTGTGCTGACTCGTCATGTGGTGGTTCTATTATCCCCACTTTGAAGATGAAAAGACTGAGGCACAAAGGAGTTACGTGCCCAAGGTCAAATAAGCCACGAGCTGGGCTTTAGACTCCAGTTCGCTTCCAAAGGGCTTCTTCCACCAGCTACCCGGCCCTCCCAAGGCAAAGGACCAATTCCAGAGTCGAAAACGAGAGGAGGCCTGTGCATCCCGCACTATGAGTCCACTCTCCTCCTGACAGAGCCCTGGCCAGGTGGAGGCCCAGGAGGCCTTGCCGATGAGGCCCCAGGCGAGGCTGGGTCCTTCTGGACGTTTACCCCGACCAACGCCTTCCTCCCAGCCCACTGAGGACGGCACTGCTCTTTGGTGACAAGCCCTCAGAACAGTAGCTCATTGTGCAGCAGGAGAGGTGCCGCGTGGCCAGGGTGCAGGGCCACCTCTGAGGTCAGAGGGAAGTGGCCGGGGGACAGTAGCAAGACCTCCATGCAGAAAATTACAGGGAGGAAACCATTCATGGTCCCTTCACAAAGTGGTCATCGAGAAGCGTGCGACTGGCTTCTCGCTGGAGCGTGGCGAGGCCCTGTCCTGGGTCAGTCCTCGGGGCGACTCCACGGGGCCTCGCGGCGTCCCCACCGCAGTGGGCGTGACTTGAGCACAGGAAACTCTTAGTCTCCTTCAGCCCTCATTGCCCAGGAGGGGCCGAGAAATGTGTTTCACACAAAGGCATGTCAGAACACCCAGATAAAAGGGTGACGAGGGGCCAGCCAGAGGCAGAGGCCTCTGGTCACCTGAGCCCAGCTTGGCTCAGTACCTGGAGTGCCCGGGAACAAGAGGCTCTCTGACTCACCTGTCTCCAGCATCAGACACCTTCTGGCGCTGTTTGGAGCTCTTGCTCCCGGCTCAGGGGCAGGCATGTCGCTGCCCCCAGAGGTAGCTGTGGGAGGGACCAAAAGGTTTCGCCCCGCTCTCCAAAAACGAGAAAGAGGCCGCTCCCCCAGCCACGTGGAACCCCTGCTGGCCTGGCATCTGGGCATCCTGGTGAGGACCGTGGGGACCCAGGTCGTGTGAGCCACAGAGAAGTAGCAGATAGAGCCCTGGTCCCACGAGGATCCCACAGCCCACTCTCAGGTACACATCGCAGGAAGAGGCGCAGGGCTGGACACTTCCCGAGTGACCACCATGCCCAGGCACGCCCATCCTTGGTCCCCTTTTGTCCTCATGACTCTTGGAGGTCGGGGAGAAGGCCTGGTTTCTCTCTGCAGGACCTGGAGCCAGCCACCTCTATTCTGGGCCTCAGTTTCCTCATCTGTATCATGCACCCAGCCCGCTCCGTGACATCCTCTGTGTCTGTGACCTGAGGCACGTAGTAGCCCTGTCACCTCAGTGATCAGGGCTCAGACCAGGGAGGGCCTCAAATAAGAAAGAAAGGAAAGAAAGAAAGAAAGAAAGAAAGAGAGAGAGAGGGAGGGAGGGATGGAGGGAGGAAGGAAGGAAGGGAGAAAGAACGAGAGAAAGAGAAAGGAAGGAAGGAAGGAAGGAAGGAAGGAAGGAATTCACCACAAGTCACTGAAGACTAATATGGGATCCTGGGAGCCAGGGGTGGGGGTCACTTAGAAACGAGGGCTACACGAGCAGAGGCAGACATCCCCAACCCCACGAGGGACCATCCAGAGCCAAGAGCCGTCATCGTAGCAACAGTGGTGACTGCAGCAGATGGGCAGCACTCTGAGAGCCCCTGCTGCGGGCAGGGCATTGTTCTGACTCCCTACGTTCGTTCATGAACTACCAGACCCCACCTCCCTCCTGTTCATGAACTATGGGGACCCTGCCTGCATCCTGCACTGCTGTCAGGAGGTGGGGACCACAGTTAGCCCCCCTCTGCAGACGAGGCCTCGGAGGTGGAGGTGAGGCACTGAAGGGTCCACGGTGGGTCAGCAGCTGAGCCACAGCCCAGCAGGTGGGCCCAGAGCCCGACTCTCAATCCCACTCCGTGAGTGTCCACGCCACCGCTTCTCCCACCAGCCCCACACGCGCCTTCAGCATCCTGGCCAGGAATCAGCTGACACCTTGATGCGAAAAACAAAAGGTCAAGGAACTGAAGGCTAGTCCCTCTAGGAGGACGGAAATGCCCCCAGTGCAGCCTGCCCTTGGCCCCATGTTCACCTCGGTGTTGCTCTGTTTTGTTTTTTCTAAGAGAACAAAGGCACAAAGGCCCAGCTCTGCAAAGACACCATTGCTAAGTGGTTAGGCCCACCGCCTTTGGAATCAGTTACTAGTCTGAGTTCAGATCCCAGCACGACAGCTTCATAGGATCCCAGGCAACTGACTTCACCCTGGGGTCCCACAGGTTCCTCACCTGGAAGGCAGGATCAGAGGTATTCACCTGCCAGGGCCGGCTGCAAGATCCAGTGAAAGAACGCGTGTGCAGTGCTCACGATGGGGCCACGGAGACTCGGGGTGCTACCATCTCTCTTAGCCTTGGGGGCCCCGTGGCAGCACCCAGAGCGCCTGGCAGGGCAGAGGGTCCCACATGGGGCAAAAGAAACACTGTGGTCCCCAATCGAGGCCTGCGGTAAGCATCCTAGCCCTGCCACCGCATGACCTGGTCAAGTCCCTTCCTCCGTGGGCCTTCTGGAAATCTGCTTCCCATCTGCAAAAGATGGAGCCTGAAAAAGATGGAGGAGGCGGAGCTTATCAAGGACGGGGTCCCGCCCACATCTAAAACTCTCTCCTTCTCAGGGGATTGGAGAATTGCAGGCCACGTACAGTAATGTGAGGAAGAGTCCCCTCCGTGTTCAACTACTTTTCACCCTGTTCACCCACTGCTTCTAAAGCACTGATGGACCCACCTCCTGGGGCTGCATCGTGGCCTTTCCGACGAGAGGTGGAGGGTCTTAGAGAGGAGACTCATCTCCACGCAGATGAAAGGCAGCCGCCACCATTAACTAGGACAAACACACCCCTGTGCGTGGCTTGGCCCCAGCACACAGTCACTGGGGTGGTAATTGGGGGGAGGGGAGGGAAATATCCTTCAGGCAGCTTAGCTGCAGAAAACCATTTTCATTGAAAATATACATTTTGTAATGGTAAATGGAAAGATTACCTGTAATAGCGGTAACAGACCCATTTCCTAATAAGATGAACACTATAGCTGATGAGTGAAACATCTGTATATAGCTACGTACACCATTTCTGTACTGCAGGCTGCCAATTTGTTTCAGCGGCGAAAAGCGTGATTTAGTGTTTGTAGCATTACCATCTGTTGTCGTTATTACAGAAATTATATATAAACCAGTTAGTAAACACTTTGCCGAGTTGTCTGTTGTTTTGATAATCACCCATAATAACATCTAGCATCAATATGGTCTTTAAACCCGATTTGGGAGTTAATGGAATAAGAGGAAGCAGTCTGTATATGCACCGGGGTAATGTCATTAGGAATGTTTGCGAAGAACAAATTAAATCAGTTGTAAATTGTGCTCTCAAGTCAGCCAGAAAACCAGTCTTGTTCAGGAGAAGGGATTTATATTTTAACCTCGTGCAGAAAATGCACTTACACAGATTAAAATAAAATAGGGACTTCGCCGATGGATGGAAGTGGTAATTGCTAGCGCCTTAATGGCTTCCTGTTGGCTGCGTCACGCAGTGGGCACAGCTATTTTAAAAGTTAACCGGCACTCGGGGTCATACTTTCACTGATTCAGTCATTAAACCAGGCTAGACATGTCACTGAATGGCTGATTATTCAAATCACAAGCCTGCTCCATGGTTCCCCGGTGTCGTCTTTTGAACGTGGGGATTTTCAGGGATGGTTCTCATAAAATCGAGATGAGTTGGATTCAAGTATGAGTCAATGGTAGCGCGGGGCTGGGGTCTGGCCCATGTGGAGTGGCACAGGGACGTCCCTCCTGCTTTCTCAGACAGGTGGGGGCAGGTGGGAGGCTGTGGAGGTCCAGCCTCGTTGCTTGGACGTCTCCAGGGTTCCAGGGGAAGAGTCGACTTGTGGATGTGTCCAAAGGGGAGCCATGTTTAGCCAAAGCAATGCCATGGGGGAAAGGAAGCCAGCAAAGGAGATGCTGGGGGATCTATTATTCCATTGTCAGACTATCAGCAACATTATCACTTGCCAGATTACACTGCCGGGAGGCAGGGGCAGGGGCGGGGGGGCAGGGGGTGGGTTGGATCCCAGGTCTGTCTCCAGAGCCTCTGCGGTTTACTAGTCCACAGTGCTTCCTCTTACTTCTAGAGCACTTTCAAGGCATTTCTCTTGTACGTTCTCACGATATCTCTGGGAAACAGGTGTTATTAAATTCTCTTATTTTGCGGTTGAGCAGACAGAGACTTAGAGGGGGTCGGGCTTGTGTGAGTGAGACCACATAGCTGGCAAGAGGTCAGGTGGGATGAGAGCACAGGTTTCAGTGGAAATCTGGAAGTCTTTCCCTGGCACTAAGGTGTTGAGCAGGGAGACCAAAAACAGACATTTACCTAGGCACTCAGAAGTCAAGAACATTCCTGGCCGGAGTGTGTATGTGTGTGCTAGGGATGGGGGTGGCGGCAGGAAGGATGGCAAGACCAGTTCTAGAATCCAGTCTGGTGACTAGGGAGCTAATCTAACTGGCAGCTGCAGAAGCTGGCTTTGGGGACAGGCCGGGAGGAGATGGAGGAAGCCCCCTCACAAGTGCTTGTCCCAGCACGAGACAGCCAGGAATTGGGAATGGTAGCCCTTCATAGGAAGGGCTGGGCCATCCAAAGGGCCGGCCAGATGCCAAGCCTCTGGCCACATTTAGCTGGGAGCACAGAAGCCTCCTGCAATGTTTTCTGAAGAGCAGACATATACGACTGATTGTCCTTAAAGATGATTTTTTCAATGGTCCCCATTATGAACTCATTTTTACCTTATTTATTTTGATCTTCATTAGTTTAAGCTATAAATGGCACATCAAATCCATAGTACAAAATAAATTTGGTTTTAAAGGAAGTCTTTTAAAAAGGAACCTAAGTAGGGACTTCCCTGGAGGTCCAGTGGCTAAGACTCAGAGCTTCCACTGCAGGGGACGCAGGTTCGATCCCTGGTCGGGGAACTAAGATCCCACATGCTGCGCAGCGTGGCCAAAAAAAAAAAAAACAACCTAAGTAAAAATAGTGAGTCTATTTTAAAATATTAAGTAGGCAATAGTACAGATGATATATAGACATAGCAACAATCATAAAAAGAATGATTAAAGCTTGGGTTTTGGAGCCAGGACAACCTTGGTTCAAATTCCCGAGTGATTTGGGGTCGGTCTTAACCTCTCTAAGTTTATTTCCTCATGTATAACACAGGGCTAAGGATGAGAGTAACGGAGCCATCAGAATACCTGCAGTGCTAGGTATGCTCAACAAACAGGGGCCAGTCCCAAACACAAGGGACCCCAGGGCTTTCTTCCAAGAGCACCCCAGAGATGTTAGATCAGGACCCAAATGTCTTGTATTTCAGGCATATCTGATTAACAATGGCAGAACTGGAACGCACTTAGAAGCCAAGCACCCCAGGGGCCACCATCCTGATGCCAGTAACTGCAGTACTCATCCCAGGGGGAGGGGGATCAGGTCCCCTGGGGCCAGATGTGGTACCTGGATGTTCCAGTCCAAGCGGGGTTTTTTGGTTTGGGGTTTTTTTGTTTAATAAATGAGGGATCTGAGGTCCAGAAACATCTGATCTCTTGTTCAAGGTCACACAGCCAGAGCAAGATGAGATACCCCTCAGTGAGCACTATTGCTGCTTTAGGACCTGCCGGGCCACATGCTCCCTGATTGTTGTAAGTCATCACATTGAATCATCAAACCCAGATGCCCAGGACAGCTCCATCCTCATGAGCTCCATGTTCTACATGGCCATGCCGAGGCACAGAGAGGGCTAACCCCTGGTCCTTAGTCACACAGCTAGAAGGTTGCAACAGCCACAACAGCCAAGCAGTCTGACTCTGGATGAAGAGCCATGCTCTTAATCAAGCTACTACACCAGGGGTGGGCAAACTACGGTCCAAGGGCCAAATCCCACCTGCTGCAGGTCTCATAATGGCTGGTGAGCAAAGAATAGTTTTTACATTTGTAAATGGTTGTAAAGAAAATTTTTAAAAGTATTTCGTGACATGTAAAACTTACATGAAATTCAAATTTCCATGTCCATAAATAAAGCCTTATTGGAACACAGCCATGCTCATTTATTTACATATGATCCATGTCTGCTTTCGTGCTGGAATGGCAGAGCTGAGCTGGGACAGAGATCATATTATCCACGAAGTTTAAAATCTTTCCTACCTGGCCCTTGACAGAGAAAGTTTGCTGGTCCCTACACTCTACTGCCTTGGAAGCTCTGTAAACAAAGTGATGAAGGGTAAAGAAAGGAGTATCATCTTTGTCTCCGGAGTATCATCCCAGGACAATAAAAGGAGTGGGAATAAAGGGAAAAGAGAAACAAAAGGACAGAGAAAAAGAAGAACCATCCATGCTGAGCAAGACAAGAGGGCTGGTTGTGGACATATTGCTGCTAACACTGAGATTACGGAGGTAAAGGGAGAAGGAGGTCTCAGTTTCGGAAATAAATGCCCCCCCCCGCCGTCCCCCCTTCTCCCCCCAACCCGCACCCCCCCGCGGGGCCAGGGTGGTACTGACTAAGGTGAACTCCACACCCAAGTGACACCAGGAAAGGGAACCATAGAGACTGGGGCAATGTAGAAATACTTTAGGTGCTTGAGTATTTTTCATAAATTCATGTAATTATTTTAATTCAAAATCTTTAAAATATTAATGGGGGAGGGGGATCCAAAGCAGAGTTAATTATAGCAGCTCCACTAACCACATGTACTTAAGACTCCGTCAGCTTTTCCATTAGGAACCGCTGCTCTTCAGGGGGGTTATAATTCAACCAAATAAATTGGCCACAGGCTGAAGCTTGACATGCAGGTTTGCAGGGTGGGAATTAATTGTTTAATTGATTTGAATATTCAAGGCCTAAACGTGGAGGGGAAACAAATACATTGCCATTTCAGGGACAGTTGACCTGAAGACACCTGCCCTTTTCGTAGCTCACTGGTCATCAGTGCCCCTATTAAAACCCCACCATCCATCATCACGCTTCAAAAATACAGACCTATCTGCGGCTCTGCACCAAAAGGTTCTAAGTACCTTACTTAGCTCTTAAATTTGTGCCTCAGTTTTCCCTCAAATGAGCTTCATTTATCTGGAAAGGAATCTGTTCATGTGAATGTGTTTTAAAATAAGCCTTTTCATTTTGGGTAGCTTCAATATACAACCAGCAGCAATCACAGGCTTACCTTCCTTTGGCTGAAATCTGATCATTAAACCAACTTGACTATTAGGGGGAATATCTGGCTGGAAAATGCATTTTATCCCTGAAGAATATGCCATATTAGTGAGAAAATTACTCTAAATGGGAACAAAGCTGACAACTGCTGCTTGCAGACTAATGGCCTAGTGTATATATCGCACCCAAAAAGCATGTCATCACCCAGCTGTTGAGCAAATCACTGGCATGAGATTCTGGTTGGCAGAAATGGGACATTACGGATGTCGAAAAGGTTTTAGGGATTTGGGTGGGTTTCTCCCCCCTCCTTTTACTTAAAGCCAAGGGACCCAGTATCAGCATAACTCAAAAATCCCAGTAAACCCAATGCTGTAAGTCGACATGGCCGCCTGCAGGTAGAAACACATCCTATTCTTGCTTCTACATGGGATTACTCAGTAGCTATTCAATGCAAAATCTCATCCCGTGAATGGCAGAGTATTTTCTAACCCACTGCAGAGTTGTTCAACTCAACCTACTTAGGGACTTGGAGGATGCCCTGGGGCCCCCCAGACAACATGAGATGTCAGGGCAATGACAAGAGGGAAAAACTGTATCATCGCATCGCACAGTAAATGCAGTGGCTGGGAGAAAGGAAGGAAGGACAGAGCCCTAAGAAGGCCTCAAGATGAAAAAGTAAATGCTGGAATAAGAAAAAAAAAGTTTGTTTCATTTTCAGACCTTGATACAATCTTCCTTATGAGAACAGATTCACATTTAGGCCATTTTCTGTTCTTATTAAGGGGAAAGTGGTATCAATTTTAATAAAGTCCAAGAACATTCGTTAATAGGATATATTTTTCATCCACCTACAAACATAGTGAAGTCGTGTCAGTGACTCAGAACATTCAAATATGTTCTCTCTGTCTCCTGATAGGGGATCTGGAAAGGGTGGTATCTGAACAATACCAACCATTACAACTTTACTCTTCTTTTTGTGTGCTTCCTCAAATCTCCTAATTCAGATATTATTCCCCATCAATTTTCTTATTAGACATAATTCATTTACTGAGATTGCTCCTTTTGAAAATTTTTGGCTATAGGATCTCTCTTGTTGAATATTCATGGCCAAGAACGTAGAAATTTGGATTGACAATGCCCAGGAACAATAGGATAGTTCTTTACAGCCTGAAACACCTACACATTGAACTAAAAAAGGCAGGTAAGTGGACTGGGGCACAAAGCTAATGAGCAGAGAATCACCGCCCTGCACCGTGCGGAGGGGTGAGGGGGATGCCAGGTACTCTCCAAAGTTCCCATGACGTTTCTCAAACAGGAACAGACAGCACCTCCAGTCAAGTACCATTTTTGCGCTTTTCTTCACACGCACCTCTGGGCTCCAGAAACAAGCATTTTGCCTGCATCTATCCTGAGAATATAGCTATATATCAGACTTTTCAAAGCCTCACATTCTTTTCAGTCAGGTAAAGAACATATTCATTCTCTTTTAAAAGCTGAAGTTTGACATATGCCTCAAGAAACCCTTAAACAGGAACCCTCCTACACTGTTGGTGGGAATGTAAATTGGTACAGCCACGATGGAAAACATTATGGAGGTTCCTCAGAAAACTAAAAATAGAACTACCGTATGATCCAGCAATCCCACCCCTGGGCATATATCCAAACAAATCTATAATTCAAAAATATACATGCACCCCTATATTCATAGCAACATTATTCACAATAGCCAAGACATGGAAACAACCTAAATGTCCATCGACAGATGAATGGATAAAGATGTGGTACGTATATACAATGAAATACTACTCAGCCATAAAAAAGAATGAAAAAATGCCATTTGCAGCAACAAGCATGGACCTAGAAATTATCATACTAAGTGAAGTCAGAAAGAGAAAGATAAATATACCATATAATATCACTTATATGTGGAACGTAAGATATGACACAAATGAACTTATCTATGAAACAGACTCACAGACATAGAGAACAGACTTGTGGTTGCCAAGGGTGGTGGGTGGTAGAGGAGGGGTGGATTGGGAGTTTGGGATGAGCAGATGCAAACTAGTATATATAGGATGGATAAACAACAAGGTCCTACTGTATAGCACAGAGAACTATATTCAATATCCTGTGATAAAACATAATGGAAAAGAATATAAAAAAGAATGTATATATATATATGTATAACTGAATCACTTTGCTGTACAGCAGAAATTAACACAACATTGTAAATCAACTATACTTGAATAAAATAAATTTTAAAAAATAAAGAAACCCTTAAACAAGAATCCATGTTTATGACCATGGGTATTTAAGCAAACAGCAGGTTTGTGATAATTACTCAACTCATATTTATTAAGCTGCAATTGTGAGCAAGGCACTGTTCTAGGCTCAAACAAAGGCTCAAAGAGCACCTAGGAGAGAAAGATTCTACAGAAGAAGATAATTAGTAATGCAAAGCAATATATCATAGGATGTCCAAGCTGAAAGGAACCTTGGAGGTTGTTTAATCTAATATGTCCATTTTATGGATGAGGAATCAGATCTAAAGAAGTGATGTGACTTGCTTGGACTGTGGCAGAATCAGAGCCACAACTGTTTCATTGATCGTGTAATATATTGCCGTGTGCCATGCATTGTAGTTCGATTTTCGGAGTCTTTGAAACAACCCTACAACATAGGGAGTATTTTCTCACCAATTTACAGGTGAGAAAACTAAGGCTCAGAGGGTTAAGTCATTTGCCTGAGGTCACACAATTAGTGACAGAGCCCCCCAGATTCCAACCCAGCTCCACCTGTTTCCAGGGCTATGTCTCTCATCCATTAGGCTCTGCAAAACCAAAGCACGAAGTGTGTTGCATGCCCCAATCTGCATGGGAAATGCCAATTTATCCTTCAAGACTCACTGAATTGATCCTGTCCTCTGTGCAGCCTCCCCCGAGCCCCTCTCCGTGGGCGCGCCCTGGCCGCCTCTGTCTCACTCTGCTGGATTTGTATCTCTGTGCCCCACACCAGGTCTTGCCTCGTGTACCCCCAGCCTGACCGCACAGGGCTTGGCACACAGCAGGTACCCAGAAAATATCAGTTGAATGAATCCAGTGACTCTGCCAAACCCTAACGCCGGTGCCGGATCATTCTTGAGGTGCAGAGCTGCCCTTGCCTTTGGGTTCCAGCCAGACCGTCCACCCACACAGCGCTCCAGGCACGTGGGAAGTTGCGACAGGCTTCCTGGTTCTCTTCCACTCCTGACCCCTCGGGTGCCTTAGGCTAGTCTGTCTCATGCCCCCAGCCAACACACATGCGCAGTCACTGGAAACCAAACACCCTTCTCCAGGAGACTCTCCCCTCCTGGTCCCCCGTCCTTTCCTCTCCCTAGACCCCACCCCTTTCTTCTTCCCAGCCCCGATACACACCAGTATCAGCCTTCACTCATCTCCATCTGTTCCCATGCTGACGGGAAGGAAGGACGCCCAGCAGAGAGAGGAAGGGGCTCTTTGGAGGCCAGGCTTAGCACATCTGCAGGACCATCGTATTTTAACAGCCCGGGGATGGCCTCCCCTTAGCACACCTCTTGAGCCCCATGATGCACCTCACCCCGCCTTGAGTGACATCATCAAACGCCCTTTTTGTTATCCTGACTTCAGTGAGTTCCCAGGAGGTGAGTGGATGTGTGTTGAGGGGCTGGGGTGTAGCAGGCAGGAAATACCATCCTTCCACTTAATGAAACCTGACCAGTAATGAAAGCAATTTAAGGGCACAACTTTGATCTGCTGAACAATTAAAAAGACAAAATTTTAGAAAAAGTGACTTTCCTGGGGTTTCAAGAAAACTAAATGCTGTTACTCTCAGTAGTGATAAATCAACTCCTGAAAATTCCAGCAGATTTGCAGTAAATATTGAAATGCCCACTTTCATCCGTGATGGGGAAATTGAAAGCTCCTGAGAATATAAAATTCTAATATCAGTGTCTCACCAATTTGCTCAAGTATCAAAATGCAATGAAGATATTTAGACTCAAACTACAAAAGTGCAATGGGCTCCTTTTTTTTTTTTTCTTTTTCTTTTTTGATAATTCAGAACATACTTCAAAACTTACCATTCCTCCAGTGTTCACCACTGTTACCATTAACACCGCAAAACCCTGGACCTGGAATCGTTTTACAGCTCCAACTGATTGAATGCCTACATGTACCAGCCTTGGTTTTAACCATTTAATAAAGGTTGTTTAACCTAATCCTCCAAAGCCCTGAGAGGAAAGGTCCATTAGCCCATTTACAAATGCAGAGCCTGGGTTCAGGTCAAATAACCAGTCCACATGTACACAGGTCAATGGTGGTAGCATCAGGATTCTAACCCAGGTTTGTCTACACACACTCCAGTCCCACTCTGTCTCCTTAGAATATGCCAGGGTTTGGTGCAGAACCACACCAACCCTGACATAGCCTGGGATGTTGATTTTTTTCTATTGCAAGGGGATTTTTTGTTTTGTTTTCATAAATCTTCATCAGCCTGCCTATGTCTTTTGCTCATCTACCTGTTGCTGTCACTTCTCTCCATCATAGGATACCAAAGAAGTGTGGTTTGAAATTTCTGCTTTTGAGACTCTAGGTGAAGAGGCCTTGGCAAAGGTCATGGCCACTTACTGGTGATGTGAAATGTGGTGAAGCCGAAGGCAGCCCCATGCACTCTTGGTACCTTCCTAAGAGTCCACATTTCTACCCAATAACTAAGACAAACCCCAAGCTCCTGACCTGAAAAACCCACCGAGGACCCATAGCACTAGCACAAATAAGAAAAAAGGAACTGTGCGAACATGAGAGAAAGGGCTAGCCACGGTAGTAATTAACAAATGCAAGTTGAAAAACTGAAAGTAAGACTTTTGCCTATCCAATTAGTAAAAATTTCATAAATAATAGCACTACCTACAGAAGGGAAATAAACTTTCATACTTTATTTGTGGGAAAATAAATTGGTACACCTCTTTTAGAGAACTATTTAGTAATACATACAAGAACCTTAAAAACACTCACCTTTTGAATTAACAATTCCTTTGGGGGCCCTAAACCAACCATATAATCTGAAATTTTAAAAATGCTTTGCTTACAATGTTGTTTAGGGAAATCTCATTTATAGCCACATATATACACAAAACATGAAATAACCCCAAGCCACAGTAATAGAGAATGGTTAAGTAATTTATGGTACAGCACATAAAAAATAGAATAGGATAAAATACTAGGCAACCATGAAAACTGTAACTGTAAAATGGTGTGACTCAATTTTTTAGTTACATGTGTTTGTTACAAAAACACACATATAAGAAAAAAGAATACAAAGAAAAAGAAATACATGAAAATCCTAGCAGTAACACTCTCTAAGAACTTGTATTATTTTTATTTCTTATAGTCTTATTTTCTTATTTGCCCTTTTTACATTTTATTTTTATAATCAAAAAAGAAATAAGCCTTTAATACTACATTTACAGAGCACTTATGATAAAGTATAAATAGGTGTGCAGTTATATTAGTGGGAAAAAACAAAATGATAAAAAGAATATGATTTCAATTTTTGTATTTAAAAGAAAGAAAGGCATCAAAATATTACAGTGGGTGGTATAATGAGAGATTATATTTCTTCTATTTTTTCTATGCTTTCAATTTTTTTCTAAACTATCAACACTATTTTCATACATATAAAAAAATCTATAATTTTGAAAAGTGGCTTATTAATCACATGTAGCCATAATACTGACTCTGAAAATGCTAGGTAGATGGGCATACCTGAGGAGGGCTCTGACCTGAGACCTGCTCCCTTTGTTTAAAAGCAAAAACAACAAACAAAATGGTGCCAGGAAAAGTTAGAGAGGTGTCGAAGACACGTCAGCCCAAACTGAGCCTTTCTCCTTGAGTTAATCAGAAAATTTGAAAGGTGAGCAGAGAATAACTTTCCCCCAGGTGTGCGTGTATCTGGAACCCTTCTAGACCCCACTGTCCTGCCCACATCCGCTCTCTGGAGGCCCTGGCAGGGCCAGCGGCCAGGTGTCACTTCCAGCGTGTGCCCATGTGTCCAGCCTGCCCGGACACTCACGGACTGACCATCCTCGCAGGAGCTGAGCATGCGGGGCATAGAGCCACCTCCCCTCTCTTCAGTCAGAATGCAGGGTTCCCATCCCAAAGGAGAATTATTCTCCCAGGAGGAGGAGGGAGAAGAATAATATTTTGCTTTAAAAATGATCTTATGACTGCAGCAAATCAGACTGTGTTTCTGTCTGAATAAAGAGTGCGTTATACACTGAGTGGTCCAGCGTGCGGGCTCTGGGCTCAGATCCAGCCTCGACCACCACCCACACCACACCACCAGCTGCGTGATGATCGGGGTAGTTATTTAGCGTCTCTAAAATTCAAAATCCTGGTCTACGAAGTGGAGGGTCCGTCTCCCTCCAGGGACTGGTTGGAAGACTGAAAGTCATCAGGCCACATGAAGCACTCAGCGCTGGTGTGCCCAGCACATGGGCAACACTCAGTAATCGTGAGCTGATGAGAGGGAATCGCAGTTCTGGTATCGGGATAAGGGCGTCCAAGAGACGTTTGTCAGCAGCCCACGGGCTCATCATCACACTGCTGAGGTCCGGATTTCTCAGCACCTTAAGGAAGGGGCAGGACAAATGGGCAGCCGAATAACCTATCACCCAAACCAGAAACAGTCTGAGAGCCTGAAACGGCACTATTATTGACACTATTAAGGCAGGGACAATCAGAATAAGACAAGACTATCCCAGACCAACCAAGACCGTGTGCTCACCCTGCACTGCCAGAGAATGCTCCCGAAACTCTGCTCTTTGTGGTCTTTTAAGTCTTATGTTAAGGGATCGCTTGACTGAGTTAACCATCTACCCCTCACTCCTACAACAAGAGCCCAGATGAATTGAGATACCAGAGATGTAAGGGTTTTTTGCATCTTTATCAAGGTATAATTTACATATAATAAAATATGCCTATATTAAGGGTACCCTGGAAGGAATTTTGATAAATATATATACACCTGAATAACCACCATCAAAATAAAAATCTGGAACATTTTCATCAGCCCAAAAAGTTTCCTTACGTGACTTTGCAGCTGGTCCGCACACCAAGTCCCAGCCTTAGTCAACCACTGACCTGTCAGTCATCCATACATTAGCATTGCCTAATCTAGAGTATCAAGTTCGTGGAACCACACATTAGGTACTAACTGTGTCTGGCTTCTTCTGTTCAGAATCACCCACATTGCATGGACGAGCGGTTCATTCCTTTTTATTGCTAAACAGTATTCCTTTGTGTGGATCTAGCCCAATTTGTTTATCCATTTACCTTTGATAGATATTTGAATCTATTATGAGTAAAGTTTCTGTGCATATTCTTGGACAAGCCTTCTTGTGGGGTATGATTTCATTTCTTTTGCATAGATACTTAGAAATGGCATTTGGGGTCATAAGGTAAATATATGTTGAAGATATTTTATAAAGTTGTTGTTCCATTTTTCACTCCCACCAAAAATATGTGAGAGCTCCACTTGCTTCCACGTTCTCACCAACACATAATATTGTCAGTCTTTTTCATTTCAGCCACTCTAATGAGTGAGTAGGGTATCTTGTGATTTTAATTTGCACTTCCCTGGGGACTATTAATTCTGAGCTGCTTCTGACATACTTATTGACTATTCACATATCTTCTTTTGTCAAATATCTTTTCAAAGAGTTTTAAAATTAAGTTGTTTGCCTTCTTCTTATTGAGTTGTAAGAGTTCTATGTATATGATGAATATAAGACTTTTGTCAAATACATATATTGGAAATATTTTGTCTAGGACTTGTCTGTTCATTTTCTTAATGGTATCTTTCAAAGAGCAGAAGTTTTGAATGCTAATGAAGTTCAATTGACCAAATTTTTTTTATGGTTTGTGGTTTTTTGTGGCCCAAGAAACTTGGCCTACTCCCAAATCACAAAGATTTTCCTGTATTTTTTTCTAGAAGTTTTATAGTTTAACTTTTCCATTCAGGTAGAGACATCTTGAGTTTAGGCTTGCTGTGGTATGAGTCAAAGTTGAAGTTTATTTTTTTCTATGTTGAATATCAGGCTGTTCCAACACCATTTGTTGAAAAAGACTATCCCTACCCTGCTGAATTATTTAGGCATCTTTGTTGAATATCAGTGGTCCATAAATACGTGGGTGTATTTCTCAACTTTTATTCTGTTCCACTGACCTATATTTTTACACTTATGCTGATACTACCATCTCTTGTTTACTGTAGGCTTACGGTAAGTCTTGAAATTAAATAATCTAACTTCTCCAACTTTTTTTTTGTTTTTTTGTTAAATTGTTTTGGCCTGTCAATTTCTTTAACAACAACAACATAAAAGGCTGTGAGACTTTGATTGTGATTCCACTGAATCAACAGGTTTATTTGAGGAGAATTGGCATCTTAACAATACTGAGTTTTCCTATCCATAAGCATGGTATATCTCTCCATTTATTTAGAGTTTTTAAAAATTTATCAGTAATGTTATACTGAACTTTTTAATCATTAATGAGTGTTGAATTTTTTTCAAATACTTTTCATGATTCTTGTTGACACTTTCATTTCAGCCTGGTGATACTGTAAGCAGAGAATCACACCAACACCATGCTCAATTTCTGACCTACAGGACGCAATATTATCCGGCTGGTACTATCATGTCTCCCAGTTTACTAAGGCACAGAGAAGTCAAGTAAAGCTGATGGTGGAGTAGAAGGACGTGTGCTCACTCCCTCTTGTGAAACCACCAGAATCACAACTAACTGAACTAACTGCTGAACAATCATAGACAGGAAGACACTGGAACTCACCAAAAAAGATACCCTACATCCAAAGACAAAGGGGAAGCCACAGTGAGACAGTAAGAGGGGCACAATCACAATAAAATTAAATCCCATAACCACTGGGTGGGTGACTCACGAACTGGAGAACAACTATACCAGAGAAGTCCACCCACTGGAGTGAAGGTACTGAGCCCCACGTCAAGCTTCCCAACCTGGGGGTCCGGCAATGAGAGGAGGAATTCCCAGAGAATCAGACTTTGAAGGCTAGCGGGATTTGATTGCAAGACTTTGACAGGACTGGGGGAAACAGAGACTCCACTCTTTGAGGGCACACACAAAGTACTGTGTGCATCAGGACCCAGGGGAAGGAGCAATGACCCCATAGGAAACTGAACCAGACCTACCTGCTAGTGTTGGAGGGTCTCCTGCAGAGGCGGGGGGTGGCTGTGGCTCACCATTGGGACAAGGACACTGGAAGCAGAAGTTCTGGGAAGTACTCCTTGGTGTGAGCCCTCCCAGAGTCCGCCATTAGCCCCACCAAAGAGTCCAGGGAGGCTCCAGTGTTGGGTCGCCTCCCGCCAAACAACCAACAGGGAGGGAACCCAGCACCACCCATCAGCAGACAAGCGGATTAAAGTTTTACTGAGCTCTGCCCACCAGAGCAACAGCCTGCTCTACCCACCACAAGTCCCCACCATCAGGAAACTTGCACAAGCCTCTTAGATAGCCTCATCCACCAGAGGGCAGACAGCAGAAGCAAGAAGAATCAATCTTCTTCTTGTAGCAACAATCTTGTAGCCTGTGTAACAAAAACCACATTCACAGAAAAATAGACAAGATGAAAAGGCAGAGGGCTATGTATCAGATGAAGGAACAAGATAAAACCCCAGAAAAACAACTAAATGAACTGGAGATAGGCAACCTTCCAGAAAAAGAATTCAGAGTAATGATAGTGAAGATGATCCAGGACCTCAGAAAAAGAATGGAGGCAAAGATCAAGAAGATGCAAGATATGTTTAACAAAAACCCAGAAGAATTAAAGAACAAACAAACAGAGATGAACAATACAATACCTGAAATGAAAAATACACTAAAAGGAATTAATAGCAGAATAACTGAGGCAGAAGAACGGATAAGTGACCTGGAAGACAGAATGGTGGAATTCACTGCTGCAGAACAGAATAAAGAAAAAAGAATGAAAAGAAACGAAGACAGCCTAAGAGACCTCTTGGACAACATTAAATGCACCAACATTCGCATTATAGGGGTCCCAGAAGGAGAAGAGAGAGAGAAAGGACTCGAGAAAATATTTGAAGATATTATAGTCGAAAATTTCCTTAACATGGGAAAGGAAATAGCCACCCAAGTCCAGGAAGTGCAGAGAGTCCCATACAGGATAAACCCAAGGAGAAACACACCAAGACACATAGCAATCAAATTGACAAAAATTAAAGACAAAGAACAATTATTGAAAGCAACAAGGGAAAAACGACAAATAACATACAGGGGAACTCCCATAAGCTTAACAGCTGATTTCTCAGCAGAAACTCTACAAGCCAGAAGGGAGTGGCATGATATACTTAAAGTGATGAAAGGGAAGAACTACAACCAAGATTACTCTACCAGGCAAGGATCTCATTCAGATTTGATGGAGAAATCAAAAGCTTTACAGACAAGCAAAAGCTAAGAGAATTCAGCACCATCAAACCAGCTCTACAACAAATGCTAAAGGAACTTCTCTGAGTGGGAAACACTAGAGAAGAAAAGGACCTACAAAAACAAACCCAAAACAATTAAGAAAATGGTCATAGGAACATACATATCGATAATTACCTTAAACGTGAATGGATTAAATGCTCCAGCCAAAAGACAGAGTCTCACTGAATGGATACAAAAACAAGACCCATATATATGCTGTCTACGAGAGAGCCACTTCAGACCTAGGGACACATACAGACTGAAAGTGAGGGGATGGAAAAAGATAATCCATGCAAATGGAAATCAAAAGAAAGCTGGAGTAGAAATACTCATATCAGATAAAATAGACTTTAAAATAAAGAATGTTACAAGAGACAAGGAAGGACACTACATAACGATCAAGGGATCAATCCAAGAAGAAGATATAACAATTATAAATATATATGCACATGACATAGGAGCACCTCAATACATAAGGCAAATGCTAACAGCTATAAAAGAGGAAATCGACAGTAACACAATAATAGTGGGGGACTTTAACACCTCACTTCCAACAATGGACAGATCGTCCAGACAGAAAATTAATAAAGAAACACAAACATTAAATGACACAATAGACCAGGTAGATTTGATTGCTAATTATAGGACATTCCATCCGAAAACAGCAGATTACACTTTCTTCTCAAGTGCACACAGAACATTCTCCAGGATAGATCACATCTTTGGTCAAAAATCAAGCCTCGGTAAATTTAAGAAAACTGAAATCATATCAAGCATCTTTTCTGACCACAACACTATGAGACTAGAAATAAATTACAGGGAAAAAAATGTAAAAACCACAAACACATGGAGGCTAAACAATACATTACTAAATAACCAAGAGATCACTGAAAAAATCAAAGGGGAAATCACAAAATACCTAGAGACAAATGACAATGAAAACACAATGATCCAAAACCTATGGGATGCAACAAAACCAGTTCTAAGAGGGAAGTTTATAGCAATACAATCCTACCTCAAGAAACAAGAAAAACCTCAAATAAACAATCTAACCTTACACCTAAAGGAACTAGAAGATGAAGGAGGGAGGAGATATGGGGATGTATGTATATGTATAGCTGATTCACTTTGCTATAAAGCAGAAACCAACACACCATTGTAAAGCAATTAGACTCCAATAAAGATTAAAAAAATAAAGATTTTAAAAAATTAAAAAATAAAAAATAAAGGAACTAGAGAAAGAAGAACAAACAAAACCCAAAGTTAGTAGAAGGAAAGAAATCATAAAGTTCAGAGCAGAAATAAATGAAATAGTAACAAAGAAAACAATAGCAAAGATCAATAAAACTAAAAACTGGTTCTTTGAGAAGATAAACAAGATTATAAATCTTTAACTAGACTCATCAAGAAAAAGGGAGAGGACTCAAATCAATAAAATTAGAAATGAAAAAGGAGAAGTTACAATGGACAGCACAGAAATACAAAGCATCATAAGAGACTACTATAAGCAACTCTATGCCAATAAAATGGACAACATGGAAGAAATGGACAAATTCTTAGAAAGGTGTAAGCTTCCAATACTGAACCAGGAAGAAACAGAAAATATGAACAGACCAATCACAAGTAAAGAAATTGAAACTGTGATTTAAAATCTTCCAACAAACAAAAGTCCAGGACCAGATGGCTTCACAGGTGAATTCTATCAAACATTTAGAGAAAAGCTAACACCCATCCTTCTCAAACTCTTCCAAAAAATTGCAGAGGAAGGAACACTCCCAAACTCATTCTACAAGGCCACCATCACCCTGATACAAAACCAGACAAAGATACTACAAAAAAAGAAAATTACAGACTAATATCACTGATGAAAATAGATACAAAAATCCTCAACAAAATATAGTAAACAGAATCCAAACAGCACATTAAAAGGATCACACACCATGATCAAGAGGGCTTTATCCCAGGGATGCAAGGATTCTTCAATATGTGCAAATCAATCAATGTGATACACCATATTAACAAATTGAAGAATAAAAACCACATGAGCATCTCAATAGATGCAGAAAAAGCTTTTGACAAAATTCAACACCCATTTATGATAAACACTCTCCAGAAAGTGGTTATAGAGGGAAGCTATGTCAACATAATAAAGGCCATATACGATAAATCCATAGCAAACATCATTCTCAATGATGAAAAATTGAAAGCATTTCCTCTAAGATCAGGAACAAGACAAGGATGTCCACTCTCGCCACTATTATTCATTGTAGTTTTGGAAGTCCTAGCCATGGCAATCAGAGAAGAAAAAGAAATAAAAGGAATACAAATTGGAAAAGAAGAAGTAAGACTGTCACTGTTTGCAGATGACATGATACTATACATACAGAATCCTAAAGATGTCACCAGAAAACTACTAGAGCTAATCAATGAATTTGGTAAAGTTGCAGGATACAAAATTAATGCACAGAAATCTCTTGCATTCCTATACACTAACAACAAAAGATCAGATTGGAAAAGAAGAAGTAAGACTGTCACTGTTTGCAGATGACATGATACTATACATACAGAATCCTAAAGATGTCACCAGAAAACTACTAGAGCTAATCAATGAATTTGGTAAAGTTGCAGGATACAAAATTAATGCACAGAAATCTCTTGCATTCCTATACACTAACAACAAAAGATCAGAAAGAGAAATTAAGGAAACAATCCCATTTGCCATTGCAACAAAAAGAATAAAATACCTAGGAATAAACCTACATAAGGAGGTAAAAGATCTGTACTCAGAAAACTGTAAGACACTGATGAAAGAAATTAAAGATGATACCAACAGATGGAGAGATATACCATGTTCCTGGATTGGAAGAATCAATATTGTGAAAATGACTATACTACCCAAAGCAATCTACAGATTCAATGCAATCCCTATCAAGCTACCCAATGGCATTTTTTACAGAACTACAACAAAAAAATCTTAAAATTTGTATGGAGACACAAAGACCCCAAATAGCCAACCCAATCTTGAGGGAAAAAAACGGAGCTGGAGGAATCAGACTCCCTGACTTCAGACTAGACTACAAAGCTACATTAATCAAGACAATATGGTACTGGCACAAAAACAGAAATATAGATCAATGGAACAGGATAGAAAGCCCAGAGATAAACCCATGCACCTATGGTCAACTAATCTATGAGAAAGGAGGCAAGGATATACAATGGAGAAAAGGCAGTCTCTTCAATAAGTGGTGCTCGGAAAACTGGACAGCTACATGTAAAAGAATGAAATTAGGACATTCCCTAACACCATAAACAAAAATAAACTCAAAATGGATTTGAGACCTAAATGTAAGACCGGACACTATAAAACTCTTAGAGGAAGAACATTCTTTGACATAAATCACAGCAAGATCTTTTTTGATCCACCTCCTAGAGTAATGGAAATAAAAACAAAAATAAACAAATGGGACCTAATGAAACTTCAAAGCTTTTGCACAGCAAAGGAAACCATAAACAAGATGAAAAGACAACCCTCAGAATGGGAGAAAATATTTGCAAACGAATCAACGGACAAAGGATTAATCTCCAAAATATATAAACAGCTCATGCAGCTCAATATTAAAAAAACAAACAACCCAATCCAAAAATGGGCAGAAGACCTAAATAGACATTTCTCCAAAGAAGACATACAGATGGCAAGAGGCACCTGAAAAGCTGCTCAACATCACTAATTATTAGAGAAAGGCAAATCAAAACTACAATGAGGTATCACCTCACACCGGTTAGAATGGGCATCATCAGAAAATCTGCAAACAACAAATGCTGGAGAGGGTGTGGAGAAAAGGGAACCCTCTTGCACTATTGGTGGGGATGTAAATTGATACAGCCACTATGGAGAACAGTACGGAGGTTCCTTAAAGAACTAAAAATAGAATTACCATATGACCCAGCAATCCCACTACTGGGCATATACCCAGAGAAAACCATAATTCAAAAAGACACGTGCACCCCATGTTCATTGCAGCACTATTTACAATAGCTAGGTCATGGAAGCAACCTAAATACCCATCGACAGATGAATGAATAAAGAAGATGTGGTACATATATACAATGGAATATTACTCAGCCATAAAAAGGAACGAGATTGAGTCATTTGTAGAGAGGTAGATGGACCTAGAGACTGTCATACAGAGTGAAGTCTAAGTCAGAAAGAGAAAAACAAATATTGTATATTAACACATATATGTGGAATCTAGAAAAATGGTACCGATGAACTTGTTTGCAGGGCAGAAATAGAGACACAGATGTAGAGAACAAACGTATGGACACCAAGGGGGGAAAGCGGGGTGGGGGTGGTGGTGGGATGAATTGGGAGACGGGGATTGTCATATATACACTAATATGTATACAATAGGTAACTAATAAGAACCTGCTGTAAAAAATAAATAAATAAATAAATTATTTTTCCTGCATCTACTGAGATAATCATATGGCTTTTCTACCTTATTCAATGTAAATCGTGATTTAAATTGATTGATTTTTAATGTTAAACTAATCTTACATTCCTGGTATAAATCCCACTTGATTATAGTGTATTATCCTTTTTATATAACGCTGAATTCAATTTACTAACGTTTTGTTAAGGATTTTTGCATCTATATTCACAAAATTTATTGAACTGTAGTATTGGTTTGTTCTTTGTAATGTCTTTTTTTTTTTTTTTATGAGGATAACCATGGCTTTATGAGAGAGAAATTTGTGTAATGAGAGTGGTAAGGGCAGAAACAGGGTAGGGAAAACAAGGTGGAATTAGCACATTTATAAAATGAGACCCAACTGAATGGCCGCATGTAAATAGAAACTTTACTGGGTCTTAGTTACAGTTTTAGTTTGAGTTAAAAAAATACTTATTCAATATCAGACTGGTTTTACTTTAAAACAAAACAAAAAAACAACATCCAGAACAAGGAAGGCAATAATTAATTCCTCTCTCCTCTAAGACAGTTGAGTCTCTCCAAGGTCCAGAGTTCAGTTCTGCCCACCACATTTAAAGACAAATTGGACTGAATTCCAGGGTACCACCACCAGGATGGTGCCTTGAAATTATGAAAGGATTAGAAATGTTCCCACGGTGAAGGGCAAGGGAGTGAGGAGGAAGAACAGGCTGGCTGTCTTCAGGCTTGTGAAGGGCTGTCAGGAGGGAAAGGAATTAAATTTGTTTCCTATGGCCCTAGAGGGTAGATCAAGGGACAAAGGGTGGGTGGTGGGTTTCAGTTCACCATAAGGACTTTTAAACAATTACAGCCAGCCCAAAACTCAGTCTTGGATGTAGTAAGTTTCCCTTCACTGCCTGAGTTCAGGACGAGGTAGCCCAGTCACCGTAGAAAGGGAAGATGCTGTAGAGGGGATTTGAATCTGCTTTGGCTAAATACTTCTCACGGTGCCCCGGCCCTGTTCCATCATGCCTGTCAATTGCCCCTTGAACAAAAGTCTTTCTGTGTAGCTTCCACACTGTTTGCCAAAGAAAGAAAAAGGGCCCAAATCCTTACAGTTGGGGTTGCCAAACACCAAGACTAATGTTTGATAAAGTTTTGGTGAATTACAAAAAATAGAACAATCCCATCTGTTTTTCATAAAATCAAATTTGTTCAATTGAAGGATTCTCCTTTATGCCCAGATTATGCCCTTACTGCTTTTCTTTTGGTATTAAAATGTCTTTTATGGAACATTGGTGATAGTAGATGATCTTGTTTTTATGTCTTTACCCAACAAAATTAAAATTGGCAGCTCTATCTCAAAATCTCTAAGTTTTTTAATGGTTATTGCTTTGTTAAATACAAAGTCTACAGCAGCCCCCCGACTCAGCTAGGTCACCATGAGGACCCTGTACTTGTATCAACCACAAGTAACTAGGCTAGACCTTCTTAAAGTGTGCTCCTTGGGGGGGTGGGGGGAATTGAAACAGTTTGTGTCTAGATTTCTGCATGTCTGTGAAACACCTAAAACTGGGAATAGTTTTCACAGTTTTTATCACTCTTCAAAGGTGACCAACCTCTAATTTAGTCTGAGGATACTGAAGTTAGGTTGAGTGATTGAACTGAAATGACCTCTAAGGTCTCTTTCCAACCCTACAATTCCAAGCCATCGTGTTTTCAAGACCCCAAGCACAGAAGGTTCTTTGTGCACGGATAGTTGTCTGAGCCCACTTAGGGAGCCCTGGACAGTCAGAGAACATTCATGAAATCACTGAGAACCCAAGGGTATAAAGGAGATTCATGCCTCATCTCTCTAACTTCATTTCATCTGGACTCTCCCTGAACACTCCAAACCCCAATGTAATCCCTTCAATTCCAAAAGCAGATGAGGTCATTTCAAAACAGAAATTCTCACATCCTTCACTTATTAAGTCCCAATTATTCTTACTCTGCCTAAATGTTAAAAGGTGATGGCGTCAGCGTACAAATATTTGAGTTGCCAACTCATGGTCTCGGCTTAAATTCTTCTTTTTTGGGAACACACTCAGACCCAGTTTGAAAATATGCTTTCAGCTTCTGCAGTGTAGATAAGTACAGTCAGTCCTGGGGAAGAAGTTTTCATGATGAGAATACTTTAGACATGCTGGCCAGTTCTACTCTGAGACTACAGAGCAGCTGAGAAGCTATACAAGGCGGCTTTTGTTCAAGTGGCAATTAGCATAAATTATAGACAGGGGGCAGTGTCATCGTGCAAAGGATTCAGCCAAAGTAGACCCAGACCAGTGTTCATTAGACCAACCAAAAGCTGGAGAACCCTCTTTTAAAAAATTAAACAAGCTCTCAGCCTATTTGCTCTAGTTATAGCGATACTGAGAAGTGTGCTTCCTCTCGCTTACAGATAGTACCTGGAGGACGCTCTAGGGGGGAGCTCTCTGAGTGTTGGGTCTTCGATTGACAAATGTTTTCAAGGGGAAATGGCTGGTGTGATTTTATTCATTATTAGGAAAATGAAGGAGTTGAATTGTCCTGTCTTGTAGCTTCTGTGCCAGTTTTAATAGTATCTCTGGTGATTTTATTTTGTTTTAAATCAGACATTAGAGTATGAGGGTCCATTCTGGTCTCTATGGGGTGGGAGGGAGACAGTCTGAAGAAGGAGATCAGAGTAATTAAAGGGAAGAAGGGGAAATTGGGCACAGCAAGTCCAAGAGCCTCAGACGTGAGAGGGAGCTCAAGGCTCACCTGATCTACAAGGGGGCCCAGTTCAGCCCTTTTAATGGTCATTAAGAAATAAACCGGGCTTCCCTGGTGGCACAGTGGTTGAGAATCTGCCTGCCAATACAGGGGACACGGGTTCGAGCCCTGGTCTGGGAAGATCCCACATGCCGCGGAGCAACTAGGCCCGTGAGCCACAATTACTGAGCCTGCGCGTCTGGAGCCTGTGCTCCGCAACAAGAGAGGCCACGATAATGACAGGCCCGCGCACCGCGATGAAGAGTGGTCCCCACTTGTCGCAACTAGAGAAAGCCCTCGCACAGAAACGAAGACCCAACACAGCCATAAATAAATAAATAAATAAATAAAAATTAAAAAAAAAAAAAAAAAAAAAGAACATATAGCACTATTTAAAAAAAAAAAAAAAAAAAAAAAAAAAAGAAATAAACCAAGTCACCCCTATCGACAGTATCCCTTTGTGTACTTGAAGAGAACGACTGTGCCCAACCACCCCAAGTCTTCCCCACGCAGAAGCTCTCCGGTTTTACGTGTTTCTGGGCTCCCAGATCCTTCACCATCCCCTTTCCTTCCTTCCTCCTGCATGCTCCTGTGTCTCATCATTCCACTCCCATCTAAAATATGGAAGATTAACCCTGGGGAAGGAAAGCCTAGACGCCTCTGATGACCACTCTCAAGGCTTTCAGGAGTCAACAACAGGAGAACGCTCTTGACACTTCCAACTTCCCAAGCAAACAAGTAACACTGTGTTGTCTTAGAAGGATCTCCCAGTTCTGTAGGACCTCAGGCGTGCAAGCTCCTTCGTGGTTGTCTCATGTGCTAGTTAGTGTCTATGTGACTTTGCAAAAAGCCCACATACCCAGGGGTCAAGAGCCTGGGCCCAAGATGCAGCTCTGCCCATACTTTCTTGAGTGGCTTTAGGGATGGCACCCTGTGCCCCTGAGTCAGTCCCACCTCTGGACTCCCAGAAGGACTGGACTTCTGAGGCTCCCAATGGGTTGGGGTAACTGCAGAATTACTGCTGGTAGGGCTCAAGAACCCCTGCATTCATGGAGCTTTGTCTAGAGGCCAAATGAAAGGATAGCTATCATCCCAGGAAAAAAACTGATGTTCAAAGGGCATCCCTGAGCTGGAAATGTTGGGACCCACAGGACAAGATGACTTCCAAGGTCCTGAAGCCCCTTGCAGTTTAACTACCCCATAGAAGGAGGAGTCCTGATGAGATGAGATATCTTCTCCAGGTCTACTCTGCCTCTAGATGAGAATTTGGAGAACCTGCTCCCATGGATGAAACCTTCCCACCTTTCACATAATGGTTTTTTTTTTAATTGAAATTAAAAAATTAAAAGTCAAATGTAAAATCTTAGCTTTTAAAAGCATTTTATATAGATAGTTAGTGGGAAGCAGCCTCATAGCACAGGGAGATCAGCTTGGTGCTTTGTGACCACCTAGAGGGGTGGGGTAGGGAGGGTGGGAGGGAGACGCAAGAGGGAGGAGATATGGGGATATATGTATATGTATAGTTGATCCACTTTGTTATAAAGCAGAAACTAACACACCATTGTAAAGCAATTATACTCCAATAAAGATGTTTAAAAAAAGCATTTTATAATAGTGATTTTTACAGATTCCACCTCATGCAGAGCCCTATATATTTTGTCAAATCAAGCTCCTTTGTTCTCAACTTTTTTAAAGTGGTTTATTACAGTGATAAAGAGCTTGAGTTTAGAAACCAAACAGACTTGAGTTCGAAACCTGACCTCACTACTTACTTAGCTGTGTGACCTTGAGAAAGTTACTTGAGCCTCTGAGCCTTAATTTCCTCACCTGTAAAATGGGTGTAAGTGTCTAGGTCTTCAGAGGTGTGGTGAGAATTAAATGAGATACTCCCTGTGAAGCACTTAGCAGGTCTAGCCCCCAATGTCAGCATGATCTCTTTGGAATCCATTGGATCATTTTTATTAAACCAAATTTTATACCTTGGGTTTTCAGATTACATGGCAATCAAGTCTTCTATGGGAGGTTTATACCTGATAGAGGAATCTAGCCTAATTCTCATATTTCAAAGTGAGGAGTTACACTCTCACAATTAATTGCACAGACAAAAACGCCCCCTGGATAAAGTTTGTGAATTCAGTACCCCTTGGTTAATTTTCCAAGGACCTCTTTCTCCTCCCCTTGCTGGGCACCTGCACCTCATCTCCTCTTGGCTGATGGATTTTTCTAGATGAAGTCCCACCTCCTTCATCATCCATCCCCTGAGCCCGGCCTCTAGCAGCTTTAGAAGTAAATCAGTCTTGCCTTCCCTGATCACCCAGGTCAGCTCCCCTTGAGGAGAAAGAGAGAAATCTGCCTAATGTGACGTAGACTGGAGACTCCGTCAACTCAGTCCAGGCTCACCCCTTCCCCATCCCATGAATGTCTCCATGTGCCCTGAGAGCAGATGTGGTGAGAGCATCCCAGGCAGGGGGAGCCACTTGTGCAAAGGCCCTGCCTAGAGGTGGAAGACGACGGTGCTTTCTACCTCAAGAGAGGCGAGGGTTCCGAGGCAAGATCTGAACTTAAAAGGTCCTGGTCCCACACTCTCTAGTTTTTTTTTTGTTTTTTTTTAATAAAGAACCATTTTTTTTTAGTATCTTTAGTTCTTATTTAGTATTACAAATGTTTATAAAGGACACTTAGGTCAATTCTCCTGGTGAGTATATAATTGTACAGAGCGAGGGGAACATTTTTGGACACTACACTGCTTTATACAGATGTCTAGTCTTGGTTTTATTACCTCCTCAAAATGGAAGAGGTGGCTTTATTTGCACCACCAGAGTCCTCAGGAATGAGGCAATCCAACCCTGAAGTGATGCACTGTTTCAAAACCTCAAGTCTGTATGCAAATAAATGCAAATGTGGTACCCGTTATAGTTAAAGACCCAAGGTATGCACCCCAGGAGAGACTTACTAGCGCACTGTATGTCTGTTGTGGTTCACAAGGACTGTTATGTTTAATTACAGCTTTCTACCTTAAATCAGAGAGTCCACTCCATGGAAGTGTTTGCCAGGTCTAATTCAAGAAATTCAATCTATGTGTGAAACACAGATAAGCTTTCACCTCCTGGAACTGGTCATCAAGCCAACACTTTTGATTTCACAGCTCTTCGTTTCTAATGGTCCTGGAAATAAAAGTATCAACATCAGAAAGACCATTTGAATTTTCCCCTATTTGTGACCAGGCTGAAGATACAGTCGGGGACACATTGGAGCCAGAATCTTGGGTCCTAGCGCTAGCTTTATTGTTGGTGTTCAGGAGACCTAGCAGGTCCTAGCAGGATAACCCTGAGCCTCAGTTTCCTTATCTCTAAAATCAGAATAATGGGGACTTCCCTGGTGATCCAGTGGCTAAGGTTCCGCAGTCCCAATGCAGGGGGCCCGGGTTCGATCCCTGGTCAGGGAACTAGATTCCACATGCCTCAACAAAGATCCTGCATGCTGCAACTAAGACCCGGTGCAGCCAAATAAATAAATACATATTTTTTTTAAACTAAACTAAAATAAAATAAGAATAATGATCATTTTGTCTCTCATCTACAGCCTCAGAAGATGAGTCATCCTTCCCTTCCCTGCTCTCCCAATCCAACTCCCCTTCCTGAAGAGGCTATGGATTGTGTGCGATGCTTGCTGTTGTGGGAACTGAAGGTCTTCCGCGTGAAGCGCCTAGAACAGTACAAAGTAAGCACTAGGCACAAGAAGCCTTTGCTGTCACCATCTCCGTGCTAATTACTCCTGGTGTGTGTCCCTCGGCCTCAGCCTTGGCTGCCTTTACAGGCTGCCGCACCAGGGTCCATGTGCACAGCTGCCCGAAGGCAGCAGCATTTGTTTCCAGCCATTCTTCAGCAGGAGAATATTCTTGCCTTTGGTGTAGAGTCGTGGTAATGATTCAGACACTCCTCTACCCTAAACAGATTGTAAATTTTTCCTCAGTGGAAAAGAGAATACACTATAAAATAGAATGTTTCCTGAAGGGTTTGCAGATTTTCTTCCTTACAGTTAATCATGTTTTGAAGCATTTAGGAAACAAATATAATGCATCTATTTTTTCCTTAATCATGACCAAGTAAGTTCCCCTTCCAGATGGAAAAACTCTAGGTTTTTAAATTAAGACCATGATATCTGCCTACTTTTCAATGTATCATTCAGTTTTAGAGCTGGAAGGGGCCTTGGGGACCACCTCATTCAATGCCTTGACTTTCAGATCCAAAGAACCAGGGCCCAGAAGGATGAAGTGACCTATCTAAGGTCACATAGCATGTCAGGGACACAGCTGAGATGGACCACAGGCTTCCAGATCCACAGTCAACTGTGCCTCATTCCCCACTGTGCTGCGAGAAAAAAAAAGCACCTTGGGAATGAGAATGAAATAAGGTCTCCTTCTGAATGTTCGTACATCACCCACAATTGGCAGGCTGGACTTCTAGTATGTTTGCAATGGTCTGACTTAATAGGTGGCTTATGTGTCAGATTGAAATGTACTCAGGGGGAAGTGCTGGGGAAACCCCAAATCCCTCTGTCCACTGAAGCAGGAGTTCCACGAGATGCCAGAGGGACACCAACCCAAGCAGAGAGGTCAAACATATTCAGTCACCATATGCAGCAAGTTTCCAGACGCAGCAAGCAGTACATGGAACATCCTTATGCTAAAAAACAGGATTTGTTGTTGAGCAGAAATTCAAATGTAACCGGGCATTCTATATTTTATCTGGCAACCCTAACCAGATAGGTTTTAAAAATACAACATTCAAATGTAAGTCCCAAATTGAAAGCCACAAAGGTAGATGCTCCAAGCTGTTGTTTTGAAACCAAACTGCTTCTCACATGGGCAACTCTATGTAACCGTGCTTCAGGGTGATTCTTGACAGGAAATTAATTATATACTCAAGGTGAAAGAGTTTCCAAAGTGACATAAGAATCCATTAAGAAACTTAAATTTCAGGTTTGCCTCTCAGTTCAATCAAAGAGCGCCTCTCACGTATAGAGCAGCCCCTCTAGTCTCCCTGTCTCACCCCTGCTTCTTGGAGCCCATGTCTTTATAGCCGCTTGCCCTCTACACTCTGCACCCCTCATTCAATGCTCAAAACACCATCATACTTTTACTATGCAACCAGGACCATTCTTGCTAAGGTATATGATGACTAAATACACTAGATAATCATTATTTGTGGTAGTTAACGTTCCACGAGGTCACCGTGAATACTGAATTAGCATATACTGAATCACTGCCCCAGTGGGGAATACAGAGTTAGGTTTCTGCAAGCCTTTGGGCACATTTTCAAGCATCAGTAAATACACAACCTTCTTTTATGTGTGTTTCTGTTTAAAGGCATATTATTTACTATATATGGTTTATTCATTAACACTGAACTTATGGCCAACAGCATTATAACTCGTGCCTCAATGAAACATCCACACACATATTTTCACTGTAAGGCACATCACAGCCTTCCTGCACTTAAGGAATACTACACAGCACTTCAGCACTAGACTTGGGGCTGTTTTAAAATCACCAACAAAAAGCACAAAAAAATGCGAAAATCATGGCACTAAATAGATTGAAAATGACACTTGTTACAAGTGACCATCGACTCCGCCAAGCTGGGCGTCGGTCCTGGGAGCAGCCCCAGAATCCCACATGTCCAGCTCCAGCTTCTCCAGTTCCAGAGCTCCCAGTCCACCCCAAACGTTCCTGGAGCCCAGGCCACTGGCCCTGCGACTTCCCCTACTTCACGTTCTATTAACCGGAGCAAACGAAAGAAATGGATAAAGCTCAAGGAAAGGCACACAGGCAATCACAGGTAAGAATATGAGCGACAGCTACTGAGCTGTGCCCAGCTCTGTGCTAAGGGCTTCCCTCCATCTCTTCATCTAATCCTCACTCCAGCCTCGTGGTGGATACAGAAAAGTGAGAAGTTACATACTTTGTCCAAGGTCACCATCGATAGTTGAGTATCAGACAGATTCCAAATTATGTTTGTCTGATTCCAAAGCCTTGCTCCAGATCAGAGCTTAGCAAACTACAGCCTGTGGACCAAACCCACGCCCATTCATCTATGCATCATCTACGCTGCTTTTGAGCTGCAAGGGCAGAGATGAGTGGCTACAACAGAGCACTCATGGCCCGCAGAGCCTAAATATTTACTGTCCATCTCTTCACAGGAAAAGCTTGCTGATCTCTGCTCTAGATCACTCTGAGATGCTGCCTCTTGGTGAGAAAAGCATAAAGAAATGACGCTGCGGGTGAGTTCAATAGGCTGTAACTAATCCCCACGTAGGTATCAGTCTCCCTGTTTACAAATGAGGAAACTGAGATGCAGTCATTCAAGTATTGTCTGAGGCTCCAACTTCTCAGTGGCAGGCCTGGGATTTGAGATCACATAGAACTTCCTCCAAAGTTAACCCTCAGGCCACCAAGATCTAGAGATGAGGCCAAGGCCTGTGTGTTTGGGGCCCTGAGACTTTCACTTCTGCTTTATCTTCATGCATTCGTGACAGATCTACAACGCAGGGCAGAGAGACCAATCTCTGCCTTGTACATTAATTGTTCCTAAAAGAATGCCACAATTCACAAATGCTGATTTTGATTAAAATAATCAAGATGATTTCCTACTTCCAAAATACTGACAAAATAGCTTTTTTATCTATGTAGACAAAAAAGTAAGCGAGGATTATTTAAATCAAGATTATGTACAACATGCATCCTAATTACTACACGATTACCTAGCTAAAAAGTGGATATTAGTGAATGTTGTTTTCGGCTGGCAGTCAAATCCAAATTAAGAGCATTCTAGGCTGATCTGGATCACAGATAAAATTAAATTAATGTGACTCCAAGCCAGCTCTCTATTTATAAGCAAAGCTCAACTACAAAGAGAAAAGAAACATTTTCAGATGCAAAAATATGCCTCTGAACACAAGCCAAACATGGATTTTTAATTAAAGCACCAAGGTTTTTTTTTTTCCTACCAATTGTTCCTTTTGGGTATTTCTAGATATGTCAGGGCTAGCCTGGAAACTGGGCCTGGGATTCTGAGGACAGCTGAAGGTCGGAAAGCAATGAGGATGGATTTTTCCAAAGTTCAACCAAAGGAGTCATATGAGATGGGAGTCTGAGCTCCCACCTTCAAAAAACTCCCTGTGTTCCAAGATGAAAGAACTCCAGGAGGAAAAGAGAAAGAAGACTTTTGAGACAAGTTATCTGACTTCCAGCTTCGTCTTATTCCTCCAACCATGCCCTGGAGTGAACAGGAGAAAGAAATGATAGCCTGGCCCAATGTTCCTCTGACCCAAGAAGACCGACACCTCACAGGTCCCCGGCGTTGCTCTCCACTCTGCCTCTCATATGGATGATGGCACGGATTTCTCGGCACAAGGCAAATGGGTAACAGGAAACTGGTACCCCATTAGCAGTGGGACCATGCCCTATGGTCCGTCCTGAGGCTCCCATCTGTAATTTGACAGAGTTTTATGACCACCTGCCATGATAGAGCAAGACCCAGCACTGGATTTGAAGACAACCAGATCTGCGCCCTGGTCTCAGTTTCCACATCTGTCAAATGGGCACATCTATCTCACAGCATGGTGGCCTGGGTGAGAGGGGCTGGCAGGGAGCAGGCTGTCAGTCAATAGTAGTTCAATACAAAACACACTCTCAGAGCATGAGAATTGCAAGAGCCTTTTGAAGGCTATCTGGCCAAACCCCTCTTTTTCTAGTTAAGGAAACTGGCTTGGGAACCAACATCACCCCTGGTGGGACGGGAACAGAACTCAGGCTGCCTGACTCCCAGCTGCCGATCCTTCCTGCCCATCTCACCTCCTTCTCCTTTGATTGATGCTCACTGAGTCCAGTTGTCACTTCAAGTCTAGACAGGCCTGCGGGGCTTCCTGATCCCTTATAATCACATCTATCCCACAGGTTGCCCGAGCCCCTGCTCCCTTATTCGGGAGTTTAACAAATATTTATCGAGCACCCTTGGGCCCTCATTCAGAAACGTATGCTGGCAAAGAGTAAAACACCACCAGACTAGTTCAGCCAAGGAAGAAAACAGCTCCCATGCCGATGGTGATCTCAATGTGTGACGGGACACATTATGAGCCCCATCTTTAGAGGAAGAGAGTGAGATTTAGAGAGATCAAGTCTCCCGCTGACTCTACTGCCCTGTCGCTGGATGTTGGCTATCAATGGTTATTCCCATCGCTGTCTCTTCCATTACCCCAGCTCCCCATCCTCCCCCACCACGACTTCCGGCTGAGTTGTCCCCTGCCCACCCCAGTTGAAAGGGGCCTCCTTCTCCTCTGACTCAGGGCACCTGTCCCACTGTCCCTATTTGGTCTTCCAGCCCCTGCGCACAATGATTTGGGGGCTGGTGCCTCACAGGCTCCTCTGATGATTGCATTACATGACCTTTCACCTGGGAGTGAAATGCCCAGCACCCCTTCCCACCTCCCCACCTCCCCCCAAGGGCAGGAGGGGGTTCTCATTCCCTTGCCATGCACAAGGAATGCCCTTCTTGGCTCCCAGCACCCCAAGGTCCCAAGACACCAGCAGTGAGGAAGATTCATCCCCCACCCATTCACATGCACCCCCAGGACAGGCCTGTGAACTTCTCTGGAGGACCACACTGGGCTCTCCCTGCTCTGAGAATGTCTGGAAAGCTTTTGCCCCAGGACTTGGGCAGAGATAATTCAAGGGCATTGTTGCTGGAATGCCAGGGAAGAGACCCCTCTTGAGGAGCCCTCAGCCCAGCCTGAGCCACCTCCCCAGCCTCAGTCTTGCTTGACCTTCCAGAATTCCTGGAAGGAATTCCTTAATGTAATAATAATAATTTTCTACATTCCTTAATCGCATGGCCTTGTCGCATGGCTTGAGCACCCAAATCTGGCACTGGGCCCTGGAGTTGACAAAGAGACCTCTCTCTCCCCAACTTGGCTGCCTGTGTCCACCCCCTCCGATGGGGCCTTGACCCAGATAAACCAGACAAACCAAAGGCAGCCAGCTCGTCGGGAGCAGCTCTGACAGTTAACACGTTCTTCTCCACGAGGCAGATCTGCACAGCAGAGAAAGACAGCCACCCCCTAGTTCCAGCCCCAGCTCACTGCCCCCGCCCCCAAAACAGTCCTTCCAGCTCTTGTTCCTGCCATCTCTATGCTTCATCGTGAGCAAGGGATCACCCTTTCTGTGTGATCTTGGACAAGCCATAACCTCTGAAGTTCAGTTTGTGCATCTGTAAAATGGAGACAATAATCCCACACCACATACTCCCCGGGACTGTTCGGGAGATCACACGTAGTTGTGCGTGTAAGGATGGTGACGGTGATGACGATGGTGATGACAGTGATAATGACCATGGTTTTGATACCACGTGCAGCTATGGGTAGGTCCATACAATTGATATAAGACCTAAGAAGGGGGCAGTCACAGGACTGGTTCCTTGGCTCAACAATGGACCCCGTGCTTCTGGGATGAAGGTCCTTGGAAAGCCAGAAAGGGCATTCTTGATATAGGAGCCATGGGGAAAATAGGAAAAGTAATGAGACCTTGTTTTGGACCCCCAGCTGGTGAAGCAAGGCCTTCCCGCTCCATAGGGTTGGGGAAGGGCCCAATGTGTGCTGAATAAATGGAAGTTGTTTATACTGGGGGCAGAGTGAACCTCTTAGTTTGCTCTGGAAGCTGCCAGTGGGCTCAGTTTGGCCCCTAGGGTTGAGGGAGAACCTCATGGGGTTACAGGGCTACCAGGAACCCTGCCCCTCAAGGCTTGCCATGCTCCCTGGATGTCATCGGGGCCAATCTCAGGCCTGCCTCACCTACTCTGAGTGGGGATTCTTGCCAGGTTCTGCCTTTGGGGCATGTGCTCTGATGGGCCTTCTGAATGTTCTCTGGCCTGAGGCTTGTCTGCTGGGCTGTGAGGGGGTGTGGGGGGGCAGCTCATGCTGTGGGTGGAACCCAGCAATCCATAATTTTCAAGAGCTCTCCCAAACACACACCCATGAAACATCGGGAAACACCATTCTGAACTATGACCTGCCACCTAATCTAAGTGTGCTCTGTCCTGTGGCCATCCTAAATTTCCTGTGCTCCTTTATTATTCCATAATGTCTCTGATCTCCAGTGTTTCCACATAATGGTTCCCCTGCTACCCAAAACATCCATTGCTTCTCTGACCAGGAAGCCTTCCTTGACACCCACCCCCATCCCTATCAAAGTGCATTTAGGGCCCTTCCCAGGTGCTCCCCTAAGGATCTAAGGACTGATCACCTTAGACTGTAATTGCCTGTTGGCTTGTAGGTCACTGCTTCCAGAAAGTGAGCTCCATGAGGAATGAAAGCACCATTGTAGGTCCAAACACCTGGCATTGCATCTGGCTTATAGTAGCAATCTCTACAGACTGAGCATATGAGGAAATTTGTCTTAGTAACCCCCCAACACCCAATACAGATCATGGCTCTACCTTCTGAGACCACACATCTCTCCCAGAGACAGAGGTTGTGCATGGCTGGCCACTCAAGGAAGTGGATATGTTTGGGGTTCTTCTCAATGGACGCTTCCATCTAAAACCAAGAGACCAGTGGGTAAGAAGGACTCCTTCCATTCTGGTCACTGTGGGACAGTTCTCTAGCTCGGCCTCACACCTTTGGTCTTTCTAGGTTGTAGGAAGACTAAAGATCTGGCCTTCCAGCCTCTAGTGCATGAGATTTTAATTTGCTGAGGGCAGGCTTGAAAAACAGTGTGAATTCCCTTCCTTCAGTGCTCAGAGAATCAAGAGAGAAAACGTTTTCAATGTTGACAACTTCATCCCTTGGGCTGGTGATAGTATATGCAAACTTCTTTGCCAATTCATCTGGAATCAGGCTCTTTCAAGCATCAAACCAGACCAGAAAGCTATAAAATGAATACAGATCTCTGAATGACAAATCGGCATGCAATCTTTTTCCAACCCAACATCCAAGGACAGGGTTGGCTTTTGTGAGCGCGTAGCGGGGAGAGTTTGTGGTTGCTATTAATTTGAGGGTTTTGCTTTTGTTTGTTTGTTTGCTTGCTTGCTTGCTTATTTGGGGGCTTAGTTTGTTCGCTTATTGTTTTTCACTCTTCATTTTTTCCAATCACCTTTGTGAAAAAAAGGCTTGTTCTGTCATCTCCTGTCTGCAAGGTCAGGCACAGCTTCTATATTTGAAGTTGGAAGACATAACGGAAATCTAGCACTTGAAAACCCTGAGTGACTTAGGCAAAGAACGGCCATTCCCATTTGTGAAAAATCTGTGGTTAGCCCAAACTTTTCAACAAGACGTTACTGATTGTGAACTGAAGTCATTCTACCCAAACTTATAAGCCACTGGACAAGGACTTAAAAATGAGAGACATTTCATAGGTTTTCCTCAGCCCCACCTTTCACAGCTGCCATCCACCAACAACTTTAAGAACAAACTTAACTTTTCTAAACAAAAATAATTTCATCATTTTGTGTGGCATTAACACCCCGCTACTTCGATATGTTATCTGTATTTTTCTTGTTGACATCCAACCAATTCAGAGCTAAAAATCCATCCTCTGGTTTTTCTGTGGGTCGTAAATCATAGAAAGGTTATATTTTATGAAAGCTGAAGCTGAGAAGTAAACAGCATATTTATATCCAAAGAGTTTCATCCATTAAGCAGCAATGACAGGGCCCTGTGGGCCAGAATCTAGTTTTCTTACTTAAAAAGCTTAGTTCTTTTGTAGACTCCTGCAGGGACCTATAACAGTTGGAATTGGGTTTTTTATGCCTGTGAGACCACCGAATGAATGTTACACTTTTCCATTATTTTCTTTTTTCTTCTGAGAAAACTAGGCTACCCGCTTATTGCCTAAAACCTACACGCCATGATCATACTGTCGTAAAACCTGTCTTCTGCTCTTTCCTCCCACATCTTACCAACATCCCCAAACCTTGTTTAGACTTAGTGTCTTACAAGGTTATGCTGCATTTACTGAGATGTGGGAAGGCTCCCTGCGATGATTTAAGCTGATGGGTGGCATACCTGTATAAAACTTCAGCCCAAGGGGTACCTGAGAGCTTTGACCTCCTCTACCTTACAAAAAATAAAAATAAAAAAGCTTAAATCTTAATATCTCCCTTGTTCATGCTTGCAAATGCCTTAAAGTCTCCATCACGAGGTGGCTGAAATAAAAAGGCATAAGTCTGGATCTTGCATTTCATATTACTGCCCACTATTAAAATGTTAGTATGACTGCCCCTTGGGCTATTAAAAGATGATACACGTGTCCTGTCCGCAAATGGTGTAATTTGTGGTCATGAATCCAGATCTAGATCTATGCAGATAAGGATGTAGATTTCACACCACTATTACATCAAGCAAGTAAGTATAGGTTCAGAGTCAGCAGGGTGATCACCCTGAAACTAGCCAAATAATCACTGACAATTAAGAAAATGAAGTATCTGAGTCTCAGTGCTCTTTTAGCCACTTCGCACATATATTTGTTCTTTTGATGTCCTGTGTGAATAGGGGTGCTTTATCTGACTGCTGATGGGCTAAACAACGTGTCTGAGTTGTAATATAGAACTCAATTTGCTGGGACTGTCATCTGAAAGGCCTGGACAATTTATCGAACACTGCAGATGAAAGAAGGAGAGGGAAAAAAAAATTTAAAACTGACCACTTCTAAAATGAAGAAAATAGGACAGTAAAGGGTATTGTAATATACTTTAATCTTCCTTAATGTACAAAAATATGAAATGCCATTAAATCTTCCTTTGAAATGGATGTTGTCGCATGGCTTGAGCACCCAAATCTAGTTAATGAATCTATTTTTAAGGCAAATAAACAGGAAAGAAGCGGTGAAGGAGTGATCTGTGCATTATACAACTAATTCAGAAGATGAAAGGAAGAAAAATTAAAGTTAAATTCACATAAATATTAGAGGTAAGGAGAATGGTTGCAGGTGTAAAAAGGGAAACCTGCATTTCCCTTTGGCTGGTGTTGGAAACAAGCAGACACTTTCTTCTCAAGAGCAAAGTCGGGAAAGATGAAAGTGTTTCAGAGGGCCCAATAATTAACATTTTAAAAGGTTTTCTTAATAAAAAATGATCCAACAATAATAGCAATTTAATCATTTCATTTGAAAAATTAAATTGATTGCAAGCGTTCATTTGTGAGGAAGTGGCATTTACAGAATCTGGATGACCTTATCCAATCAGATCTCCCCTTTAATCACTTTAAATGGAGCCAATATACAAAAAAAAGCTGGAAGCAGTCGAGATTCAAAGGGCAGTAATCTGGGGAGATTAACACTCCTCCACAAAGGGCCCACACCAATCTATCTACCCTTCCTTCTTTGTTGCAGCCAGAACATTACTAATGGAACTCAGACCATGTGACTAAGAGTCTGCTGGGGAGATGGGCTATACTGGGGAGTCTCACTGGTGTCCACATCCACCATCCATGTGGCAAAATGGCCTCAGGGGCACATATCTTCTCCTTAAAATAAAGAAACTTTTAGCAAGTTAACACAGTGCAGAGGATTAATCTTGGGCAACCTTAAATTATGAAGGATGCCAAGGCTTAATACCTAGTAACTTTTAAAGCATTATAAATGACACTTTGTCCCAAGAGCAGAGTATATAAAACATTTTCCACAGACATTTTTTAATGTGATCTTCACATTGGAGCCCCTTTTCTTGTAAGAAACAGATACCCACTCTCTCCTTTCTCTGCTTTGGATGTCACGCAGGCAAACAGGGACATCCCCACTGCCAGACTCCACACATTGAAGCAAACAGTGGGGAGCAACTCATCTCTCAGCATCCCAGCTCCATATTCTTAGAACCTGAAGGCCCAGCTTGTGTCTAATGTCCACTTTGGTCCAATTTATAGTCAGGGAACAGATCACATCACATAAATGTGGCTGCAAGGACATGGGGGAGATGGGGGCAATCCTCAGAGAAGGGGAGAAGAGCCTGGAAGACATCTCAAAGGTACCTTTTGCCCAGAGCAGGGGAACATAAAAATTAAGAGCATGAACTCGGATACCAGAGTGCCCAGCTGTGTGACCCTGAGCAAGGGTCTTAACCCCTGTGCACCTCTGTTTCCTCACCAGTAAACTGGGGTGGTAAAGTCACCTGTCTCCTAGAGAGGGTTAATGTGGGGATTAAATGAGTTAATAGAACACTTTTCGAACCATGCCTGGCAGATAGTATAGGGGACGTATCCTTTATAACTGTTGACTATTATCACTGTTATCTTTGTTTGCCCCATTTCTTTACATGAGGAAACTGAACTTCAGGAAGGTTGCATGCCAGGCTCACAGTCGTAAGGGGCGGCCTCTGACATCAATCTTCAAACTACTGCTCTGCTTATGCCCCATCAGGGCTGGACTGCGTGCACAGACACTCTGGCAGGCTAATGTTTTATACCATTCATTCATTCCTCAACAACTATGCCCTGAGTGCCGTCCCAGCTAGGGAGAGAAGGGGGGCCATGGGGCAGCGTCCCGCCATACGCTGGACTAGCCCACTCGTCAAAACCAAGGCCTTGGGCTTAGCCAGACCTACCCTCCCAGAAAGCCCGTTAGCTCTGGTCACTCAGGCTCTTGGTGCCAAGAGCACCAAGATAAAAGAAAACAGCCTCTTGGTGCCAAGATGACCAACAATTTTGGACTGGGCATTGGTTAGCCCAACCTTACAACACACTGTGTTGTCCAGAGAGCCGTGGACAGGGGAAGGATGCCCCAAGTTTTGCTCTAGCCTGGGGCTCTTCTGGGTGCTCAGAGGGTCTTCCAATATTTAACTCAAACTAATCTTTTACTGTACATTGTTTTCTTTTATCATAATCATGTGCCTTCCAAAACAGAACACAGTGGAGACACTCTAGTTGCCACAACTAGAGAAAGCCCTCGCACAGAAACGAAGACCCAACACAGCCATAAATAAATAAATTAAATAAATAAATAAATAATTTTTAAAAAACCTTTAAAAAAAGAACCATAAAACTGTTGTGAATCTGAGTTTATGAGTTATCTTTGCAACCTATAGCAGCCTCAGCTCCAATTCATGTTAGATTATTTTTTTAATACAGTGAATAAATTTTGCTTGCAAATAATAAAAAATGGCTTACCTTGAGATTTAAGGATACTCATCAATTAAACAGCAATAAAGGAGAAAATTTATTCTGAGATGTGCTCAAAAACAAGCTGCAACCCTGGTTAATGCATTGGAGTGGCAAGTGGGGGGTCACTCTTCATCACGGTGCGCGGGCCTCTCACTATCACCGCCTCTCTTGTTGCGGAGCACAGGCTCCAGACGCGCAGGCTCAGTAATTGTGGCTCACGGGCCTAGCTGCTCTGCGGCATGTGGGATCTTTCCAGACCAGGGCTCGAACCCGTGTCCCCTGCATTGGCAGGCAGATTCTCAACCACTGCGCCACCAGGGAAGCCCTATGGTTCTTATTGATTGATTTTTAAATATTGTTCATTTGAACTTCTAAAATAAATTTAAACAGTCCTTTTAATCTGTTACATATGTTAGTTTTCCCAATAAAATTATATTTGAAAAAAGACTGAAAGTCTCCTAACAAATCTCTAACAACAGTAATGTTGGGGGATAAGTATGTCCCAAACAGTGCATAGAATTTTTTTAGTATTTTTTTTTTTTTTACCATTTTTAGTAATTTTAGTATTGGTTGTTTATCTGAAATTCACATTTATCTGGCCATTCTATATTTTACCTGGCATCTCTACCCCAAATCCAAACCAACTGACTCACTACATTGGGGTATTTTTGGTTCAGTTTGGTTTGATTTGGTTGGGTTTTGTTAATGCTGGTTTAGGTTTTGTTTTTCATTGGCTTCCCTGCCAAATCTCTTACCCTGGGCGGTCCTCAGTTTTCTCACATGAATGAGACAAGTAACAGCCATCATTCTACCCACCTTGCAAAGGGCGAAGACATCAGAGGATGACAAGAGGGAAGAATCCTGAAAGTGGAGCCACCAAGAGGTGACTCTGAACAAAGGCAAAATGGGGAGAGCGGTGGGTTTCTTGGGGGTGGCCTTTCCCCTTCTTTGATGGGAACACTGGGACACTACCCCTCTGTTTAAAAGACCATGCCGGTGTTCGCTTCGGCAGCACGTGTACTAAAATTGGAACGATACAGAGAAGAGTAGCGTGGCCCCTGCGCAAAGAGGACACACATATTCACGAAGGGTTCCCTTTTTTTTATGGTTACCAAAGTGGCGGGCGGGGAGAGGGATAAATTAGGAGTGTGGGATTAACATATACACACTACTATGTATAAAATAGGTAAACAACAAGGACCTACTGCATAGCACAGAGAACTATACTCAATATTTTGTAATAACCTATAAGGGAAAAGCATCGGAAAAAGAATAGATATGGGCTTCCCTGGTGGCGCAGTGGTTGAGAATCTGCCTGCCAATGCACGGGACACGGGTTCAAGCCCTGGTCTGGGAAGATCCCACGTGCCGCGGAGCGACTGGGCCCGTGAGCCACAACTACTGAGCCTGCGCGTCTGGAGCCTGTGCTCCGCAACAAGAGAGGTCGTGATAGTGAGAGGCCCGCGCACCGCGATGAAGAGTGGCCCCCGCTTGCCACAGCTAGAGAAAGCCCTCACACAGAAACGAAGACCCAACACAGCCAAAAATAAATAAATAAATAAATAAACTCCAATCTCTTAAAAAAAAGAATAGATATAGAGAGATTTAGATAGATATGTATAGATATGTATAACTGAATCACTTTGCTGTATACCTGAAACTAACACAACATTGTAAATCAACTATACTTCAATTAAAAAAAAAAAAAGACTATGCCGTAGGTACACGGACAATGAATTAAACACTCAATATGCAAACAGCTCCAGTAAGTTAAAGAGAAAGCTGACAGCCCCCAGTAGAAAAATGATGGGACATGCCCTGCAATGCAGCTGGCTCCAGCGCCTACTAACCGTGCATCTCAGGAAGGATCCTCAACCTCGCCAAGCCTCATACAGACCATAGGGTCTATGAATGGGGTTAACATGAAGATTAAATGAAATAATACATCCCATAAAACATTCGGTGCTGGCGCTGTTCCCTCAGTTAATGAAAGCTGTACTTAATCATCTCAAGAGAAAAAATACATATAAATAAGCAAAAAAACAAAAAGAAAAATTCTACTTTACTAGAAATAAAGTAAATTGAAATTAAAATAACAATGAGGTATAATACTGTACTTATGAAATTGGCAAAGATTTTAAAGATTTTAAAGATTTTAATAACATTATTTAAAGGAGCAAAAAATTGTTCATAAATATTCAACAAATGAAGAATGATTAAATGAATAGTAAGAGAATAAACATATAGAGAATGGTTAAATAAACAATGAAATTTTTAAACAAATAAGGGAATGGTTGAACAAATTATGAAATTCTTTATGCTGTACATTATAATAATGACCATATAGTATTTCTGTGACAAGAAAAAAAATATTGGTTAAAGAAAAGTACATTATAATAATGACCATATAGTATTTTTGTGACAAGAAAAAAAATATTGGTTAAAGAAAATTGATACTGAAATACTGGGAAGTGAGTGTGGGTTAGGAAGAGATTACAGAATTCTCATTGCATGTGTGTATAACCATCTTTTTCCTCCCCCCTCCTCTTCCTCTTCTGTCTCTGTGTCTCCCTGTCTCTGTCTCTCTCTCTCTCCCTCCCTCCCTCTTTCCCAGGAAGACCCCCAGTTTCCTACAATGCACTGCATTCGGTGAGTGTCCTACAAAAGTCCTGACTGAGGCGGAGTACAGTTATGGACTCTTGACATTCTATCTTGAAGCATCCCACATTGAACATCTTGGGGCCACTCTTCCCATTAGAACTGCTCCTCCTCCAGCCCCTTGCAGACAACCACCATTCATCCCAAGAGCTAGGGGCCGCCCCGAGAAAAGGAAGACCTGGCCTAATTGTAGACACACCAAGAGTGTTCACGTTGGACCCTCCCAGGCCATTTTCTCTAATCCTACACCAACATCCAGTGACTGCATTCTGCATTCATTCTCCAAAACAAGACGTAACAAGCACCAAACTTTCAGGTCCACTCAGGGAGCCCTCAGTCTGAGGGAGACACTGACCCTAAGTTACAGTACCCCGAGATGCAATAAGACTGCTGTTGTAATGGTGAGGTACACGTAAGACAATGAGCACCAGGGGAATAAGAATAGGGGTTTGGGAGTCTGGGATGGCTTCACAGGGGGAAAGTGCGGGAGCCACTGGAATCTTTGAAGCAGGGAAGAATAGTCCAGACCAAGAGAAGCGCATACTCCAAGCCACCAAGCTCTAGACCATGGCAGATCAGGGACCCTACGGGTGTTTAACGTGGGGTGGGGTAGAGGCGGTTGGACCAGGCCGAGCAGAGCCCTGAATGCTCAGTAACGGGCACCTGTTTCATCCCGGTCATGCTATATAATGGACGGACAGGCAGAGATTGGCCAGGATCAGCTCCTCGTGGACACTCGATCGCGTGTCCCCTCCCCTGCCTCTCTGTGCTCAGGGAGAAGTCTGCCTCAAAGCCCCAGTTTTCAGATGGTCACAGCAGAGGGTTTGTTCAAACACCAGGACAAGGAGGTTTCCGAGTAACAGTCATCACTTCGGCCACCACGACAGCCATCCTTCCCAAACGCAGGCCCATAGGACCCTCACCCCCTTCTCTAGACCTGCCTGGAGCGCCCAGCCTTGGCCCCAGAGGAGATGTTGTCTAGACAGTGGCTGAAGGCCATGTCCCTGTTCTCACCAGGTCAAACCAGCAGCCCAGGGGCTCTGGCGAACTGGGAGTGGCCTCTCTCCCCAATCCTGATCTCAGGTGGCAGCTGGGGGAGGCCTGGACACAGTCTGTCCTCCGCCCAGGACGAGGCATGTCTCCAGCCACGTACGGCAACTCCGAGAAAACAAAACAAAGCACCACCATTAACTCCTTGCCTGCACTGGCCCTGCTTTCTTTAAATCCAGTTGCAATCTTAGAAGCCCGACATCGCCTGAAACAAAAGCCTCACTGATGCCTGGAAGATGGCTTTGGTGAAAGTAGAGCTTATTTCAGAAAATCAAAGCAAAGAAAAATATTGAATACAATTCAGACGCATAATGCATTATTATGGGCTTTTATGGATTTTATGTATAATTTCATGTAAAGTTAAGAGGCTGAAGCGATCTCTTACATTCAGCTGTATTATCAGCCCAGCTCCAAACAATGTTCCACATCTTATTATGTTCACAGTTGACACACTATCAGAGAAATGTGCAGCTGTCTTACTCTGCTATTCATTTCCTCATTACTATTTTATAAATATATGATTAACAGTTATTGCAGCTGCCTAATTCACATTTATTGCAAATGCAACCCCACAAATGAATGCTCAAAGCAAAGAGATGTGGTTTTAGAGTAATTTAAATTTTACAGTTCCATTTACCCTGCTTTTTAATTTACTGCATAATGACCCCATTAGAATAAAGCACATCTGGAAGTTCTTTGGGGAACATTTAATTTTCTGTGGCTTCAGTACTAACAGAACTTGTACCATAAAGCCCACAGATGCCTTGAAGACTGTACAAATTTCCACATTTTATGCCAAGATGCCGGTTAATTGTACAGACAAGACAACTACAGCAAAGAGTGAAGATACGCTTCCCCGTGCTGAGGAGTGAAGACACCGAACCGGGATCCCACTCTTTGCAAAGTTTGCACCTCAAAACCCTGAAACCACCTGCCTGCTTTCTGATGTCCATTTAGCTCTGTTCCTTTTCAGGAAAGAGGCCACCTCGGACCATGAGATCCCCTGGAGCTTCTCTTGCTTTTCCCACACAACTTTGTCCCAAACCCTATTTGGCCCTCACCGCGTGTAAGGGAAAGCAAGGTAGTTTGCAGAGCTCCAGAAGCCACGAGAGGCTGGTGCACGAGCTGGGCTCAGCCTAGCCCTCATCTGCTCACGAGGAGGCTACAGAATGCGGCCAGATTCCAGCAGGCCACGTTAGGGGACTCATTCAGAGTATTCAAAATTGATTTGAATATTCAATACAGATCACTGCAGCAGAACTCATGTATGAGAAACGTGAATCCATTGCCATTGATTAGCTAATTTATGTTCTACAACTAATCGAAGCACAAATCTCATTAGCCACAGGTCAGTAAGGCTCAGAGAGAAAAAGATAATCATTTTGGTAGCCTAGTTGGCTGTAAAGACACAATTAGAAGCTGGCTGGTTTTCCAGGACTCTCTGCCCATCCTCCTGGCTCTCAGGCCAACTGTGAAGCGAAAGAAAGGTAGCTCTTCCCCACGGTTCACTGTGAAAGACATCTTCATACGTAATGATCCGAGGTGCTTCTTCCATCTCATCCAACAATAACAAACACGACTTTATTGCTTCTAGACGTACATAAAGCCCACAAGCTATTTAGTGCCACCACATGCGCTGGAAGCACAATGTTAATTATTACCTTTTCCATATTTGAAGCATTGGGTAAATATAAGGTTTCATGGCTGGGGTTGCGGGTGGGAGATGGCCAAGGCTTTCCATCTTCTGATGTTATATGCATTTTTAAAACCTCCCTTTGTGAAGCACAGGGAAGCCATGCATTATCAAATTAGGATTTGCAGTTTAAACCTCGAGCCCTGCTCAGTCAGGTTTGGGCAGAGATTTTTAACCAATCTTAAATATGGAAGATGATAGGAAAATGACCCATTGAGGAGAGAGCAGAATCCTGTTTTAACTTCACAGGAAGAAGCAAAATCCCTGATATTGATCAAATTAGGATGGCCAGCAGCAAGCTCCTCCTGCTAATCTCTGCTGGTGACGTCCACAGGATGGCATTTTTCAAAGGGACATGGTTTCAACAGTGTTGGTATAAACAGAAAAGCAAGACTCCTGGCGGACTAGCCTTCCGCTGGTCATGTAGCCCCTCTGTGTCTTTTGTCATAAAAGACAATGGATCAAACTGGGCACCTTTGCTAAATGACCAGGAACAGAACCCAAAGTGAGGTTTTTCTGAAAAAGCAAGTGAGGTTTTTCTGAAAAAGCAAATAAGAAAACAACACACCAAACTCCAGATGTTTTCACTGACCCATGATTTCCAGGTCACTGCAATGTCATACTGGGTCCATAAAAGGCATTACTACTGGCCGGCCAATGAATCTTTTAGGAGGGTTAATCCATATTCTCTTGAAACAAAGGACCATCCACATTCCTTCAGGTCTACTATAGTGAGGAGCAGGGCATTTTTTAACACAGAGGGCTGGGAGAGGAAGAAATGGGCATCTCGTCTTCCCCCACTAGGACCTGCTACTAAACCGCCGGGCAAAGGGCCATTGCATGTGCCCTAAAATTGAAAGAATACTCCACGTTTTCATTTTTTAATTTTACTTCCTTGAAAACGCTCTAGAACTATGGCCATTTTGATGGACTAGCTCCCTCCCACTCAAAGCCACTGTGTCCCCAAACGTGTAGAAAATAGAATATACCAGTTGTTCTGACAGCACCATGTCCTTACGGACAGATTAACTGCCTTGAGGCTGAAGCTCACAGGTGTTCCCCCGTCACAGCAGCTTTATTTTTTATGTTAAAGAGTTTAATAACAGGCTACACTGTACAACACTAATATCGGACATCAAGTGGGAAGAGAAACCCCAAGGGATCGCAGGTGGCCAAACCATTTCCCCGCCCCCCAGGAACTGCAGGCTGTTCTCTTTCGTATGTGACCACACTTGAAGGGCACCAGTTTCCATGTGTAGCCCCCCGCCTTTCCCAGGATGTTGCCAAATGTGTTAGATCTTGGAAGGAGTCTGCAACCCCTTTCAGGCTCTACTCTCATGAAAGCATCCCCTCTTCTCTCCCTCCAGCGTGAGCTCAGCCTCTCTGGTTACATTGCACAGTGGTCTCTTCACTCCCACCTTCCAGGGAGCCCACCAGTGACTGTAGCTGCAGCTAGTCAAATCCTAGCCCTTCCATGCACTCTGTTGTTATTTCTGTTCTTAATTATGCAATATTTGACACACAAAAGAATATATGAAACACGTGTGCAAGTTATGAAGCATAATAATAACATACACCTCATAAAACCAGCACTCACCTGGAGAAACAGAACGTTACCAATGCTGGTAGCGTTATCTATTTGCTCCATCCCAGTTCATCCCCTTGCCTCTTCCAAAGGGTTAGCCAGGATCTTGAATTGTGTGCTTATCATTCCGTCACCTAAAGAATATTCTTTAGTGTTGATTGGTTTCTGAGTTTTATCAAAATGGCATTTTCCTCTGTGTGATCTTCTGCAGGTTGCTTGGTTCACTCAGCATCCCGTATCTACGATTCACACAGGTTTTTGTCGTTAGCTGGAGCTCATTCATTTTCACATACGTATAATTTTCATAGTCCATTTAACCAATCTCTTATATTAGGGTGGCTTCCAGTGTTTTGCTTTTACCCACAGCACTGCTATGAAGTCCTCAGAGCACATGTCCTGCTGCACACGAACAAGAGTTTCTCTGAGGTCTAGTATGTACCTAAGAGTGGGGTGCCAGGTTGCACATACTTAGCTATACAAGACAATGCCAATTTGTTTTCCAGAATGGTTTTCTAATTTACCCTCTCCAGCAATATGTAAGAGTTCCCATTCTCCACATCCTCACGAAGGCATGGTATTGTCAGACTTCTTCGATTTTGTCAACCTGGCGAGAGTAAAATGGTAAGTCTTTGTGGGGTTTGTGTGTATGTGTCTAAATATAGCTATATCTTTATTATCTTAAGGTGATGAGGAATACTCAGGAAAAAAATCAAAGAAGAAAGAGAACTTCGGTAACTGATTATATGGAAAAAGCAGGACTGCTCACACCAGGTTACTGGTGATTTGATAATTTTTTTTCAAGCTTTATTGAGATATAATTGACATATAGCAAACATTGTATAGATTTAAGGTGTACAATGTGATGATTGGATTTTTGTATATACTGTGAAATGATCACAATAAGGTTAGTTAATACATCCATCACTTCACATAGTTTCTTTGTGGTTTTAATTTGCATTTTCCTAATTACAAATGAGGTTGAGCATCTTTTCATATGTAATTGGCCAATCCTTTTTACTATTTCCTAAAATATCTGTATGAACAAGTCCTTTCCCCATGTTTCTATCACATTGTTTGTTTGTGTCTTATTATTTCCCATTTGTCTATACTCTGGATACTAATCTTTTGTTATTTATGCTGCAAATATCTTATCCAACTTTTTGTTGAAAGAATTTCTGAATTTTAATGTAGTCTAACTTATCAACCTTTTTGCATTTTGCTTAAGTAACCCTGTCCTACCTTGAGGTCATAAAAGGATCTCCTCTGTTTTCTTCTTAAAATGTTCAAGTGTTGCCTTTTAATTTAATCCATCACATTTCATCTATCTGGGATCGATTTTGTGTATGGTGTAAGGTAAGGACCCCATTTCACTTATCCCACGTGGTTCACCAGTGCTCCCAGCCCTTTTTACTGGGTTGTCTATGCTTCCCCCTCAATGGTCTGCAGAGTCATTTGTGCGTGGTCTGCATCCAGGCTTTCTATTCAGTTCCGTTAGACATCTGTCTATTGTTGGGCCAGTACCACACAATCACAATGACTGTAGCTGTATAATATACCCTGATGTTTGATAGGGCAGTCACTCCCCACCCCCTTCATGCACACACAACTTTTATTTGGCTATTTTCAGTTTGGTCGACCCATTTTCCAGGAGCAAAAAGAAGAAGGAGGAGGAATAAAAGGAAAAGAAGAATGGTAGCTGATTTCTATGTGCCAACCTCTGTGCTAAGAGTCTGACATATATTATCCCATTTAAACCCAATAACTCTGCAAAATACTTATTTTTTTACCTTTATTTCATAAATAAGAAAAATGAGGGCTTCCCTGGTGGCGCAGTGTTTGGGAGTCCGCCTGTCAAGGCAGGGGACACGGGTTCGAGCCCTGGTCCGGGACGATCCCACATGCCGGGGAGCAACTAGGCCCGTGAGCCACACCTACTGAGCCTGCGCATCTGGAGCCTGTGCTCCGCAACAAGAGAAGCCGCGACAGTGAAAGGCCCGCGCACCGCGGTGAAGAGTGGCCCCCACTCGCCGCAACTAGAGAAAGCCCTCGTGCAGAAATGAAGACCCAACACAGCCAAAAATTAATTAATTAATTAATTAATTAAAAAAAAAAAAAAAAAGAATCTCTGCTTTAGATGCCACCAGACTTGCACCTTTTCTCTGCCCTGCTTGGAAACTGTGGCTGGGTGTCTGAGGCTGGGCCTTCACCTGAGGGCTTCGTGAAGCTGACTTGGCTCCTCCGAAATCCTGCCTCTGACACAGATCCTCCCCAGAACGTGCTGTCAGCCTGGCGAATTGTCCTTTGTGGAGCATTTCTCTTTAATCGTGAAGCATTCTCTGCTCAGCCTGGATTGTGGAAGGGATAGGAGGAAGCAAAGTGGAAGCTATTCCAGAAGAGATTCAACCTTCCACCTACAGCTTTTGCCAAGAAACTCAAGAAAATGCCCGGCACTGTCCTTTTCAGATGAGAACAGCTGAGCTCTCCGTGCCCATAATAAACCCAACCGGCCTGGTGGAGTCACTGGCGTTAATTACGTGGTTGAGGTTAAATATATTTTATGGACAAAAGCAATGATAGACGGGTTCTTCGCACAAAAGATTTCAGCTCATTTGAGATTTAACCATTTTTAAATTTAATAATTTTTTTAAAAGCCATGATTGTAAAGGTCAGATCTAATTCCACTGCCTATTATGAGCAGCCAAACCCGAGGCTGCAGCTCGGAGCCAGCAGAAGATGACTCAGGACTGGGGGATGAGACAGCTGGACGAGGAAGGGACAGGCCTCCGCGTGCGACTGCGGGTTCGTGCAAAGATCTGCTGCATCAATTAGGGCCGGTCTCGTTTCCTGGCAGGTCTAATGGCAAATGTCTAATTTACTTTTCCAATTTTATCACAGTATTTTCCCTTTCAGTGTTCATCTACTGTCCTGATTTCCTTTGTCAACTGCCCGGCCTGTGTCTGTGAATTTATTTTTAAGCAGCGTTAAGAGGCCTTATGTTACATTTCAAAACCAATCCAAACTATAACAGGATACTGTCTGGGGCAGCGAGGCAGGATAGTGGGTACACACATGTTGACTTGCTGGCCACTGAGCCATTGGGGAAAGTCAGTCCACGAGTCAGAAAGAGATACCATTAGACTCAGCTATGAAACCCACCGCTCCAGGAGATCTTTCCGCGGCTCTTCTGGTTCTGTGCCCGGATCACATGGCTAGTTGGCACAGACCCATATCCTCACCCCTCTCCCGACACCTCATTGCGTTTACCTAGAGCCCCTGGTCACTGGGCCAGGTGAGGGATTTGCAGAGGAAGTGGGAGGGACCCTCACACCCCAGGACTCTGAATGCAAGCCGGGCCACAGTCCCCAGGGCCCCAACTCTGCGGTACCATGATCCATGCCTTGCCCAAAGTGGGCATTTGCACTGAAAGTGCAGCCTGGCTCTCTGTCCACTGGGCTGGGGGGGAGGCTCTAATAGGGGATATTTTGAAATAGTTCAGTCCAAGAAACTAAATTCTCCAAAAGCTCCCTGAAAGAAAACTGTGTAAAACGAAATCCATTGAAATGTACCACCACCAAGGTCCTCTTTGGAATTGTTGCCAAACCTCCCTGCCTCTAGTCTTGCCCTGAGGTTGAGGGATTCATTCTCCACTGTGTAGCCAGATGACGTTTCTAAAACACCTATCTGATCCCCTCCCTCTCCCCCGCCTCCCCTGCCATGAGTCTCCACATGGCATTGGGGCAAAGCCCACCACCCTTAGCCTGGATCACATGTGGCTGCAGAATCCGGCCTCTGCTGCCGCTACCCTCTCCTCTGCGGTCCAGCCATGCTCAGTGCTCTCTCGCAGCACTGGATCTTCGCACAGGCTGAGCCCTCACCCTGGAACGCACTTCCTGCCCCCACCCCTAACAAAGCCCTGCCAACTACCTAGTGAGCCCTTAGTAGACGACTAGACACCAAGCCCTCTACTAAGCACTTCAATGACATTACCTACTTTTGTTCTCCACGGCCCCAGGTAGATGTTTTAAAGGTAGAAAAACTGAGGCCCAGAGATGGTAGGTGATTTATCCACTGTACCACAGTCAAGGCCAGGCTGGGATGCTGAGATGCTGCAGGGCCTTCCTTATCCACCTTCCACCCCAGGAGATAGATGGAGATTGGGGTGTTCCTCTGTACCCCCATAGCCTTCTGTGCTGTGTTGTACTCTCCTATGGACCCCCAGAAAGCAGTCCCCCTGAAAGCATTTGTCTTAGTGTCCCCAGCTCCTGACCAACGCCTAGCACACCGACGGTGCCCAGTTAACATGTACCAAAAAAAAAATGGATGAAGCATTGGGAGAGATACTTATTGGTAAATGGATTTGTTATATAACAGCCACAGAAGAATACTACAGAGCTGTGTGCTGTGTAGTTATTCTGGAGAATGCCGTGGGGACATAGCCACTCAGTACCCCAGTGATGGCTTGAGAATTGGAGGGTTGTCCTTGGCAAGTTTTGGTCCCCAGCCCCTCCTCTCGTGCCACCCAGCATGCTTCTTGGTTAGCTCTCAGTGCCATTAGCTGTATAATCAGGGCCCAAGTTTGAGTATTCTCTATTAAACATATTATTAGAAAGATAAATCGGTTGCCTGATCCAATGTTTTTTGAGGCACATGCAGGTAAATTACATTTATCCAGATGTTTAGCAGATCCGTGCCAAACCATTTAAAACGTAAAACAGATAATTTCCTTAAGCCTTATTTTCAGCTTCCCAAGGATCACTCCTTGGCAGCTGGCTGGGCAGATGAATGCTGGAGAAAAATTAAGGGCTGTCTGTATCTTTCAAATTGACATGAAGAGCAGTTGGGTTCTGCTAGAAACTAAGAATGACCACAAAATGTAATTATGATTGTAATGAGAATGGGTTAAGCTTAAACTATTTCTCATTTTCATTGCAGTCACTGCTACAAGATGGAGTGGAGATTAATGCCAGGCCATTTCCTGTGCTTGTTATACTCTTTGTCATTAGAATAAAACATCACCATTTGAGCATCTCATGGATACTGAGAAGGATGGGCAGGGAGGGGTGGCCACACTGAGCACCGGCCAACTCTCTGTGCTCTGGCGGGCTCCTCTGCGGTTGGCACAGGGAACAGGGTAGATTCGCTGTAGCCCAGAGCACCCACCCCATCTCACCATTCTGCAGCCCAGACCAAGACTTACAGCCTCATTCTCTTCAACTGCAGAATGGGGACAATAGCACAGTTCTCCTTCCCAGGGCTGCTACAGCTCTCCACAAAGAAATGGCTTATGAAGGGCTTTGCAAACTGTAAAGTACTGTTCGCCTGCAAGGGAGGAAGATAACGCGGGTGCCGGCTTCTGAACTAAAAAGATCTGAGTTCATTTTCCAGATCAACAGCCCTGATTGTGTGAACTTGATCAAGACACTTGACACTGAGAGCCTCAGTTTCCTCATCTGTAAAATGAGGATAGACCATTCACCGCATTAGGGTCTTGTGAAAAGTAAAAGAGATGATGAATTCTATGTGCCTGAAATGGGGTCTGACGTATATTTAGTATCCCGTGAGTGGCAGCTTAATTGTGGGGGGTGGTCATTGCCAATGTCATCATCTTCATTGTTAGATGCAGGCTCACTAATATTCTAACACGGTACAATTAACAATGCTGAGGATTGTCCACTCGAGTCAGGAGTTTTGCATCACAGAACTCTTTGTTTGACCAAAGTCTTACCTACAAGTCCCATCTGTGAAACAGGAGGGAGCAGAGCTATTTTGGTTCAAGAGGAAGTGGGGGGCCCAGGGCCCATCATCCAACTGCTGTCCCCAGCAGCTCCTAAGGGTGCAGCTCTGGAGAGCCCAAGTACTAAGCGAATACATTTTTTGGTCTGGATCTTGCAGCCCGTACCTGCTGCCTGGCTCCCTGGAACTCCTCCTCATCCATTATGGGGCTCCTCCAGGGTCACCTCTATTTGACATCCCCGAGCAGAGTTAGTCCCTGTCCCTTGTGGGTTGAATTGGTATTTAGCAGCTGGGAAGGACCTTGGCAGCCACCTATTTTTGAAAAGTTGTATAGCAACCATTACCAACTCCAAAAGATTTTCATCACCCTGAAAAAAAACCTGTGCCCATTAGCTGTTACTCCCCATTCCCCTCCCCGCACCAGCACCTCTCAAGCATTAATCTACTTTCTACCTCTATGGATTTGCCTATTCTGGGCAGTTCATACAAATGACACAGGACCTGATCAGTAATACATGTCTAATAAATGGATGTAAGAACATAAGAGTAAGAATTTCAATTAAAAAACTATAAAGTTTTTAAAAAGATTTCCTCACCAAACATCAAGTGCTTTTTGATGTGATAAATTACGAAGTACCAAGCACTCCCTATGAAGTATTCTTACCCCCAAAATGTTCATTAAACCTAACTTCTAGCTCACAGGAAATATAGGACATAAAGGTACAAGTGAAATGACACCACAAGGAAGCAAACAGACAAATTCAGAATGTAGAACATTCTAGAGGATAACTGATTGTTTTCTCCAATGGGTCAATAACTTGTGGAAAAAAGGTGTGTGAGTGAGACTATTCTAGAATAAAAGATACTTAAGAGGGACTTCCCTGGTGGCGCAGTGGCTAAGAATCTGCCTGCCAGTGCAGGGGACACGGGTTCAATCCCTGGTCCAGGAAGATCCCACATGCTGTGGAGCAACTAAGCCCATGCGCCACAACTACTGAGCCTGCGCTCTACAGCCTGCACGCCACAACTACTGAAGCCCACGTGCCCTAGGGCCCGCATGCCACAACTACTGAGCCCGTGTGCTGCAACTGCTGAAGCCCGTGCACCTAGAGCCTGTGCTCTGCAACAAGAGAAGCCATCGCAATGAGAAGCTCGCACACTGCAACCAAGAGTAGCCCCCACTCACCGCAACTAGAGAAAGCCCACGCACAGCAAGGAAGACCCAACGCAGCCAAAAAAATAGATAAATAAAAGCTACTTAAGAGATAACTGGGAGATTCTATTGTTTGCTTTAAAATATACCCCCAGTCAACCCTTTCCTAAAGGCCCCTCTCTGTAGAAGGATTGCACTCCCAGCCCCTGGAGAGCAGGATGAGCAAAAGAGAGATGAGAATATGGGACATGAACACTTCCCAGATGCAGCTTGACAAGCCTTTGCATGTCACTCTCTTTTCCCAGAAACGGGCTATTCCTTCAAGCTGGGCCTGAGGATAAAGCACTGAAGCCAATCCGTGACAGATGTGGAACGTGAGCCAAGAAAGAAACCTTTGTGGTTAGAAGTCACTGAGATTTGGGGGTCACTTGTTATGACAGCATAACATGTCCTAAGCTGACTAACATAACAACCCCTATCAGATATTAACATGAAATTGTAGTTATAAAAAAATGCCCATAGTTTGTAGAAATGCATATTTAAGATGGTAGGGATGAAATGTCCACACGGTAGGCAAAATTCTAAGCTAGCCCCCAAGATTCACACCCCCCTGCTGTACCCACTCTGAATAATGCCTTCCCCCTGAGTAGAGGCAAAACCTGTGAATATGATGGTATATCACTCCCGTGATGTGTTGCTAATTAGTTGACTTTGAGTTAATCAAAAGGAAAATTACCCTGGGTGGGCCTGACCTAATCAGGTGAGCCCTTAGCCAGGGTAAAGTGTCAAAGAGATTCTCCTGCTGGCCTCAAAGGAGAAGCAAACAGCGATGTTGTGAGCTGCCTATGGAGAGGACTGCCTCTAGCAGCTGGGGACTTCAGTCCTACAACAACAAGGAGCTGAATTCTGCCAACAGCTACATGGGGCTGAGGCCCCTGAGCCTCAGGTGAGACCCCCAGCCCTAGCTGACATCAGGATTGCAGCTTTCAGAGACTGAGCAGAAGATCCAGCTAAGTTGTGCCCAGGTTCTCAAACCACGGAAACTGTGAGATAACAAATGTGTGTTGTTTAAGCAGCTAAATCTGTGGCAATTTGTTGCACAGCAATGGAAAAGGAACACAGTGTCTGTGATTTGCTTCAAAATAATTCAGCAAAAAACATGGGAGACAGGCAAAGCAAGCATGGCAAAATCTTGTTAATGCTTGAATCTGAGGGATGGGCAGATGATGTTCACTATACTATTCTGCCCAGTCTCATGAAGGTTTGAAATTTTTCATAATAAAAAATAGTAAAGGATGGGCTTCCCTAGTGGCACAGTGGTTAAGAATCCGCCTGCTGATGCAGGGGACATGGGTTCGAGCCCTGGTCCAGGAAGATCCCACATGCCGCGGAGCAACTAAGCCCGTGCGCCACAACTACTGAGCCTGTGCTCTAGAGCCCGCGAGCCTCAACTACTGAAGCCCTTGCGCCTAGAGCCCGTGCTCCGCAACAAGAGAAGCCACCGCAATGAGAAGCCTGCACACCGCAAAGAAGAGTAGCCCGCGCTCGCCGCAGCTAGAGAAAGGCCACGCGTAGCAACAAAGACCCAACGCAGCCATAAATAAATAAATAAATTTATTTAAAAAAAAAAAATAGTAAAGGATGCCAGAATGTCATCTCCCTTAGGTCAAGGGCCCTGACAGTTCTGTTCACCACTGTAACTCCAGCAACTAGCACCGCGCCCGGCACATAGTAGGTACTCCATAAATAGCTGTTAGATCAATCAATTGACGTATGGGTATGTTACAGTTTATGAACTCACAACATCTTTTTGCATTAACTCCCTTTTACAGATGCAAGAACTGAAGCTCGGGGAGTTTGTGACTCAAAGTTGTGTAATGAGTAATTGATGAGACTAGGATTCAGGTCTTCCAGTTCCTGACCAAAAACCCACTGGTCTCTCTTTGGAGTGTAATATCTGCCATCCAGGTTTTCTTTGGGATTTAAATAGCTTCTGTTTCATTCTGGTTTATTGGGAGAATTTACGCACACCACCCCAGTCGTATTGAGACATCCGTTAGAAAACCCAGCCAGGCAGGTTAAATGTTAATTTCCTTTCTACTGTACCATTGTCTAACCTCCTTCCATGAATCAAAGTGAGTAAAAGGTTCTTCACTTACTGACATAAAACAAATTGAACAAATTATGTTACTTAACTGAGGAAGAACTAGTCGCCAGTGATTCTAGCCCAGCCTGAGCTGAGCTTTCTCTCCTTATTAACATTCACTTGCAAATGAGGTTTGGATTTTTTAATGGAATGTTGCGTTGACCTCATTAGCATATCTGGCTGCATCACATGGGTGGTCCTGTTCCCAGGCGCTGCTTCTAGGTAACCCAGCCACCTCTGCCCGCGTCTTAGCAGCCTATGAATCACAATCATCACCAGGCCATGAATCAGAGCCGTAGGTGGAAGCCATTTCTAGCGATGATATCAGTAACTTCAGAGTGCACAGAGGGCTCAGAGTGAGCAAGAGCCTTCCTAGATGTTAAATAACTAGCACAGACTGCTGCACATTTCTTTTTCTTGAAAAATGCTGATCACAGAGAGCGGGAGTTTTAAGCTCTCATCCAGGGCCATTTTGGCTTCCACTGGCCGGACCTCTGGGGGATCCTGGGGGAGCCGTGTCTCTGAACACAAGTCGTGCACAGACACACATTGGTTGGTTATTGTTGGAAGGACTGCTATCTGCATGGAGCGTATGTGAAAAGCCCGATGCCCTCCTGGTGAGGCTGGAAGATGGGACAAGATCTTGCTGGGGACTCAATGGCCCCAGAGAGGGTTGCGCTCTGCCCTTCACCACTCTGTATCTGGGCCCCTTAATTCACCTCTCTAGATCTTATATTCTTATTTCTGCAAAGTGAGGATGACAATAATCATTCTTGTTAACCCTATTTCACAAATGGGGAAATTGAGGCTCACAGGGGAAGCCGTGATAAGGCCAAGCCTGGAGCCCAGATCTGCCCATCTCCAAAGCCCAGGATGTTTCTCTATGGAACACGAGGTCTCAGGAACATCCTGTCACTGGAGGAATGGATTTCTGCAGAGGAGTCAGGGAGCTAACAAATGACATTTGCAGTTCCCATCACTAACTTGCTCCCTCGGCCTCTCACAATGCTGCATGACCTGAGGAACAATCAAAGGAGAAGAACTTAAAAGCCACTTTAAATTTCAGAGCAATTCAATTTTGGGATATCACTCGTGAGGTGTAGCTTCTAGACGAAATTTCTAAATGACTAATACTCTTCTTTGTCCATTTCAGGGGAAAATGAATGTTGCTGCTCACATTTGACATCAATCGCCCAATCACATGTTGTCACATCATTACTCAGCTCTGTGACAAAGGCAGAGGAGAGAGTCCACGGCTGAAATTGTGCTGTTGGGCGAGGAACCAATTCAGGGACTCTGGCGATGATGGAATAGGGAAGAAAATGAAATTTGGCTAAAGAAGCTCCATGTAATGGGTCATGTTGAAGAGGAAATGGAAATAAGAGGTTCATGCTTTATAAGGATGGCTATTCATTTCACGTCTAGTTTTTTAAATTCTATCTGTGTATTAACTTGGTTCCAGGATGCCACTGGTGAGTCTGTCAGGGAAAGCGACTGGCCACGGGGCAGAAATGGTGAGGTGCCCATTACTGAAGTCCTAGGGCAGGCCAGGTCCACCACCTGCAACTTCAAAATCAGGCCTCCGCTCTTCTGGTTCACATACCCACGAGGAATTATTTTTCTACTGCCAACAAAAAAGAAAGGAATCCTCTGAATCTAAACCAAGGCCAGTGTGTGGAAGTTGGTAACCAGAGCAAAACTGGACCTGCCAAGGCTCAGAGATACTTTTGAAATCTTCTCGTGACAGGAGAACAGGTAAGAGATTCCAAAGATCACTGTGAGAGGTGTGGGGTCAGTGGTTTCTGTTGGCTTCTGTGTACACCATTTTGCTGTAAGCGGCTTATTTATATAGGCCCCATTTCTCCATCATGACCCAATTTTGCAATGATATGATTGGTGGGGCATGGGCAGCTTTGGCCAGGAGAGAGCAGGTGTATCACAGATATTAATATTCAGAGAAGAAAACAGTCAGAACTTCATTTCTTCTTCACTGTCTAAGGAAGAACACGGAGAACCCAGGGCTTTGGGGCCCTCGACAAGCTCTTCATTCCTGCCCTCCGCCTGGAGCTGGTCTTCCAGAGGCAAGTGTGAAGGTGACAAAGGTGAACGATGGGGATAATCCCACCCTCCCACCATAGGGATACGCTTTTATGGCCATGTCTTTGATGAAACAGCTTGGCTTGTCCCCACGGTCCTTCTTGCATTATCTATGAAATGCATGTTCTATGTCATTGACTGTCGGGGGTTAGTATCAATAGGGAGCAGGAACCTAGTCATGGATTAAGGTCTTTTACAGTAATTCTCACAGACATACTTTCTCTTTAGAAGTTCTTTCTCCACAGGTTGTGCTTTCCTGGGATGCAATCTTGACAGATACCATGGAGCCCCTTGAATGAGCAGCAGTGGCAAGAGCGGGGGGGCTGCAAAGGCAGCAGAGACCATGAAGGTAGAAGTGACAGGATCTGATGACAGATGAGGTAGGTTTGGGACAAAGTGGTGAGAAGACCAGAAAAATAACTGAAGTCTCAACTCTGGGGAAATGATGGTCCCATTCACAGAATAGGCACCTAAGGAGGAGATGAAGACTGCAGTGATGGACATCCCAGGGGAACACCTGGCCTAGAGAGAAAGGTCTAGGCGGGAGGCGCCGCTGTGCCGCTGACGCAGGAGATGAACCCTACGATCACGTGGGCTCACCAAGGGAGACACGCACATGTAAATATTTATTTGGAACCATTTCTAAATCTGCATAAAGGATGAGAATTTTAATTACCCACAGAAATGAATGGAAATGTGATCAAGACCCTTAGGAAAAAGGGACCTCTTTTCTGATGGGTTCTTGTCAAAATACACATGGCCGCTTCCTCATCGTTTAATTGGGTGGGCTAATCTCCTCCCAGATATAAAATATTGACGTGAGTTGCTTATTTTCCTAAAAGCTCTAAGTTCAAATATGTAGGTTTGTGTTTTCCTGTAATTAGCATGCTGTATCTATTCAGGATAACTGCAACATCCCTTCCTGGTAATGAAAAGTGATTAATTACCAATTATAGCAAGTATCCAATTTCGTGCAGTTTACCACTGGTCTGTACCACTGAATTGCTAGCGTTCTAATTGCAGACATTAAAAGTTCTAGGTAATTACTGCTGAAAGATCAGTAATATTAAAAATATTGGTTGCAGCTATTATTACATTTGCTCTAAACCCAACCAAGACTTAAATTTATGTCTGAGCTGCCAGCTGTTTCATCAGTCTATTTCTGTTACTTGTTTGGAACAACTGGTTTTTTTTTTTTCCCCTTTTCTCAGAGCCTATTACAACAAGTCTATTAACAGCTCTGGGCTCCCCATTTTGTAAAGCTTTCATTAAGTGAAACAAGCTAAAAAAATCACTAGTAGGTGCCTTTAGCAAAGTAGGGAGGTAATTATCTCATTTACAGATAACTATGTGCATTTCATTTTTCAAAGCACAAAGAGAAAACCAGCTCTAAATGACACTTTTTCGTATTCATTACATTCACTAGAGAAATGTCAAATTAGGAGTTTTCAGTGCAAATGCCGGCATGAACTCTGACAGCAGCTATCAACAACAGGGACATTTGGAGGAAATGTCTTTGTGCCCCAAGTGGAAATCAAGGAAGAGTCCTGGGAGCTAGAAAAGGTGTTTGTCCTCCAAACACCTAAGCTGTACCTCTACATGACTGGTTTATCTGTGAGCATGCCAGGCACAGCTCAGGAAACTACAGGATCCATGCAAGCTAGATGGTCCTGGCCAGCTGAGGGTGGCCAGAATTACCAAGGCCGATGACTTAGCTTGCACTGTGCATCTACAGACCAACAGAGGGAGACCAGAGAGATGGCTGAATACCATTCAGTGAGCTCCCTGATGAGCTAACACGGAAGCCAACACAAAGAAGCGTGTGGCCGACTCCATGGAGAGGGAGAATCAGGAATTTACAGAGGAGGGGCTGCTTCACTCAGGTCTTGAAGGGTGAATAGGAGTTCATCAGCTCCATAGAGAAGGCTAGGAAAGGGCCCCCTAGTGAGAGTTCATATCCAGAGGGCACTAGGACTTCATACTGTCCTTGGAATGAGAGAAGATATTTGGAGACCAGGAACTGTCCAGTTCAGTAGGTCATTAAACGTGGAATTGTTTCAGAAAGCCTCTCAACCTGGCCCCTTTTGTTGATAACAATAAAATATGATAAACTATTATGATAATAATAGTTCATAATTACTATGATAAACACTCAACACAAAAGAATTGACTAAATAAACTATGGTACCTACCAACAATGAGATCAAACATAAAACATTAAAATGCTTAGAGAATTGTTTTAAAAGCAAGAGACAAAACTGTGTTAGGCAGATTATCTCAAATATGTAAAATCACATGCACAGAAGGCAGAAAATACAATACACGCTAACAGAGGTGGGCCCCGGATTGAAGGGAAGGGTTTTCTCTTTTCCATACTTCTCTGTATTTTTCAAGTTTTTCAATAATTAACTTGTATTTGTGATTTTTTTTTTAAAGTGAAAAAGATCTGCATAATAACCAACCCCTAGCTAGGGCATAGAAGGAACACGGAAAATTTATATAAAGGAGGTCCCACATTATCAAGGGGCCCACCCCTGACAAACTTAGGTAAGTAGGCCAGGATCTGAAGGCACTTCAAATCGGCAAATAGGTCATAAGAATTACTGAGTAGATATGTAGATTCTATAGTCACAAAGATTTTTTAAAACTTCCATCTCATTAGAGCTGAATTTTGCCCCCGTCTGCCAGACCTCATCACCACACACTGGCCTTCAGAGGCGCCCTTTTGAGATGACCTCATTATAAGAATAATGCGAGGTGGTAATCTTGAAATAACAGGGTACTTCAGGATGAGGACATCCCTCCCAAGGGCTCCAAACACTTCCGGCTGTCATCACGAGGACCACGTGATGGTGGAGCATTAAGCATCCTAGAGCCCTCCAGGAAGGGGTGCATTTTGGGAGTGTTATGTATTCGTTTTGGGCACATCTACCGTGTATGTGGCTTTCCTCTTCACAGGCTGTATACAGCAGGCAGGCCTGCTGCAAGGGAAACCAGGGCTATAAAACCCGATTGATTGATATTATCCATCACCATTTTTAGGGTCCGTTGCACAAACTATTTTGACAGTTGAAGCTCATAAATTAACGAGCAAGCCCAACGTGACACAATGAAGACGATGTCGTGGCCGCTTCAATTTAACCGCTGGGTGATTACTCAGAAACTCGGGGTGCAGACGGCTGCCTCCCGCTTTTGTTCCTGCTTAGCTAGAAGATAAATGTCTGAAACTAAGGACCCCGGGCACTCAATAATAAAAACCTTTTAGAGAGGAGAGCCTTGCACTAGTTAAAAGAAACCTGTTCCATTTTTCTGGGGGAAAAAATGGAAGTAAGATTTCCCGAAGGCAGACATCAGCCCTTTTATTGAGACTAAAAAGTTCGAATCCACAAAGGAAGAAAAGGAGGGAGGGAGGAGAGAGAGATAAGAAAGAGAGAAAAGGGGGAGAAACAAAGCTGACAGAACCACAACTTAAGGCAGCAGGAGGAACTGCTGAGAAATTAAAGCGAATGAAATGTATGCATTTGGGAGGCATGACGAAACTTCTAAGGTGTTCGCGAGATTAATAAGAAAATCTGTGGCTCCAAATCCCCCAGCGAGCTATTACAGGACTTCATAGCACTCTGTTTGCTCAAAACAAATAGTGGCTGCAGTGTTTTAATCTCTAAAGAGAAGGAAACTCAGATGTGAGTGGGAGGCTTAGATCTTAAAAGGATTACGTATATTCACAGACTTCACAGAACAGAACCCCCAAATGGACTTTCTGTTCACATCCAAAAGTAATTATTGCCAAAGACAAGCGGTGGTTTAAGAGATCGCCCTTCCCAGAGGTATGGTGAAAGGTAGAACCGATTAGAAATAGAGTCACAAGTTAGATCCAAACATCCATTTCATAACTGAGTAAAATGTACTCCTCCTCCTTCTCCTTATGAAAGTAATTCCCTGAAGAAAAAAAAAAATCAAGTGAACAGAATTACCTAGGTACAAGTGGCACCCTTTCAGCTGAGTGGATATCACCCTGTATTTCAGTTGGAGCAACTTTTAAATTACTTGGAGAATTCATGGAATGTTTTTCAGTTTGACAGCTGTCGAGCCAAAAAGCATGCTGCTATGTAGGAAGCAAACCCTCCAAAGATTTATTTTTTTAATGGATTGGAAATTAAAAGGGCTTCAAAATGCCCTTTAGAGACCCAGCCTGGGGATTGGACTATGTTACAAGGAGACTTTTTCTTACAAGTGCTGAGAATTGGGACTGAAAGGGCAGGTCAGAGGCACTTGGATTGTGTTTACATGAAGCAGAACAAGTGTTTGAGAAGTGAAAGATGCAATCAAGCTAGTGGGTTATTGTGTCTACACAGTACCAAAACACCAGGTTGGCCGGATGTCTTCTACCAACTCTGAAGTCTAGGAATGGGAACCAGAAAGGACCACGGACAGATAATCCAATGCAGAGGAGGAAACCAAGGCACAGAACGGGGGAGAGGAGGACTTGCCCAGGGTCTCACAACCAAGGAAGGGACAGATACAGTCAGATCCTGGGCACCAACAATCTCAGAGGGATTCCCCAGACCAATGGGCATGACCCCAGTTTGGCATTTTCATTGAGCAGGAGGAGCCATTGAGTTGCCAGATTTAGCAAATAAAAATTCAGGACGACTGGTTACATTTTAATTCGGATAAACAGCGAATACTTTCTTAGTATAAGGATGTCCCATACGGTGTTTGGGGCATAGTTAAACTAAAAAAATGTGTTTGTTGAGTATCTGAAATTCAGATTTAAGTGGGCATCCTGTGCGTTATCTTGTAACCCTCTGAGGGGCCATTTCTTGGGACAGGGACAGAGTCTGACGCCCCTCCCCCAACCCCATCTTACAGCCCTGGACCATGGTAGGCACAGAGCAGGCCCCGAGTGGATGAACGACTGTCCGCTAACCTGGTAGATGGAGTCAGCGGGCTTCAATGGCTGCCTAAAAATTCAAGATCGGAGACAAGGAAGAACCTGCCCAAAGAGCAAATTTCCTTAAGCTGTAGAAGGCATGCAGAGGCGGAAGGAGCAACTGTATGTTAGGGAGTTGCATGAGCCAGATGCTTTTGACAAAGGTTCCCATTTAATCTTCCTAATCGTCCCTCAAGATACTCCTCGTTACCCGCCACGGCTTACAGATGAGGAGACCAAGGCGCAGAGAGGCCTTGCTGAGCGGCAGGAACGGGGCTCATCCCAGGTCTGCCAACTCAGAGAGCACTGCTCTTTCCAGAGTTAATAAAAGCATCAAACCCGGCTGGAGCATTACTACCCAGGCCCGACACTACTCCAGGCACCGTATGAGTTTTATCGTAGTTCAGCTTCTCAACAACGCTATCAGATTGCTAGATTTTTCTTCTCATTTTCCAGTAGAGAAACTGCAGCACAGAGCAGTTAAGACACTTGCCGTGGGTCACACAGCTGGGACTCACCCAGCTGCCTGAACCGGGCTCTCCCTGCTCTGCAGCCTCCGCTACACGGCCTTGTGCCCGCACTACTGACCTCACCATCCAGACGCCGGCTTAGTATCTGCAGCTCATACAAACACAGCCAAGCCCCAGCCAGTGTTCTGAGCAGAATGCAAAACCAACATGGGCTCTCACGGCAGACGGCTCTGGCCTCCCCTCCGGCCCGGTCCTCTTGCCTGAACTTGCAGGACGGCAGGAATTCTCTTCACTTAGGAGCCAGCTGTGGAGCAAAGGCACTGAGGGAGGGCCCGGGGGGTGGGGGGTTACAGCCCACAGGCTCCCTCCCAGCAGCAGAAATCCTCTCTCGCCCAACCTCCACTCTGAATATTCAATAATATGAATATTCAATATTCAGATTTGCTAGGGATTTGGTCAGAACTGCAATAAACCATAATGTCCGTTTGGTGAACATTGCCCTTTAATTATTTTGCTTCTAGAACAAATTGACAATCCTCCTTACTGGAGCTAAAAGAATATGCTTTGTTCCTCTAAGTTCTGCCAAACTTGACTTCGGCTTGTATTTAGAAGTGCATTTCTAAGGATCACATTTAGGAGGAATGCCTCTGCGGCCTTTCTAACTCCCGGTGATAATTCAGCACAAAATAGCAAACACTCCTTGGGGCCTCATGTGCCACGTACTCTGCCCAGACCTGGCAGGGAAGACGTAGCTGGGCCCAGGACAGGCTCTGGAGGGGTGCCGTCTGCAGAAGCACTTCTAGGTCTTCCAACAAAACATCACAATCCCAGATGCGATTCGCGCCCTTGGCTTCCGAAAGCAGGGGAGCTAAGAGTTAAACTCTGCAGTCGGATGGCTACGTGTGTGCATAGCCTGGTGACGCCACCACGGGGTGTCTTGGGCAAGTTTCTTGCCTCCCCTAAGCCACAGTCTCTCGTTTCATCCTCATAACACGGATGGAGTGCCCAATAAATATTAACAAAAAATCAATCAAGAAGTAAATCCTATCTGAACTGCAAACTCCATCGTGCTATGAATTAGACTCGCTATCCAAATATGAAAAAGTAGAGTTTACCACTGACACAGGGGAAACAATCTAACCCGTAACCAAAAAATATATTCCACAGTATTAAGGCTACTGTGTAAAGGAATGAGATCTATGAGCATAGCGCTGAACAGACTGATGACAACATTTCTTTATATGACATGAGAAAGCATACTCATTTCTGCATAAGAAATTGCCCACAAAGAGGTTGGTGTATATTTTTGTTGTGTTTTTCCATATGTTCTTTTCATTAAATGGAGTGAGGCATCCCAGGTCTGTCCTAAGACCTGCAGCCCACAGCCTTGGCCCTACCCTGTGGCTGAGCCAGTGAGAACCAGGCCTGGCAGAGCCCTGCTCCGGAAACCTTAGCCCCTTCCCCAGGGTCACCCATGCCTGCCCGACACCCCTTTCCCTGAGGTCGGAGTGCAGGGCACCCCACAGTCGATGCCCCTGAGTGACACCACCACACAATCCCACAGGTATCAGAAATCCTGGCCACGATGCCCAGGGCACAGAACATTTTCTCCTTCTCTTCAAGTGTTCACTTGACTCATTTATGGAAAAGGACCTTCCACCAGGCATCCGTGTTAGTTTTCCGTAGCTGCTATATTGATTGCCATACAGTGGGTGACTTCAAGCAAGAGAAATCTATCCTCTCATAGTTCTAGAGGCCAGAAGCTAAAATCAAGGTGTCGGCAGGGCTGCGCCCCCTCTGCGGGCTCTAGGGAGTCCATTCTTCACTTTTTCCGGCTCCTGGTGGCCGCTGGCATTCCTTGACTTATGGCAGCATCTCCCCAATCTTGCCTCCATCTCCACACTGCTTTCTGCTCACCTGTCTGTGTTGAATCTTCCTCTGCCCCTCTTATTAAGACATGTGTGGTTGTATTTAGGGTCCACCCAGATATTCCAGAATAATCTCCCCATCTAGAGGTCCTTAACTTAATTGCATCTGGAAAGACTTTTTCACCTCACACCTGTCAGAATGGCCATCATCAAAAAGCAAAGAGATAACAAATGCTGGAGAGCGTGTGGAGAAACGGAACCCTTGTGCCCTGTTGGTGGGAATGTAAATTGGCGCAGCCACTATGAAGAACAGTATGCACCATCCTCAAAAACTTAAAATGAGAACTACCATAGGACCTAGCAATCCCACTTCAAAGAAAACAAAGTCACTATCCCAAAGAGACATCTGCACTCCCGTGTTCACTGCAGCATTATTTACAATAGCCAAGACATGGAAACAGCCTAAGTGTCCACTGACAGATGAATGGATAAAGAAAATGTGGTGCATATATACAATGGAATACTATGCGACCATGAAAAAGAAGAAAATCCTGCTATTTGTGACAATATGAATGGACCTTGAGGGCATTATGCTAAGTAAAATAAGTCAGACAGAGTAAGACAAATACTGTACGATCTCACTTATATGTAAAATCTTTTTTTTAACATTTTTATTGGAGTATAATTGCTTTACAGTATATGTAAAATCTTAAAACACCAAACTCAGAGAAATAGAGAACAGATTAGTAGTTGCCAGAGGTAAGGGATGGGGAAAATGGGTAAAGGTGGTCAAAATGTGCAAACTTCCAGTTATAAAATGAGTAAATTCTGAGGATATAATGTGCAACATGGTGACTATAGCTAACAATACTGTATTGTATATTTGAAAAGTGCTAAGAGAGTAGATATTGAAAGTTCTTTTCACGAGGGAAAAAAATTTCTTATAACTATGTGAGGTGATGTTTGTTAACTAAACTTACGGTAAGCATTTCATAATATATACATATATCAAAGCATTATGTTGTACACCTTAAACTTATACAAATTTTATATGTCAATTATATCTCAACAAAACTGGGGGGAAAGACCCTTTTTTGTAAGGTAACATCCACAGATGACCGGGGATTGGTTCCAGGACCCTCCGTGGATACCAAAATCCAAGGTTGTTCAACCTTTTTATATAAAATGGCCTAGTATTTGCTTATAATTTATGCACATCCTCCAATATACTTAAAATCATCTCTAGATTACTTACAATACCTAATACAATGTAAATACTATGTAAATAGTTATAAATACTGTGTAAATAGTTGTAAACATAAGGTGAATGCTATGTAAATAGTTGACAGAGCATGGAAAATTCAAAGTTTGCTTTTGGAACTCTGGATTTTTTTTTTTTCAAATATTTTGGATCCACCATTGGTTGACTCTGTGGATGCAGAACCCCAGGGACATGGCGGGTCGACTGTATCTTTAAGGGGCATCATTCAGCCTGCAACAGCATCCCTCCTCTCGTGGCCCTGAGGAGGGCAGACCTGGGAAAGATGTCTCCTCTTTCTTTGGCCAGCAACCTCTGCACTCACTTCTCCCCTGTGATTTTGTGCAAAGCACAACTTTCCTAAGTGATCCCTAACCCCGTGGCTGCCTGGGGGTATAAGTATGTTGGCACAGTTACAGCGCAACAGCTGTTGGAAACCCACAACATGCTCTGCTGTCCTGAGCCCCAGAATCAGGCAGCAAGCACCCCCATCCTCCAGATAATTAAGAAATATCCAATGAACCCTTAGAGGAAAAACAATGTCCAATATGCACAGGATGCCTCCCTCTGCCTCAGGCAGTGAGTTTGAGTGTCTTACCAGCATCACCTTATGGACCTTCACAAACCCCTCTGAGAAGGTAGAAGCAATTCTCACCTGCATTTTACAGATAAGAAAACTGGCTTAACAAGCTGAGCTATACTGCTCCAGAGTCAGGACTTGAACCCTCAAGCGTGGACAGAAGGGGACCAAAGGGATGCTTTCCAGGGTGACATCTTTGGAGAAGGGATGCTTAGAAGCTCTAAAGAAGCCCCGCCTCCTCCACTCCCCCAGAGACTCTCTCTGGGAAGGTTTTCACCTCTAAAACATCTGCTGAACTTTGGTTTGACAAATCGTTCCAGAAAGAGAAGCCCATGTTCAGAAGCCAAAAATGGAATGGATGAGGAAACAGGGACTACCACGTGTCTCCCTGCCCCCGTCCCGCCCCTGCCTTCCCAGAGGCCCTACAGCTCCTGGCCTCACCCCTGCCACACTTTTGAGGGACCCAAAAGCTGTGTGTGTGCGCATGTGCTGCTCCTCAGGAAGACGGATGGACCCCTCATTCTCCATTTGTATTTATGAGGCTGCACTTGGAACCAGCCCATCCTCAATCCCTCATCAGTCCAGAGGTGCATGTGAAACCCTTTAAGCTCATCTCACAGCAAGACCTCACTCATCAGCCCGGTTTGGGATTGGCTCCTAAATGGGAAAGAAGCAAACTGTGCGTGTTGGATTGGGGGTGGGCAAGGGGAGGTGTCCTGGAATAACCACAAAACTAATCTCAATCTTTTTTAATTAACCAAATCCAAGTGGATTGTTAACAGTGGTCAAACGGATTTTTGTCTTCCACCTTGCAGATCTGAGCATTTAAAATTGACCCCCGGCCCTCCCCTAACAAGAAGCCCCTTGGATGTCCCCAAGCTCTGGACCTGGCGTCAGATCCCCACAGTCCACACCCTCGCAGCCCCCCTGCTCCCTCGGCCGGCCACCCGCTCCCTTCCCAGCCAGCAGCGACCACCCAGCCGAAATTGCTAAAGGAGAGGGGTCGCTTGTTTGCCACCTCATCGGGGAATGATTAAAGGTAGAAGTTTTTCAGACATTAGCGACAGAAAGAGTATAGTTAAAGCTGCTTTAAAAAGGGAGAGGCGTATAAAGAGATGGTACTCAAAGCACTATTAAAAGCATCATGCTTGTTAAAACCGGTAAAAAGGCAGGGAATCGGCGAGGGAAAGACAGCTTCCTCTCCAATTACTATGAGGGGCACACACCTTGAAGGTCTCTTTGAATTGTGGCCGCCAGCCCCTGCCCCCTCCCCTCCCCTGCCGCCCCCTCCGCCGGGCCATTCAGCGGTACATTAGGGACGAGGCGAGGGTGACAATGCTCCCCCAAGTTCACTTCGCGCTTGTTACAGGCGACCCATTTAGAGCTGAATGAGTATGTTCGGAGACAGCTCTAAATGACACCCTCTACCTCTTCACGAAGCCACTTGGTTTTGTCTTTTTTTTTTTTTTTTCCTGTATCCCAGAGAAATAATTGATAAACCGAATGGCTATCCACCTTAAAGCGGGGCGCCTCCCTGCCACCTGGTTAAAATTCCTCCTCCTCTCTCCACCTCCCTACATCCATTTTGCTCTGTGCTGTTTAAACAATACTTCATCAGATGCAGCCTGGAGCAAATAAGAAAGCTCAGTAGAGTAAATAAAAAGTCAAAAAAAAAATCACCGGCTGGAGGGTAAGTACTTTTATTCCTGTACTTTCATTGCCTGGGGAATTATTATTCCACTGCCCGACCTGGGAGGGAGGGAGGGAGGCCGGGGAGGATTGTGTTATTCACAAAATGGATTGCTTCTCTCCCTTTTCACTCCTCTGGCTCTCGAGAGCCCACTGATTACAACCAAGTGTGGCCATCTATTCCGTCTTATTGACAAAGGTCCTTAATTACCGCGGCAGCAGTAATACCTGCTATTAAATTCTGCTAAACAGAGGCCGCAAATTAGCTGTGGATCTCAGGCACCTTTTGTGTGTGATTACGGGGAGGGAGGCCGGATAACTGACCCCAGCCAGAGCAGCGGGGAAACCTTTGTTTATCACCTGCGGTGGGGGCCAAAATGTGAAATTAAAAGCTCTCCATCAGCTGAAGGCCTTTGGAAGGCCCAAGGGAAGAAGAAAGAAAAAAAAAAAAACCACACACACAAAAAAACACAACAGGCCAAGCAAACCGTGCTTACCGGTATTTATAAGCATTTTGCTTAGCCACAATTTACGCTGACAGTTGATTAACCGAAAGCCCTGCTAATTCTGTAGGTAAGTAATGCAAAGTCCAAAATGGCAAAAATTTAGGCCACATTTTAAGGTATATTCTATATTTCATGGAGGCCTTTAACCTGCGTTTAAGAGCCTGTTTAATGCAATTGCGAACCATAAACACCTGTCACTTATAGTCTGAACTTTTCACATTGCTCCTTCTGGAGACCCTGGATTAATGAAAACCATTCCAAACATAGTAGCTCTCATCTGCGGCCGCCCGATTTATAAATTCAATCCTGATGCCTACTTGGTGTTTCATTGAAGGCAATTATTTTGGGGGAAATTTCGTTTAAATAGATTCAACTTTCCTTTCCATTAAGGCAGAGGTAGGTATGCTGCCCTGAGCTTGCAGCGAACAATGAGTGGTCAGAATGCAATAACTTAACCCAAAATGCTTAACATCAAGATAATTAAATTTCATTAAGGTTTTAATCACTCTGAATGGAGGCTATTAAAATTCATGGGGTTCCCGTCACACTACAGACAATGGGCCCAGGGCCCAGAACAAGTCTGGAAAGCCCACTGCTAGCCTTGTCCCAGGAAACAAGTAACTGGGGACAGCGAGCTTTTCCTCCAAATACCCATGGGCAATAAGCAGTTCTTGGACAAAGTCTGGGGGCCCCTCAAAGATGGGATGCCCCAATCCCAGCCAAGTCTTGAACTGGCTCTGCTTCCCCACTGGCCCTCCATGCCTCTTGTTGGTGCCCAATACAAAATCTGCACCTGCCACTCATGAAAGCACAGATCTTTAGGTGGACGTCATTTGGCCCCATGCCACCCTTGCACAGGTGATGTGGAACTTGAGGCCAAAGGTAATGGGCAACTTCCTGCTCAGGTCTGAACTCAAACCTGAGTTTGAACCTGACTCAAAGGCTTCGTCCAGGAAGACTTTCCTGACTCTAGACAAACTAAAGTGCTCTCACTCTCAGCACAGAGGCAACAGGGCTCCTCTGAAGTCATTATCTTATTACACAGTAATTATTTGTATGACATTCTACCCCTAACACACCGAGTCCCATGGAGGGAGAGACAGTGTCTTTCTCATATTTGGGTTCTAGTCCCCAGTAACTGTGGGTGTTTGGTAATGATGGATATACGGATGGATGGATGAACAGGTGAACAGCAGATGGATGGATATACGGATGGATAGATGAACAGGTGAACAGCAGATAGATGGATATACGGATGGATGGATGAACAGGTGAACAGCGGATGGATGGATGGATGGATGGATGAACAGGTGAACAGCAGATGGATGGATACACAGATGGATGGATGAACAGGTGAACAGCAGATGGATGGATGGATGGACAGATGAATTGATGGAAGGATAGACTGGTATTTGAATGGATAGATAAATAGCTGAATAGACGGATGGGTAGACAAATGAATGGGCAGCTAGACGGTTGGGTACAAATGACCTAAGTTCACAATGAAGCAAAGCCCAGGCCTCTTGACTCCATTCCGGATGCCTACAATTGTCTCTTTTACACACACAGCTCAGCTCAATCTCTTTCCTTAGACTGAAATAATCTTGTATTGCCCTTCTTGTTCATACCAGGTCCTTGGCTCCCAGAGGCCTATCTGGTATAGTATGCTTTGTGGTGTGTTTGGAGTTTGAACTTCGGAATGAGGCCAAAAAGATAATTTAGTGATTTTTTTTTCTCTCTGATCAGGCCTGCCTACACTGCAAAAATGTGTAGCCCATGGCCCAGTGTCCTCACATCTGGGAGAGAGACAGCATCTTTGCATAACAGGTATACCCCATTTTAGATAATATTTACAAACTCAATTTGGTTACAGAAAAAATTTTAGTTTCAACACACTAGGAGAAGTCCACTCTTAAAGGATACTTCTGCATAGCAAATAATCCCTTCACTCCCAATTTCCATTTTACTTCCCTGCTTTGGCATAACTTTTATAAAAATCTGCATTGAGTTTCCTCCAGCAACACGGAGACCTGAGATTCTGAAGAACCCCCTCCCACCCATTAGACATAGAAATGTGTACATAAAACGTAAGCAGAAAATACCATATACAGATAGGCTGTAAAGAAAGGAAGAGAAACCTCCAGGTACCAGAATTAAAGAGGGCCTTCAAAACCACAGTGATAAACACAGAAGATGAAAACTTGGTGCCCAAGTAAGTAATAGATCCAGATACAGGCTCCACAGCTCAGGGCTGAGGGCAGAACACCCAGATGAGGACAGGGGTCTGGGCCTTGTCTGTGTCCCAAACTGAGACACAGCATAGCATAATAGAGGGGCCTCCAAAGGTTGCCCCTCCAACAAAATGTGACTAGAAAATTCCCACCCTAGGAAGTATCAGAGAAATACTGCAATCTGATGAGGCTCTAGGTGGGGGGAAAGTCTCCCCCATCCTCCAAGAAATAAAAACCCCAACATACAGAGGTGAGGAGTCCAAATTTGTACGTTCCATGTGGTACAGGAATCTCAAGATAAAAATTAATGTTGTAACTGTTCCTAGTAGCTAAAGCAGTGTTACAATGTACTCTCTTGATAACGTTGATGCCGTGGAGAAACAGGCGGGCTCATACGTTGCAGGATTACAGGGGTGCACAGTGATAAAGCTCGACAGAGGGGAATTTGGCACTGCCTAACAAATTTACTCTGCATTTGCCCTTTAACCCAGCAATCCATTTCTAACAACCTATCCCAAAGATACACTGGCAAAAATGCAACGCAATGTAATCACAAGGCTATTGATTTCAGCATTGATCATAACAGCTAAATGATGCAAATAACCCAAATGCCCAACACTTAGGGTAGCAGCACAACGCAGTACCAAGCACACTAAAAGGTATGCGTCTTTTGTCTAAGAAAAGAGAAAGCGTGTGTGTGTGGTGGGTGTGGCGGTGGCATAATTTCAAAAGGAAACAGTTGAAGCACAAGCCAAAAACTAATGAAAACAGTTACATTTCATTAGGAAGGAAGAAACAGAATAGGAAAGGATGGAAGCAATACTTCTGTGGATATATCTATTATATGTAATTAAAATATAATATATATTATGTAACATATATTACATACAGTTTTTTTTTTTTTTTTACTTTAGAACCTTTTAATTTTTTCTTTGTTCAGAAAAGAAGAAACAAGGGGCTTCCCTGGTGGCGCAGTGGTTGAGAATCTGCCTGCCAATGCAGGGGTTCGAGCCCTGGTCTGGGAGGATCCCACATACCGCGGAGCAACTAGGCCCGTGAGCCACAATTTACTGAGCCTGCACGTCTGGAGCCTGTGCTCCACAACAAGAGAGGCCACGACAGTGAGAGGCCTGCGCACTGCGATGAACAGTGGCCCCCACTTGCCGCAACTAGAGAAAGCCCTCGCACAGAAACGAAGACCCAACACAGCCATAAATAAATAAATACATAAATAAATAAATAAATAAATAAACCCCAAAAAAAGTTTAAAAAAAAAAAAGGAGAAACAAATCCTAAAAACTGAAAGCACACTGAAACAAATGAGCCTAAGTGCATATCATGGTGGTGGTACACACATTAGAGGGACAAAATTTACTTTGATTGATATTAAAGCACAGTGTTTGATTGTACATCCCTAATGGGATATAATCTAAGAACAAAAACAGTAAAAAAAGAAAGAAAGAAAGAAAATAGAAATCTGAAACTATGTCCAATATCTTATCATATAAATGTTGATATTATTTTGAAACCACTAAAGATATATTCTAGAATAAAATAATTATGTTAATTTAACAGAACCAAGATTTTCATTATAAAAGATATACAAGTATAAAATCAAAGGAGTAAGAAGACTGTGATCCTAATTTTGAATTTAAAATATCAGTATGAATTTATAATTTTTCTCTTTAAAAAAACATACGTTTTAGCTCTCTTTACCAAAAAGCCTGAAATAATGACAATCCACTAGCAGAGAGCACACCAAGTACCCAGATTGTGGCGTCTAAGTACCATACCCCAAAAGAACCAAGTCTCATTGGAAAAATGGCTGGTTTCAGAAATGAGTAGCATGATATTGTGATTTATAGTAAGAAATATATATTGTCTCATCCCCATTCCTGGCACAGAGCTCCTAAAATCCTTAGAATTTCCTAAGTGATAAGAATTATAAAGGTGGAAGGAGTATCGTTTGTTATTCTTAACAAACCCCTTTCAAACCCACCTGAGCTTATGTTAATGAGGTGATTTTTTGAAAGCCCCTAGATAACCACCAGATAGTGGCTTGTCGCCAGAGGAACTATCCATGTGACTAGATAGAGCAATGGAACTTTCAGCTTCACCCCAACCTCTGGACATTGAATTGGACCCAATGGCCAATCATGCCTACAAAATGAAGCCTCCATTAAAAATCTCTAAAAGTACAGGGTTTGGTGAGTGTCTTGGTTGGTGAACACATGGAGGTGCTGGGGGGGGGGGCGGTGGCATGCCTGTGTAAAGAGGACATGGAGGACTTCCCTGGTGGTCCACAGGGTAAGACTCTGCGCTCCCAATGCAGGGGGCCCGGGTTCAATCCCTGGTCAGGGAACTAGATCCCGCATGCATGCTGCAACTAAGAGTTCGCATGCCGCAACGAAGATCCCGTGTGCCGCTACTAAGAGCCAGTGCAGCCTAAATAAATAAATAAATAAATATTTTTAAAAAGAGGACATGGAATCTCCACACCCCTTCCCCCATATCTTGCCCTATGCAACTCGTTCATCTGGCTATGCCTGAATTGCATCCTTTACAATAAACAGATAAACATAAATGTTTCCCTGAGTTCTATGAACCATTCTAGTAAATACTGAACATGAGGAGGGGTGATGGGAACCTCCAACTTATAGTCAATCAGAAGCACAGGTGACAACCTGGACTTGCAATTGCTGTCTGAAGTGGGAGAAGAGAGGGTCTTGTGGGATTGAGCCCCTGGGAGATCTGATGCTATCTCCAGGTAGATAGTGTCAAAATTGAATTAAATTGTAGGACACTCCAATGGTGTCCACAGAGAATTGGAGAATTGCTTGATGTGGGAAAAACTCACACATTTGCTGTCCAGAAGTGAAGTATTGAGAGCAGAGTGGTGAGCACAACAGAGAAAAGGAGATTTTTCCCTTCAGGTAGGAAATATACAAGATGAGTCTGGGACACTTTGTTGTGCCAGAAATAAAAGAAGTGACAAAAGACTACTGAAGCTGTGTCAAAGAACATAAGAACTAACTCAAGGAGCTATAAAAAAAAAAAAAAAGACTGGCTAAAAAAAACCAAAAACCTCATTGGTCACCTTTGTGGGATACTGGTACATCAAACCATTATTCTGAAAATTGGTATATAAAAAGAAAATATTAGAAAATCACCATTGTGTGACCTAAAATGAAATACAGGCACACCTCAGAGATAGTGCAGGTTTAGTTCCAGACCACCACAATAAAGCAAATATTCCAATAAAGTAAGGCACATGAATTTTTTGGTTTCCCAGTACATGTAAAAGTTATGTTTACTGTTGTCTATTAAGTGTGCAACAGTATTATATCTAAAAAACAAGGTACATACTTTAATTAAATTACAAAACAACAAAAAATTACAATAGTAACATCAAAGATCACAGATCACCATAACAAATATAATAATGAAAAAGTTGCAAATATCGTGAAAATTACCAAAATGTGACACAGAGACTCAAAGTGAGCAAATGCTGTTTGAAAAATGGCGCCAGTAGACTTGCTCAATGCAGGGTTGCCAAAAACTTCAGTTTGTAAATATGCAATATCTGCAAAGCGTAATAAAGCCAAGCACAAGAAAACGAGGTATGCCTGTGATGGATCTAGACAAATATCATCAGTAAATAATAAAAGCATTACGTGAGTGCACCCATGTTCATAGCAGCAGTATTCACAATAGCCAAAATCAACCCAAGTGTCCATAAACAGGTGAACGGATAGACAAAACGTGGCCATCTATACAATGGAATAGTATTCAGCCATATAAAGGAATGAAATTCTGACACACGCTACAACACAGATGAACCTTGGGGACGTTATGGTAAGGGAAATAAGGCAGCCACAAAAGGACAAATACTGTGTGATTCCACTGGTATGAGGTACCTAGAAGAGGGAAATTCATAGAGACAGAAAGGAGAACGGTAGTTGCCAGGAGCCGGAGGGGAGGAGAAATGGGGAGTTATTGTTTAATGAGTAAAGAGTTTCAGTTTCAGATGATGAAAAAGTTCTGGAAATGGATAGTGGCAATCGTTATATAACATTGCAGATCTGCTTAATGCCGCAGAACGATGCACTTTAAAATAGTTAAAATGACAGGTTTTATGTTATATATATTTTACAATTTTTTAAAAAATCATTATGAGGACTTCCCTGATTGCACAGTGGTTAAGAATCCACCTGCCAATGCAGGGGACAGGGGTTCGAACCCTGGTCCAGGAAGATCCCACATGCCGCGGAGCAACTAAGCCCATGAGCCACAACTACTGATCCCATGTGCTGCAACTACTGAGCCCGCGTGCTGCAACTACTGAAGCCTGCTCACCTAGAGCCCGTGCTCTGCAACAACAGAAGCCACCACAATGAGAAGAACACGCGCCGCAATGAAGAGCAGCCTTCGCTCGCCGCCACTAGAGAAAGCCCGTGCACAGCAGTGAAGACCCAATGCAGCCAAAAGTTAAAATTAAAATTAAAAAAATAAAAATAAAAAAACTTTAAAAAGTTAAAAAAAAAATAAAAAGCATTATGTGCAAGGTTTTATGGAGAACTTCATAATGAGAGACTTAGCTGCTACCATCTGAACCCTGATCAGTCTTAGTATCAATAAAACCATGGGACACCAGATATTTCTGTGCCTCTTGATGTGATGCAATCAGTACACAGAAACATCTCTGAAGGGTTACTACACAAAAAGTCCTGAATTTCAAATGCACACTGAATTTAAACACAAGTTTATAATACCTCAGGGAATAAAAGAACAAATTATAGGACACCAAGTGAAAGCAACAAGCAAAATCCAGGCCATAGGGCATTTTATGTTTTCTTCAAAATATAACTGTGATATGCAAACCACATTTGGCCACTTATTCAAACAAACCATCTGTAAAAAGATTTTGGGGACAACTGAGGAAATTTAAGTATGGAAGGGATATGTGGTCATATTAAGAAATTATTGGTAATTTTGTTTGCTGATAATGGCATAGTGGTTATATTAAGGGGAAAAATTTCTTGTCAGCTAAAGTATTTCTAAGTGGTGAGACATGACATCTGGGATTTTCTATAAAATATTCCACAATAATAATAACAATAGTAATAATAGTAATAATGAGAGGGTTCGATGAAATAACATTGCCAAAATGTTATTGTTACTGCTGGCTATGTGTAATGTTTTAATGACCTCATAGTTTAAAAGAAGGATAAAATACTGAGAAACTTTGTTATTTGTTAATAGAAGTATGCATGTTAAAATGTTAAGGGTAGCCACTAAACAAACAGAAATAACCCATATCACTTCCAAATCTTGATTAATCCAATGAGGGGTAGTTAGGGAAAGTATTCAGAAGTAAACCCAGGTAAACCAAAATCTCAAGGAACTGGGAAGGGATTGTTCTATATACAAACTGCGATAAAATAATATTTCCACAAGTCAAGAAATAATTCACAAAGAACTGAGCAGGCCCTTTCTCTGATGGTGCCTCTCTAACCGTGGGTCATGAGGGTCCCCTGAAATCATGGATTAGAAGTTTGTGCTTACACTAAAATCAGCATGTCCCAGTCAGTCACTAATGGACCCCTGCCTGCCAGAACCGCCCAGAGCTCCCAGCTGGACTTGGCCAAATCACGGTCAGGCATGTTCTGGCACACCAAAGTACTTTTCCCTTATGGGTTGTACATATGGTGACCCATATGGCAACTCTACAGCTTCAGTCTTACTATCTTCACTTCACAGAGGAGAAAACTGAGGCATAATGTGGGACAGCATTTGTCCACGGTGACACAGCTAGGAGGTGGTGAAGTTAGAATTCATCTGATTGAACAGTCAAAAGAGTACGAATGGATGTTGAGAAGCCCAGGTCTGTCCAACAAACCCAACCCTGAAGGAGAAAGCTTAATAGTGAGAAAGAAAACGGAGTGACGAGACTGTAAGAGCCTCTATATTTGGGCCGCACGAGCCTGTGTGGAATAGGAATGGTGCTTTGCTGGTGCAAATTACAAAATAAGGACTGGGCAATAGGAACTGGCCCTGCCGCGGTTTTTCAGCACATCTGGGTCTGGCCCAGAGGTGCTAAGATATACAGAAAAACGGAGTATATGACAGAACCCGTGAAGCACACACCTGGACGCATCTTGTGCTGCGACTGTGGTGCCCTGATTAGTCCAAATCTTGCCAGTATTTGTGTGGCTTGTCTGCGAAGTAAAGTAGATATCAGCCAAGGCATTCCGAAACAAGTCTCTCTGTCTTTCTGCAAACAATGCCAAAGATATTTCCAGCCACCAGGAACTTGGGTACAATGTGCCTTAGAATCCAGGGAACTTCTTGCTTTGTGTTTGAAAAAAATCAAAGCCCCTCTGAGTAAGGTACGTCTTGTAGATGCAAGCTTTGTTTGGACTGAGCCCCATTCTAAGAGACTTAAAGTTAAACCAACTATTCAGAAAGAGGTGATGAATGGTGCTATCCTTCAGCAAGTGTTTGTGGTGGATTATGTTGTTCAGCCCCAGATGTGTGGAGATTGTCATAGAGTGGAAGCTAAGGATTTCTGCAAGGCTGTGGTTCAAGTCAGGCAAAAGAGTTTGCACAAAAAAACTTTCTACTATCTGGAACAGCTGATTTTGAAATATGGCATGCACCAGAATACACTTCGTATCAAAGAAATTCATGATGGTCTGGATTTCTATTATTCCTGAAAACAACATGCTCAGAAGATGGTAGAATTTCTTCAGTGTACTGTTCCCACTAGATACAAAGCCTCACAGAGACTGATCTCTCAGGATATCCATAGTAACACATACAATTACAACAGCACTTTTTCTGTGGAAATTGTTCCAATATGCAAGGATAATGTTGTTTGTCTGTCTCCAAAACTGGCACAAAGCCTGGGAAACATGAACCAGATTTGTGTGTGTATTCGTGTAACCAGCGTCATCCATCTCACAGATCCAAATACCCTACAAGTTGCAGATATTGATGGGAACACTTTCTGGAGTCACCCTTTCAATAGTTTATGCCATCCCAAACAGCTAGAGGAGTTTATTGTTATGGAATGCAGCATAGTCCGAGATCTAAAACGCAGTACAGGTGCTGGAATGGTATCAAAAAAGCTTACCCGGGCTTCCCTGGTGGCGCAGCGGTTGAGAATCTGCCTGCTAATGCAGGGGACACGGGTTCGAGCCCTGGTCTGGGAGGATCTCACATGCCGCAGAGCAACTAGGCCCGTGAGCCACAACTACTGAGCCTGCGCGTCTGGAGCCTGTGCTCCGCAACAAGAGAGACCGCGATAGTGAGAGGCCCGCACACCGTGATGAAGAGTGGCCCCCACTCGCCGCAACTAGAGAAAGCCCTAGCACAGAAACGAAGACCCAACATAGCAATCAATCAATAAATAAATAAAATAAATAAATCTTTAAAAAAAAAAAAAAGCATACCCTCGGGGAAGTCTGGGTACAGAAAACATCTGAAATGAATATGGATAAATAGTACTTTTGTCACACTCATTTGGGACATCTTCTAAATCCTGGAGACCTGGTGTTGGGGTTTGATCTGGCCAACTGTAAGTTAAATGATGAACATGTCAACAAAATGAAATCAGATAGAGTCCTCGATGTGGTGTTAATCAAGAAGAGCTATGACCGTACCAAACGTCAGTGTCTTAGAAACTGGAAACGGAAAGAGCTTGCAAGAGATAGAGAAAACATGGATACAGATGATGAAAGGCAATACCAAGATTTCCTTGAAGATCTTGAAGAAAATGAGGCAATTAGAAAAAATGTGAATATTTATAGAGATTCAACCATTCCTGTAGAAAGTGACACAGATGATGAAGGAGCACCTCGAATTAGTCTGGCTGAGATGCTTGAAGACCTTCACATTTCCCAAGATGCTACTGGTGAAGAAGGTGAATCGATGATGACCTAATGAGATCATGTTGTAGATGGTTTCCACATCCATAGGCCCAGAATGTTGGACAAAATAATTTTTACTGTCTATTCTGTCTATGCCTTCATGTTGAGAGCAGAGAAATTTAGTTTTAAACCTGAATAAATATGACTATTTTGATTGCTCACTCGAAGCACTGAAAAAGATTGATGGTTTGGAAGTTTTAGATTAAAAAAATTATGCAGAATGTAATTATTACTGATATTTAGGCCACTTTACATATGGAATTTTATCGGCTTGCTTTTTTATGAGGCACTAGTATTTTCACATACTATAGCTCTGGGTTTAAAAGCTCACAAGTTGTGATTCCTTGGAGGTTACCTAAATCTTCAAGCAGAAAACAAGCTTTTAGATTCTTTTTATATTGATTGCTTTAGTAGAAGAGCATATGAAGAATCATTTTTAACATGAACTTGCCATGCACTTAGTCCAATTTAGATCATTTTTATGTCCTTGGGATAGAAAACTTGGGGTTCAGTTTATCATTGGACATTCACTAGGAAAGTTACCTTTTTTATTCGTAATATTTACATCTTCAAAAGCTGTTAAGCTGGGAATTATCTTAATTTTCATTGCAGAAGAAAGTATATTTAAAATATTTGTAGATTTGTAGCAAACAGTATTTAAAGGTTAAATAACAATTTGTACCTTTGTCGTTTTGGCTTGTGCCAGCAGCTTAGTGAAGTAGCTGTTTCTGTCATAAAAATGTCTTCCTATCACTTCAGGGATTTTGCTTTTAAATTTTTGGTTTACAAATTTAGAAGGAATTCTCTCTTTATAAGTTTCTATCACTGAACACATCACCATCAAAAAGAATATTAGAATCCAGCATATAGATGATGAAGTAATAAATGTGATCTTCATGCTTTATAAAACCATGAATCAGATTTGAATGAGGAATGCCTTCCACATCCTTGAAGGAAAAGCATTGGCTTGGGTTTTAAAGTGTTCTGAAAATGAAGTATTAAGAACCTATTTCTGTAAGCAAGATCAGACTTACTAAGCATGCCAGAACTAAGAGCTAATTCATAAATTCTATATATACCACTAAATAAGGAAATTGAGTAAGTACTGAATGGAACATTTTCCTTTTTTTAAGATCAGACTCCCTAATTCTGAAGTTTCTAATAAAGGCCTGTGCTTTCTAAAGTGAAAAAAAAATTAACAAAGAGGCATGGTGTAGGTGGTGCAATTTGAGTTTATAATATCAAAACTGTAAAGTATTTTGTTGTTTCACAAATTCTCACTGACCACGTAGAGATGGGGAAACTTCAGTACCCAGACATGTGCTGGATACCTACGTAGATGCTTCAATTCATTCTCAGAAGAAGATGGGATAAAGTTATGAACAATATATATATATATATACTTTATATATATATAAAACACTATTCTGGATAATCATCTGATTAAGAAGTTGTAGGCAAAATTCTTACATTGGAAGGGAGAGTAATTTTTAGGCACTGATGCCAGGAAATATCTGGGAGTTGGGACTTTTTAATGGAACTAACCATCCCAATTTGCCTGAGAGTCAGTGGGTTCCAGGCAATTGAGGACGAGTTGGTTGCTCTACTGGTGGCCTTGACTTCAAATGCATAATACAACTGACTCTGTCAGACAATATTTGATGTGGATACAACCCAAACTTAGGAATGAAACTAAAACCCATTTCCACCAAACACACTTGCCCACCTCTGCAGAGAGAATTCTGGGATGAATGACATTTTAAAAGTATAATGAATAAGTCACTCTTGAAACTGAGGTCTTCCCCAAAAACTGTGGGTTGGAGCCTCCCAGCGTCCCCAAGGACTATTTTTAATGGAAGAAAACTTCTGGAGTTTAAAGTCAGGCTTAACGTACCACTTTCACTTTGCTTCCCTGATCATGCTTATAATTAAGAGAAAAAATTTACAGAAGGACTGGCAACTTACATCCTTATACTCACTGGTCCATCCCATGAATTAAGACCAAGCCTCAGCAAATGTGCTGAGTGAGGAAGAACAATTACCAAGTTCATGGCTCCAGGTTCTGTTTACTCTGATATTGTCCAGGATAATCATTTATTTCCTGCTGCCTTCTAAGTTTTATGAAGCTGTTCAGAAAAGTTTCAGCCATGCTTTATGGCTGTGTGAACTGCCCGTGTCTCCATTTCACAACTTGATTCATTCTGATTAAATTGTTCGACTGTTAATGAGTTTTAGATTGCAGGATGGAGAGGCAAACAATTCAGAACATTAAGGCAGTAAAATATCTTAATATTTCACAAGTTCTCTCTGAAAACATAAAACAAAAGGCTCATTTCTGGAAGGAGAGACTGTAATAATTACTCTCTGTAAAAATAAATGTGCTTGGCTCCCTATACATTATCCAGGCATCTGTGTATTCACACGCACATGTACATGGAAATCTCATAAATATCCATAGAAATTCTGATATTTTCAAGCCAATTGCAACAGACGAGATAACCATTTTGACATATTATTCCAAAGAATTCCTGGGGCTAGACAAAAAATTGATTCCTACTCAGCTTACTTCACAGTCTGATGAGTTTTGCGATCCGGAGGCAATGGTGCAGGGTGAGGTGCTGAACGGTCTCAGGTACCGAGGGCTTCGGAGACGGATGGGAACTATGAATCTGGTGACCAAATACTGCTCTTCAAGCAGTTCAATACCCCTCCCTCTCCCTCCTCGCACCTCCTGTGGGTTCCTGGCCCACCATCTGCTTCTCCTGTGATGCAGTATTGGTTTTGACAGTAACTGAGTAAAGATGCATGCACTGGCCTCCCCCTTTGAACATTTTTCCTTGGAACTGCCCCCTTCTGGTGACTGCCCCCCACACCCCACCGGGAGAAGAAACGTATAGCAGGTAGAGGCTACCAAAATGCTGAGGCTAGTGAGGCCTTGCCTTGGTCGCTTAAGCTCTGGAAAATTCAATTGTTTCATCTGTGAAATGGAAATTAAAACACATTACCAGCCTAAAGGCAAAAGCTCACGTGGATTTCTTCATTCCTTCCAGCCCAGAAGCCACACCTGCAATATACACAAGACCTCATTTCAAACCAACTTTTGAGTGGAGAAGCTCTTCAAGCTCAGGAAGAGAAGAGGAATTTGCATTTGGCCATGAAGACTCAAAAGGTCTTTGCACACATTTCTTAAGGGAAGGACATTTAGGAACCTGGAAAAGCTTATGCCATATAATCGCAGAATGTGAGGAGGAAGGCATCTCTGAGGCCGGCAAGGCCAAGGATACCATTTTGCAGATGAGAAAACTGAGGCCAGATAAATCAAATGAGTCACCTGAATCTGGGACTAGCCAAGACAGATGCACCATTAAGAAACAGCTGTTGAGAGATGGAGCTCATAGCCAGATGCTCAGCCAGAGTGCTCTAGCTTCATCCAGTCCCCGCTGATCAGGTGGGCATTACTAACAGCATTTGACAAGTGAGAAATATTAATGGATTACTTCCCTTAGGCCACAATCCTAGGAAATGGCAGAACTGAGACTAGAACTCAGGTTTTCTGGCTTCAGAGACAATGCTTACTCTACTCTGAGTCATCTTATGGAGAGAAAATTGTGCAAAGGAGGGTGTGAAGTGAAGAATATGCAGAGGAAGACACCTCGGTGCATTCAGGTTTTGTTTCCATCACCACAGTCATTTGGGGCTGGTGGGACTCTACGTCTGTATTTCCCCTTCTTAAGACTCCCCTATTCCATCCCCGAAGAAAAAAACCCTAACTGACATGAGTTTTTAAATTAAATTAATATAAATCAGTGTTGTGTTAAGAATTTGAAAGGTCTTTATACTTAAAGTTAAATAAATTATAGTTAAAGCAAAGCTTAAAAAAAAAGAATTTGAAAGGTCTGGAAGCACCCTGAGTTTGCCCAAACCCGCTTTGGAAGTGGTGATAACAGCAGTGAAAGGCAGAGCAACTATTGGGTGAACTGCCATGGAGTCAGCAGCCAGGCCCCCAAATCTGAATTGGGACCCGAGTTATTGGGGTCTGCCTGCCAGCCTCCTGCATGCAGCAAAATGGCAACTGTCTGCTTTGCTATGTTCTCTACTGCCTCTCCATCAGCTGCAGCCTTCGATGGGCACCAACTGCATTTCATCCATCACAAGTCCTCTTTGAGATATTTTCATTGTCTCTAGAAAGGACCTCAAATGCTTTTTAAAATCATGCTAACTGCCCAACACTCCGTAATGCATAATATTGCATTACCTTGCATTACATCAAATGTATAACATCACAACCTCTGACGGCATCTGTCCTGCCCTGAATTCTCAAGCATTCTTGGCCTTTGGGTTCAAAGTCATCTGACCCGTGGTAGCCTACGGCTCACGGCATGCTATGCCCAACCACAGAATTCTCCCCCTGGCGGCATCCAAGATGGCAGACAGGGCAGCTTCAGAGATGTCTCAGGGACTGGGCTTTCAAAGGGACATCTCAGTTAAGAAAATACGAATAACAACAAACCAACCCAAGGGCTGTATATAATTGTAGATACCCATTTCACCATAAATAAACAGTAAAATGGAAGAAGTAAAATGGTTATGAGATATGTTCCCTTCATGCATGTCTGTGTGCTCCTGGAAATCTTTTTTTTTTTTTTTCTTATTCCGGTAAAGTACAAGATACCGCAATAGCAACATAAACACCGTATTATCTACTAGTTACTATAGCAACTGCTATTCATGTAATTTGCTCATGCCTAAATTAAAGCTGCCTAGGGTAGCTTTAACTTGCATCTCTCACATATGACTTTTTTGTCGGTGTTTTTCTTTAATGAGAATTGTGTCTCTCAAATTGTAGGCAGCATGCTGTACCACTCTACCTTACTTGGAGCTGACGTTTGCCATTACCTGACTTTGTTTCCCCTATTACTTTTAGGTATTCATCAAAGAGAGAACATGCTCTCTTAATGGTATATATATTCCGTGAGAGTGGAGGAGGGGGTATGAAGGAGAAACAAGTTTTCCATCCGAAAAGAACATAAGCATCTGCCCCGCAGTGAACTTCACTGCTCTTGAACTCGTCAATTCTTTTCTACCTCTTCATTCAACACAATGCGAAAGGCATAACCTGAAAAAGGGCGTGATGAAAAGAGGTACTGAGATCCACTAAAGGAAAAGGCACAATAGTTAATCATCTCTTCTCTGGCATCCTTCCTACAAAATAAACAAGTTGAGAAGTTCTTCAGTTTTTGTGACTGTAAGCAATGTGGTGGATTAATGTTCCTAAATGCTAACACTGAATAAATGAATTCATTGTTAAGAAAGTTCTGGATGAGCCAGTAGCCAAGTACCATTAATTCCATTATTTACCCTTGTTTGTGTCTGCTCTGGGATACAGTTGGGAGAGGAACATTGCCATGAAGAAACCTATTAGGTACAGGTACCTTTGTAAAATAATGCATTTCAAACTAAAGATTGACTGTGCTTTTCTTAAAGAACCCAAAATTCTCAGTGGCCCTACCGAGATATGCAATAAGTTTCTCAGAAATCACGTTGGCACATAGCTGCTAAAAACTCTTCAGTGAATGTTTAAAGAAGATACATCCACCTGGAATTAAACCAGGATGGAGTCCTTAGAAGAGCCATCAGGATCACTGTCTACCATGGTCACCCTCAGGACAGACAGTGAAAGTCTCTAAATGTCCCTTTGCAGAGCTTCAAAGAGCTCTGGATTCAGGTGCGGGAAACCTGTCTTTAATATTTTCGTTACTGCTCCTGATGCATTTCCAGTGTGGTTAATTCACATGCAGCATTTCACTAAATGGTATCCTCTTTGCAAACACTGTTTCATATTCTTTCTTTCTTTTTTCCTATCAATCTTTATCTAAATCTGAGCGCATTTTGTGCTGGTTGTTCGCAGCAGTGTGGAAGCTTGGAAACATGGTCACAAAAGTACCACGTGCCTCTGGTCTGCAGCAAGCCTTTCTATTTGCTGGTTTAATCCTCCAGACTTCAGCCATTTCCCATTTGGTCCTTCACATCATCTCGGGCTAATCCGTCAAGCATTTTAGACAGCCAAGCCAATCTCCAATTGCTGAGGACTTTCCCACAAGCACCATGTCTGTTAATAAGATTTTCATTTGGAAAGATGCCAGGGCGTCCATGTTTTCTATCGTAAATAAATACTATGATTTAATAGCTTCAGGTTTTGTTTAATGTTAACGTCAACTATTTAAGAAAAAAAAAAAGGTCCTCAAATGCCTGGCCCGATTGTGAAATGCCCCACTGACAGCTATTTGCAAGGGTAATGTTGTGGAAAACAACATCCATCTTGGAAACAGTTTCATTAGCCCCATCTAGCTGACCTCTCCACATAATGTTGTCAAATGTGACGGGCATCAGATTATTGGGAATATGGAGATCAATAAATATGCAACACCGGCGCTTAGAATGCTTCTGGCATCGGAGCCATACAAATGCCATCTAACATGGCTCAGAGTCGCTGTCATCTGTCACACCAGCTAGTAAATAGACAAGCTTAAGGGGAAGGCTGTCCGTAATGGTAAAATATATGGGTGAAGATGAATTAGACAGGCAGTGTGTAGTCAGACTTCTGATGCATGAAGGTTCCAAATGAAAAACACTAGGCAAACACTCCGGAGCAGCAGCCTGCCTTCTTAGGGGAATCGATGCAAATTCTTGCCGCACGGTCAAAAGCTGCTCCACGGTCCTGCTTCTGTGTTTTTGATGTCAGCTGCCAAGGGAGTTTTGTCTGCATCTGGGATGCTTGCTAGAAACTTGGAGTCTCCTGAGTGCATTTCTGTACACCACGAGGGAGCCAGATCAACCATTCCCCCCAAATTCCCGTGTGTGTGAACCGCACGATGTCGTTCTGTGCGATAGCAGCCCAAGGCCAAAGAAAGTGCCTGCATTGTCCAATTACTTTAGCCTCAAATGCCTACAACTTTGGGTCCACAAAAGAACAACCTGGCTGAACTGCTAAAGGAAACTTCCACCCCAGCTGGTGGTCATCAAATTGCCCAGATAATCAGACCTTTGGGAACCACTTCTGTTGACAACGTCTGCATCAAGCCACCCCCTTCTAAGATCCCTACCTGCAGCCTGCCCAGTCGGCCGCAAGCTGACTGCCACTGCCCAACATTTGTACCTATCACTACCTGAAGATCCCTTGCTCTGTCCTCAGTAGTGTTTTCCAGATTCCCCAGAACAGGCATCCCTGTTCATAAACCCTCTTCCCCCTCCAAAAAGTGCTTGAGTCCAGCCACGTCCATCATTAAATTAAAGCAACTTAAAGAAAAGCAAATTCTTGAAACAGCAAGCGCAGAGGATGTAAGCCACACGTATGCATATATCCAGACACCCAGTGCCGGAACAAACACGTTCCTCAAACCCGAGTAATGTCGATGACCAGTGATGACCAGCATGCTTCCACCCCTCCATGTTTTAAGAAATGTCACTCTTCTCTGTGGAAAAGAGAACAAACAAGAAGCATAAAGGTATTTTTGAAGTACACTGTTATGAGGTACTTGGCTAGTAATTTGCAGCCTAGGTACACACCATACCTTTTAGCACGGCTATTTATCTCTCAGGGAGAATGCTGCCATACTTATGATAAAGGCTCTGTTGGACCTCTTCATCAATAGCAAACCTTTAAGCACAGCACATCTCATAAAAAGGAGTTCCACTAACACAGACTTCAAAAGGATAGAACTTGATAATTCAAAAAGAGCTATATTAAGTGTTCCAGCGGTCCATCCATAAAAGCCATCGTATATTCCAAACGCCAGAGTCCTTCAAGCAACATGACAGTTCTATTAGAATAATAGCAGGGGAAAGCATAATTAGAAGTAATCATTGGCTGGAAAGGAGCTAGTTGTTTTTGTAGAGCAAAATGCCGCTCTGAGCCCCGTGGAAAATGCAGCCAGAGCAGCGGCAGCGAGAGCAGATAACCATCGAAAATAACCATGGCGCAAACCCTGCACTATTTATTTCTATTTATTAAGAACTCTTTGTATACCTTGATGTTTTCCTGGTGAAATCATCTTAATTTGAGCCCACATTTTCTTTGGACAAGATTATTATGTTATTGCTACTTACTGGCCACTATTTTCTATACATTTGTTGGTCAAACAGTTAGGGTGTCTGTCTTTTCCAGCCTGACAGAGATCATTCCGTCAAGCAGGGGCTCCTGGTTAGCTCCACGGAGCCATATTGAATATACACCATATCCCAAAAGATGAAGAACGTTTGGCTAAGCATTAACTTTTTAATCCATAGATTAATGACTCCCGCTATCAAAGGACTGGGCCATTTCCCGCTTAGGGGTGGCAAAGGAGGAGGCATCTGGGGGCGATTTCCCTGCGGAAGGGACTGCATCCCACACCAGGAACCCCATTCACCTGGTGCCTTTTTTTTATCCTCCTCCTTAACTTGAAGATTTAGAATTTCCAAAATGCAGGGAGAATAACACACCCCAGCTGAGCCTTGTCAACAAGCCCAGGAGGGAGTCAGGGCAGGAGTCATTAGCTCTACTTTGCAGACATGCAAATTGGGGCTCAGGAAGGGAAGGGGCTCCCCGGAGGTCCCACAGTTGACTTTCTCCGCATGCCGTCGTCCTGCCCCGACAGAATGCTTGCTTTGCCCCCGGTTCTCCATCTCACTTACCCTGTGGGACGCGCCCATGAAGATAAAAGCCACACACCTGGTGCTGTTGTGCAGGCGCCAACCGGGTCTCAGAACGGAAACAGGCCACCCGCTCAGCCTTCAGACGGCAGGGAGACGGGGCAGAGGTTCACTCCCAACGTGGAAGGCAGCCGTGCTCTCTGCATAAAGAGAGATACAATCAAGTCAGATTCACCCGGGTCTTGGCATCATTCACTTACCTAACATTTATTGATCTATAGGCAGGGTACCAGGAGTGAAGGGAGGTGGCAGAGAAAGGGAGTAGAGAATGGGAGGAATAGAATGAAATCTAATATTTAGCCCAGATATGAGAAAAATGCACCTCTGACGACTCAACCTCAAAATAGTAGGTAGAGGGCTTCCCTGGTGGCGCGGTGGTTGGGAATCTGCCTGCCAATGCAGGGGACACGGGTTCGAGCCCTGGTCTGGGAAGATCCCACATGCCGCGGAGCAGCTGGGCCCGTGAGCCACAATTACTGAGCCTGCGCGTCTGGAGCCTGTGCTCCGCAACAAGAGAGGCCGTGATAGTGAGAGGCCTGCGCACCGCGATGAATAGTGGTCCCCCCTCGCCGCAACTAGAGAAAGCCCTCGCACAGAAACGAAGACCCAACACAGCCAAAAATAAATAAATAAATAAACTCAAAAAAAAAAAAAATAGTAGGTAGAGTCGACTTGGAACACCCAGGACAGACAGTGGGCAGCCAGTGAACCAGTGTTTCCAAGAAACACGTGGAACTCCAGCACCTCCACCGACTTTCTAGCCTCCTGAATCTGAGCCACTGACTTAACCTCACTGAGCCTCAGTGTCCTCATCTGGAAAATGGGAGTAACAATACTGCCTGCCTCCAAGCATTGTTGCAAAAGTAGGAGATGATCCAGGTGACGCCCCCAGCACAGTGCATGGCACACAGGAAGTGCTGATTAGGCGGCCCCCCTTCTGATACTCCATAGGAAGCCAGAGGAGGGAGTGACCCACGGACTCTGACTCTTAGGAAAGACCTCCCGGAGGTGGCAGGCGGCCAGCTGGCCCTCAAAGGGGAGAGGGCAGTTCTCCACAAAGCAGCACCCCAGGCCTTGTCCTGGTGGTCCAGAAACTCAACTGGCCTCCTGCCAGGGCCTCATTTCTAATAAAAACCTGATAGAGACCCTCAGGTTTGTTGATATGTTTGCTTCTCATTTAGACTCCTAGCAACACTGTGGGAGTCGGGAGTTTAAAATCGTTTGGATTCCAACAGCATATCCCTGTCGGTTACAAAGTTGTAATTCACAGCCCGGCTCCTCGCCCACACTCAAAATATTCAAGCTTAAAATTAATTTGGTTTTGAGATACGACACCAGGATATCATCAAAACAAAACAAACAAACAAACAAAAATCCCAGTCCCGTGAATATATTTAGAATTTAGGCTATAAAGGGATTTCAGCTTGACAAGAGCCGAATCTTCCCATCTTGTGCAATAAAGTTCCAAAAACGCTTAGCAAGACCGTATCATACATCCAACCTACACGCCGCAGAGATAAGGCACCAAGAAAGAGGATGGTGATGATGGTGGTGGTGGTGGTGATGTGATGGTGACATGATGACCACGCAAGAGGAGGGAAGGGCAGGCTCGGGGTTGGTTTTGAGAAAGGGATCCGGGTAGGCAAAGAACGCTGATCGTCAGTTCACATCAGGGTGAGTCACGAACGTGGGCCTGAGACCTGAGACAACGCGCTTTCCCCGCTTCTTCAGATTGAGGGGTTCAGGCTAGGCGAGCTGTGGATCTCCAAACCCAGAGATCTGTCAAAAGGATTTACTCTGGAGAAGATCATCGACCCCAACATAACAACTGTAGGCATATCTTGAGCTTGGAAAAGGTTCAAACAGTCATTAATCCAAATAAGCAAGAATCTGTAACAACATTATAAATCCACACACCTCCTGTTTTACCGAACGCCACACGTGTCCCTGCCACTCGCTCCCTGGAAACTGGCACGGCACGTGTCCTGGCCCTCCCTTCCTTGGCCTCACAGTCAGGTTTGCAGGATGATTTCCGAAATCACCTCTTGAAGAAAAGCCTCATTACCCAGTGACACGTTGTAATCCCAACCAATGCTTCCAGAAAAGTTTCAATGTCCATTACATTAGCTAACCTTAAAATTGAATACAAATCCATTTTAATCAATATGTTGTAATAAATAGATATTAAGGCACATGGCACTAATGTACAGGTAGACTAATTAAAGCGCCAGCATTTGCAGCACTCACATACCTCAATTTTCTCTACAAAATCCTTATTGAACCACTACCTTAAAAAAAATAATTGCATTTGCAATTAGAAACACTGAAGTTACATTATCGATTTTCTGCTAAAAACCTTTTTAGTAAACAAGCACAAACTACATTCATTAAATGTAAGTGCTTGGAGCTATGGTGTGAAATTCAATTCAGCCATTATCATGAATTACACTGATTATTGCTGTAATTATTTTCTCTTGGATACAACCGCATTTCTGTCCCTTGCTAGTTCTGTTGGACATATAACCATGTTCATTTTATAGCTAATAATACTCATCTGTAGTCCCAGCAATTACTATCACTTATACAAATCATCAAGTTAAGCTCCGGGTACCTAGTAAGATTCAAAAAAATTAAGTAAAACATCCTTTTTTTACCCTTTAAATAACTAATAGCATTAGAGAACAAGGAAAATTACAGATGTTAACTGATTTACATTGCAAGCTTTAATCTCCTGTACTTGACTTGTCAGAAATTTCTGCTGTCCTAAGCACACATTTTGAGAAGAAATCCACCAACAGACTTTTTTTTTTTTTAGAAATGAACAGTCGATGGATTGGATTACGGGTCTGAAGCATTCTCAGGAAGGAAAAAAGCCATGATCATTTGGTGTGTTCAAGAAAATAGATTCTGTATTTTAATCAGAGCCAAAAAAATGGCCTTTGCATTGTATGTGTTTGTTTGTTTAGGTGTCTTATTAACTAATCAGATTTTTAAGAGAGAACACTCCACTTTAATTTTTCCTCCAGAGGCAGCTGTAGCTTTCCACAGTTTTTAAAGTGAATCCTCTAGGCAAAATAGATGTTTTCAAAGGAGACCTCCTTTTCTCCCCTGGGGTGAGGGCACTGCACAGACAGGGCCAGGGTAAATGCATCTGGGCATATTCCCTCAAAGTGAATATGATCTCTGGGGCTTCTGGTGGGGAACCACCTGCATGGGAAAACTGGTGGGGAAGAAAGAGGGAAGTCAGAGAGTGTGATCTTTTAAAATGTGTACGTGCATGTGTATATAGCGATGGAAACGGCATATTTCATCGCAAGAGGATTTGCAGACTATGATCTCCGGGCTGGGGACAGAACCCTCACCCACCAACCCGAAACGCCCCTGTCCCACGTGCCAAGACCACGCTCCAGGGCCCTGACTTGAAGACCTCGTTCACAAACAGCAGGATCGCTTCCTCCCGTTAAGTTTAAGAGCGCTTTGGGAAGTGGGCTTCCTGGGCCTCCTTGCTAAGCACTCCTTGGCCACCCAAGCATCCTGGATTTATCTTTGTACTGCCCTCCCCCCTGGGCACTGGAGGGCCCAGCTCTGGGTGAGACCCTGGGGTGAGATGTAAATGAAGCAGAGACACCCAGGTGGGAGACCTCAACCCCAGCAGAAAAACGGGAGACGCTTTCATTAGGGGCCTCACCATTTTCTCAATAAGCAATGTTTTTGATTCATATTTTATATACCTCGTTTTATTTTTTTAGGGGTGGAGGAGGGAGGTACATAGCTTATAGAAATTCACAAACAAAATTTTATCAATTAAGAGAGAAAAAGTTAAGTGGGGTGTGGTGTGGAGTGGAACTAGGTCCCTACACCCCTCCAAATTGCTAAAAGCTGGCTGCAATTTTGGCTCAGAGCTTCCTGGTGGCCAAAGCAAGATGGAAAACACAATCTTATGGATATAAGATTCACTGTTAGCAAAAGAAGAAATGTAAATTTAAAAATAAGTAAAAATCTTTTAGTTTGAAAAGAAAAATATAAGCAAAATCTGATGTTAAGATTCAGAAACCAAGAACTAAAGGCACCTTTTTTAAAAAATCAGATATTACTTCTTTCCTAGATTTTTTTGGTTTTTTATGTAATATAAAACTCTGAAGAGCATCCGTTGAAATTCTGATGCTAATCTTAACTATATGGAGAATTAAAAAGCAAGAAAACAGGACAAAATCATATTGTCAACACATCTTAAAAGCTGAACAGCTGGAAAACAGTATGTTTAACCACATTTTAAAACTCTAAATCAGCTGATTTACGCCATCATTTTGAGATCATCAGAATTTTCCCAAAGGTGCTAAATGAATTTTCTGACCATCGTTGGCCATTTAAAGTATTAATTGATATCATGCATTCAGTGTAAAGAAGTCACTTTGCTATTCTAAAAGAAGTATTTAAGGATCTTTTTTTAAGGAATAACTTTTGCTTCTTCTACTATCTGCGAAATTACCAGCAATAATTGAATATAGTTTGAAATGTTCAGAGCTTAGAATTCTCAGCACCCTCCTTGTATCTATTTTAAATAAATAGGCTTTTTTTTTTTTTAACCAATGTGATTGGGAGTAATGATATACAAATATCAAAGGAACCAGTAAAAAGAAGAGACAAGTGCCACTCTAAAAACAAGCAGAAGCATGTACTCTTGACTTGCACCCCCAGGGAAGAAAAGATTTTTAAAATGTTAACAATTTGGCTATATCCGGTTGTCTGTCTGGCTTGGGTGCTTCCTGGGGAATCACATTAAAGAATTCAATAGGCAGGCTTGAAAATTCAGAAAAGGGAAAATTAAATTCCTAGAGATAGTCAAGAATATCGTATTCATAAAGAGCCTTTTCCGCAGGAGCTTGGAAACATGTAATATAACCTTCAAAGTAAAAACGGTTTGTTGCATTAGTTCTGCTTAGCTGACCATGAATACTAATTGCAGGAAGAATTAACTGTGCCCAGTACCTGGGGGCAGGAACACACAAAAGTGACCGGGGAAGGCAAACAATGGAAAAGGTAAAAATGAACATCCACACCCCCATTCAACTCAACATGATCTGCAGCAAAACCCTAAATTACAATGAAGCCAGTATCTGCCTCTTGCCCCTCAGAGATTAGAAGAAAAAAGAGAGGCGGCTGTAGAGAGATTGGGTTTTGGGAGTAAAAATAATCCATGCTTTTGCTCTCATTTCTCTTATTCAACCTTTCTTCTTTCCCAGTTGTGGCAATTCCTCCACAGGGTCAGGAACTTTATTCTCTGGGTCAAGTGTCCCATTTTGCAGTATATCACCACGTGAGAAACAACTGGTTGGTGGAAAGAAGATTTTGGGGTAAGGATGGGCTTGAATATGAATTTCAGCTCTGTAATTTACTAGCTGTGTGAACTTAAGCAAGTCACTAAACCTCTCTGGGCCTCAGTTTTCTCATCTGTAAAATGGGAACAATAGTGCCCAGATCACAGAATTCTGAAGATAAAATGAGAAAATATTTGTCAAGTGTCTGGTACATGAGAAATCCTGAACGCTACCCTCTGAATATTTCCCACAGACACAGAAGCTGCTAGAAATTCTTGCAACACACTCAGTATCCCTGCCCCTTCCTGGAAAGAAGAGCCTCTACCCCACCTCCAACCAGAGCTGATTGGCCAAATAAGAGCACCTGACATAGGCTCAACCAACCAGATCCTCTCTCCCTGGAATGTGAAATTGGGCCTGAGGTTGTTAGGGACGGGACCTGTGTGGTGGTCACTGGTGCACTAAAGTGAGAAAAAGTCAGTGTGTCCTCATATATATCAGATCCCAAGAGCTGATTATTAAATCATAGGGAATTTTTTGAGCCAAAATTGTTAATACAACAATTATTAAAAATTAAATTATATAAACTTACGTGTAAATAAATTATGTTAATAACAAAGGTAATGAATACTCAACACTCATACTTCCTAATTATTTCCTCTTATTTTATATTATTATGATGAATTTACATGTTATTTTATCTATGCTCTTGAGATTACTTACATCCATGTATCTTCACGGTGGAAACACTATACAGTGGTGCACTCCTGGGCATCTCTGCCCAGCTCCACCTTCGTGTCGGCAGGTTTGAATCAGCCACAGTGGGAGTATGTACACCATGGAGATTGGAAAACACTCCAAATCAAGGCTTTTTTCCCCTCCAGAAAGCTGGTTGTTAGACATTTACCAGAACAGCAATGGAGAAAACTTCTAAGTAGATGGGGGAAAAGTGAGGCAGTGGCTACAGGGAGCAGAGACAGAAGATGTGGAGAGAGTACAGCAAGCTTTCCGATTCCCAAGGCCACTCCTTTCCAGAGGTCAAGCTGCACTGATCTCAGGTTCCAACAAAACACCCCCCCACACACACACACACACACCCGTAGCCTTACGGTAAATTCCTTTGTTAGGCTGAAACTAGCCCATGTTGGTTTCTGCATTCCAGTCTTAACCAATGAACAGGACATAAAATCAATGAGAACATTGCACTGTCTCTTTTGGGGTCATTTTAATCTATTCTTAGCTAAGCATAATAATGAAGCCCTAATCACTGGTCAGCCATTGTTGAGATTTTTTTTCAAATCTCTGTATAACATGCCATGTATCCTGGAGATATTCCTGCTATTTCTTGCTCATCACCAAGAGCAATGGTGCATGAGTCTCGACTGGATCCCACAGGCCCTTTCTGACTCCCCAGCAGTGCTTGGTGCTGCTCAGACTGACTTTTATGTAACTACTCCAAGCTGTGCGTTAACTACTGTGACACCGCACCAATGATCCAATTAGGCCTTAAATGTTTACTTAAGAAAAGGCTCTGTTCATCAAAAAGATTGGGTGGCTGGTGAGAAACTAGAACATTTGGTGTACTAAGTGATCCGAGAGCTGGCTTTTCACATAGCAGGCAGGCCAATTAGATTTTCCAGGAAGATAAAAATGCTTTTAATCTTGAAATTTCCTTCAAAGAAGCAGAAACTCCAACTGCTTGCTTGTTTTCCCCTTTTCTGCCTCCCTCCCACTTCCTCCACACCTCTCTTTGATAAATTTTCTTTCTTTTTAATAATGGTTTCCTGTCCAGTGAAGTCTGCATCCTCTTCAAATCTGTTGGTGTTCAAGGTATTGAAATGGCAGATGCTCCCTAAATGGAAAAGAAACGGTACTGACAGAAACGCATTCAGAGTGGTTCTCCCCAGTGCGTTTGGCAGGTAAGATATCCTGGCGTCTGCACAGAAAAGTAAACTTGAACACAGACAGCCCATGAAGTACACGTGGTGATTTAAAAATTTATTGCCAGCTCTCACACATCTCCCACCATTAACTAATGCCTTCTGAGAATCAAGGTGATGGCTAAAATGTTCATCTCAGCAGCTGTCTAACAGATTCAAGTTCAGCTTCCTATCTCATCAAAATCCTAAACATGGACTTCCCTGGTGGCGCACTGGTTGAGAATCTGCCTGCCAATGCAGGGGACACGGGTTCGAGCCCTGGTCTGGGAGGATCTCACATGCCACGGAGCAACTAGGCCCGTGAGCCACAACTACTGAGCCTGCGCGTCTGGAGCCTGTGCTCCGCAACAAGAGAGGCCGCGATAGTGAGAGGCCTGCGCACCGCAGTGAAGAGTGGCCCCCACTCGCCACAACTAGAGAAAGCCCACGCACAGAAACGAAGACCCAACACAGCCAAAACTAAATAAATAAATAAAACAAAGTGTAAAAATTAAAAAAAAAAAAAAATCCTAAACATATTCAAATTGCTATTTGCACATATGCCTGAATCAGAGCTTGGAAAACAAGTTATTTAACCTGTCATCTAATCTATCCAATAATCTGAAAACAGGTCGGTCCACATGGAAATTGTACATAAATATTTGAATTCATAGATGACAGCCCATTTCTCAAGAGTCATGAGGAGGACCACAGTTAAAAACATCTATTCAAAAGCTCACTTCTTCCCTTCAAGGCTTACCATTGCTCACATATGTTTTCTACCCCGCTGTAATTTAGGTTTTTCTTTATGACAAGGGTCAGCAAACCAGCCGTAGCGTGAATCTGGCCTGTCACCTATTTTTGTCTGTCCTGAGAGCGCAGAATGGTTTTCACTTTTACATTTTTAAAAGTTTTTTAAAAATCAAAAGAGAGTTTTTCACATATGAAAATTTTATGAAATTCGAATGGGACGCCAGGGGACCCATTAACATTTGGTGAACAAACGCATGGATTGTCAGGAAATGTGTGTTGATGGCAATTGAACTGGAATAGATTTGTCTCCACCAGTAAGCCACCGGGTAATACGCATGACCTTCCTGTGCCCAAGCAGAAAAGCAAGAGAGCACGGCCCCACCCTCAAGGTGCAGAGATCAACACACCCGAAAAAAATTAGTGAAGAGTAAAAGTAAATGACGTAAAGAATTCCTTACCTCTCCCTACGCATGACCCCTCTGTTCCTTGTATGTTCCCCCATCACAGCTCATGTTGCTGTGGGGAGGCATTTATCTGTCTCCTGGGCTGGAAATAGTCATTCCTTTAGAGACCACTAGCTAGGAAACAGTGCCAAGCACTTCACACACAACACTTCTTTTAATCCTCACAGAGACCCTGTGAGGTAAGAGCTTTCATTATCCCTGTTTTGAGGGTAAGGAAACTGAAGCACAGAGAGGTTCAGTAACTTGCCTAAGGTCACAAAGTAAGTAACAGAGGCAGGATTCAGACTTTCTGAAAGAGTCTGGCTTCAGAGCCTGAGACCTGGAATGTTACATTATAATGTAGCCATTTATATGGCGAGTGCTTTTGAAGCTGGTTCATGTCTTGGTCATCTTTGTATCATCAGAGCCTGGAACATACCAGCATTCCTCATAGACATTGCAGGTTCGGTTCCCGATCACCGCAATAAAGCAAATATCACAATAAAGTGAGTCACACAACTTTTTTGGTTTCCCAGTGCATAAAAGTTATGTTTACACTATTAAGTGTGCAACAGCATTATGTCTAAAAAAACAATGTACGTATCTTCATTAAAAAAATACTTTATTGCTAAATAAAGCTAACCATCATCTGAGCCTTCAGCGAGTCGTAATGTTTTTGCTGGTGGAGGGTCTTGCCTCGATGCTGACGGCTGCTGACTGACCAGCGTGGTGGCCGCTGAAGGCTGGGGGGACTGTGACAGTTTCTTAAACTAAGACAACAGTGAGGTTTGCTGCATCTCTTGATGCGTCCTTTCATGAACGATTTCTCCGTAGCCTGCAATGCCGTTTGATAGCATTTTACCCATGGTAGAATTTCTTTCAAAATTGGAGTCAGTCCTCTCAAAACCTTCCACAGCTTTATGATCTAAATTTACGTAATATTCTAAATCCTTTGTTGTCGTGTCAACAATCTTCACAGTATCTTCACCAGAAGTAGATTCCACCTCAAGAAACCACTTCCTTTGCTCACCCATGAGAAGCAACTCCTCATCCGTTCAAGTTTAATCATGAGGTTGCAGCAATTCACTCACACTTCAGGCTCCACTTCTAATTCTGGTTCTCTTGCCATTTCCACCACATCTGCAGTTACTTCCTCCACTGAAGTCCTGAACCCCTCAGAGTCATCCATGAGGGTTGGAATTAACTTCTTCCAAACTCCTGTTGATGTTGATATTTTGACCTCTTCCCATGAATCATGAATGTTCTTAATGGCATCTAGAATGGTGAATCCTTTCCAGAAGGCTTTCAATTTACTTTACTCAGGTCCATCAGAAGAATCACTATCTACGGCAGCTACAGCCTTATGAAATGTATTTCTTAAATAATAAGCCTTGAAAGTCAAAATTACTCCTTGATCCTTGGGCTGCAGAATGGATGTTGTGTTAGCAGGCACGAAAACACCATGAATCTCTTTGTACATCTCCATCAGAGCTCTTGAGTGACCAGGTGCATTGTCATTGAGCAGTAACATTTTGAAAGAAATCTTTTTTTCTGAGCAGTAGGTCTCAACAGTGGGCTTAAACTATTCAGTTGTAAACGGATGTGCAATCATCCAGGCTTTGTCGTTCCATTTGTAGAGTACAGGCAGAGTAGATTTAGCATAATTCTGAAGGGCCCTAGGATTTTCAGAATGGTAAATGAGCATTGGCTTCAACTTCAAGTCACCAGCTGCATTAGCCCCTAACAAGAGAGTCAGCCTGTCCTTTGAAGCTTTGAAGCTAGACATTGGCTTCTCCTCACCAGCTATGAGAGTCCCAGATGGCATCCTCTTCCAATAGAAGCTTATTTCTTCTACATTGAAAACATGCTGTTCAGTGCAGCCGCCTTCATTAATTATCTCAGCTGGATCTTCTGGGTAACTTGCTGCAGCTTCTACATCAGCACTCGCTGCTTCACCTTGCACTTTGATGTTATGGAGACCATTTCTTTCCTTAAACCTCATGAATCAACCTCTGCTAGCTTCAGATTTTTCCTCTGCAGCTTCCTCACCTCTCTCAGCCTTCACAGAATTGAAGTATATACACTATTATGTATAAAATAGATAACTAATGAGAACCTACTATATAGCACAGGGAACTCTACTCATACTCTGTGGTGACCTAAATGGGAAAGAAATCCAAAAACTAGGGGATATACGTACATGTATAGCTGATTCACTTTGCTGTACAGCAGAAACTAACACAACAGAGAAAAGCAACTATACACCAATTTAAAAAAAAAGAAAGAAAGAAATGGAGGAAGAAAGAAAGAAAGAAGAGAGTTAGGGCCTTGCTCTGGATTAGGCTTTGACTTAAGGGAATGTTTGTGGCTGGTTTAATCTCCGATCCAGACCACTCAAGCTTTCTCCATATCAGCAGTAAGGCTGTTTTGCTTTCCTCTCATTCGTGTGTTCACTGGAGTCGCACTTTTAATTTCCTTCAAGAACTTTTCCTTTGCATCCACAACTTGGCTAACTGTTTGGCACAAGAAGCCTCACTTTGGACCTATCTTGGCTTTCGATTTGCTTCCTCACCAAGCTTAGTCATTTGTAGCTTTTGATTTAAAGTGAGAGAAGTGCTTCCTTTCACTTGAACACTTAGGGGCCACTGTAGGGTATTAATGGGCCTACTTTCAATATTGTTGTGTCTCAGGGAACAGGGAGGCCTGAGGAGAGGGAGAGATGGGGGAACGGCAGGTCAGTGGGGCAGTCAGAAAACACACATCTATTGATTAAGTCTTATGGGCAAAGTTGGTGGTATCCCAAAACAACTACAATAGTAGCATCAAAGATCACTGCTCGGGACTTCCCTCGTGGTGCAATGGTTAAGAATCCACCTGCCAATGCAGGGGACATGGGTTCGAGCCCCGGTCCAGGAAGATCCCACATGCCATGGAGCAACTAAGCCCGTGCACCAAAATTACTGAGCCTGTGCTCTAGAAATGAGAAGCCCGCGCACCACAACGAAGAGTAGCCCCCGCTCGCCGCAACTAGAGAAAGCCTGCGTGCAGCAACGAAGACCCAACACAGCCACAAAAAATAATTATTTATTTATTTTTTAAAAAAGATCACAGATCACCATATCAAATACAATAATAATGAAAAAGTTTGGAATATTGAGAGAATTACCAAAATGTGACACAGAGACACGAAGGGAGCAAACGCTGTTAGAAGAATGGTGCCGATAGACTTGCCTCACAAAGGGTTGCCACAAACCTTCAATTTGTAAAAAACGCAATTATCTTCGAAGCGCAGTAAAACGAGGTTTGCCTGTAGTAGTTCTCAACAAATATTGGTTGAGGAAGCAGGATCACACTACACTCACCTTCAGCTTAAAACGGTGCCCATGTTCCACCTCCGTGCCCAGCTGCTGCCCACCACACCAGCCCCAGGTTCATATGAGCAAGTCATCCCCCGCTCCCCTCTGGTTCCAACACTGCCCATGTGTTTTCTGACACCTCAGCGAGTTTCTCTGTAAACAATTCGGCACAATAACGTGGCCATCCTGCGCTGATGGGAGGTTGCAGGCATACCTGTCACCAATGAAAAGGCTGTATTTGTATCTTGGCAAAATCCATTCATCCATTTAAGTGCCCAGAATCCTCCACAGAACATCACAAATCCACCTAATGTGCCTGGTTCTCAGCTTTGTATCTGAGTCTCTGCTTTAGCTGACAGATGTTTAAACTCCCAGGAGGTCCACACAGCCAAACAAATCCCAAGTGGCCCGTCCAGAGGCCCAAGGGTGTAAGTTCCATCAGCCGAGGGCAATAGAACTCAGACTCACAAGTTGCCTCTGGAGATCCTCTCTCTGGCCTTGGAAGGTAATCATGGAGACAAGGGTGCAGAAATGTGAGGGTTCATAGCTTCACCTCCCGGGCATCTCGCGGAAGAGAGCACCTTTCTTAGACATCTGTTCATATCGTAGATTGATAGTCACCTCCTATGAGAAGTCCTCCTTGATTCCCAGAAACCTCGGTGGAATTACTTCCTCAGAGCATTGAGTGTAAACCTCTATGACAGCAAATATCAGTTCGCTTTGTAATTACTTATTTACCTGCCCCTTCTCTCGGTACCTAACCCTTGGAGCCCACTCTGAGCCTGGCACATGGGAGACATTCAGCAAATAGGTGCTGAGTGAGTTAAAATCCACAGCCTCCCTGAACTTCAGTTTCGTGTGGCTCCTTTATAAGCACTGCTACCCTCTTAAATAGCAGATGCTCACGTGTGCTGCGCATTGGGCTGGACCACGAGTTCCTCCAAGAAAGGATTATGTCTTATTCAATTGTATCCACTGCCCCTATGACAATGCCTGGCACAGAGTATATGCCCAATAAATATGCAGCTCTATGCCAATTCTAGAGTCTTTAAACCAAGATTTTAAGTTGTTGAAGCAAATAAACTGAATTTATTTTTTTATTTTTACCAAGCTGGTAAGTTTGCCCCTTAAATTGTGCTTAGATTTGCCAAGGATGGAAGCTGTTCCCCGGAAGCAAGAATGCACAAAGCACTCTCCCTGGTCACTCAACAAGTCAAGGATGAAGCATAACCAAAACACAGAAACAGAACAATTTTCCAAGGTTATTTTTTACCCACTCAATTAACGCTGCCTTTTGAGAAAGCATTGGTCCTGGATTATCTGTTTAATTAATACCCTTTGTGTTAATTCGCTTTGTTTCTACTCAAACTACTGACCCCTGAGGGATGGAAAAATGTTCACTCTAAATTGTCTCCCTTGGGAAAAAGAAGGACGCATTTCTTTGGAAATGTGTCTCCTTTGGAACACTGGACCATGCTAATGGCAACTGGGATGCAGCGTTCTAACAGGTAAAGTCAGGAAGGACGCCAGGATATGATACTTTGTCAGAAATCCCTTCCAGGTCTTTAGAATCGGGAGGAGGAAAAGCGTCGACTTTCAACTTCGGTCAAGTAGCACGGCGAGAGCACCCTAAGCACCGCGTCGTGCTGTGTGTGAGCCCTGGGCGGAGCCGGGGTTGAGGGCAGGTGGGCGGCAGGGGCTGCCCCAAGGCTCTGCCAAGTTAGAGAGGGAAGGGGGTGAGTCAGCAGGCAGCTGTGCCCAGTGATGTGCTGGGAAACTGGCTCTCTGGGAACAAACAAACAAACAAAAATGCCGTGATCTGTAGCATTTACAGTAAATATTTCCCCTGTGCCGACTTCAAGCTGTCCGTGTGACAGCACTGGACTTGCAGCTGGCGAGAGATGCCTGGTGTTGGTTCTCAGAAGCCAGCATGAGTAAGGACGAGCTGGTACCAGCCGGGGCGAGCTGATGTGATTCGCACCAACACACACTGAACGTACGCCGCGGCCTGCCGGGGGCTTTGAGCAGGACAGAGAGCCCTTGGGGAAAGCACCAAAGCCAGACCTGGAGCAGGGACCTGCAAGAGGCCTCTCAGAGGAAACTGAGACTTGAAGGTCAAACGAGAGGTAACCAAGGAAGGAAAAGGAAAGGAGGTGAGGACGGGCATTCCAGGCAAAGGGAAGAGCCTAGGCAAAGGCCAGTGTACTGAGGCCATGGAGAGCAGGGCTTGCTTATGGCACATGTCCGGTGGCTCCAGCAGGGTGGGAGGAAGAAGCGGGAAGGGACCCCAGAGCTGGGTCTCCGTCAGTCATGAGGGGCCCTGTGGATTCTCTGGGCGGTAGGATTTTAAGCAGTGGAGGGACGTCGTGCCTTACTTTGGAAGAACCCCTCTGGCTCGTGGATGGATGGGGTGAGAATAACCTGGAAAGCCCAGGGCTATTGAGAAGGTCCAGTGGTGGTGGCGCTCTGACCAGAGTCAGCAGTGAAGCTCAGTGACGTCAGAGGTGGACGCTCTTGAGAGATAATAGGGGGCGGGGAGGAGATCGGCCAAACTTGGTGAATGATGTTATGGGCAAGGTGAAGAGTGAGGGAGAGGTGGGGGCAAGGACTCGCCAGGTTCCACCTAGAGCAACCAGGTGGATGGCAATGCCAATCAGCATGTGCACAGGAAGATGAGAGAAGGAGCTGCCGGTGAAGATGAGGCCCCTTCACCTGGGGACATGTTGGGGTAGTGGTGCTACCCACACAGCCAAGTGGACATGTGCAGAAGGCATCTGGGTCTACAGGTGGTGAACTCAGGAGGTGGAGGCGGACTTCCCTGGTGGCGCAGTGGTTAAGAATCTGCCCGCCAAGGCAGGGGACACGGGTTCGAGCCCTGGGCCGGGAAGATCCGACATGCCGCGGAGCAGCTAAGCCCGTGTGCCACAACTACTGAGCCTGCGCTCTAGAGCCCGCGAGCCACAACTACTGAGCCCACATGCCACAACTACTGAAGCTTCCGTGCCTAGAGCCTGTGCTCCGCAACAAGAGAAGCCACCGCAGTGAGAAGCCCGCGCACCACAACGAAGAGTAGCCGCGGCTCGCCGCAACTAGAGAAAGCCCGCGCGCAGCAACGAAGACCAAAACACAGCCAAAAATAAAGAAATAAAATGAAAATAAATACATTTTTTAAAAAATAGATGGGTGCAAGTTTAACTTAAGTCGTAGTATAATATAAGTGTAATCTTAGTATAATTTAAGTCATGGAGGAGAACCAAGGTGCCCAGGGCAGGTGTGGAAGTGAGAAGCAAAGAACCGAAGACAACACCCTGCAGACCACCAGCCTCCAAGGGATAGAAGAGGAACACGCTTTTGGTTACAAGTGACGGAATGGTCAACTCAAACAATAAAATAAATTCATGAAATTGGAAAGTCCGGAGGGAATCTCTGGCCTGGGCCAAGGCCTGATCCAAGGACACAGCCAGGTCTGCAGGGACCCATTTTCTTTCCATCTCTCTGCTCAGCTTCTGCCAGTGTTGTCTTCATCCTAAGGCTGGTTCCCGGAGCTATACCTTTCCTCAACAAAGAGAGAGCGTCCCTGCCCCAGCACAAGTCCTGAGCTTCCTTCCATGTGGACTGGCTCAGATGGACGCCTGCTTATGAATCAGTCTCCCTGGCCAGGGGCGTGGAATGTGCCGATGGCCTTAACCCAGGTCATGGGCTCTACCCTTAGAACCTGGGGCGGCATCAGCTTTCCCAAACCTCAAGAATCAATGAAGTTAGAACTGGGAGAGAGAGAAAGGGGCCACCAACAAACGTCCATTGTCAGTGAACTCTCAGGAAGGAGGCTGAGGTGGACCACCCTAGGGCTAGGAAGAAAACCAGCAGACAGTGATGGTTCAGAAACCAGGGAGGAATGAGTTTCATAAAAGAAGTTGTTACAAGTGCTAAGTGCCACGGAATGGTCAAATAAAAATGGGGATTAGAAAGTACCCTGGGTCTTATGACGAGGAAGGTAAGAACCTGCTTATCAATCGGTAAATACTTATCAAGACCCCAAGCCATGTCAGGCCAGGTATTGGATCCTGGGATAGAGTGGCAACCAGGCTGGGCTAGAGGCTCGAGTCTAGTGGGAAAGGCGACAGCTAAGTAGGCACACATGTAAGTACGATAATAAAGGAGACGTGGGAACGAGCAGCAGGGACACTAACACAGACTTGAGGACTCAGGGGAAGTTCCCCAGAGAAAGCAGCAGGTAACCTGACGTTGGAAGGAGGAGCAGGAGTTGGGCAGGCGGCTAGAGGGGTGGAAGGGGAGTCGCGTTCCAGGCAGAGGAAGAGCACGTGCAAAGCTCAGAGATACGCAGAGCTGCATGAAGCTAGGTGTGGCTGGAGCACAGAGGCCAGCTCCACCGTGCCCTCATCCAGTGCCCTGTATAAAACAGGTCAGAGCCCTTGGCACACCTCCAGAGGCCTTGCCCCGCCCCCCAGGCCATGAATCACTGCTCTTCAAGCAGGGTTATAAATCAACCCATGGTGTCTCCATCTTGTCTTAAGGATCCCAACAGAGGCCTGATCTAACATCTTCCTGAAGGAAGGATATGAAACACATTTGACTGGAAACTCTGGGAGGACAGTGGTTGTCATCTGTTTCATTCACTGCCATTTCCCAGGTCTGAGACATGGTAGGCTCTCAATGAATAACTGTGGAATGAATAAAGGAAGCAAGCAAGGAGGAAGGATACCACTGACCTCCCTGCCTGAGTCACCTTTCTGATCACCCCATCAAAAATAACAACAAATAACACAGGTTAGTAAACACACCTGGTACTTACATTATTCCTAAAAGGTCACAAGGTACCCTTAAAACCAGCTGCCTGAGAATCAATGTCAAAGCTTTGGGGAGTCCTTCCCTTTGTTGTAAGTGTGCCTCCATTCATAATTCAGCCTCAGAGGAGGCAGGTGATGGGGATGGGAGAGGACAAAGATCTCATCTCTAAGTGCCATCTGATGCCTACTATTGCCACGTGCTTTTTTCTACCTAATAGGTATATTGTATCTTGAAATGGAGCTGGTCAGGATCTCTCCACCTTCCATTTCGATGAGGCTGTAGTTTAATTGGAAGTAGAATAACATTTACATATATACTCATCACACCTCAACAAGAGGTAACTAAAAGCTTCTTATGAATGCATATCCTGCCACCTTGGTGTGGGTTTCATGAAACATCCTTAAAGCTGGCTAATTTTCTGTATGAGTGACATCGATAGGCTATATCAATGAAAAACTTTGTTAAATTAGAGTATGTGTCTGGGGCTTAAAAGAGATCCTGCTATAAAGTGTCAGTTTCTCATATTTAGAATGAAGCTGCTCATGATCCTATGCATAATAATAATTTGTGTACAAATATTTAGTGCTTTTCAGGCTCCTTCAAACAGTACTCTCTTGTTTGAACCCTGGAACACTCTGCCAGGTACATAGGGGGAGACATCACCTCTCATTTATCAGAGAGGAAAACAGAGGCCCTGTGAGGTGAGGTGACCTATCCAAGGTTAATGGAGTGACCAATGCCAGTTCTTAATCCCATACCCTTTCTACCATTTCATGTGATAAGGCAATACATCCTATGGTTTTCTAGAATTATTGTTTGCCAAAAGTTTGTATCACTTAGATGCAGATTGACATTCTTAGCAAAGAAACTAGAAGAGATGTGTATAAGATATTCGTTGCAAGACTTCATGAGAGAGAGAATGCTAGAAGGACCATGGCTCAGAGAAGGGCCTCTTAAGATTGGCTGCCTGGGTTCAGATTCAGGATCTGTCACTAACACCTGAATGAACCATGGACCAGTTCCTTTATGTCCCCGTCCCTGACGGACATGTGAGGTCATCTCCATTCTCCCAGGCTTCCATTTAGGAGTCCTCATGGATACAAGAACCCCGACTCTAATGCCAGCTCAGGGGAGCAAAAGTGATCTAAGCTAAGCCAATCAATTCATTCCATCCTTCAGGCCATGTCATTGATTCAGCCATGCCCATGTCACCCCAGCTAGTCCAATCAGAGGGAACCCCAGGACTCCTGCAGGGAACGCTGGGACAAAAACCTCCCACTGGTTGTGAACCAGGAAGCACAGAGCCCTGGGAGCTGCAGCAGCCACCTTGGGTCCACAAAGGGGACCAGCCTTAGGAAGAAGGTGACAATCTGCAAGGCAGAGCAGACACGTGGAAAGAAACTGGGTCCTCAATAACGCTGTTGAGACTCTGACTCAACCCTGCCCTTAACTCCGGATCTTTCAGTTTCTTGAAATAATATATTTTAAGCCAATTTGATTGGGTTTCTCAGTGCAACCAAAACCATCCTAACCGATTCGCCCAGTCTCCGCAACTGCAGAAGAGCAATAAGTAATAACAGTCACCTTCCTAAGTCTGCTGTGAGGCTCAGAGGAGGCACCACACAAGAACTCTTGGCACCGTCCTGCTCCTGACAAGCCCATTACTCCACCTGCGGACAGGGGGGAACATCTCACTTTTTCTCACTGTAACGTCTGGGTCTTTGTGCCAAAAAAGCCAAGTCTTTCAAAGATAAACATCAGGGCTTCCCTGGTGGCGCAGTGGTTGAGAATCTGCCTGCTAATGCAGGGGACACGGGTTCGAGCCCTGGTCTGGGAAGATCCCACACGCCGCGGAGCAACGGGGCCCGTGAGCCACAACTACTGAGCCTGCGCGTCTGGAGCCTGTGCTCTGCAACAAGAGAGGCCACGATAGTGAGAGGCCCTCGCACCGCGATGAAGAGTGGCCCCCACTTGCCACAACTAGAGAAAGCCCTCGCACAGAAACGAAGACCCAACACAGCCAAAAATAAATAAATAAAAATAAAGATAAAACCTTTAAAAAAAAAAAAAAGATAAATATCACATTTAGCCTGAGGGCCCCAGACAAACCACACTTACCCACCGTTTTATGCACGGGCTCAGTTAGGATGTGCTACTTTGAAACTGTGCTGTTAGAAATGCTGTAGCGGGAGGGCAGAGCTATTTTGTCATCATCATATTGCTCGTCACTTCCAGGCGTTTGGTGATTTTACTACCTTTTTCCCAGTATCCCCTGGGTGGGTGTCCTTAACCTATTATGTAATGATATTTCAGGGTCTGGGAGATAAATTGCTCTCTGCGTAAAATATGGCAGTGGATCTATACCCCTAAGCTCCGATAATTAGTTTTTAATGTAACTACAATTCTTTCGAGGAGATGTTTCTGCGCTCTAAAATCTTCTTAAAAGCATCCCTTAGGCTGAAATTAAGTTGGAAGGAGTGTCATGGAGGCCTGTGGCGAGGGGTGAGTTGGGCTCAGGTTACCAGGCAGCCCTCCGTGATTCATGGGCCTCAGGCAGGGGGAGGCAGGCCCTCCTCTCACCTCCGCGGCCAGGCCCGCTCGGCTCGCAGCTGCCAAAGCATCACCCAGCATGACGCCCAAGTACTGGTTACAAATGAGGAGGGTGGAGACTCAGAGAGGGGTAAGAGAATGGGGGGCGGGGCACCTCCCAGGGCCTCCCTTTTCACCATATCAAGGAGTTTTCTCTATCCCAACAACTGTGGATTTCTCCAACTAGAGAAAGCCCTTGCACAGAAACGAAGACCCAACACAGCCATAAATAAATAAATAAATAAATTTTTTTTTAAAAAGTACCTATTTCGGTTAAGGCATTTAAGATCATAAGGGACCGCAGCCAACCTGTTCCATCAGATTCCTTCTGGAAGTGCTTCCCAGCTGTGGGTGGATTCCCAGCATCCTCCACGTCCTTCCCCACCCTGCACGCATGAGTGCCCTCCCCCTTCGTTCTGGTATTCTCAGAATTAGGGCTGTGTGTGCTCTGCAAAGACACACTAGCTACCCTGTCCCGAGGTAGCGCCATGGCAGATGGAGGGGTCCCCTAGCTGGACCATCTGGAGTGATAGTGCTACCAGCCTCTAGGTATTTAACCCTTCGTATGCTTAACTGGTTACATAAAGAACAGCAAATGGGAACCAGCGTAAACATGAAGACCCAGAGAGCACAGGATACCATAAAATGCAAAAGTCTCCGCAAATTCCAAAGAAATTCCAAGTCCCCAGATGTCCAGCAGATCTATAAAAACATTTCCTTTCCCTTGGCCTGGAGGTAACCTTAGAAAACATTTTAAGTGGTTTAAAAATAATACAAGTGGGTGATTCACTTTGATCACTGGATACACACGGAGGCCCTTTCCCTCCATGTGGCAGGGGATGGGCAGCCCTGGCAGCTCCCGTCAAGGTGTGCTCTGGCTGTCAGGTCAGGGAGCCTACCTGGCGGGTGAGCCAAGGCTCAAGCGCTGAAGGCTCGGTCCCTCCTCGTGGCGGGAGGTCTCGTGGTCTTGGACGGATTCCTGGAGGAACTGGAATTCCTCGTCTCCCCATTTCCTTGTCGTTTTCTTCAGTGCCTCGGGCTGAAGGCCATCGCTGGGGGTGAGCGCTGAGGCTCAGGAGGCGCCCCCGGGCTCCCCCTCCGCCTCCGCTGGGCCGGGCTGGCAGCTCCCCCGCTTCTCCCCTGGGCTGCTCAGTGCAGCCCTGCTCCCCTCCCCAGGAGAAGCCACACAGGAGCTCCACCTCTGGTCCACAGTCAAGTCCCTCTCACCTCCCCCAAAGGAAGTAAAGCAGCCGCGAAGACCACTGGAGGAAAACATTTCAAAAATGGTAACATCCAGTGTCATCAAAGAAGGAAGGTGGGGATGAGCCCTCTCGCGTGCACGGATGGGGGGGCGGCAGGCGGAATGTTTTGGAACTGGAGGCTGACAGAACGGGCGCAGACCCTGGCTCCACCACTGACTAGCTGTGTGACCTCAGGCGAATGACTTGACCCTCCCAACCTCAGTTTTCTTATCAGTGGAATGGGAAGTGGTGACAGAGTCACTCCGTCTTCCTGTTGGGAGACTCGGAAGCGGGCCTGACAGAGTAGCTGAATCTCTTCTTACCTCTGGAGAGCGGTTAGTGACGTCCATCCCTCTGACCCAGTTATTCCACTTCTAGGACTGTTTCCCAAGGAAATGACCAGAAATGTCACATAAAGACTCGTGCACAAGTACACTCGCCTAAGCATTATTTAAAGCAGGAATAACTGGAAATGAACTGAACAGCCAGGAATCACGACTGGCTAAATAATTCTGGCACATCCACACGTCAGGACACTGTGCACCATGGTGTCCCCAGAACAGCACCACGTGTAACCAACAAAGGAAAGAGTCAACTTGCACTCCAAGTATTATGGGATATCTCTGCACATACAACCGAGGCAATATTTCAAAAAGTAAAACGTCCCTTCATCGTAATTATTAATAATAAAAGTCAGTATTAATAACAATAAAATTTGTTAGTAACAATAAACTTGGACAAAAAACAAATTTATTTCCTCACAGTTCAGGAGGCTAGAAGTCCAAGACCAAGGTGTCGGTGGGTTTTGCTTCTTCTGAGGCCTCCTTGGCTTGCTGGTGGCACCTTCTCACTGTGTCCTCACATGGCCGTCCCTCTATACACGTGTGCCCCTGTGCGCCTTGATTTGCTGACTACTTACTCTGTGTTTGAGATAAGGAAGCTCTACACTCGACCTCATTTTACCCTCACAAGAGGTGGGCACCATTATTCCTTCTCACATTTTCCACAAGGAAACTGAAACTCAGTGAAACTGAGCAACTTGCCCAGCATCATACAGCCAGCCAGCGGCAGAGCCAGGATTCGAGCCCAGGTCTGAATGATTCCCAGGTCACTCTGCAATTCAGTTCCCTAATTGGATTGCTTGGCCAGCTCACCAGCTGAGACACTTCCCAAATCAGAACTTCAGAGAAGAATAGGGCCTCCAGGCGACAGGATCCTATCGTCTCCAGGGAAAGGAGAGTCTAGAAGAGCTAGTTTCTCATCTAATTCCACCCAGTAGCCCTTACATAGTTTTGCCAATGTGATGATGGAATTGCTTTAGTCAATTCTGAAAGTAAAGTAGAAAACCTCTTACTGTGAATTATGCCACAGATGACATCGACACGAGAGAAGGCCAGTATAGATTCTGTACAGAGAAAACAGGAGTGCTAGACAGCATCAGAAACTTCCTGAAGACCAGTGTCCCCATCTGTCTCACAGCACCCACACTGACACGCACAACGTTCCCATGGGCATTCTCCATTTGCAACAAGGGAGAAGACAGAGTCCAGAGTGTAGCCAAATCCCAGAGGACCAGCGGTCCCACCACCTTTTCTCAGAGCTGATGGCTGTCCACCAGTCACATGACACTCAGTTCAGAATCATGACCCTGGAGTCCTAGGCCAGTGGTTCAGAAGCCTGGGTACACCTTAGAATCACCTGAGGAACCTTTAAAAATACAAACACCAGGCCACACCCCAAACCAATTAATTCAAAACCTCTGTGGATGGAGCCAAGGCACTGAGAATTACTTCATTATGATTCCAACTGATAGCCCAAGTTGAGAACCACTAAAACTTATTAAAGTAGAATTCAAAAAGTTCTCAGAAAAGATGAGTTTGATAATCAGTTCAGGAAATATGAGAGGCCCCGAAGAAGTCAGTCCTATTTATACAATCAAATTGTTCTCAAAGGGGAATTCCCTGGCGGGCCAGTGGTTAGGACTCCACACTTCCACTGCCGAGGACCCAACGTCAATCCCTGGTTGGGGAACAAAGATCCTGCAAGCTGTGCCTCGTGATCAAAAAAAAAAAAAAAATTGTTCCCAAAGAGAAAGAGAGAAAAAATGTAACCAAAACCAAAATGAAACAATGTGTTGTAGTCCCACAGGAGGCTGTGAAACTAAAACTTAGAAAAAACCCTGCAACAAAAAGAGGTACAGAGCAAAGGAGAAAAACACGCACATAAATTATGTCCTAAACTTACAAGAAAGACTCACTGTTGGTCACTGAACATAAAATGGGGGATGCTTATAAAGCTGTGAGGACAGAGGTTTGGACCTTTTGTTGACTCCTAGAGTCGGAGAGCAACATGGAATTCATCCAGCCTCTCTGTCAATGAGGCCCATTCTCCTATTCCCCCATCCGAGGAAAGAATTCCCCTCAAAAGAAAAAGATACCTTGTGTCTTTTTAGCTCTATTTGGAACCTAAGGGAGGAAACGAACATAGTCACATCACTTGGGTAAGATGGATAATAGGACTCTTTTCCATCTTAAAAGAAAAAAGTGACCTTCAAAAAAGAAACAGTAAATTATTCATGGTTAACAAGTAACTGAGGCCCAACATAGGTGAGAAGATTGTATGAAAGCTCAGGATCATTCAAATTGGTTCAAGCCTCTAAACCCAAATAAATACATCCGGAGATAAAAGAAGAATTTGTGGATTTAATCTAAGGACAACTGTCAGCATTCACTGGAAAACAGGTTAAAACTGGAAACCTAGAGAGGGACAAACACCACTGCCATTTTCAAATAAAGTTGTATCCTAGAAACTTGGGGTTGATGAACTTTAATTTACACCTTCACAAAATTCTTACATGAATTAATAAACAGATGGCTGGTCCGAATTGAGGAAAGGAAGGAAGGAATGAAGGAATGAAGGAAGGAAGGAAGGAAGGAAGGAAAGGAGGGAGGGAGGGAGGAAGGAAGGAAGGAAGCATTCATTACCAGCAATCAACATGAACTTACTCAAGAATTCACTCCAAACAAACACAGGGTAGCTAGACAGGTAGATCAGGAAGAAACACAGAAATGGTACTATGATATCACTAATCTTCCTTGGTAGCCTTATGATGAGGACACACATCTTGTGCCTCGATGATAGTAGATGGTGAGGTGAACACCCAAAGCCAGAATCCTGGTCTCTCTATCATTCCCAGACTTGAAAGTTCCTGGTGGTGAACGTGGGAGGGTTCAACCACCTGGGCCCACCCTCGTCACAATGACATCATCTTTTTTTTTTCTTTTGCCATGCTTCGTGGCTTGCAGGATCTTAGCTTCCCGACCAGGGATCGAACCCATGCCCACTGCAGTGGAAGCACTGAGTCCTAACCACTGGACTGCCAGGGAACTCCCACAATGGCATCATCATTTTTAAATTTGACACGTCTGTCTGTCTGTCTACCTATCTATCTGAGGCAACTTTAGAAGGTATGCAGAATAGGTTATTAAAAATAGAATCAGGTCTAAAAATCTTATATGTTCTGGTATACTGTTATAAGTCATAATTCTAGTTATTACTTTAAAATGCATATCTCAGAAATTAAAAAAAGAAAAAAAAAATAGAATCAGGGATTTCCCTGGAGGTCCAATGGTTAAGAGTTCGAGCTTCCACTGCAAGGGGCTCAGGTTCGATCCCTGGTTGGGGAAATAAGATCCTGCATAACGGGCGGCACGGCCAAATAAAAAAAAAATAGAATCAGAAAATCAAAACCATGAAAAGGAAGAAGAGATGTACATTCTATCCAGAAATGTTTCCAAGAGCGAGCATTACATTTGACTCTGAGCTTCTCAGCAGCCGAAGCAAGAAGGGAAGCGTGACTGGTTTCATTTCTGCTCATAGAAAGACAATGCAGTTTTATCTTGGTACCAGATTAAGAGAGGAATCTATCAGCTGGGACCTCACACAGGATACATACAGCAAGCATATCACAGCAACGTCTTCAGTGAGGGTACCAGCAGGAAACATTCGGCACACTCAGTTTGGGATAATTTGCAGAGAGTTTAATAAAGGGACTCCTTCCAAAGGTACGAGCAGGGTGCAGGAAGCCACAGGAGCAGTGCAATACCCTGGGGGGCGGCTGCTAGCATTGGGGCTATTACACCCCAGTTGGGGCTGGCAGAGACTACAGAGGGATGCAGTCAACTCAAGGCAACCTTGCAAAAATGGAGCTCTCCTCCCACCCTCCAATCTCCTGCCAAGGCTCCTCACTGAGCTCAACGAGGAGTCAGAAGGAGCCCCTTGGAGGCAGTCCACACAGGGCGGCCTCTTGGGGCACAAGGCAGCGGGGAGAAAGTCAAGGAGTGGATCTGAAGGGGTAAAGAGCAGAGAACTGGCACAAGTGGTTTTACAGAAAGTATAAACAATATTTGATAATACTGCTTTTCATATACAAAAAGAGAAAGAAATGAATATTCAACATAATTCAGAAAGGACATTCTACAAAGCATATGCTAATATGATTTGGCATGTCACTTTATGATGATGTGACATGATACAAAAAGTAGAATTTAGAACTCCCAGAAGATTAGATGGACTGTGTGTCCTTTATGTTTTATTCTAAAATTGATACTTCCCTTTTTGTGGGGGACATCATTGAAGAGGACCTAGTATGCTGATGTGTTCTTTTGGTGGCTGAAGAAAGATCTGTAAGCTTTAAATCCCAAAGGGACAAGTGGCAGGGTGGGGAGAACAGTCTGTCCTGACCAGTGTTTTGCTCAGATCAAAGACCAAGGATCTCAGAACCATTCATCTGAGGAGTCGTGAAGGGAAACAGGAGTTGTATCTAGAGAAGACAATTCACGGGAACATAATAACTGCCTTCAATATATGAAAGACTGTCTTTCAGAAAAGAGAATGTCCAGATCTCTGTGTCATTCCAGAGGACAGAGCCAGGACCAATGGTAGAAAGAGATCAATTGCAGCTCCATAAAGGAAGAACTTTCAAAGACTTCAGGCTACCAAACTAAGGAATGAGCTTCTGCAAAATAGGAGATGGCCTCATATTCCTGCAGCAGAAGCTGCAGGTAGATGACAAAGGGATGAAGACAGAGGCCTGTGCTTGTGCTTTACTTTCTTCCAAGCTCTTTGCTGTGTGCTTGACAGGTATAGATGCATTCACTCTACTAAGGATGTACTGGTATCATCTCCAATTTCAAAAGAGAAGACCAGGGGCTTCCCTGGTGGCTCAGTGGTTAAGAATCCGCCTGCCAATGCAGGGGACACAAGTTCCAGCCCTGGTCCTGGAAGATCCCACATGCCGCGGAGCAACTAAGCCCGTGTGCCACAACTGCTAAGCCCGAGCTCTAGAGCCCACGAGCCACAACTACTGCACCCACATGCCACAACTACTGAAGCCTGCACGCCTAGAGCCCGTGCTCCGCAACAAAGAGAAGCCACAGCAATGAGAAGCCCATGCACCACAACGAAGAGTAGCCCCCGCTCGCCACAACTAGAGAATGCCCGCGCACAGCAATGAAGACCCAACGCAGCCAAAAGTAAATAATAATTAATTAATTAATTTTAAAAAAGAGAGAGAGAAAAACAAGGATATGCTTGGTAACTAACAAAGCCCAGATTCAGCACTGCCTATCCAACTCCAGAGCACATGTGTTTAAGTAGGCTGCCCATCCCCTTCTGCCCTAGAAGGGATTCCTACTTTCAGTGGAGGGTTAAACTCAGTATGCAGCCTCTAAATTTCTCCTTACTCCCCAACTGAATATAATTATGCTAAAATCCAGGGACCCTCTTGAAGGAATTATAAAAGGTGAGATCCTTGTGGCCTGGGGTGGCAGGAAAGACCTCCAGTCTTGTGGGAGGGGCTGATGTGAATGCAGGTAAGAGGGGGAGGACATTCCAGGTAAGGGCACCGGGGAGAGGAAAGAGGCAGAACCAGAACAAGAACTGGAGAGGAATCTGCAGTGGCTAGAAGACCAATCTTGAGTTGGAGCCATACATTTAGAGCAGTTGGCTGGGCCAGACTATAGAAAGCATCGAATGCCAGGTCAGGATTTTAGATCTTATTGGTAGATAAACGGAAATCATTGAAAGTGTTAGGGCAGGAGAGTGACACGATAAAATCACCATTTTAGAAAGATTAGCCTGGCAGTGAGGTAGAGGATAGATTACAACAAAGACACACTGGAAGTGGGAGGCCATTTAGGAAGTAATGGAACAGTCTACCAACAAAGTGGAAAGGCCTAGGCAAGACAAAGGAGGAGTCAACCTAAGTAACTCAGTGTCATTTCAAGGGTGCGGTTCAAGTTGGGGATTTGCCTTCTGGGCTAAGAACGAGACTGCAGATTAGTGCTGGTCTCCACGGTCAACGAGGTTAGCTAAATGTGATGTGTTTAGTACGTGTACACCTTCTTGCAACAGCTAGTTAATTAAATATGTAAAGTTGATCTGATTGTTTTCTGTGATAGAACTCTTGGGTCTTCCTGGAAATCTCCCGTGAACCACACCTCCGGGAGCCATGCCTGTGTGGACTCGCCTCCCCTCGTATCTGGGCTGAGCTTGCCACTGCCCTAACCTGTAGAATGCAGCGGAAGTGACATCGTGCCAGTTCTAAGCCGAAGCCTGAAAGTTTGGAAGCTTCTGCTTTTAATCTCTTAGGAGTCGTGTAAGAAGTCCAGCTACCCTGCCGGAGACACCACATGGCGAGACCACACGGAGGGCATTACAGGGAGAGAAAGGCCCTGAGACCCCCTGGGGGAGGAATGAACACAGCCGCCGGTGAGCCCCAGACACGTGGCCCCAGGGGAGCTGCTGCAGGCCCAAGCCCCAGAGCCGTTCTAGTTGAGCCACCAGACACAGGAGGAGAGAAGCCACATGGCTGTTCCAGCCCCAGCAGACATCAAGCGGAAGAGGCAGACTGATCCCACGGCGCCCCGTCCAAATTCTCAACCCACAGAATCATGAGAAATAATTAAGTGGCTGTAGTTTTAAGCTGCTAAATTTTCGGGTAGTTTCCTATACAGCAATAGATACCTGAAAGAGAGGTCTCCCAGATGCACTAAAAACCCCTTTCTGTGAAAGCTACTTCTCCCAACCCAAGGAAGGGGCCCCAGCAGCCTTGCTGGGAATACTTAACTCCATCCCAACCACGCACGACTGGCCTCGGGATAGAGTCTAGAATCAAAGCTGGGATGTGTTAGCCTTGGTCCCCGAGACTGGCAACAGTGGCTACCTGGCAACTCTCAGGGTTACAGGAGGGCTATCCCCAGCCACAAGGTGAGAGGGAAGGAAAAGAGGACGAGATGGCGGCCTCGGGACACGACACTGTCCAGTTCCTGCTTCTCCTTCCCCGGGAGGTCCCACAGTAATTTGTGTGACTGTGAATTACTTACACTTCCCTTGTGCGCGTGGTAGCAAGGCAGATGGTATCAACATACCTTTCTCCCTGCCTGTCCTACGTGCTGGTCGTCCTGGAAGAGGCAGCTGTTGTGTGGCTGTTTCTAAGGCTGGAAACGCGCATTTGACTGGCTATTAAAAGACCTGCACAAGGCTTCCCTGGTGGCACGGTGGTTAAGAATCCGCCTGCCAATGCAGGGGACACAGGTTCGAGCCCTGGTCCGGGAAGATCACACATGCCGCAGGGCAACTAAACCCGTGCGCCACAACTACTGAGCCTGTGCTCTAAATCCCGCGAGCCACAACTACTAAGCCCACATGCCACAACTACTGAAGCCCACACGCATAGAGCCCGTTTCCCGCGACAAGAGAAGCCACCACAATGAGAAGCCCGTGCACCACAACAAAGAGAACTAGAGAAAGCCCGCACACAGCAACGAAGACCCAATGCAGCCAAAAATAAATAAAATTATTTTTTTAATTTTTAAAAAAAGACCTGCACGATGTTAAGGCAGCCCTGAGTCTCTCAACAGAACACCTCCCCCTACAGCTACCGTGTGTATAGAGCCCCACAAGCACCAAAGCACTTTCACTTATAATTGATTTTGATAATATGATGATGAGAGCTAATATTTATACAGCAGACACTCTTAACAAATGCTTTATATCCCTTGGGGCATTTCAGCCTTCCTGCAGCTCTATTAGGTAGGGATGTGATTCTCCCAGCTTACAGATGAGGAAACTAAGGCTCAGAGGGGAAGTCGCTTGCCTCAAGTCACTTTCCGTACACCTAGGAAACGGCAGAGGCAGCATTCGCCCACAGGTTGCCCACCCTCAAGGCCTCTTCTGGAGCTATTCTCTCTTGACAGATGGACACTCCAGCTGAAGGACCACAGGGAGGCTTCTGCCCTCTCTGACGGTGACCCAGGCACTTCTCTGAGCTTTTCTGCAGCTTCACTCCACAGCACTTGCCCCATCACTGGCCTATGTTGGCGGACAGGCAGGAAGAGGAGAATGGGGTGCAGGGCAGCAGTGGATGGTCAGGAAGGAGAGAGGAGAAGGGGGACACAAGCCACATCCCCAGCCTGCTCCTCACCCCAGGGCGCACCCCCAACACAGAACAGCTTGGGCCCAATGGGAGAAGAACGTCCAGCCTAAGGCAAGGAAAAGCAGGGTGAGTTCCAAGTCACCCGGATTACCACTAGTCTGGCTGGATCCACTCCAGCTACTCAGAAACACACTCTTTCACCCAGTGCCTGCATCTCTAAAAATCCAGCTTATGTGTCCCACTCATTATTAAAAAAATATGTGAGAATCACCAACAGATGCTAAAACTATTGGGTGAAAGTTTGGTGGGGAACAGGATAGTTTTAAGACTCAGATTATTTATTAATTACAAAGGAAAAAACAGTAACTTAACTGTGGCAGACACCCTCTTACTAAGTAATCCAAGTCAACATCACTGTATGGTACCAACAGGTGAATCTAGGTGACTCACACTTACGAGTTCTTTCTATAAGTTTGCAATTATTTCAAAAAAAAGTTTTCAAAAATTATGCACAGGGCTTCGCTGGTGGTACAGTGGTTAAGAATCCACCTGCCAATGCAGGGGACACGGGTTCGAGCCCTGGGCCGGAAGATCCCACATGCCACAGAGCAACAAAGCCCATGCGCCACAACTACTAAGCCTGCGCTCTAGAGGCCACGAGCCACAACTCCTGAAGCCCACGTGCCACAATTACTGAAGCCCGCGTGCCTAGAGCCCGTGCTCCACAAGAGAAGCCACTGCAACGAGCAGCCCATGCACCGCAATGAAGAGTAGCCCCCGCTCGCCACAACTAGAGAAAGCCTGGGCACAGCAACGAAGACCCAAGGCAGCCAAAAATAAATTAATTAATTAAAAATATATCTATTAAAAAAATTTTTTTTAATTATGCACAAGTACATTTGTAAGCTGGGAGGAAAGATAATTTAAGGACAGGCTTTGAGCTGTGGTGTCTTGCAGCCAGTCCCCAAAAAAATCCGTCTTTGGATTTCCTCAAGGTCTCTAAATGCATGGTCCCACTCTTTGCACTCCCCCCATTGGGAAGAAGCCCCCCATCCTCAGAACTGCAGCTCACTGGCCCGAAGCTACAATGGCTGAAGGAGGAGCAGAGAAGTGCAGGGGGAGCCTGTGAAGCCCCTGAGACAGTGAGAAGCAGCCCTCCTCCTCCATGGCAATTTGATCAAAACGGTCCCAGGGACGCTCTAGCCCACCTCTTCTCACTGCGGCTTGATGACCCTCTTTGGTTCAAGCCAGCTCATTGATTTTGCTCATTACTTTTCCTGTTGAACTCTTTGGTCCAGAGTGGAGATCATCTGCAAATAAAGCCCAGGGTTTCTGAGGCAATCAACCAGGCAGGAATATAGTCTCCCATGTCAAATCCACCTCTGACCATCCTTTATTATCATTTTTTTTAATATCACTCATTTTTTTCTCTGTTAAAGTTGTTCCTATTCATCTCACTTTGGCATTGCCCAGACAAATCTTCCTAAATTAACGGAGTCCTACAGCACCTTGCCTGGTGAAGGAAAGGGAAAAAAAAAAAAAAGACAGACAGACTGTCTGCGGGAAAACTATTTAATTTGAGCTGGTTGCCCCTCTGAAAAATGATGTCCACATCAGATAAGGAGACGGACGGTTTAAATTGTTCTATCAGAACCGAGTTGCCTGTTTTTGAAGCTTCATTCCACACAATTGGAAACTGTTCTCTTCTCCTTTTTTTATAAGGCAATTGCCCAACTTGAAGGCTGTTTGTGATTGAAGTAGAGGCCACAATAATTTATACAGGAAAAGCCTCTAGATCAAATTGTGTATTTTCTAGGTAACCATTCTGGGTAAATATTCCCTCAGTTTTATCTTTAATGCAATATCTGTATTTTATGCATTCTGTCAAGCTAACACTCCCTGGGGAATATTTTACACACTGATGTACAGGCAACTTGCTACTCATTACATTTAATGTGGCTTGTCTTTTCAAAGATGAGAATATTAAGTGTTATATCCTCCTTCTGTAGAACCAGTTTGCCCTATGAATGTGCGTTTGTTGCCCTAATGGGTCTCTTCCTGTTCTAATTAATATGACAACATAGCATTGTCATCAACCAATATTTATGGAGCAGCCCTCTGAGGCTTGTGTCTGTGCTGGGGGCTTTAATTGAAAGTCCTATCTTATTCTAGGGATCTATGCAACAGAGATACTCACACAGCTGTGCAAGGGCAGCTGTCCAAGGAGCTGGCGGCAGCATCGTTTGCTAGGGCAAAACAATGGCATTAGCTAAATAGATTATTATACTGCCATTAATGAACTAGATCAATGTATAGTAACTGACATGTTATCATACCATGATATATTGGGGGAAATTGAAAAAATGAACTGAAAAACATTACTGATGGAATGATTCCATTTTCAGGGGGAAAAAAATCTCAGCATATGCAGAGTGTGTGTGTGTACATGTAGACATGCATGAAGCTTATATTAACAACAGTAACCCTTGAGGAGTGGGACTAGAGCAGAAGGCAAGAAGACACTCATACTTTATTTCAGATGCTTATATATTATTTGAATTTTCTACAAATAATATGCTACTTTTGTAAAAAAAAAAAAAAAAAAGAAGAAGAAGAAAAATTAAAGAATTTTAAAAGACAATGTTCATTCGGTAATCATGTATTGCTAGGCACTGTGCTCTCTTTATAACCATGTGAACAAGCAGCAGAGAGCAAAAGAATTAAATAAATACGCACAAAACTTAATCTTCACAAACAAAAACTCTTTAAGCTAGGCTTTTTGCTTTAGGATAACTTCTATCAACATTAGCTAACAAAAATCTAAGAACTGAGATACACTGGCATTTCTCTAAAACAGGACACTGTAGGGCCCCCTGAACATTCAGGATGAGGCGACTGCCATCACTTGCTGATTGATTAAAACAATGAAGCAATGACACCTCCATGTGCCTAGGGGGCACTGTTATTGCCAATTCTTCAATGGAGACACACAGCAAAGACACCTCCAGGGCTTCATGAGAGGCTCAGAGCAGCAGAGGGTCCTAACAATGGGCAAGTGCAAGAGAAATCTGGAGAAGTAATAATAATAATGCAATTCTCTTAAAGGATTTAGGACTTGAAGCTCTCAGTTACATGCCAGATATAGAATTCAGGACCCACTATATTCTGAAAATACTGTCCTATTGAGGCCATAAAAGTCACCAAATTTCTGGGAATTGACAGCAACTGTGTGGAGTGGAGGAGAAAAAAGGCAAAAAGCTCAATCCCAACCTTGAGCCGTGAACAGGTGTCTAACTGGATGTACGCCAGAGAGCCCCAAAATCATGTGAAATCACCAAGCCCTCCACCTAGAAATAACAGTGGAAACACAAGACCCTCTCGGGGTTTTATATTTGTTTTTTTTTTTTTTTTTGAAAGGGGAAATTAAAGACACACATGCCTGATGTCCATAAAATAATGAGTAGTAAAAAGTGAATATGCTGGAATCTAATTATATGCAAATTTAACTTGGGAGCCTACTTTAGAACCTACCCCTCAGGGAAGATTTAATTCTCCAAGGCATCCTGAGACCAGTGACAAAGGTCACGAGAGGGATGGCATTTTCTGTTCTGGTTCCGCTGATCAGCCAACTTGGAAAGGCAAGAAGCAAGCAGCCATGATCTTCTCTATTACATTTTAAAGAATGACTGTAGACAGAATTGATCAAGCAAGTTTTAGATTCAAAACAAGCAATTTTTGAGCATGTGCTATGTGCTGGATACCATGCATGGTGTTTTCACATTTATCACCTCCTGAGTCCTCAAAACTCACTGGTGATTTAAAGTGTATAGAGGTGATGACTAGACAGTGATGTTGAGTTAAAATTAGGTTAAATCCTGCAGAGCCCTTAAATACCCAGTTCCCATTCACCACCAGGAATTTCAGGTTATCTGAAATGCAGAACATTGTGACGACCCAAACAACTATATATACATTTCCTTTTCATTCTTTCCTTTGGTCCACTCAGAGTTCTCAGTCTTTAATGAGTATAAGTACAGGGTTATCCTCAAGGACACTCGTCTTTTTTCGTGGAGGAGAAGGGAGGAGAAGTGAACTGTCTAGCATACAGCCTCCTCCCAATCTTGGAAAGCAGTATAACCCCTCCTACCACAAAAGGTAAGGGAATCAGAGCCTCCCTCTCCCCACTCCCAGGCAGCCTGCTCAGCCAATCAGACACCTTCACCGGGGACTTTGAACATAGAGCAAATGAGGAAATACAAGAGAAAGTTAGAATTCAAATGCAGTGGTAGCAGTGGTGGTATCTAGCAGAAGCAGCAGTGTCCTGGACAGACTATTATACTTAAAACATAGTTATCTAAAAAAAATTAAAAAAACAAAACAAAACAAAAAAAAACACATAGTTATCTATACCCCAACTCATTAGGCTAGCATAAGATTGACATGAAAACCTGATAGAGACAGTACAATGAAGGAAAAATACATCTTAATCTCTCTCAAGAGTTCATATAGATGTAAAAATCCTAAGCAATATTAACATGCTAAATCCAGCAATATAGGAAAAGAATATTATATTATAGCCAAGTTGAGTTTATACCAGGAATTCAAGGTTGGTTTAACATTAGAAAATCAGTGAATGTACTTTACCATCTTCACAGATTAAAAAAGAAAAATTAAGTGATTTTTTTCATAGATACGTAAGAAGCATTTGATAAAATTCATTGTCCCTACATGATGGGAAAATAAGAGTTGTAGTAAGCCAGAAATACCAGAAATAGAGGGAAGCTTCCTTAAACTGATAAAGGATATACACTCTCACCAAACATACTAATTGGGGAAATGATGAGAATTTTAAGATCACAAATAAGACAATAATGTCTACTATCACCATTTCTATTCAACATTTTAATAGAGGTCCTAGGCAGAGCAATAAAGCCAAAAAACAAATAAATAGTGTAAGAATCAGAAAGGAAAACACCAAACTGTCATTATTTGTGGAAGCTATTATTGTTTACATTTTAAAAATCTAAAAGAATTCTTAGATGAATTATTGTAATTAATAAGGGAAATCGGCAGGGTTACACAATTTTTAAAAATCAGTACAAAAAGTAATTGTATTTCTGTATACAACACAGATAAATGTTTTAATGATACAGTTTTCAATAGCATCAAAAATGGCAAGTCCTGGGACTTCCCTGGCGATCCAGCAGTTAAGACTCCATGCTTCCACTGCAGGCGGTGCGGGTTCCATCCCCGGTCGGGAACTAAGACCCCGCATGCCACGCAGTGCAGCCAAAAAAAAAGAAAAAATAGCAAGTACTTATAAATATAGCTAGCAAAAGATACTGAAGTCATAGAGAAAACCACATACCTATGAAAAAAGTAAAGAAACCTAAGTAAACAGAGAGATATATCATGCTAATGGATTGGAAGACTCAACATGGCAAAAATACTAATTCTCCCCTAAAAGTATCTATAGATTCAAGGCAACCCCAAAACAAACTCTCAACAGATATTTTGTGTAAATTGAAAGATGATTCTAAAATTTATGTAGAAAAGCAAAGAGCCAAGATTAGCCACGAAACTCCTGAGAAGAACAAGAGGGAGAGCTTGTCCTGCCAGATATTAAGAGCAGAAAATAAAACTTACGATGAAACTGGTACTGCAGTATGGCGCTGGCTTTAGGAGACACAAATAGACCAATGGAACAGAATATAAAACCAAGATACAAATTCATGCATATATGGACATGTGGTTTATTGTAAAGGTAGCGCTGTAAAGCAATGAAAAAGGATAATAAATAGAGCTGGGACAACTTGGTATCCATATGGAAAAAATTTAATTGGACCTTTACCTAATACTACACTCAAAAATCAACTCTAGGCAGATTATGGACCTAAATGTAAAAGGCAAAATTACATAGAAGACTATCTTTGTGGGAAAAATTATAAAACAAGACAGAAAATATTAACCATAAGGGAAAATCCTGATATAATTGACTACACTAAAATTTTAAGATTTCTGTTTATCAAAATATACCATTAAGAGAGGAAAAAAAGGAAGCCACAGAGCAGAGCAGAAAAAAATGTGCAACCCTTAAAACCAACAAAGGCTCGGATCCAGGACATATAGAGAAGTCTCAGAAATCAGTTTGATAAACTCGAACAATCCAATATTTTTTAAAGGGCAAAGGACTTAAAGAGACATTTCACATAGAGGAAATCCAAATGCCAATAAACATATAAGAAGGTAATCAACCTCTCTTGTAATCAAGAAATTCAAATTAAAGCCACAGTGAGCTATCCCTACACACCTACTACACAGGCCCAGGCTGCTAAAAGTGTCCTTCTGATTTATCATAAGGGAGGGGGCTTGGTTTCCAGGCAAGGGGGCCCCCTTACCCCTCACTGCCAGTTGTGGTAGTGATTGTCTCCCCATGACTTAGAAGAGTATCATTTTAGAAATGAGAAATTCACTCTTACTATAAACAATCCTCCAAGCCGTTTTTGGTAGGCATTCTATTGAAGCTGATGTCCTACTCTATGTCACAAAGTCTCAGGATGGGAAATGCCATTCATAAAAGTCTCTCTTTGTTTTTTCCTAATTCTTCTTTGAAGCAACCCACCCCACCACTCTGGCCCCCTCAAACCTCTCTTTCCCTCCTATTCTTGGGCTTTGTTCAGGCTACTGCAAAACTGCATCTTTCAAACTTTGATTGTAAATGTCATTTGCTACAAGTACTAAGTCACCTTGTGGTTTGGTCTAATGTACACAGCATCTGTTTTTTTTTTTTTTTTAAGGTTTTAAAAAAATTTTTATTGAAATACAGTTGATTTACAATGTCGTGTTGCTTTCAGGTGTACAACAAAGTGATTCAGTTACATATGTATGTTCTTTTTTAGATTCTTTTCCATTATTGGTTATTACAAGATATTGAGTGTAGTTTCCTGTGCTATACAGTAAGTAGTCCTTGTTGGTTATCTATTTTATATGTAGTAGTGTTTATATTTTAACCCCAAACTCCTAGTTTATCCCTCCCTCCCGCCTTTCTCCTTTGGTAACCATGTTTGTTTTCTATGTCTGTGAGTCTATTTCTCCTTTATAAATAAGTTCATTTGTATCATTTTTTTAGATTCCACATATAAACAATATCACATGATATCTGTCTTTCTCTGTCTGACTTACTTCACTCAGTATGATAATCTCTAGGTCCACAGCGTCTTAAAGCACATTTTCCATCAGAGCCTCCACCCGTCAGAGCCATAAGACAGGGTCGCTGATGACCCTGTCTTATCCCTCGAACTTGGTCCAGGGACCAAGGCAGACATGTGGCCTCGGGAACGGGCTGCAGCCTGGCCGCCCCTCCTCACACCAATGGCTTTCTTTTTCTTCCTTTTCTGTGCACTTGTGTTTCAGATAAAGTGCCCATCTCCCACGGCCAAGAAGAGGTCAAATTAAGAATGGTGCTCTTTTTAGCAACTACAGAAAGTTCTCATTTTCTCATCCAGTAAAGTTCCCTAATGGCTGATATATGAGCCCAGTCTCTAAACGGTCCTGAATTGTGCCATTTCCCTCTCAGTGACTCGGGCTCCCCGTGGGGCAGACTGCCACAGGCAACGCAGGTGCTGGGAGGAACCAGCGGGAATCATCATTTTCTCCCTTCCAGGCTTCTTGCCTTTGGTGCTTTAATTCATTCCAAAGTCCTAAACCTTAGAAGCGAACGGAGGAATCACAAGGGTCCTTAAACCGCCCCCATCTGAATCGGATGCAGCAGCCCGTGTTTATTTAAAGAAAACCAGTTCCTCCTTCCCAGGCTGGGCTCGAGAAGACACAGGGTAAAACTGGATGGGAGGGGGAAGGGCTCAAGCTGTATAAATGACCTAAAAAATTACTGTCCATGAGGCTCTTAAATCAGAGTCTCTGTATTTATGGCATTTAAAGACCCTGGAAATCTACCCCACCCAAGCAACAGCCTTTGTACTGAGATGGATTCTGTCTCTGGACAAAGAAGTCCCCAAAATGAGGTTTCTGGGCTTCCCAACCTGGCCCCATGCATGCCATGCCGGCCTGTGTCGTCTCCTGCCTAGTCTAGAGCCACGAGACACATGACCCAAGAGCCTCCATTCTCTATGCAGTAGCTCAAGGCATCTGGAACACATAAGAAACCTTAATAGAACTTTAATTTAGGGTATTAAGGCAGCTGCATCTTAAATCCAAGTCTAAGGACTTGGCTCTTAAATCTAAGGACTCTCTTGGCTATAGCCAATGCTGTCACCGCTGGCCTGGCATCGGTACCTGAAGCCCACTGTGCGCAGGCAGTAGAGGAAGCAGATGCCCTGGGACCCTCTTGTCTAGAGCTGCAGACACTCCCCTTCTGGGGGAAGGGCCCTGGGCTGGCTTCAGTCAAGGAAAGGTTCACCCTGTCCCTGTGTTCCGGAGGGTTTTCTACCACTGCTAAAGAAGGGAGCTGCATCCCTAAAGTGGTCCCTCTCTCTCCACAGCCAGCCTCGAAAGCCTTCAGAATCCTGGAGAAACCAGAAGTTGACAAGCTCTGATGGAAGTGAACCACACTGGACTCAGTTCACTTGTGCGTCGTCTTTGAACTGGAAACAACAGACGTCACGTTTTGAAGAACTTCTGTGCAGCAAGCACTTGCTACATGTTTCACATAAGTGATTTTATCCTTTCCTTGTGTTAAAAATGAGAAACCCAAGGCTCAGAAAGGTTAAGTGACTTGCCTGAGGTCACACAGCTGTCTGATACCTGACTCCAAGACCGATCCCATCCCTGGATGCTGAGTTTCCTTGCACTGGGCATGCACTTTGCCGTGTCCTTCTGCAGTGGGAATCAGAATTCTCTGAGGTCAACCACTCTCCCCATCAGGAACCCCTTGTGGCCACAGCAGAAGCCTGAACCTCACAGGGAGAGAGGAGAGAGAGGAGCCATCATTTCTTTCCCCCGTGAGCCAGGCTGGGGCCCCTGCAGACCCGCACCGCTCCTGCTCCAGCCACTTCTGCCCTTGTGTCTCCTTCACGGCAAGTGGCGCTGGTGTCTCATTTTCTGCGAATTTCCTTTTTCAGATGAAAGCTGTTGAGCATGAAGAAAACGTGACTGAAAGCAAAAACATGAAGGGACATGGCTTGCGGGCGAGGCTGCCAGCTCCTCCGCGGTGGGTGGGGCAGGGTCCCCAGGCAGGGGCAGTCGGCAGTGTGGACGGGACTCTGCCCAGCACTGCACACCCAGCTCAGCAGACTCTGACCTGACTCTGATCTACTCAGCAACCTTCGTGGCTCCCTGTCTCCCACACCAAGGAACATCCATGCCTCTCAGCTGCAGTCCCCTAAACTTCCTGCTGGCACCTCATGGTCTAGGAGCACAGACCTGCGTCAGCCCCCGCACGCCATGCTCTCTCTCACCTCCACGCCTGGCCTTGTGCCACTCCTTCCACCAGACTCTATTCCCGCAACTCCTAATACTCAGGTGAACCCTCCTCCAGGAAGCCTTCTCTGATTCCTCCCCCCAGCTGCTTGCCTCCCTACCAAAGTCCGTATTCCCTGTCCAGTAGCAATCTAGCTGTGTGTGTCCCACCCAGCAGCATCCAGAGTATGGGGACTGCATCTGGTCACAACTCTGTCCCCAGTGGGGCCTTCAGCTGATGTAGGGGGGTCCAAACCTGCTCTGGGATTGCCTGGCTTCCTAGCCTGGAGAGGGCACTGGCCCAAAAATGGCCGCAGGCGTCAGCCCCAATGAGGCCCCAAGTTTCCTCCCCTGGAGCTGCAGACAAAGGCCATGCTCACAAAAGGCACAGCGCGGTCACCTCTCCTGGAACAAAGAGACGGCACGTGGGCATCACCCTCGGTGGCGACGGACACTCCGAGCCTAGCTACCCGCACCACGCTGGTTGCCATGGCATGTTTTAATTAAGTGTAAGGATCTTGTGTCTTGATAACAGCAAACACGACTCCCTTTTGTTTGTCTCCGCTCCCTCTGGGAACAGAGATAAGGTGTGGAGCTCAGAGCTGGTTCTCAGGGGAGGGATGGGGGGGGAGGCCCCTGCGGAGGGTCCCTGGGGAGGTGGGCTGCCCCTCTGACATGCCCCTGCTCCCCTGCCCTGCGCCCAGTTTCCCCTGTCAGGAGGCGCCTCCTCAAGCTGTCGCCCATGATGGGCTGAGGGCATGGGACAGTACTGGGCATGCTTATCTGTTCTCACTCCCTGGCAGGCAGCCTCCGCTTCCATCAGGGATCAAGACAAGGCCACAGAGGGACACAGAAGCAGAACAGGAAAATCAGAAAATCCAAAGCTGCTTCTGCCAATGGCCAACGTGTGGCTGGCGGCACAGGTACAGGCCTGCCCATGTGTCTCAGCTCACGTGCTGCCACTCATTAGCCTTGTCCCCAGTGAGCCCCTTAGCTGCTTCTAGCCTGAGGCCAGCGTGCATTTATATGAAGAACCTGCATAATGAACCCTCCCATTAGTCCAAGGTCCCACCTCGTTTGCATTTTCATCTGAACTGAGCAAAAGGAGCTGAGCAGAGACTGGGGGACGCATTCTACAGGTGTGGAATCTCTGATCATAGAGGTTAGGGACCTTGGAAATGGAGCCAGGATTTGAATCCAGGTTTGTCTGACGCCAAAGATCTTGGTATTCCCTCTCCCCAGCTGCCTATTCAACATTCCTTGGATGTGTACTGTGTTCAGAGCACTCACTCAGCCATGCACTGAGCCCTCTGGAAGTTCTGGGGGGGAGATAGATGAGGACTCCAATCCCGGGCTCATGGCCCAGGCCAGTGCTATCCGATGAAATAAAATGCCAGCCACATCCATAATTTTAAATTTTCTAGTAGCCACCTTAACAAATGAAAAGAAACAAGTGAAATTAATTTTAATAAAAAATGTCTTTAGCACACTATCCAAAATATCATTTCAACATTTAATGAGATCATTTACATTCTCTTTTTCATATTAAGTCCTAGAAATCTGAAGTGTGTTTTACCCTTACAGCACCTCTCATTTCAGACACCTCATCCTGTCGTGCCCCAAGCCTGAGCTCCTAACCATGACAGCACGTCCCACCCTCTGCTTCTCTGAGCTCTTTCCCACACAAGATCTCCTTTTCTTTTTTTGGCTGCTTTGGGTCCTCATTACTGCACACCGGCATTTCTCTAGCTGCAGCAAGCGTGGGCTACTCTTCATTGCAGTGTGCAGGCTTCTCATTGCATGGGTTCCCTTCTGGTGGAGCACGGGCTCTAGGTGTGCAGGCTTCAGTAGTTGTGGCTCATGGGCTCTACAGCACAGCCTCAGTAGTTGTGGCGCACAGGCTTAGTTGCTCCACAGCATGTAGGGTCTTCCCGGACCAGGGCTCGAACCCATGTCCCTTGCATTGGCAGGCGGATTCTTAACCACTGCACCGCCAGGGAAGTCCAAGATCTCCTTTTATCCCCACATCAAGGCAGTGGGCACACACAGTTGCTCTCTTACAGGTGGGGTAGCCAGCCTCCAGATGGTCCCCAGTGATCCTTGCGTCTGAGTATTTACGTCTCTGCATGGTCCCCTCCGTATGAAAGAGGGCTGCCCTGTGAAACCAACAGTACATTGCAAAATGGCAGAGCGTGACTCTGAGGCTGGTCCTGAAAGTCACTGCTTCATCTTTGGATGCTCATTCTCAGGGAAGCTGGCCACCCTGTTGTGAGGACACTCAAGCAGCCCTACGGAGAGGTCCACGTGGCAAGGAGCTGAGGCCTCCTGCCATCAGCCAGCGCTAACTTGCCAGGCAGGCAAGTGAGCTCTCTTGGAGGTGAATTCACCAGCCCCAGTTGAGCTTTGAGATGCCTGGAGCCCCACCCACCAAGAGCTTGACTGCAGCCTCCTGAAAGGCCCTGAGCCAGGGCCCAAATAAGCCACTCGTGGATTTCTGTCCCATGGGCTATTTGAAATCATAATTTTTTGTTTGAAGCCACTAAGGTTTGGGTAGCGATAGATAATACACCAGGACAGACCTGGACACCTACCCAGGCTGACTCATCTCACAAGCCACAAGGCTGAGCAAACACAGCTCAGTCCTGGAGAACCCCAGCTCTGATCTGGGCCCCAGGGACCCGTCAGGTGGCTCCCGCACCACGTGAGCCCTCCCCCACTCCTCTGTCTCTAGCTGCCGCTCCTCCTTCGGACACTTGGCACCAAATTGCTTTGTGACGCATTCACTCTCTCCATCACCCTCAAGGAATTATGACTGGCTCATCTCAAATCACAGGTCAGGCGAGACGGAGTGGCAGAGGCTGCAGCGGAGCGGGCAGGAAGGGTGCATCTCACTCCCAGGCCTCCAAGTTATAAAAGAGTAACCCTTCACCCTGGCAAGCTCCGGCTCTCTCTCGCCAATCTCTCTCCTGCTGATGTCTTTTCCCAGATTGCTGCCCGAAAAGCCAAGGCTCCCTCTTAAACTCACTCACCCAGCCCACCTCCAGTTCTGAGGCAGCGAGTGTAAGAAATGGCCCCATTAAGAGCACACCACGGGGGACTTCCCTGGTGGCGCAGTGGTTAAGAATCCGCCTGCCAATGCAGGGGACATGGGTTTGATCCCTGGTCTGGGAGGATCCCACATGCCACGGAGCAACTAAGCCCGTGCGCCACAACTACTGAGCCTGTGCTCTAGAGCACACGTGCCACAACTACTGAAGCCTGCGTGCCTAGAGCCCGTGCTCCACAAGAGAAACCACCGCAGTGAGAGACCCGTGCACCGCAATGAAGAGTAGCTCCCGATCGCCATAACTGGAGAAAGCCCATATACAGCAACAAGGACCCAACGCAGCCAAAAAAAAAAAAAAAAAAGAGCACACCACGGAAGTTCCAGGGAGAGGGCGCACGTGTGCATGACATGGGAAGGAACCCATCCCCCGCCTTCCCCGACGCCCACCCTCAAGTCTCCTCTGTTTTGAGGGACCCTTAGTCTTTAATTGTACAGGCTCAGGGGACGGATAAATCAGGAGCTTGAGATTAACATACACACACTACAATATATAAGATAGATAACCAACAAGGACCTACAGTACAGCACAGGGAACTCTACTCAGTATTCTGTGATAACCTATATGAGAAAAGAATCTGAAAAAGAATGGATACATGTATATGTATAACTGAATCACTCTGCTATACACCTGAAACTAACACAACATTGTAAATCAACTATGCATCAATAAAATTTTTTAAAATTAAAAAAATTTTTTAAATAAAATATCTTAAAAAAAAAAAACCTTACAGGTTCGATATTAACTCCCCACTCTCCTTCCTTCACGGTCTCCCCGAAGGATGGAGCCGGGTATGCAGGGGTGATTTTAAGTGACCTTCCCCTTGGACTTCTCAGTACCGAGCAGTTACTTTCTCATTCCTACCCTCAGCACCTCCTACTTCCACTGCCCAGCCCCTCAGGGACCAACCTACCAGCCCCCAAGCTTGGAGGGATGAGGGGGGAGTCAGTACCCTGGAAACAGGCACCCTCAGAAATCCTCTCACCTCACGGAGTGTGGACTCAGATGTCACAGCCTGGCTGGCAGGATGGCACCATCACTCATGTGTCCATTTATCCAGCAGGCATGTCTTTTTTTTTTTTTTAACATCTTTATTGGAGTATAATTGCTTTACAATGGTGTGTTAGTTTCTGCTTTATAACAAAGTGAATCAGCTATACATATACATATGTTCCCATATCTCCTCCCTCTTGCATCTCCCTCCCACCCTCCCTAGCCCACCCCTCTAGGTGGTCACAAAGCACGGAGCTGATCTCCCTGTGCTGTGCGGCTGCTTCCCACTAGCTATCTGTTTTACACTTAGTAGTGTATACAAGTCCACAGCAGGCATGTCTTGAGGGCCCAGGAAGTCAGCTCAGGTGCTGAGCCAACTGCGTGGGCACAGAAACGAGAGGCTCGGGTACGTCCTCCAGCTGGTCGTATGCCCAGGTGCGCTGTGATGACGCTGTGCATGTGCCATGCACACATGCGGGTGATTGGGTGGGGGCATTTCTTTTTTTTTTAATAAATTTATTTATTTTATTTGTTTATTTTTGGCTGCATTGGGCCTTCGTTGCTGCACGTGGGCTTTCTCTAGTTGCGGCGAGTGGGGGCTACTCTTCATTGTGGTGCACAGGCTTCTCATTGCGGTGGCTTCTCTTGTTGCAGAGCACGGGCTCTAGGCGCGTGGGCTTCAGTGGTTGTGGCTCACAGGCTCAGTAGTTGTGGCTCGCGGGCTTAGTTGCTCCGCAGCATGTGGGAGCTTCCCGGACCAGGGCTTGAACCCGTGTCCCCTGCATTGGCAGGCGGATTCTTAACCACTGCACCACCAGGGAAGCCCTGGTGGGGGCATTTCTTGACTTTGTTAGTCTAGTTAATGAATCAGCTATTTAAGATTTTACTCAACTGGGGGCTTCCCTGGTGGCGCAGTGGTTGAGAATCTGCCTGCTAATGCAGGGGACACGGGTTCGAGCCCTGGTCTGGGAAGATCCCACATGCCGTGGAGCGACTGGGCCCGTGAGCCACAACTACTGAGCCTGCGCGTCTGGAGCCTGTGCTCCGCAACAAGAGAGGCCGCGATAGTGAGAGGCCCGCGCACCGCGATGAAGAGTGGCCCCCGCTTGCCGCAACTAGAGAAAGCCCTCGCACAGAAACAAAGACCCAACATAGCAATCAATCAATCAATTAATCAATAAAATAAATCTTTAAAAAAAAAAAAAGATTTTACTCAACTGGTATGTTCTTTGTTTTTTGTCACTTTGAATGGTTTTGCTCTGAGCGGACTGTCCACACTGAAGCCAGAGTGAACTTTTCAGAGCCCAAATTTGATCTGTATTGTTCTGCTGGTGAAAACCCTCAGAAAGCTTCCCACTGTTCTCAGGATGAGGACAAAACCCCATAACGTGACCCTGACCCCCCTCCCCCACCATATATTGTCCCACCCTCGCTCCCTGCTCTCAGCTCCAACGCCACAGTCCCTTGGAGCTGCCCCAGGGCCTTTGCTCAGGCCTCCCTCCCTCTCTCTCTTCCTTTCTAGGAGAAGGCGGAAGCTGCCCAACATCCTTTTCCAGGCCCTCCTTACATCATGTGTCTGCCGTTTGCAGATGCCTGCATCCTTTACAACAGCACAGCTCATTTGTGTGGTTAGTTACTTGCTCTGCCTCCTCCATAGCCCAGAAGCTCCATGAGAGCTGGAACTGTATCTGGTTTTGCTCACCATGGTGTCCAAAACACCCAGACCAGTCCCTGGTACATAATATCTGCTCAATAAACATTTGTTAAATAAATGAATGAATTATGAACTCCAGACCCCAGCTTCTGAAATTAAATATCCTCAGCCCCTACTGCCTAGCATTTCTCCAGGTATCGGGTCCTCTCTCCAACCTCAGTCTCCCCATCTTTTAAAGGGGTTATTAATTCTTTCCTGGCCTCCAGAACAGGGTGGTTTTGAGACTCACAAAAGCTAGCAGGGGCCCTGCAGTGTGGTGCTTAAAAACAGGGGCTTTGGTCTCTGAAGGACCAGAGCGCGGATCCCTGTTCAGCCCCCGCTAGCTGGGAAGTGGTTATCCTGCTGGTATTGCTTATAATTGCACGCGACGTCATCAACATTTGCACCTGAACATGTAAGATATTCTAAGTTCTCCTTATTCGTTCATATATCTCCTAACATCTTCATAACTTTGTGATACAGTGATTTTTGCACCCCAAATAGCACCAACATGTAAAACAGGTTTTCTCCTTTACAGACAGGGTTTTCACATTTATTCTCCCCGTGAAGACTACTATCCCCACTTCTAGATGATGAAACTGAGGCTCAGAGAGGTCCACTGACTTCCCAAAGCCACGCAACTGGGAAATACAGTGACAACCCAAGCCATGCTGCAAAGTGGAGCCAGGAATCCCCACCATAGGGTGGTGGGTGAGGACTCGGCCCAGGACGTGGCACCGTGCCACACACACAGCAAGCACTCAACAAGCGCAGGCACCACTCGCTGCCCAAGGAAGAGCCCAGGAAGGCACGTGGCCAGGAAGGCAGGACAGTGGTTCTGTGCCCACCATGCCTCCGCTGGCGCTGAGCCTGGAGTGTTCAGGAAGTACTGGTCGTTGATACGCACTCTCTCTCTCTCTCTCTCCATTTGCCTCCACTTAAGGACCATCCCGCGTCCCTGTCAGTCCTGTCCCGCAGGTAAGCATGCCTGCGTGCAGGTCCTGCCCTGCAGATGGACCCTTGTGGCACCGAGAGACTCCTGCCAGCCTCAGCCCTTCACCAGGGAAGGAGGCCAGCTACACCAATGAAGACGAGCCCCCTCCCGGTGCCTTGGTCACTGCAGAGACGGGTCAGAATCTCTAGCAGATCCAAGGGTTCTCAGCCCAGAGAACCCGGGACCCTCCTCCTCCCTGCAGGCCATTTGCCTTCTGCTGCAGAGAGAGGGCCTGGTGGGCTGAGATGCTGCGTTTTTGGAACCCCAGGACACCATTTCCATAGAGCAGCCCCCGTTGACACCCACTGGGGTCCCACGTGAAGGGCGGAGCGGGGGGTGTTTGATGGCTCGGTGTCCTCGTGAGGCTCGTGGATCACTACAACGATTACAGTCCAAAACGCCTGGCTCCAGCACAAAGCGCCTGGTCTATTCATCCTGCCCCTCGGTGGGCCCGGCCGCCACACCCCACCCACACCTCTGCCCAGGAAAGAGAGCTTCATTACTTGCTGCAGTGGGTCATATGGAGACAAATTTCACTGCACATTCTTTAGACAGAATTAACCAAGAACGGCAACAGAGGCCACCGCTTTCCCCCCACTATGTCCTCCATCTCCCTGATGCTCTTGTCCCTGCAAAAGCAGAGAGGACGGTGAGCACTCATCTGCCCCAGCCACAGAGATGACCCCGTCCGTCTACTAAGGAGCAGGGCCGGCCTCAGCATCGCGGAGCAAAGGTTAATGACCGCGTCTCTCCCAGACTGTCTCCTTTCCTTAACTGGTTCTTGCCAGCTTAGAATGGAAGCCTGCTTTCAGCAAAGAGGCCTATATATTTATAGGAAGAACAAGGAGATGGTTTGCCTCGTGGCTAAAAGTACTTACCTAAAATAACAAGGGTCGGCAAGGATGTATAGAAGCTGAGCCCTCATACATTGCTAGGGGGAATGTAAAATGGTGCAGCTGCATGGAAAACAGTTTGACAGTTCTTCCAAAAAAAAAGATATAGGAAAAGATATAGAATCATCATATGACCTAGTAATTCCATTCCTAGGTATATATCCAGAAAAAGTGAAAGCAGGGACTCAAAGATACTTACACATCATGTTCACAGCAGCACTATTCAAAATAGCCAAAGGTAGGCAAAACCCAAACAACCCCGTCTGTCCATTGATTGATGAATGGGTAAACCAAATGGGTAAACCAAGCAGTGGAATATTATTCAGCCTTAAAAAGGAATGAAATTCTGATACATGTTACAGCATGGATGAAACTTGAAAACATGCTATGTGAAAGCAGCTAGATACAAAAGGACAGATGTTGTGTGACTCCAATTACATGAGGCACCCAGAACAGACAAATCCATAGAGACAGAAAGAAGGATGGTGGCGGCCAGGGGCTGGGGGAAGGGAGAATGCGGAGTCACTGTTTAATGAGTACAGAGTTTCAGAGTCAGATGATGAAAAAGTTCTGGAAATGGAAAGTGGCAGTGGTTGCACAACATCGTGGATCTGCTTAATGCCACTGAATTGTATGCTTAAAATTGTTAAAATGGCAAAAAAGAAAAAAGTGCTGTCTATAAGCAGAAGGTCCTTTCCTTTCAAGGTTCAGTTTCATTCTTTACTCAACAGATGTTCACTGCAAGTCAGCCTCAGGGCAGGATGGAATAAAGTGTTCTGTAGCCATAAGGAGCTCCCCTATGAGTGGATTCTGGGTACAGACACCTAGATCACAGTCCTAGTACAGGGAGATCATAAAGATACTGTCCGGCGGGTAAAGCTCAAGGTTCAAGGAAGAAGCCTGCAGTATGGTAGCCCAGCTCCCACCTGAAACCTCTCCGCAGGTTTTGGGGCTTGGAGGCAGCAAAGGTGACAAGTCACCCCCCAGTGTATTCATGGGGGAGGAACAGAGGGAGAAACGGGGGAGGCGGGGCAGCCAGGGGGGGCTCGGCAGGCCTAGAGTGCCCCCTCTGCCCTCAGTTTAACCCTTCATCTACCCTGTCAAAGAGAGCTGAGAGGTCCGCTAGCCCCACAAGTGTTATCAATAATAATCAGAAGACGAAGGCAAAGACAAGCTAACTCTCACTGAGTGCTTCCTGTATACAGGCCAAGCACTGTGCCAAGAGCTCCACTTGCATTTTCTTATCTAATGCGCCCCACAGCCCCAGGGGGTAACCAACATTATTATCATTTTACGGATGAGAAGACTGACGTGTCCGAGGTCACAGGTAGAAAGACAAACTGTGAGGTGGAAACTCTGCGCAGAAAGCACTTTTCTTTTCTTCTCAAAATGAGTAGGGCACATGCCTGAGGGCTAAAAACTCGTAGACTGTAGGTGGTTTTTTGAACCCTAAATTTCCCCCCATTTGTCTGTCTCCAGAGCTGACCTCCGAAGATCCCAGCCAAGAATGTGGGGCAAACTTATCACCCTGAATTATCTGTGGACTTAGGTCTTTGTCGGATTTTTAAGTATCCAATGGCTCTGACCTGGGACGGGGCTCGGAGGGGCTCAGGAAGAGGCCTCGACTGGACTCAGACTCCCTGCTGCCCTCCTTCTGGAACAAGCTCCAGCTCTTGCTCACTCGGAGAGGCCTGGAAGATGCTGATGCTGGAGGACAGTCTCTAATACAGATGCCTGGCATTGGCCGTGGGTTGCATTCATGGGCATGCTCTCACTTAACCCCTTGAGAACTCTGTGGAGTAAAACATCCTATCTTCGTTTCTCAGATAAAGAGCTGAGGCTCAGAGGGGCAAGACGACTTGTCTCCGAGTTCCAGAGGGAGCGCAGAACCAGCTACATAATTTTCAAGGCCAGTGCAAAATGAAAACGTGGGGTCTGCTGTTTAAAAGTGATTCAGAATCTCAGGATGCTGACAATAGGAAACCAGATGCAGGGGCCCTTCTGAGCGTGGGAACAGGTTGCAGGCCTGTGAAGTCAGCCCAGGGAGTCAGAACTGAGCCAGGATCTCTGGGCACATGTTCCAGAACCCAACAGCTGCCTCTTCTGCCCCCCTAAACACAGCTGCCCTGGGGCCCCGGGGCTGCAGCCCACAGAGTGGGGAGGGGGCCTGTGAAGTGAGACAGTGACTAAAGGCCTCGACAGAGCCAGGTCACAGACTCCAGCTCCTATGTCGTTGATCGCATTAGCTCAATTCAATTGTGATTCTCTCTAATTACAATCCTTTTCTAGGAACAAGAGGGCCAAACTGAATTAGGAGGGGGAAACAGCCCATACTTTCATTCAGAAAAAAAAAAAAAAAAAATTGGAATAAAAGCAAAATTAGATTTCACTCTGTGGGTCCTGGATTGAGGAGCTGGAGGACCCAGGCTGAGGCTTGCCTCTGCCACTTGACCTTGCACGGCTACCGAGAACCAAGGCTTCTCCACTCATAGCCTTAGTTTCCTTACCTGTGAAATGGGAATAAAATAGCTATTTTTGGAATTTTTATGAAGATTAAGTTAGACAGTGCAGCGTTAAGTGCTTTATCTTTTGGAGGAGGCTTGTAAAAATTACATTCTCCTATTTAATTTCAGGAGTGTCATGTGCGCTGAGGTACAGTCACAGTATCCCTGGAAGTGCCTGGAAGTCAAGTTAAGAACTGCTAAAATAAGGAATGTAAAGGCACAATGCAACTAAATATTTGTGGTTATTTTGTGGGATTTCAAGCCACTGTAATATGCATACACTGAATTCGAAAGGCTTTGTTGAAATATTCAGCCTTTTAAACAAATAAGCCAGAGGACCTATGCATTATTTTATTCTGCTCTAGCATGAATATTTCATAAATTACATGCAATTATTAACAACATCAACACTAGCAAATTAATTACTGTCAATTCATATTAATAAAACTGCATTTTGTAATAAATAAAGTTAGTTTACTGTGCCCCATCAGTCTCAGAGGTATTCACATTTGTCAATTGTCCTCTACTTCAGGCTAAAACAAAAGTAATCAAATAACTAATTATTGTACTAAATGTAGCACTGCTTTCCCGTCAATGAAAACTCACATTATTTATAACCCTTAGGACTGAATATTCAAATCTGTGTTGATTCCTACGCTAAGAGGAACTTTCCAGCCCTCTCCCTTTTCACCTGCTCCCTCAGCCTCCACCCTCGACCACCCAAGGAACAACACAAGGGCCACCTGGACACGGGTGAAGATGTCTCAGCAAGTGGTCAGTGGTCACTGCAGTGAACAGGAACTCAAGCAAAGTTTGCAGAATCTGCCGGAGACGTCCCCAATGCCAGTGGCCGGGTGTCCCATTTCTTGAATTCAGCGCCACACAGGCTTCCTCTACCATTGTTCATTCTTACAAATAAAAATTCCTTCTCCTTCAGTAAAGGCTCCAGAGTTGTAACTTGAGATTACAACACCTCCAGGTATCCCTTTCAAAGCCTGGGGGTCGGGCGTACCAACATGAAATCAAAATAACAACAATGACAATTCTCTACCGAGCTCATCACAGAGTTAAATCACATGTTCTTGATTTCATCTGACGCTCACTCACAATTTAGTGCATTAGTAGTTCCATTTTACAGGTGGAAAAACTAAAGTCAGGAAGGAAGAAGGGCAGCCAAGCCTGCCCTGCTGACCTCACCTCCCCTGAGATGTCCACTGAACACCCCTAAGGTTCCCTCAAAGTAGCAACAAACAACTGGAAGCTTGTGTTAGGCCAGGCCAGGGGCTGGCCTCCTCCCTGGGGATGCTCGGGCCTGGACGAGCAGACAAAATATTTGGCCAATCCCACATGGGCCAGTGGCATCTTACACCCTCCGTATTTAACCACCAGTTAAAATGTGTGTCAATACAAATGGCCAACAGGTACATGAAAAGATGCTCAGCATCACTATTAATAAGGAAAATGTAAACAAAAACCACAAGGGAGACAACACCTCACACCTATTAGAATGACTCATCAAAAAACCGAGAGATAGCAAGTGTTGCCGAGGATGTGGAGAAAAGATAAAACTTGTGCACTGTTGGTGGGAGTATAAATTGGTACAACCATAGGGAAAACTGTATGGAGGGTCCTCAAAAAATTTAAAATGTTGCAGCAATCCCGCTTCTGGGTATATATCCAAAGGAAACGAAGTCAGGATCTTGAAGAGATATATGCAGTCTCAGGTTCGCTTCAGCATTATTCACAATACTCAAGATATGGAAACAACCTAAGTGACCGCCAACTAATGAGTGGATAAAAAAGATGTGGTACAAATACACAATGGAATATCATTCAGCCATGAGAAAGAAAGAAATCCTGCCATTTGTAACTACGTAGATGGACCTTATGGGCATTATGCTAAGTGAAAGAAGCCAAAGACAAAGACAAATACTGTATGATATCCCTTATGTGTGAAATCTAAAAAGAGCCAAAGTCATAGAAACAGAGTAGAATGGTTGTTACCAGGGTTTGAGGGTTGGGGAAAATGGAGAGATATTGGTCAAAGGGGAGAAAGCTTTCAGTCATAGGATGAATATGTTTGGGGATCTAATGTACAGCATAGTGATTATAATACTGTACTATATACTTGAAAGTTGCTAAGAGAGTAGATCTTCAAGGTTCTCATCACAAAAAAAGAAATGGCTATTATGTGAGGTGACAGAGGTGTTAGCTAACGACACAGCGGTAATCATTTCACTGTATAGAAGTGTATCAAATCAACATGTTGTATACCTTAAACTTACACCATGTTATATGTCAATTATATCTCAGTAAAGCTGGAAAAATTAAAAATACAGATCCATTTTCCCCCAACGGGGAAATTCTTTTCTGAGATTTGTATAGATGTTTATAAATGACAGATATATGTCTACAAGAGCCAGGTCATGGAAGCAACCTAAATGCCCATTGACAGACGAATGGATAAAGAAGTTGTGGTACATATATACAATGGAATACTCAGCCATATTACTCAGCCATAAAAAGGAACGAAATTGAGTCATTTGTTGAGACGTGGATGGATCTAGAGACTGTCATACAGAGTGAAGTAAGTCAGAAAGAGAAAAACAAATATCGCATATTAATGCATATATGTGGAACCTAGAAAAATGGTACAGATGAACTGGGTTGCAGGGCAGAAGTTGAGACACAGATGTAGAGAACAAACGTATGGACACCAAGGGGGGAAAACTGCAGTGGGGTGGGGATGGTGGTGTGCTGAATTGGGCGATTGGGATTGACATGTGTACAGTGATGTGTATAAAACTGATGACTGATTAAAAAAAAAAAAAAGAAATATGTCAAACTAATCACACACAAAAAAGGTTTCATCAGCAGTTTCTACCTAAATGCAGAATTATCAGAATGTGCCTTAGAGCCTGTATTAGTTTTCTATCGCTGCTGTAACAAATTACCCTGAACTTGGTGACTTCAAACAACAGAAATTTACTCTCAGTTCTGGAGTCCAGAAGTCTAAAATCAAGGTGTTGGCAGGGTGTGCTCCCTCCAAAGCCTCTAGTGGAGGCTTGCCTCTTCCAGCTTCTGGTGCCCCCAGTGTGCCTTGGCTTGTAAATGCATCACTCCAATCTCTGCCTCCATCTTCCTTCTGTGTGTGTCTGTGCAGATGTTCCTCTTCTTATAAGGACAGCAGACACATTGGATTTAGGGCCCACCCTAATTGCATATGGCCACATCTTACCTGGATTACATCTGCAAAGACCCTATTTCCAAACAAGGTCACATTCATGGGTTCTGGATGGACATGAATTTTGTGTGGACACTATCCAACCCAGTGTAGAGTGTACTTCTTACTGTGACACAGGGGTACTTAGGCCACAGGTGCTGGCCTGTGCCAGGTCCCCAGGTTGGGCACCGGAGTCATCCAACGCACAGGAGACAAACACATTCCATCAGGAAGCAGCACGTGAACCTCGGTGATCCCAAGGGGAAAAATGAAGTAAGCAACACAAATACGCTAAAACAGCAGTTTCTTAAAATAAAAACTCCAGATGGGAGGTTTTTATTGCAGGTTGATGACACATGTGAGTGAGAAAGACTCATCATTTCAGTGAACATTCCCCGTTCCCGAAACATGGAGAAATCAGCCCACATCAAACAGGTGTTTTCCATTTATACGGAAAGGACAGAAAGAGTCTTCAGTCATCCTCAAGAAAAAGAAAATACTGGGACATCGATTAGAAGCCACAGGTATATGTTCCACTAAAGGAACGCAACACACAAACCTCAAATCTAGGCTGCTTTGGAATGATCCTTTCACTAATTAAAATGGAGCCCTTTCAGGTTCCTAAACCCTTACAGCTTACCTGCTGGAACCCGTGCATTTTCTAGAGGAGGGAACTGAGGCTCGAAGAGGTCGTCACGCCCAAACCACACAGCCAGGTGGGGCAGAGCCTACCCTAAAACTCTAGCCTCTAACTCCCAGTTCTCGGCTCTCTTTTTCTCTTTCCATCCCATTCTGCTACCTAAGAAATGTTTCTTCTTCGGAAACAAAGACCAAAAAAGCAGAAGCAGACAGACAGACAGACACACACACACACGCATGGACACACATGCACACACACGTACTATTCTAAAATCAGTAAAAATATGACATGACATTGTCCTTAATTAATGATGTTCTCTTCATATTTTTCTCTCTTCAAATTTGCTTTTTAACAACAGGAAGAGTTAGGTAGAGTGACTATATTAACTCTGAATTTCTTGCCTTTTAATAGTTGGTGTCACCACTTTCACGTGATTCAAATTTAGTTGCTTTGCATCTAATTGAAGCACTGCACAAAAAAAAGGTAATTTGACATCCAAAGGAGGAGTGAGGGGAGAGCAGAGAAAGAGGGGACATATTACTTAACTTTGTGATGATAATTATCCGAACACAAAGACGCTTACAAGAACATTCTACGTTGGATATCAGCCAGAAAAATTAAACCTATGTTGCTGCTTCAATACATCTGAATACTAGGAATTGGCAGAAAAACATCTATTCTATGAATAATAGCCTCTACAGTCCCAGAGGACAGCAGTACATGAATTTTAAAAAAAGAAAAGAAAAGAAAAGAAAAGAAAAGAAAAAAAGAAAGAAAGAAAGAAAAGAAAAAGAAAAATAGTCTGGAGCTTTTTCCAAAATGGTGCTAATGCACCACTGAAACTTAATTTTATAATTTACTGGCAGTCAAGATGGCAGGAAATAAAATAATTTGCTATATTCTGTGCAACAAACCCTGCTTTTCCTGGGAAGGGGTAATTATCCCCATGGAAAAAAAAAAAAGAAAAAAATACGCCATCTCATATTAGGCTAAAGTCTCATCAAGAAGAGAAAAAGTGCCTCATTACACGTAATTACCAGGGAATTAGAAACATCATTTAACTAAATGAGCGAATAATGCTCAGGATATTGAAGAAACTTGCCTGCACTTCTGCAAAGCACTCTAAGTCCCATTACAAAAATTGCCCCTCTTTAATGGAATAATTTTAGGCCTTGTCTGCCTTGCTTTAAAAATAAAGAGCCTCCGAGAGGCAGAAAGAGGCTGAAACTGCCATAAACAACTGTTGAAAGGGACTGAAGAGAAGGCGCTGTCTCTCTTGGAGACCGAGACGCAGAATGCCTCATAATCTACCGTAATCATGAAAATTAAACCTGAAGACTTGAAAAAAGGATTACCCCTTTTAATTGTACTTCCCCAAGACTGCGATGTACTTGTGAGTATGTATTAGGGCTAACAGATGAAAGATTTTCAGATTTGGGTCCAGCTTTCCTGCTCCAATACAAAAGCAGTTACAGGTAGTCAATGTTCTCTAAAAAACATAAAACTATAACATACCTGCAGATTGATGTTTATTATGGCTTAATGCAATGATTTTTCTAGCCACTCAAAAGCTTCCTGGCTTGGGTTGGGATCCCCTCCCCCTATACTCTTCACTTTTAATACTTGTCAAGATTCAGCATCAAAGCAGTGAATATAATATGACCGTCCCACCTTCTTGCAACGATAACCTTCATTCACACGGGGAACCAAGAGAAGAAAGTGCACCGATCCTGGTTGCTTCATCTGAGTTGATTTGGCTTTAGAGCAAGTTAAATTCAGAAAGGAACTGGTATTGGCCAGATTCTTACAAAATGGCCAAAGAAGAAACTGAAGAGGCCACTTTAAAGAAGACACCAGGGCTTCCCTGGTGGCGCAGTGGTTGAGAATCTGCCTGCCAATGCAGGGGACACAGGTTCGAGCCCTGGTCTGGGAAGATCCCACTTGCCGCGGAGCAACTAGGCCCGTGAGCCACAATTACTGAGCCTGCGAGTCTGGAGCCTGTGCTCCGCAATGGGAGAGGCCGCGACAGTGAAAGGCCCGCACACCGCGATGAAGAGTGGCCCCCGCTCGCCGCAACTGGAGAAGGCCCTCGCACAGAAACGAAGACCCAACACAGCCATAAATAAATAAATAATTAAAAAAAAAAAAAAAAAGACACCAGAGTCAGGGGTACCGCAGAATCATCCTGAGGACCCTGCCCCAGGACCCCTCAAGGAGCTGCCCTGCAGTGAGGACCAGCCCCCTTCCCCAGGACAGGCATAACCAGAGCAATAAAAAGTGCCGTTCCCTGTGCTGTGGACTTTGAGCCATCCACAACTGCAACCCCCCCATGTTAGCAGTGAGGAAGCCCAAACCAGCCCAAGGCCGCAGAGCTCCCCGCTCAGGTTCCTTGTGGCCAAGTCCAGATTCTTACATATAAATCACGGTCACCTCTCAGCAGGGCAGGAATGATGTTCCTACTTACACAGCACGTCTGAATCCTCTGTCCTTTTGGAGGTTCCATGGTCCACATGCATTCCTTCCTGGTGCGGCCCTCATGAATGACAGTAAGAAGAGAAAAGGACAGAGAGCCCGCACCGTGGGTGTGCTCATCACAAGCACCTGTCCTCAGGAAGCGTGGAGGTGGTGGGCAAGGAGGACAGGGTGCTGGGTAGGAAACCAGCACCCTGAGCCTGATCTGCCTCCCTGGGCCCCTTGGACATGTCCCTCCGAACCTCTTCCAAGTCCTAGCACCCTGTAGCCAAGGAATCAAACAACAATGAAATGCAATTGGTTAGTTTTCTCAGGGATGAGAATGGCTTCATATAGATAAAGCTCTGGAAAGAGAAACCACTTTGGGGGTTGATAAAGGGCAAAGTGCCTGGGCTTCTCAAGTCCCCTATTTAACTCTGAGATGGAACTTGGCCCTACTGAGGTTTCCAGATGAGACAAAGGGAAGTTGACCTCTGATCCTAAGCTAACAGAACAAAGTAGAAGGACTGAGGAGTGACAGCTACTGTCTATCTCTTCTAAAGAAGATGAGTCAGGTTAACTGATCTACCCACTAAGATCACACAACTAATAAGAATGTAGATCCACCTGCTTCCAAAACCGTTTCCCCGGACCACACAACACTACTCTCTCCAATGAGAATTAACAAGGAGTATTAATAACAATACCACTCACTGTGGCCTAACTCTTCAAAATGTTTTTCAAAGTGTTTTCACAGCTGTTATTTCCAATGATGTAAATCAGGATGGCACAATCTCCATTTTACACCAAAACATGAAATGATCTGGACAAAATCATCCTGCCATTAGCCAACCAAGACAAGTGGCACTTCCTCCTGATCTCGTGGTCATTAACAGTAGTGGTAGTAGAATAAAATCTGAGAGAGGATCCACCTGGCCTAAGATTTGCAAAAACAACCCCTTGGTTCATTTCATCAACCAAAATTTATTTTCAATGTAGGCAATACCAGGAGACTCTAAATATTTGAACCACTACTTGTGTTTTCTAACTCTTTCCAGTCAGATCATCCATCTTATGCCATTTGTAAAGCAAAAATGTTTAAATCACATGGGCTAGCTAGTCAAGACAACACACTAAGCTCACATTTTGATCACCCCTCTGCTCCAGACACCACAGCAATGACAGCTAAATTGTAAGGGAAAACAAAAAAAGACAGATTCAGACTCCAAAACGAGAAATAAACATTCCTATGGACTTGAGTAGCTGATCTCTGGCACTGGAAGCAGGAAGCAGCAGCAGGGAGTTTGATTTCTGCTGGGTAGAAGGGGACTACTAGACAGGAAGAGGGAAGTATGAAAAGAGAAAAATCAACACCAACAACGAAGGACCAAAATTTAAAACCTCTACTCAAAACTCAGTGGGGGAATCCTGTCACAATGTATATGTATATCAAATCATCACACTGTATGTTTTAAATATCTTATAATTTTATTTGTCAATTAACCACAGTAAAGCTGGAGGGTAGGGGGAAAAAGGCCTAAAACAACAAAATTACAAGTCAGCCACCAAAATCAAAATTGAAACACGTATTAAACTCCAGATGAAACTGATTTTACAGTTCCATCAACCAAAGACTTTATTTATGTTCAAAATACTCAAAGAGGTAAATGAAGGCATAAATTCATTTAAAGCAATTCAAGGAATTATACAATTGACCCTTGGACAACATAGGTTTGAACTGTGTGGGTCCACTTATACGTGGATTTTTTTTTTCAATAAATATGTACTACAGTACCACACAAGCCACTGTTGGTTGAAGCCACAGAGGTGGAACTGTGGATACAGAGGGCTGACTATAAAGTTATACACAGATTTTCACTGCAAAGGGGTCAGTACCCCTAACCCCCACATTGTTCAACGGTCAACTGTATATCAAAAATAGGCAAGTGTAAAGCAAGAAGAGGTAGATATGAAAAAAATCGAAACCCTAGAAATGAAAAAAACTTACTAGGTGCAATAAATTCTGGACTAGATACAAAGAGAGAATTAGTAAATTGGAAGAGCGTTCTGAGGAACTCACCCAGAACACAGCACGGACAGAAAATAAAATTAAAATATGAAAGAGCAATTAAGAGACATGGAGGAAGAATTATAAGATTCCAACATTCATCAAGCAGGAGCCAGAATAAGAGAATACAGGGAATACGGACAAGCAATATTCAGAGATATAAATGCTGAAAATCTTCCAGAATTGAAGACTTGTACTATATTTTGAGTATCAAGCAGGGATATAAATAAATCCACACCTAGAAACATCACAGTGAAACTACAGAATATAAAGGATACAAAGACAATAGTTTGCAGAGTGTGATGGTTAATTTTATGTGCAACTCGGCTGAGCCATTATGCCCAGATACTTGGTCAAACATTATTCTGGATGTTTCTGTGAGGGTGTTTAGGATGACATTTATACTTAAATCAGTAGACTTTGAGTAAAGCAGATTGCCCTCCATAATGTGGGTGGGCCTCACCCAATCAACGGAAGGCCTGAATAGAACACAAGGTTGACCTCCCCCAAGCAGGAGAGGTTCTGCCACAGACTGCCTTCAGATTTCATGTGCAACATTGGCTCATTCTAGTTCACCAGCAAGCTGCCTTTGGATATGAACTGCAACTCTTTCCTCAGTCTCCAGCCTGCAGCCTATTCTATCAGATTTTGGACTCACCAAGCCACCAAAATTGCATGAGCCAATTCCTTAAAACAAGTATCCACACACAAACACACACAAACACACACACACACCCCTTATCGGTTCTGTTTCTCTGGAGAATCCTGACTAATACACAGAGGGGGAAAAAAGATAGATGTTCTGTAAAGGAACAATAGTCTCACAACAGACCTGTCAACAGGAAATACAGATGATTTAAAAAAAAAAAAAAAAAAAGGATGCTGAGAAGAAAGTAACTTTCAACTTAGAATTTTATATCCAGCTAAACTATCTTTCAAGAGTGAGGACAAAATAAAGGCATTATCTGGAATACAGACATATACTCAGATTCTTACTAGGAAAAAAAAAACTACTAAAGGATATATTTCAGCAAGAAGAAAAATTAACCCAAGGGAACAAACAACTATGGGCAAAGATAAAAAATATATATGTTAATACATTTAATTAACTGCTAGATTATACAAAAAAAAAACTTTGATAATTTAAAATTGGGTAAAATTAAACTATAAACATCAATTAAAGGATAGTGGAATAGAGTGTTCAGTGAGTGGGTAACATATGAGAGATCACTGTGGTTGATGGGAAGAGGCTAGAATTACTGAATAATTATAGAGTATGACAGAAAATTTTATAGTTAATTATGAGTGTTAAAATTTTAAGGGTAACTACCAACTTATAGTTTCCAAACCAGAAGTGAGGTGGGAGAATAGGGAGGAATATGAAAAACTCTATCAATCCAACAGAGAGCAGAGAAAGAGGAAAGAGAAAACAAAAGCATAGTAAACAAAAATGTGCAAATAAATAAGATAGTAGAAACTGTAGAAATAAACTCATATGTTCAGTGATCACACACACAAAAAAAATCTAAATGGATTAAATTCATCAATTAAAAGACTGATATTATTAGATTTCTTTTGCATTTTTAATCCAGGTATGAGATACTTAAAATAGACATACGTGAAATCCCCAAGGCTGAAAATATACATATATATAAATATACATGACATGCAAATGTTAACCAAAATAAAGCTCACAGGGTAATATTACATCAGATAATACTTAAAGCAAAAGGTATTCATAGGGATGAAGAGGCATACTTTGTAATAATTAAAGGAAAAAAATCCACCTAGAAGATATAATAATCATAAACTTGTATATATCTGATAACATAGCCTCAAAATATTGTAATTCATAAAATATATAAACATACATAAAGCAAAAGGCAAAAAAATACACACAGAAAAATCAGAATTACAAGCAGAACCTGACAAATCAACATAGTGGGAGAGCTTAACACATCAGAAAACTGACAGATGATATAGTTCAAAATTAATAAGAACATAATAGGACTTCCCTGGTGGTGCAGTGGCTAAGAATCCTCCTGCCAATGCAGGGGACATGGGTTCGAGCCCTGGTCCAGGAAGATCCCACATCCCACGAAGCAACTAAGCCTGTATACCACAACTACTGAGCCTGCGTGTCACAACTACTGAAGCCCGCGTGCCTAGAGCCCGTGCTCTGCAACAAGAGAAGCCACCGCTATGAGAAGCCCGTGCACCGCAACAAAGAGTAGCCCCCGCTCGCCGCAACTAGAGAAAACCCACGAGCAGCAACAAAGACCCAATGCAGCCAAAAATAAATAAATAAATTTATTAAACAAACTAAAAAGCAATTTAAAGATTGGGTCTATTTTAAAATAAATAAATAAATAAGAACATAACAGATCTGAACAACAAAATCAGCAATCTAATAAATATAAAAACTGAACCATGAGGGCTTCCCTGGTGGCGCAGTGGTTGAGAATCTGCCTGCTAATGCAGGGGACACGGGTTCGAGCCCTGGTCTGGGAAGATCCTACATGCCGCGGAGCGGCTGGGCCCGTGAGCCACAACTACTGAGCCTGCGCGTCTGGAGCCTGTGCTCTGCAACAAGAGAGGCCGCGATAGTGAGAGGCCCGCGCACTGCAATGAAGAGTGGCCCCCACTTGCCACAACTAGAGAAAGCCCTCGCACAGAAACGAAGACCCAACACAGCCAAAAATAAATATAAATAAATAAATAAAAGATTACTATTTAAAAAAAAAAAAAAAAAAAAAAAAAACTGAACCATGCACCTGACAAGTAGAGAAAAAATTCTTTGTAGATGTATAAAAACCTACCTGTGTCACAATGGAAAACTTATATCACAAAAATTGGTATCATTCGGACCACTCTTTCTGACTACACTGTCATTAACCTATAAATCAATTAAAAAATAGCCCACGTTTGGAATTTTAAATGTACATCTCAATAATTCATGGGTAAAAGAGGAAAACTCAGTGGAAATTATTAAGTATGTGGAACCAAACAACTATGAAATAACTCGTATCAAAACTGGTGAGATACAATGAAGAATGTACTTAAAAGTAAATATATAGCTTTATATACATTTATTTTAAAATAAGAAAGACTGCGAATTAGTGAGTTTTGTGTTCCAGTAAAGAAGCATGAAAGAGAACCAAAGAGCCAGACTGATCTATAGAAGTCACAAATAATCAATATCAGGAATAGTAAAGTAAACAGTAAAGATTTTTTAAATCAAGAGAATACTATGAACAATAAGTTTGAAAATTTACATGAAATAAATAGGTTTTTAAAATATATATGTTCAAATTACTAAAATCGACTCAAAAGAATTTGCCTAAATAAATCAAATTGAATTGCTAATGAAGAGTCTCTACCACCCCTAACACTTAAAGCCTACAAGGTCCAGATGATTTTCTACGCAGCTTTTACCAAAGTTTCAAGGAATTTATAATCATTGTTTTAAATCATTTCAGAGACTAGAAAAATTAAGGAAGCTACACAATTTATTTTATAAGGTGAACATAAACTTGATACAACTGGACAAAGTCCGTACAAGAAAGAATAAATGGACCTATAGAACTGCATCCCAGAGACTCCAAGAAATGCAAGTAAGGCAAGAAATACAAAAGAAGACACAGCCTACATACCATTGCAAAAAATAGCCCCAGACCAATTATGTCCGTGGAAGCAAGATCTCCATTTCTCAGGGGCCCCAAGGTCTCTGCTCCTCGGTGCACACCTCTGTTCCCTTCTCCTTAACTTACCTGTTTGCACGTGGACCAGAAGTGGCTTCCCCAGCCCCTAAATATGTAGGACCTACCATTCAGTTGTGGAACCCACCACCATTGCCTCAGTCTCTTTAGTGCCCTAGGAGGGAATTCCATTTGATCCAACTCATCTTTCTTCAGCAAGACAACAAAAGTCCAAGGTCACTACCCCAGGTCCAACCAGAAAGTCAGCTGCCCTTGAGTCAAGTATTATCTTAAGTCTGTTTAAATGTGCTGGAGAGGGGTGAGCTGAGGTTATATACACAGTCCTGTGGCTTTGTGTCCATCCCATGGGGCCTTGGTCCAGGACTGAAAGTGCAATCGTGCAGAAGATATGTTGGGGGTGGTAATTTGAGAGACTTTTTTCTTTTTAACAATGATTATTATCATGATTATGTAATATATTTGCATTTGGTATGTATCCACATAATGTTCATTCACTACACCTCCAATATCTCTAGGCTTAAGAGAAAAATATCTAATTCTTGTCTCCTTCCTCTCAGCCTCAGGCCACTTTGCTGGCTTATGTGCCTGCCCGACCCAGTAAACTGTAAGCTTCTTGAAGACAAAAGCAAAAATTCATCTTTGATTAATTACAACAACAATCATATGTCAATTATATCTCAATAAAGTTGGGGACAATAATAACACCACCAATTAACATTTTGTCATGGTAACAGACCATATACCGGTGTTAATCACTTTATACCCATTATCTCATCTAATCCTTATAACCACCCTATGAAATAGGCACCACATTATTATCACCACATAAAAGACCAAGGACATGAGGCTCAGAAATTAAATAACCACCCCAAATTCCATAGTTAGCTAGTAACAGCAACTGCACTCAAACCCAACAGGTCTGCTACAGATCCCACCTTCCTGAACCCAACGCTGTGTCCAAGTCAGGTCATTTAGAAGTGTAGGTGGATGGATGGATGGATGGATGGATGGATAGATGGATGGAAGGACAGATGGATAGATGGGTGAATGGATGGATGGATGGGTAAATGGGTAGATGGAGGAAGGGAGGAATGGATTGATGGATGAGTGGGTGGATGGTGGATGAATGAAAATGTTAGGAAAACAAAAAGTGACCCACAAAGGGAATACTTTGGTGGCCAGTGAGCTTAGTGGCATTAAGGCATGTTCCTGAGTAAGGTTAAGGGCATGGATTTGTTATATTCCTACTCTAGGTAAAACTTGGACCCCTAATAAAAAATCCCCACCACTGGTCCTAAAAGCGTAAGGGTCGTGTGTGGTGTGTGTGTGTCTGTGTGTGTGTGTGTGTGTGTGTGTGTGTGTGTGTGTGTGTGTGTGTGTGAGAGAGAGAGAGAGAGAGAGGGGGAAGGGATGAAGGACAGAAATAAACACACGGTGTTAATTCTCTTTTAGGAGCTTTCACAAATCTGAGTTTGTCTGGATCAGCACAAACCCACCCTCACAAATGCTAGTGGGTCAGAAGGGTCATCTTCTCATGAAAGACATCTCATTATGCTCTAGAGACCACGGAAGCAAGTCAGAAAGGTTTTAGCACCTTTGTTCGCCTCTAAATATTTGCCCTTTATAACAACCTTAAAAGCAAAAGGCTCTGAAAGAATGAAATGCCTTTTGAAAAAAGACTTCACACTTGCTTCTAATTCTCCTACTTGTGTCAGTTAGGTTCGGTCAGGGGAGCAGAGACACCACGAGGTCATGGAGTAGGGCTTTATTATAGGAATCTGACCGTATGTAGTTGTGGGAAAAGCTGAGGGAGGGGCGGAAAGGTCTGGAAGGGGTGCTGGAGATCAGCACTCACCAAGCAGTCTATCAGAGAGCGCAGGCGTCCAGACACCAAAGCACTGCAAAGGGAAGCTGGGGAGAGGCCTCTGTGCAGCTGCGGTCCTGTCAGTCTGCAGCCACCCATCTGGTGGTGGGCCTCAGGGCCAAGAGTCAGAAAGAAATGCTAGATGCAGGTCAGAAGAAAGCAAGGAACCCATCAGACACCTCTGCTGCCATCCATCACTGCACCTGACATCCAACAAAGCTCGGAGAGTAATGGCCATCCCAGTCTGTGTATGTTCCTCTTTGGGCCAACTCTAACCTGGAAACAGGCAGGCTAGGGGATGCTGGGAAACGTAGTTCTCAGCTTAACCTAGGCAACACAGCACAGTCCACCAGACTCCTTTAATTAAATATAGAATACTTAACGTTATTACTCACATCTTTGGGGAGACTGTACATTTTAATCATAATTACATGATAAATATTTCATGGTATATATCTTTGTCATATAATTAGGAATAAGAAATGCAATCTCAAAAAGATGCTAAATAATTCAAATGGCTGAGGATGTGATTAAAGCCTTGACTGAAATATGGTCAGAAGGTAACTCAAGGTCTTCAAGCATGATCTCCCAAGAAACATGTCACAATCAGGTATTTTTAAAAGTGCATTGAAATGGAAACACCCCAAAAGAAAAAAAATTTATATGGCTTTTAAATATGGGGTGAAAACCTAAAGAATATATCCACCTCAAGTTACAATCTGGCAAAAAATATTTTAGCCAGTTTATGAAATCAATATCCTTTCTTCTCTGGCCACTGCTAAGACAATGGCATTCATCTCACTCATTCATTTTGAAAATATCTTCATTTTTTCAAACCCCTGAGGTTAGGGACTATGCTATGTTACTTCTAAAGGCCCTCACAGCACCTAATACAAGGACATAGGCACTTGGGGAAAAATCTCTGGACAAATTTCAATCTAGTTCCACATTTACGGCATTCACTTCATACAAAGCACTGTTTGGTGCTAGGGAGCTGTGAGCAAAGGGGTTCCTGACCTCTAGGGGCTCATAAACCAGTATAAGAAACTACTCATGCACAAAATTTACTCTGAAAATAGAAATAGATGGGGCATTGATAAGTGCTGTAGCTGAAATACAAGAAAGTATGCTTTGGGGAACATAAGAAGAGGTGAGATTAATGTGATATAGGGAATGTAGGAAGGTGTCTTGCAGGAGGTGGGAACAGGCCTTGAAGAGTAATCCTTCAAAAGAAGGATTTTGTGTGTGGATTCTGTACATGTGCGTGTGCGTGCGTGAGAGAGAAAGAGAGGAGATAAGCACGGAGGAGGGAAGAGTACAGTTGAAGATAAATTGAGGAACTTGTTGGGGATAAATTAGGCATGACTTCCCAATGGATCAACTTAAATATTCTCCGTGCTTCTCCCTCAACCTACAGCAAAGTCAGTGCCCATGGCTTCCATCATTATATCCTCAAACTCAGTAAGAAACACTTCTATCAAGAGTTACATCCTAGGTTTAATGAACTCACATCCTGTGAAGGAGACTGGAAACTCTTAGATGGGTCAAACAAACTCTTGTATCCACAAACTACACTCCCCCCACCTCTGGCTGTCATTCATGTAGCATACATACATTTATTACGCTACAGGTGGTTTCCTCACTGTAAAATAACATCACTCTCATTTGTTTGTTGTGAGAGGGAACACTATTGAAGGAAATAGTGGAAAAAAACTATGGAAAAAATAGTGTCCTTTAGAAGCGATGATTATCGAGTCATTTAAGGATTCTAAGCAGGAAGAGGTAAAACATTTCAATTTTTCTTATTTCAAAACTTCATCCACTGAAATACTTAAATATAACAAGTCCATACTGGCAGAAGCTGAGAACCTTTGCCTTTCGAAAGGAAAGAGACATCAGGTCAGGCCACGTCAGCACGGGGATGAGCCTCAGAGAGCCTTTCAGAAAGACCTGGAGCCTCAAGTCCCTCACGCACCCCAGGACACCCAGCTAACTGGGCCAGACCTCGGTTTCCTGACGTCTAGCCCAAAGCTGTTAACCCTACTCCACGTTTTCCCAAGAAGTTGTATTTCAGGGTAGAAATTTTGCTTCAATATTTTCCCAACATGTTCCTCTTCGAAGTTACTAGACTTGAAAAATCTATACACCATCCAAATAATCAGCTTACTAAGATGCGTTTTTTACAATCCAGTGGTGCCCACAAACACCTACTGTCTTCTGAATCTCCAGAGGTATGTTCTGCTTAAATGTGAGCTGGGCCCAAAGTGAGGACAAGGGCATCTCCTAAGCTACTGCCTGGCACAGTGCATGTGTTTTTGTTTTAATTACTGGAAGTAAAATGTGCTATCTCACTGTGCCCTCAAAAGGCCCAATTATTATGGCATAACGCAGGCCACGTCAGAGCCAATGCTTGGTCTTCAGGCACGCGACGGGCTGATTTATCCATTGCCACCCCCATCGCCTGGACCAATGGCACAATGGCGCCCCAAGCATCTATTTCAAAAACCCACCAATGGCCTTATTTTCCTAAGTCAACTTTTGCACAAGTGGCTTTATCTGCCTATTGATTGAAGGAAAGGAGAGAGGGAAAGAGGAAGAAGGAAGTGAGAGAGGAACAAAGGAACAACAAAAAAAAGTGGACTATATGGTCTGAATTACAAATCTGCATGATTAGCTATAAGCAGTGGCCAACAGAAGACCCTGAAGGGTGTGCCATGGTAACCTTCCGCCTGGCACAGGCTTCAGATCCCCGAGGGTTATGACGCTGTTGTGAGAGATCCCTGATATTTTTTCCAGCAAGAAATTGGCAGTGATGGACGATTACATTAGAAGAACAGCCATGATGCCATGTTTTCTGTGAGGCCCTCAACATTATGAAGCTTTTCAGATCTCAGTTCTCCAGGTGCCCAAGGAGTTGGGATACCCATCATTCAGTAAGTTCCCACACATGTCAGACAAGGCTTGTTTCAAACTGGTTTCTTCAGTTTCCAGTTCCTGACCTTTAACTATATTTCTGGAGAGCCAATAAAAACAAAGATGAATCCCCTTCTCCCAAAAGTAATGACAACTCCACCCACATATATTATAGGCTTAGCCTCTGGCACAGCTGTCACTCCCTGCAACATGTCCACTTCCCTCTCCTGCCAGGTTCTTCTCCGGAGTTGCCAAAAAAGCAGAACCTTTCACAGGCATTTTTGTCCCTTTAATTGCAAATCTACAATTAGCTGCTCAAGGCAACAAGTATTAAAAATAACTTTCCCTAATCTTATTTTTCTTCTCATCCACTCCACAAGAAGCTCTAATCAGGGAGAAACCAGTCCAGATTAAAAAGATGAAATCAATCAGGAAGGTTGGCAAAACAGGTCTAAACACTGGCCAAAAGAGGAAACAGGAATAATCCCCTCTTCCAAGCTCTATTCATTTTGGATCGATAATGAATAAGAAAACCTTTTCTGAAATTTGGACTCTAGTCAAATTAAAATTTTGCCTTGATAGCCCAATTTAAATTTCCGCTTAGTCTTACTATTTCCCAAGTAATCCCAAGAGGCTAGTTTTTCTCTGTTTTCACAGGCTTGTCCTCAAACTGTTTTCACTATTTTCAGCCAAAAAGTGTTTCTTTATAAATATTTAATGTGCCCAACCCTGGTAATGCGGATGGTTATTCTACTGCTTCCAGGCAGAAGTCCTGTTCAAAGTACAGACCAAATATTACTACTATTATTAGCAATATTACTACTATTATATGCTAATTTCCATAAAGGAGTCTTCCTTCAAGAACTAAACATGTTCCCTCTGATCTCATTTGCTTTTCCTCCTAAGACAAGTCAATTTATCACAAATTCTGATAGTGAAGTCCAAATAAATGAGATTTCTCTTTCTCTTCAATAGCTTCAGATTTGAGTCCAAAACGAAACTCTGGATAACGCCTGGCAGGCACAAGCACAGGATGTTTTGAAATGGCACAAATGGTAGGTCTTATTGCAAAGCACAGGTGAAGCCCAACATTTAACAGAGCACATTCCGTTAACATAAGTAAAGTAAGCAAGGAAATACCAAGCTCTGAATAAACAGTGCCCATTCTAACTTGTGCTGGTAACTGAGGTCCATGTTCACCTGATGAACAGCAGCAACTAAGGGCAACGATCACGGTCACAGCCTAATGGGTAACATCCTTGCCCCCCGTTCCACGACCACCTTCACGTTAGTCACATACGGAAAGCTGTGCTTCTCCACAGTATCACCAGCGATCTTGAACTAACAGTGAACCCAGCCGGAGGGCCGCCTCTACACCCAAAGCTTGAAGGCAAATGTTGCCATTGTTCCCAACAAGGGCATTTCTTTAAATGGAGAATGCTAATAACTGACTGCCATGTTAAGCTGTGAACTAATGAAAAAAACTGAAGGATTTCTGTCTGGCAATTCAGTAAGAATGTTAGGGCTTACCGGCTGAGGACATATGGGTAATGTAACACTAAAGACAAATCATCTGGGCTCTTTAAGAATACATGGCTGATGCTAAGAAAATCTTCAAGAGCCAAGTATTTTGAGAATTATGAAATGATGTTATAACAAGGTCAGGAGTCTAGGTACATAGGTTTTAAATTACTGCAATAGTCTATAACAGAGTCCTATAAAGGGATGAAAGGTACTTCGTTACCACATTGGAAAAGCAAACTTAGGTGCTTCTGAGACCAGTAGGTATAATTTGTACGGCTTCCTCAGGTTTGTGTTAACTGCACAAAGTTAGCTAGGATGGTCAGAGGTGAAAGAATATTTCTTGGGAAATTAGTTAATGAAATAAACCACTGGAAATGAGCCTTCAATTACTTCAGTCTGACACCCTGCTCAGTAAAGCAAAGCATTTCTTTTTCCATTTCTCTATTCAAGTCAGGTGACTGGAAAAGTCATCCCACCAGTGGTGTATTCAAACAAAGCAAAACAAAATAACACCAATTGCTTTTCATTTAAAGTAAGTTCTGAGAGCTGGTTGCCAAATCCTGAGTTATACTAAACAAGCAGGCTAACTCGTGCGTGTTCCCCCAATTATAGCTCTCTATAAACCACAGTAGACTCCAGTTTTTACGTTCAGATTTCTTTACATCAGGACACAAAATAATTCCCAACTAAGAAGCCAATGCCCCACGACAACTCCATGACAAGTTCTGTGGGTATCCGTCAAAAATGAAAGCACTGTTGCAACACACCACTGATCAAGGGAAAAGTGCCTTTGTACGTAATGGTCCAATCGGTATTTGTGGCCACCAGGCTCCGCAGCTCTCATTTCTCTTAGCGCTAGTCCCAAAGCAACGTAGCCAGGTGCCACTTTGAAAGGAAAACTGCTGCAACTAGTCCTAATAGCTTAAATCAGTATTTTCCCAAGCGAAAGATGGGCTACCCAGAGACATTTCAAAGACTGAGGAGGGGAAGTCACAGGAGAGAAGAACCATGAAACTAGAGCTATGGTTTCTTTCCTGGATGGCAACAAGGATGTTTTAATACACCTAATCTACTGGATACTATTAACACACTCAACTATTTTCTTGGGGAAAGAACCACCACTGTTAGATTATGCAGTTTTCACCCTTGAAGACCCAACACATCAGAGAACTGGTATTCCTTTTGTCATAGTGACTGATCTCATAGTTCAAGAAAGGGGGGCACTCAGAGGGACTTTCCTGACAGTCCAGGGGTTAAGACTCCACACTTCCACTGTAGGGGGCACGGGTGTGATCCCTGCTCGAGGAACTATGACCCTGCATGCAGCCCACAGCATAGCCTAAAAAAAAAACCCCTTTCCTTCTACATCTTATTAACAACACCTGATGTCAAATAGAGGTCGGTTCATTCCAGAATAGAAAACAGTATACCATTTATGCAAATTTTTAAAAACATATATAGGCAGACCTCGTTTTATCACGCTTCACTTTACTGTACTTGGCAGATGTTGCAGTTTTTTTCTTTTACAATTTGAAGATTTGTGGCAACCCTATCTGTGCCATTTTTCCAACAGCAGTTGCTTACTTCATGTCTGTGTCACATTTTGGTAATTCTCACAATATTCCAAACTTTTTCATTATTACTATGTTATGGTGATCTATAATCAGTGATCTTTGATAATACTCTTGCAAAAAGATTACAGCTCACTGAAGGCTCAAATGATGGCTAGCATTTTTTAGCAATAAAGTAACTAAGGTATGTACATCGTATTTTTAGACATAATGCTATTGCACACTTAACAGACTACAGTCTAAACATAACTTTTATATGCACTGCAAAACCAGACAACTTGTGTCAGTCCTTTATTGCTATACTCACTTTATCGCGGTGGTCTGTACCAAACCAACAATACCTCCGAGGTCTGCCTGTATATGGATACTTCACAAGCATAAAGGCATAAGTGAGTACAATACTTAAGAATGGAAAATGGAAATGTGGTGAGACAGGGGTACAAATGAGGCTTCAAATATGTGCAATGTTTTATTTTAAAACAAAGGGAAGTAAATATGACAAAATATTAACATTTTAAAATCTGGATGGTGGGTTTATAGATGTGATTCTCTTGAGTTTTTCTGAATGTTTGAAACAGTTGATAAATGTTTTTAAAAAGATGAATATACTGACAAATTTAAGAACTTGGAATCCCACAGATATCTAAGAACATTAATTTATGGAAAAGAAAAGAACCTGAAAAGTCAGCTAATAACTGAGAGCAATGGATTGAATACTTTTTCATCCTAAGAAAGTGATGACTGTGTCAGGCATGACCTAATCAACATTTTATATATTCATTTATAACTCCATGAGTTAGGTATTACTTTCATTTCACAGATGAGGAAACTGTTACTCAGAAATTAACTTGGCCAGTGATGCAATGAATTAAACAGCAAAGTTGGGATTCAAAGCCAGGTTCAAAGGCTAAACTCCAAGATTCAGGCTGTCTCATATGAATTTCCCCCAGAACAAAGGAGTTCCCCCCACAACTAACATACCTTTAAGTTTTTACACGGTGGAACTCAGAACCAGACATTGCAGCCACCAGAACATTCCCATCTACCTGTCAGAATTCCCAGTGAAGGTCAGCTCCCCCCCACATTCTTTTAAGAGTACCTTGACAGTCAGCAGTCCCTTCCTGGTGATCTGCAGGCCTTGGAAGAAGCATATAGTCTTACAAAGTGAATGAAGGGGAACGGGGGCACTGGAGGGTCTCAAGCACAGCATGATAAAAAAGAGCAAGAGTTTTAAAAGTCTCGTGTGGTATAGAGCTGTTTTTCAAATTAGAGGTGGTAAGGCATTTGTTATAAAATCCGTTCAGGGGGCCATAACCAGAATTTCCTAAAAAAAAAAAAAGAAAAAAAAAGGAAGGAAGGGAACTGATGTATCACATGTACAAAGGGCAAGTGATGCTTTACACAACTGTCACCACTGTATATACTGTACTGACCTCTGTGTGTTCTGGACCGTGGTTCAAATGTATTTCTTACTTGGGTCACCACCGAGGTTTGAAAGTCACTGCTCTAGAAGACAGAGGCTTTAGGGCCCAGACTGGAGGCTGCTGCAGTCCCCTAGATGGGCAGAGGGGACCCTTTAAGGTGGTGGGACAGTAGCAGCAAAAAGAAAAAGATTAACAGAAGAGACACTTAAAAACAGAGAAGAGAATCTGGGTAAGGGAAACCAACGAAAATGCTAAGGTGTTACACCTGGGTCATTTGAGGGGAAAGGTGGCATAATCATAAACAGGCCAACTGTGAAGAAGAGCTGGTGAAGAGGTCCACAGAAGAGGCAGTAGACACCTTTAAGGTGAGATACACTGGTTTCAAGAGACGAGAAGACATCGCGATAGAAAGACAAAAAAAGCTCTGCCACACCATGCCCTCAAAACCAGGTCCCCCACATTGCTTTAATTTAGTCACCTTTTACAATACTATATTAATTCTCTTTCAGCTAAACAATGTTTTAAATTTATGCTCTGTCCTCAACCAAGTGGTTATGACTTTAAAAAGCACATAATCACACTAAAGAACCAATACCATCAGTTAGTCTCTGGCTATTACATTATTTACCATCCCAAGGGCTTCACTTTGATTTAGCATTTGATGGATAAGTACAGACGGGTCTGTCACTTGGCTGCAAGTGCGCCCGCTGACTGCATCAGCACCGGGCTCGGTGAGCTGCAGGAGCCCGGCTGAACCAGCACTACCGGCAGAGAGTCATGCCAAAAGGCGCCCGGCAGCTGCCATGCAGTCTGTGCCCGTCCCGTGAAGCTGTACAGTTGGCTCGAGGGCCCTGCTGATCCAGCGAGAGGGCACAAGGGAAATGGCAGAACTCCAACAGATCACTTTATCCAAGACTGAATCCCCAAAGTACATCAGAATAGACATAATTAAATGAGGCAGTGTGGACCTAAAGGTACAATGTCATCCCCACCAGGCCCTTGATGAAGGGAGTTTTGCTTTACAGAAGCCTTTTTATGAAGTAAATTACATTAATTACCAACATTTAAAAACATCCAACATTTAAGGGTTCTGAATCTCTGATTTATTAGACAGCATGGAATTAACAGGTTTAGGTTATTTTACAAAAAGAGCTCAAGCCGCTCATACACAGCAACTGGGCTTGCTGGGGGAAAAAACAATTCTTCAGACTACTGCAAAAGGACACAAAGACTCCTCATCCTACACACAGTCAGTATGAAAGGGCACACAGACAAGTTTTTTGCAAGACAGAAAACAGAGAAATCCACATACTAAATAACGCGTCCACAATGACTATAACGCACCCCTTAGGGGATAAGCATGTATTTGTAGGAAGCAAAACAAAGCTTTCCATAGAGAAACCATTTTCACGAGATGATTAGGTGGACCTGCAATGAAGAAAATACATTTCAAAAGATGGGTTCACACTTACACTAAGTTTTCACTGAAATACTTACAAATAAAAATAAGACCTTTCTCTGTATCGGAAGAATTTTTTTTTAATATATCATGGATAAAATAAATTTCAGTAAAGGTCCAAATACCATTCAGAAACATACATTTGCAAATAATATAAATAAAAAACAAAAAGTGTGGCAACAAAAATACTGTTTGGAACTACCTAGAATAGGCCAAGCTAAGTTCATGTTCTGCTTCAGGGCATTATATTGAAATGAATCTCATTCTCGCTATAATTTTTTTCTTTTTAACCTTAATCACCAGTGGCTGGGTAACTGAAATGGACATGAGAACTATATAAATGTCAGAGAAATATGTAAACCTCATTAATGTTTCCAAAAATTCATTTAGAGATAGAAACAGGTCCAAATAGATGCCTGTCTAAATGTACTGCAATTACGTTACAATTATTTTTCCAAATACACAGATATGCTCTGTCTTTTCTCAGCTCATTACTGACTCAAACAATTTGCCCTTCTGGGATCAATTGTTTGCTAATAAATAATTGTTTACAGTCACAAAATGATGTTAGGAGGTTTTCTTATTAGTTTTCCTTCTGCACCCTAATAAGATTGAAAACGAGCTGATTCCCCAGAGTCTAACCTTAACCTCGCTTTGTTTCACAGCCCAGGAAATGATGACCCATCTGCTTCAGAAAATAATGGACGGCCGAGAGGAAATATTGTTTAATTGTAGATTAACCTCCTCATGAGGCAGTCTGAAGCAGCTTTAGAATTAGCAACTATAACCAGCAAGGGAAACAAATGGCTCAAGAGCCTTTTTCTCCACCATTTAAGGTCCACAAAGAAGGCAAAGGGGGTTTTACTACCTACATTTATTCACAAACATTTATTTCCACAATGGAAACAAAAACCATCAAGGTCAAAACTGATTCTCAAAAGTGCTGTCGCTGCCCTCCAATTCTGTTTGTCCGAATACCTTTAAATGCAGCAAACCATCTCATGCACTAAAGAAAGTGTTTGTTTTAAAAAAAAGGCAATAAAAACCTCTTTTCCAATATTTTCAGGTTCTTATAATATTAAAATTAAAATTTTTCCCTGGTTTCTTTGTTAAAAGTAATAAATCCACCATTGGGGAGTACGAATTGTTTTATTATCATCAACATGGCACTTAAGTAAATGAAATCTTGTCAAGTACATGGTGACCTACAAGTTCAAAAGAAAAAAGAACAGCATGAGATCAAAGTGGCCAGCCAGGACAAGAGATACAAAAGTGAGAGATTAAATGCAAACACAGCCCTTTATCCAACAGGCTTCACATGCTAAGTCTGTTCTAAAGTCAAACCTGTAAAAGCACACGATATTGAGTATTTAATACTCTGCCCCCTCTCAGGGACTCAACCAATTTAGCAAGGGGACTCTATACCATTCTAACTCAGAGAGGTACAGAAATCCTGAAAACAGTCAGTTATTCCATAAATATTTACTGAGGACTTCCTTCCAGGGCCTGAGTAGACAGGGACAAGGAACAGGACAAAGACTCTTGGGGGTTAGTATTTTATGGTTAAACAAGTGCCTAAGTATCAGGTTTCCCTTAAGCCTGGAAGCCTGGTGCAGGTAATTAAGTAAAAAGCTTTGCCCTAGGTACCAAAAAATAGAAGTGGTTCCTCTCTGTCAGCAGTTACAACCAAGAGCCAAAGACATCTATGAAAATTTCAAAACTAAGGAAATCTGCTATTGCAGGCAAGGCCATATTACTCTGAATTTCCAGTAAGACCTGAAGGTCATTCATTTTGTGTAAATATTAAAGAAACAACCTCTGTGGAGAGGGAAGATTTTTGGTAGTTCAAATTCTTAAATATCTTAAATAGAATTTGCTAAAATAAATTATTCTTGAATTCTTCAACTTAATTTTGAAGCAATGAGTTAGTAATAACTCCAGAGATTCAAATAATAGTGCCTATTCAAGAAGAATGAGAGTTTGACATTCTTCTCTACAAAACAACTAGGCACAATTTTATCCATCAGACGTCTATCAACCTACGGATATTGAAAGCTTGGGAGAACAAGATAAAATCAACTCCAACCCTAGAGTCAGCTGTAATATCGAGCAGGCATCAACAATGCTATTCATGAATTTAGAAAAATTAATAAATCCTGGGGTGAATGCAAGAAAAAGCTCAAATACAGGTGAAGCATACTCACTTGGGTTTTGTTTCTGCATCTGTCACTTGGCGAATGAAGATACCATCTTCGGGATGTTCCGTGTCATCCATTTCATACATATACGATGATGCTATTGCAAGTGTGGTCCCATCATTACTGAAGGCGAGTGACGCAATGCTGGTGGGGTACCGATGGAACTGGCACAATCGCTTTTTGTTAAATGGATCCCAAATATTTACAAATCCATCAGAACCACCTGCAAGTAATTTCAAAAGAGTTACAACAGTTCTTAAAAGCAGATACAGGGCTTCCCTGGTGGCGCAGTGATTAAGAATCCGCCTGCCAATGCAGAGGACACGGGTTTGAGCCCTGGTCCGGGAAGATCCCACATGCCACGCAGCAACTAAGCCCGTGCACCACAACTGCTGAGCCTGCGCTCTAGAGCCCATGAGCCATAACTACTGAGCCCGTGTGCCACAACTACTGAAACCTGCGCGCCTAGAGCCCGTGCTCTGCAACAAGAGAAGCCACTGCAGTGAGAAGCCCGCGCACCACAACGAAGAGTAGCCCCCACTCGCCGCAACGAGAGAAAGCCCGTGCGCAGAAACGAAGACCCAATGCAGCCAAAAATAAAATAAAATAAATAAATTTAAAAAAAAAAAAAAAAAAAAAAAATAAAGCAGATACAAAAATAACCATTATCTTAACCATTTTTAAGGTCACAGAAGTTACAATTTCCCCAGGGAGTACTATATCAGATTTTCTTCCCTTTAAATATCATAAAAAGCAAGCACAATTTTTTAAAACTCTGCCCAAGTATAAACGTGCAGTGTTCAATTAATAGCAAAATGATGTTATCTTAACAACTAGATACAGGTTAGCGTACCTGTGGCAAAGGTATTGTGGATGTTGTGAAACGAAATGGCGTTGACTGGGTAAATTTGCTCAATATTATTTTCTTTTAGTCTGTGACACTTGAAGGCATACTTCTTCTTCTGTACCTCAGGGCTTGGGTCCAAGTACTCAACTGCCACTCGGCCTTCAATAGAGCTTAATACATAACCCTGAAAGGAAATCAGAGGACAAAAATGGTGAATCCCGCTTCCAAAGCAAGGCCTGGATTCTCAAATTCAACCCAATTCCCAAATTCAGCCCACAGTAAAGAAAGATGATTATTTTTAAAATGAAAAGAGAATACAGCCAGGTTTTAACCACATGTTTAAACTGTACTAACATAGTTAAGATCACGCCAAAAATTTAAGAACACTTATACCTGTTTTATTACAAGTAAATAAATAAAAGGCCACCATCATTTGCCTTCTTCATTCTACCAGTACCCTGCACACTGCAATCAAAAATGTTGAGTTATTCTATCAAACCTCAACAAGAATTTTAAAGTGTTTCAATATCATTTATTTGTTGTCCTGTCCAGAAGGGGACTCGAATTCATTCCATCAGCTGGAATATATTTTTCTTTGCTCTACGCCTCCTCACCTCTAGCAACTCGAAGAGAATTGTGTCTCCTTCACTGAGGGTACCAATAATCCAAACCAAGTGGAAAACCAGCCTTCCATCTTGGTCATCCTGCCTCTCGCATTTAACTACAGCAAGTCAAGTGTACACACAAACCACAGAGATTTTCAGCGATGTTCAAAAGTGGCTTATAATTTCAAACCTTTCCTCACTTTGCCTCGAAATAGTATGTCAAAGAAAGTAAGAGATGAAGATAAATATGAAATCTATATATATATTTTTTAATTCTTCAAGGTATGAAAAAGATCTGCTCCTAAAAAACTACTTATGGAGAAAAAAAAAAATCAGTAAAATGTTACTTTTAAACTTCCATCATAAACTGGAAATAAACTCAGACGGAAAATTTTAGATACAAGACATAGTAACATTCATAAATGCAAGCATATTTTAATCATGCACTTAAATCTCTAAAGTTTCACATAACTGCAATTCCTTATCTTCAGTGGAAATTCACAATATCCTGAGAAGAAGAATTGTGATCACCATTTGAGGTACTAGCCTTCTGACAAGCACTAAAGGATAGCCATTAGATTCCAAAGATATCCACTGTTTTTAATGACTTTTCCTCTTGTAAAATTCCTACAGCAGCTGACCCCACCACCAACTTCCCTTCGAACTTTAAGGATTTGGGGAGGAAAGGGCAGATTAATGAAGTGTCACCTCATCTAGTAATGATGATGGAAGGGTGACCTACCCTGTTCGTCATTATATGAGGGACAACGCCTCTCTACCCTCAATGGCATTCTTTTAAAAAAGAAAAATCCAAGTTCTGCTAGCAGACTGACTAAACTCTATTAGCATTAGGGTACAAAGAGGCGCAAAAAAAAAAGAAAAAGAGAGAGAGAAAACAGCAAATTCCATAATCCTAAATTTCCAGGTTTAAATTTGAATTTGCTGGTCTGTAAATTAACATACCTGCAAAGCTCTCTCTGATTACTGTACACCTGTCAAGCATCCTGCACTAGGATCACCAAGGAATCTGAAAACCTCTACTCAAACTCCCAGCAGATTACTTATCCTCTCTGAACATCAAAGCTTTCTCTAAAATTGAGTTAACATACCACCTTTTAACAAAAGGCTATCAAAAATTTACAACAACAAACGCTAAATCTAAATCTAACAAATTCTAAATCACTACTCAAAAAAAAAAAGCAAAGCTTTAAAAGGCAGTGACCAAATCATTATCATATAAGATCCTCTTATTTTCAAATTCCCCAGGCACAGGGAGGAGAGGTCAGTACCTGCTTGTTTGGAAATGCTCGTATGCAGCGAGTCTGGTACTTGAGGCTGGACTCCCGGCGCTGCTGCACGTAGCCCATGTTCCGTAAGTCCCACACCAACACTCTGCGGCCTGCGGTGCCCACAATCAGCCGGTCTCCGGACACTGAGAGGGTATACACCTTTCAAGAAAGACCAAAAATTGCTGAAAATCATCTGCTTGCCTGCAAATGGCATTTCGCACCAAGATAAAGTCCACTAATCATAAAACCATAAAAAAGTTAGCTGATCAGGTTCACAAACACAGGTACAAAATTTTAAGTGCTACAGTTACACAAACCAATTGACACAAAATAATAAACACAAGATATTCTTAATACTTAACCAAGTATCACATAATGCACATTCTAGTTAACTCTCCGAAAGCATCTTTGAAACAATTCTCTTCGTTACTAAAACAAGTTAAATTATTAAACAATTTTTACAGTCCTCTTGTTTCATTCAGTGACAATACAAAATTGTAGAAAATACTCAAAAAGGAGATAATAAAGCCATAAAAACAATTCAAGATACCTTTCAATGGGCTTCTGGCTTTTCATAAAACAATCATTTTCAAAGTTATTTTTCTATGACCACCTTTTGGAAGGATATTTCATGTTGTAACTCTAAAAATCTTGACTCTCCCAGCTGTCACACTGAATAAATAGGCCTTCCCAGGAAGAGTGAGAGAGCTATCATTAATTAGCTTCTTAGTTGCTTTTGGTGGCATAGGAACTCAAAATTAAAAGACAAGGATAGTGGTCTGGCATATGACAAGGCAAATTCTTATACCCTGACGTCATACTGAACACTCAAGACAGAGTTATCTTTAGGGAAAACTTAAAAAGCATTTTATTCCCTAAAAGCATCTATTTTTTTCCCCTCAAAATTCCTTTTCTTCAATATCAAAACAACTTCCACAAAATATTCCTTTAAAACAAATCACAAAATTTCCTGCAAATAAGCATTTAAAGTTACTTATTTTCAAATATGTTATCTGGGGACTAAATAGAGATAGCAAATTCATGAGAATGGTGGCAAAACGTATGTTCCGATCATATTAAATCATTTTTTTAAAGTCTAGACTTCAGGTATATAACTATGCCCTGATCGTTACTTTCAATTAATAAGCAACTCTAATTTAATATTTTAAAACCTGAAAAATCACTATAAAAAATGAAGAGGCCTCATGACATGGTAAGACATCTCTTTAACATTCAGTAATTAAACCTTACGGTTAGTAATCACTAATATGTTAACCACATACCACCAGCCCGGAGGAAAAAAACAAATTGGGTTTCACAATGTAACGACCCGATAGTCTCTACAATCTGGCCTTTAAATTCAACAGCTAATTTGACCAAGGGAAAAACAAGAAATTTTAAAGATTCAAAACAGTAGATTTAACACAAGCGTATTTCAGTAAGACATGTTAAGATTTACCGCTGTTTATTCAGAAAACATGTTTGCAGAAAAACAGAAATTAACTTAAGACATATGAAACACCAAATTAAAAAAAACACAGAAAGAGATCAATTTATAACAGTACAATCAGAATGGGAATTTTATCTTAAATCTTTACTATACAGGTGACACACAAGCTTCTAAAAGTGCTTTCTATCCCCACGGATCATAAATCAAGTAAAAACACTGTCATGCTACTGACTAGGTATATACATTTATCAAAGACAGTATTAAAAAAAGTGACATAATGAACCTTGCTGAACCAATAAGCAGCTTGATTCAGTGTGGCTGTCCATTATATGATATTCTATCAGCAATTTATCACAGCTCTTAACATGTTACATACAACCATAAATCAAAACTAGAAACAATGCAATTATTTTATTCTGAACAAAGGTCTTGCCAGGAGTAGATTCGAATGTGATGTGACAAAAATAATGGCTCTTTGGATGCACTACAGTATATAATGACAGCTAACAGGAACTGAATAGTATATTTACACTGAGGAAATAGACTCAAGTGAAGGATACCTTTAAATTGCTAAAACAATCAATCTTTAAAATTAACTACCACCTGATAAAGTCTGATAAAGGATACAGCAAGAATGCTCAATTACACTTCCACTGTACAGATCAAAAGGTTACAATAATACACAAAGTTTCAGTTTTAAGAAGCTTCCTTCACTACAGCCTTCAAACTACATCTGTCAGTATTAAAAATAAATAAATGGTAAAAACCAGGGAATATAGGCCATCTTTTTCACTAAACTTCAAATGATAACCCACTTCACCCTCTTAGTCAACTCAAGAGAAACCTCAGATCATAAGTGAAAAGGACTGATGCTCCATCCCACTTCCTGGTTTGCGGCCGTCAAACCCAACTGAAGGCAATGGAACAGTCTTTGCTAAATGACTTCTCTGCAAAGTTCAGTCTCTGCTAAATGACTTCTCTGCAAAGTTGCTTCTCAGCCCCAGGACTGAAAGCGTTAATACACGCAAGTGGGTTTAGGACTAGTGCTATCCAGTACAAATATGACAACTGACAGAAAATGTAGACCGAAATACCAAAATTAGTTTTCCTTCACATATTTAGCTGAGTTTGTAAAATAGACTCATCAACTCTTAACCTCTAAATTCAACATCATATTCATCATTTATCAAGTCAAACCATCCCAAGGACCATAATTCCTGTTACAAATATAAAGAGCCTACCTTTTCAGGCTGAGAGAAGGTCCCAGCATTACAAGGGGTTCTGGGATCCCACAATTTAACTGTCTGATCCCAACTCCCAGTAACCATCACATTCACTTCTGGACAGTATTCAACACATCTGATAGGGGCATCATGGGTTCCAACAAGATTTTCTGTAGGAAAAAACAAACCAACAAACCACACCTAGCTTTACTAAACAAAGATTCCTCAAGTGAACAATAGAAGGAAACATTCATTGCACTGTAACGAATCCGCTTCCACCCACTCAACGGAAGTACTACACACAGAAAAATTTCTCCATGACTACGAGAAGTCAGCCTTTCACCTCTGTTCACCTGACAGCGCATAGCTTGATTCACTGGCATGGTAATACCAAAAGCTGACTTCAGTTTCAGATTACATTAAAATGGTGGCATATTTGTTATTTTCCTCACTTGATTCTAGATTCCTTCAAATCAGGAACCTTGTTTAACTCTATAGTTCTGACTATCTAGTACAGGTTCTGATACATGGTAGGTGCTCAAGAAATGAAACGAACCAATGAGTGGAGAACTCTGGTCGAATGGATCTGGATAAAACTTATCGCATTAAGCTGATGTTTCAAAGAAACTTATTTAAGTGGTAACAGGATTATCTGAGAGCTGGGGATGAGGAAGGCAGGGAGTCTTATGATTAACCCACTTGGTTTTCATGGTGGGTCAAATTTCTAATACACAATTTCTTTCCTCTCAATTTCAACTCTTCACCCTATCTGATTCATTCATTCAACTAACATCTACTGAATGTCTACTATGTGCCAGAATCTATACCACAGGCTAAGGATACAACAAAGAACAAACAATATGTGGCCCTGATCCTCAAAGAGGAAAACTACCTGTTTAAAAACATACTTTTGTTTCTCGTTTAAATGGTATCTCGTGAAGTTCAGCAATGACCTTCTGAGAATAAACAGCTAATTCCCTTAATTATGGTCTCTAACATCAAAAACCTTTGTTTGCTTTTCAGTGCTTTTTTTCTCCTGAGCTTTCAAACAAATAGAACCTAAACCTGCAAGCTAACTTCCCATCTAGAATAAACTGCTAGCAAACAAAACCAAACATCTGCAGCTGTAAGTTACATGACAAAACGGCTTTCATGCAAAAGCCTCTTCTGATTGGATCCTTCTTTTTTTTTTTTTTGATAAGATATCGTGCCCATCCTCTATCCGTCCTCCCACTGTCCAACTCATCCTCGTTAGTCATATCGCTGTGCCTTGCCATGTCCTTCAAGTACATCTATGTCTAACGTATGCATATACCAAAAAAAAAAACCCTCCACTAGAGAGCTCTGTGTATTCGGGTTCCATTCCAATCTCTACTCTGCTCCAAAGTCACCATAAAAATGTGGGTAAGTTATTTCGTATCTCTTAGAAATTAACTAAAAGAAAACGTGCCATCTTGTCCTTCACTCAATAAATGCAACTGAAGCATATTCTATGCTAAACAATTATACAAGCAGGGTTAACATGGTATCCGGACAGGGTTGGCTATTTTATAATGTTAAATTTTTTAAAACCTATCTTCCTTCAGTCTAAACTAAATTAGCTGCTGAAAAGAGAACGCTGAAACATCAGCACTGTCCTGGAAAAATCCTACTGAAAGGTAGTCCACTGCGGGACCCAGTCCCCTTCTGAGGGCAAGGGAGAGGTCAAATACTTAAGTGCCACTTCACGTAAACACTGTGGATGGAGACCATGAGTTTCACTGATAAAATCCATGCATGATATTTTGTGATTGTAATTTAATGGTTATCATTTAAACGAAAAAGTCCTGAATTTAAGCCATTTTTACTTGTATCTAAGCAACTTAGGAACTAAGCAATTCAGGAACTACTCTTCATGAATAAACATTTACAAGTAAGCACTAACTAAGAAAATACTAAACTGGTAAAAACGTGGCTATGTTACCTTGATCAGTGTTCAAATCATGCATTTTCAATTGATGGTCTAATCCCCCACTCCAGGCATGTGTTGGATCCTACAAAACAAAGTTGCAAGTCATTTAAAACTTACAGAGCTTTAAAAAGAATTTAAAAATTCCTGTTTCCACAGCCAACTATCCAGTTTATGCTCAAGACGAGAGGTACACTGGGCTCAGCTACTCATTGTAAACAAACAACAAAACAGTACAAAAAATAAAGCAAATTACGGAGCTGAGAAAACTACTACGCCAGAAAATTAAGGAAGAACTGTTCACCACACTGGCTGACAGCCAACAGGCATTCCCATAGACTCGAAAACAGACCTTCCTTTTAACAAGGCAGCCAAATGTTACTGTCTTGTTGTGAGTTTCAAACACATTACGTCCAAAAGGTCTGCAGAGTTACGCCATTAGAATCCAAGGGGAGACGGAGTTCCTGACGTCTGCAAGTCCCCAGCGCCAAAAAAACCCCCCACACAAAAACAAAACCAAACAAACCAAAAAACAGTACCTGGGGCGCAAGGTAAGTGTTGGGGGAAGGGAGGGGAGCTGTCCAAATGACCCCACCGACAAAAGCCTCTGCCCAACAACGGAAAACGGACACTGTTGACCAGGAACACCACACCGAGGATATTAAAGGGGGGCAGGAGCGGAAGCGGAGGACACCTACGTAGAAAGCGCAGTCCAGGACGGCGCCGGTGTGCTGGTACTTGAGCCGCATGGAATTGGCCGGCACATCGTAGAGGCGCACGGACGTGTCCCAGGAGGAGACCAACAGGAACTGGGAGGTGTTCGGGCTGAACTTCACCGAGGAGATGCCGTCCTCGGGTGGCTGGTTCAGCTTGAACTCGTTAGAACCGGTCATCTACGGAACAAGCGCCCAGTGAGAGTCCCCAAGGGTTCGGGGGCTGGACTCGCCGACGGCGGGGCAGCGAGGGGGCCCCACCGGGGCGGGGCCTAGGGAAGGCCGCCGACACGGCCTCTGCGCCGACACGGCCTCTGCGCCTGCGCGGAACCGCCGCGCCCGCCGCGGTCCGGCCTCATCTCCCCCACCCCGCCCGCCGTCCCTCCTAAGCGCCCCAGCCGGCCGGGCCGCCGCCACCGCCACCGCACCCCTAACTCCAGCCTCCAGCGTGGCCCGCCGCGGGCTCCTGCACCCCGGCCTCCCCCGCTGGGCCTGCCGCCCCGCGTGCTCCTGAAATAAAAGAAAACCTATGGAAGAGGAACTGGTTCCCAGAGGACGGCTCCGCCAGCTCCGGGCCCGAGGTGGGAGTGGAGGGGTCCCCAGAGAGTTCGCTACTGCGCCCGGCCGCCTCTCCCCGTTACCTTAGGCTCCCTCAGAAGCAACTTCGCCGCTACTCGCCACCGCCTAGCTTCCCTCGAAGCTCTCGCGGGCCGGGCGAAGGGGGCGGAGAGGAAGTTCCAGCCAATGCCTGCCATTGGCTGATTTCAAACGCCAACGTCTCGCTCTAGGCAGCCGATTGGTCCGCCCCGGAGGCCGGGCGTCGGTCAACTCAGGCAACCTGTTCCGGCACAGAGGCTTTTCCGATCACGTGGCCTCTTTTCACCACCAGGCTGCGGCGCCAGCGGCGGTGCCGGACGAGTGAAAACTACAACTCCCAAAGAGCATCGCGCCAAGGCTACGCTCACGCCCTCGCCCGTCCGTGTGCGGCACGCTGGGAAATGTAGTCTCCCTGGGGCCGACGCCCGGCCTGTCCTCTGAATAGTAGGCGGGAAAGATGCTCTTTCCAGTTGACTCTTGGGGCCCTCCCCATCTCAGTTAATCTCTCAGACACAAGAACCTTATTTTGGTCAGTACTTTTATAGAGCTAAATTAGTCTCCCTTCCACTGCACATGCATATGCCCATGAAGTTGACCAAAACTGGAGTGGAGAAAAAAATATTTGCTCTAATGAAGTGTATATTTTGCCCTGCTTTTTTCTCATTTTCCTGGACTTTCCACCTATGAACCGGGCTCTCACATTTCCCACTGTCGAAGATCTACTGACCTTAGAGATACTCATCCTTATTTATACTCTGCTTTATCTCTTCATTCCATTTTCCTGCAAACATTTATTGAACACCCAGCACACCCAGGCCTGGTGAGAAAACCAGGAAGATGCATTAATCAGACCAATTCTTGCTCTTGAGGAACTCTTTGTCCAGAAGGTTGGACAGACTGAGAAACAAATGATTACTCTGCAGTGTGTTAAAGCTCAAAAGCCTCTTTGAGACATATGTTCAAGTAGGGCCCTAAACAGCTACAAGCTTCTCCCACCCCAAGAACTTGCCAGACTTGCAGGCTCAGTTTGCTGGATTTTCTGTTTCTAGAATCCTCCAGAAATAGGAGAATCAAGAACATTGCTCCTGTAATGAGAAGTAATTTGGTCTCCATGAAAGAAAAGCAATACTTAATTTATAACTAGAATGCTGTGACTCAGTTACTCTTGAATATCAAAAGTGCACTGAAAATTTTCAATTTAATCCATGCTATAACCTCTTTTTCACAGGCTTTTGTAAAAAAAAAAAAAAATCTTATGTTATTAAATGATCTTGTATGAAGTGGGAGGAAACTGCTGAGGTTAAAGTGTTTAATTTCTAAGGTACCTTGATAGAGAAAAAGTGTTGTTGGTCCTTATGCATTCATATACGCTGACTCAGGTGCACTTTTTTATGAATGGTGACACAGTAAACACACAACAACCACCCTTCTGCCCGGTGTATTGATGATATTCCTGTCAAAAGAACAGATTCTTGCCCTGTCTCCTCACCAGTCCTCATACTTGGTTCTCTCTCCTCTTTCAACAACTTAATGGCTAGGTTAAGAATTTTAAAGTGCAGTGCCTTGCCTCCATTCTAATTTTGGCTAAATAATTTTATCTCCAAATAATTTTATTTGGTTCCCTCTCCCAGTTGTTTATTTAATTCTACTAGTGTTTCGAGATTCTGAGCATGACTTATCCACTAATAAAATCTAAGCGTATTTCATTATCCAGTGTGTGTATGATTCAGGTCCCTCTGGGCAGGCAGTTGCAGCCGGACTCGATTTGAGTTTTAAGAAACGTCAATCTTTTAAATCCAGTTTAGAGCCTGAAAGGAGGCTGATGATTTTGCTGCTTATTCAAATGAATTGATAGTCTTGAGATAGGAAATCTGGCCACAATGGAGTCTTGAACATTTCAAATCCAAATGCAAAGCCGTGTGTGTGTGCGTGTGTGTGTGTGTGTGTATACTTAGTTACCTATAAGAAAGAGGAATTCCTAGAAACTAATCACACTGTTGGATCACCTTTGACTACTAATTTCTGGATTAGTAAAAAAAGTGAAGTACCCGCTATATGACAAACTGGAAAAGGATCATCCCTAAAATCTTAAGGGCAAAAACCACTCTGCCATTAACTGCCTACAGGAAACAACTTCCTATGAAAGAAGTAAGCCCAAGAAGGATATAGTGACCCAATACTGTTAAAACCATCATCTCTTCTTAAAAAACGTAATCTATTGAAGTGCAGACAAAAATGATATGGGTGAAATATTCCTATACAAGTAGTTCCTTGAAGGCAGTTTGGTTATTTCTGCATGGAATATTCAAATAGCAACTTGAGAGGAAAGAAAAATTTAAAGCAGGTTATCTGGAAAGAGAAAACTTCATTGAAATATGTGTACCAAATAAATCAGAAAAAAACAGATCCAGTGTCAGTTCTGTTTTCTCTCTGACTAGCCAATATCTAGCATAGTTTTCAGCAAGTACTAGGGCTCAGTAAATATTTATTGAACTGAACTCAGCTGAAATGAAATAAATGCAATTGACCTAACAGCACTGGCACATGTGTTCTTGGATTTTATGAAATCTAACATAAAAAAATATGACCTCACAAATGGACAAGACACCAGGCATTTCAGACATGACACTGCGGGTCACATAGACGGGTAACAGATATCCTACATACTTTCATAAAATGCAGATAATTTCGATGCCTCTCGGCTCAGAGAGACAGGTCTGTCACGCAAATATTCCCCTACTAGAGGATGGGATCCGGGCTCCGCGCTGCCGACTCCCGGCACCTTTGCAGCGGCTAAGGAGTAGCCCGGGGCTGGAGGCAGGAGGACCCGGGAGCTCGCCCCACGTGACACCGAACCATCAGCATCCTCAAAGCTCAGGCAATTTTTTTTTTTTCTGACGTTTTACAAGGAACAGGTGGCTGCGATCTAACACTGCGAGACTGCGATTTGCATGACACTCGCGCGCGTCTGTCCTCTCGGTGCCGCGCCCGCCCAGCCAAGGTGAGGCAGCAGGTGCTGGGGCGCCGAGGTCCGTGGGCGCGCAAACCGCGCGCCAGGGTTCCATTCAGTGCCCGCTGCCACGTGCTTGCCCGCGACCCGACCCCTTAGCCACGCACAATGCAAACTATAAACAACAACAACAAAACAGTGTGGGGAGGAGCCTTTGCCTCCCGCGCTTTCTTTGCCTAGTCTCGGGCCTCATCCCTCCTCAGCCGAAGTGCTGCCTTTCCGCGCCCTGTTCCCGCACCGCGCGGCTCGGGAACCGTGAGCGGCTGGAAGCCTGTCGCGCCAGGCTGGGGGACGAGCAAACCGGGCTCTATACCTGATCCAGGCAGCGCCGCCCCACCTGCCCTGTGCCCTCGGAGAGGAGGCTCCTGTCACAGGTTGGACCACGTCGTACGACGCCCTGCTGCCGCCAACCCCGAGGCGCTCCCAGGGCTGGAAAGAAGCTCGTTCCAGGAGGCAACCGCTTCGGCAGTGAAGCCTGCCGCCCCCCATCTGTACCTCTCCGCGCGGGCTCCGGAGCTGGATTCCCGCCGAGGTGAGCCTCCGCCGCGCGGAGACTACGGGCACCAGCTAGTGGAAAGGGGTGCGCCTCCAGCCCACGTGCCGCCTCGGCGGGGCCAAGGTCCCAACCTTTAACCTCTGACCCCCCGCCCCACCTTCCACGTGGGGCGAGCCCGACCTCTTCTGACGCCCGCCTGCAAGCTCTTCCACGGAAAAGCGAGAAAACCTGCGCGTTAGCACACCGGACAATCAATTCCACCGAAGTTAGCAACGATGCTTAAAATGTTTTATTTTTTTCTTTTCAAAAATATTTACAGATCTGAAATCTCCCCCCCCCCTTTCGCCCCTACCCATCCTCGGGACAAGGGAAACGAAAAGAGGAGTCGAGATCATTGTTCAAAGCCCCCAAGGGCTGGCTCGGCCAGCCGTGTGTGCGTGTGCATATATACAGGTGTATATATGGGGAGAAGAATGTACCTGGTCTGGTGTTTTTCTGATTTTTTTTCCTACCGATCAATGTCGATCTGGCCTAAACTCCCTTTCCCACCACCACCGTAGAACATCCCCTCGAACATGGTTTTCAAAACGTATTGGTTTGTTTGGGGTAGAAAGCAGATGATCTGGCTGGAGGAATGCCGATAAATACCAGAAACAATCAAAACAAAAAGTAGGGCAGAGGCCATAAACAAGAGGTAACGAATACACATGGTGTATCTCGTAATATTTCTGGAAACGCGCCGCCCTGCTCCGGAGCGGGGGCAGCCCGCGCCAGGCTGGCGGGGAGCGGGCGGGCGGCGCGGGGCCGGCGGGCCGCTCAGTAGTCGAGCTTGCTGTAGAGGTTGTAGAGCGGTAAGGCCGAGAGGTTGCTGCCCGGGTAGTAGAGCGGAGCGGGGAAGGCGAGCGAGCGCGGCACCGGCACGCGCAGCAGCGAGCTGTCCCGGAACACCAGCGGCATTCCCACCAGAGTCTGCGCCGACGCGTGCGCCATGTTGGCCGCCTCTAGCTCCGCGGAGAGCTGCCGCTTCCACTTGTTGCGGCGGTTCTGGAACCAAGTCTTGACCTGGGTCTCGGTGAGCTGCAGGCTGGAGGCAAGGCAGGCGCGCTCCGAGCTGCTCAGGTAGCGCTTCATGTCGAAGGTGGACTCGAGCTGGTACACCTGGCTGCGCGAGAAGACCGTGCGCGTCTTCTTCTTGGCCGCGCCCGCCTGCCTCTCGGCGCCGCCGCCGTCCCGCGGCCGCTCGGGCCCCGGCGACGGCGAACCCGCGGGCAAGAGCCTCTCTTTCTCTTCCTTAAAGTCTGGGTGCGAAGAAAGGAAAGGCGTGCGCTCCGAGCTCGCCGGCCCCGCGCCTCCGCTGCCCTTGGGGGTGCCTGGGGAGTGAGAACAAAGAGGAAGGCCATGGAGTTGGGAAGCCTCAAAGACCCCCAGCTCTCGCCGGAACCAGGGGGTTGGCAGGCGCCTGCAGCCTTGGTCCCATCTTCCTTGGTCCCACCCCCATCCTCTTCTCTCCCTCTCGCTGAAACCCAAAGCCCGGCACCCGGCTTTTGAAAAGCAACAGGACAGGGATCCAGCTACTTCGAGTCTGGGGTCTCTGTGCTCCCAGCTTCGTGAAAGGACGTGTGGCAACAGGGGGAGGAGATCTGGAGGGGGGACATTAGCATCATTTTAAAAGATGATTTTGCCTTGTAATAACTGAACTGGAAGAGTTCCCTGAGCTTTATAGTGTGGCATCATTTCACAGGCCGTTTGTTCTGAAATCACGCTAAGGACTAACGCGGGGCTCCCCTTGGTCAGATGTTGTAAAGAGGAACCATCTACGAAAGGCACCATTGTCAATCATCTTTGAGTGCTAATCATTCCGAGGAGAAGGAGAGAGAGAGAGAGAGGCAGAGGTCGAGAGAGCGGAAGAGAGAGAGAAGAAAAAGACGCTGAAAGAGATTGCCGTAGAGACGGACCGACCGCTCAGATCCGACTTCCAGACCTCGTGTGCAGAAAGTATACGATGTGCAAAGGGGATATTGAGGGCACAGCCATGCGTGCGGCAGGCCCTGTGCCCAACCCACTATGGTACACTCTCCCTCCAGCCCAACCTTCCCCAAAACCGCGCCGCGCGACATCTGTGTTCCCGGTTTCTTCCCGAGCGCCCGCCGGGCGGAGGAGTCAGCACCGAGGGCGCGTCTCCTCCCCTCGGCGCTGGACCCCGCGCGGCCGCGGCTCTGGCCAGGGGAGGGGGGGCCGACGCGAGAGCCCCCGCACAGCTTCCCTCCCCTAGAGCTTGCTCGCTGCTGACCCAGGGGCGTGCGATCCTTACCCAGGCAAGGAAAGGGGATGGGGGGGTGGTGCTTGGGGCCGGGCTCCTTGGGGCCGTGCGGGTCTGGGCAGAAGCAGGCGGGTGCCTTCCAGCCGTCGTCCGGCTCCTCCTCCTCCGAGGACACGGACAGGCTGCGCTTCCTGGTCGGCCAGCCGGCGGGCTCCCGTGGCGCCTCCGAGGGGCCCCCGCCCAGGATGGACTGAATGGTGAAGCTGGAGACGCCGCCGGCCGCCGGACACCCCTTGCCCGCATCTTCCTTGCTTCCCATCCTGGGTTCATAAGAAATCGGAGGAAACCAAGAACTCCCTTTAGAGATGATCTGGGTGGAAGGTGGTGCAGGCAGGCAAGCAGGCAAGCGGGGGGGGGGGGGGGGGGGGGGGAGGGGAGCCAGGGGGAGGGGGCGGCGAAGCTGGCGAGGCGTCCCCTCCGCGCGGGGGACACGCGGGCACCGGACGGCTGCGCTGGGGTCCGTGCCCGCCCGGCTTTAGGTGCGGCCGCCCAGCCCCGGCGCGAATGCCCCTTCCTTGCCCGCCAGCTCGCCGGGTCCCCGGCGGCGCAGAGGTGGCGCGGCCTCATTTGCATAGAGGTTACTCAGACGCGGCCAATCGCAGCGCCGCCGAGCGGCCCCGGAAAATTTCAAAAAAGCCCAGGCCCCGCACGCAGCGCCTGTGCTCCCCGGAGCGCGCAAAGAGCCGGGCGGGCATCTGCTGTGTCCAACCAGCCTGGACCGAAAGCAACATAGATTCCAGCCCAAGTTCCTACCCTGTGTGGCGACACTGATCGCTCGGACCCCTGCCCTCTCGAGAGGTAGGGGCAGTTCGGGGCTCAGCTGGAGTGACCCGACGCCTCCCATAGGCGACGGGTCCTCGCACCCTCAGAGGGGCTCACAGGCTGTTCCACGACCCTCCCCAAACTCACTCCTTCTCGCCTGGGCAGGCAAGCAGGGCTGGCACCCCGCAGACCGCTGCGCCCGGCGCGGGAGGCGGGGCGGGGGGGGCGTGGGATTTAGGAGCGTGCGCATAGGAACTGATGCTCTTTCCGGGAGCTTAACGGGGAGGCCTGGGAGCAGACAACTTGTGCCCTTCCCCGCCTACAGACCCCACCCCTGTCACAGGCCCAACGGGGCTGCAATATCGTTGGGGGTGGGGGAGGGAAGCCCTAGATCTTGTTTCAAGAGATCCGGGTTCAAGTCCCAGCACCCTCATTTCCATGCTGCGTGAACTTGGACAAGTGAAGTCCCAGTCGGAGCCTCACTGCCCTCATAGGTGATATGAACTTCTCGTTAATATCTCCCCTTCACCTGTTTCGAGGATGGCCTTAGGTAGGAATGAAAAAGCACCGGAAAGCCTAGAATCACTAGGAGCTCATAGTAGGTCCTCTGTAAACCTTTGTAAACAGCCCAGAGCTCGGCCTCCTGTTCCATAAGTGACTCTCACTTTTAGGCAGATATTGGAGGTGAGGGAATTGCTGCAAAAAGAGAAGCGCTTCGCTCCAGGAAAGGAGAGAAGGAGGTGAGGAGAGCGACGTGGTTTTAGAATTAGAGAAAGTGTATTCAAATGGCTGGGTGACCTTGGACAGGATACGTAAACTTTCTGAGCCTCGGTTTCCTCATTCCTAAAATTGGGGGGAGAAGCAACGATTACCTCGCAGAAGCTGTATGAGGTCAAAGCGCCTAACTCTGAGCACAGCTTGCGGTGGGCGCTCAATTAACCATATTTCCCTACCTCATCCTCACGGCCCCCTCAAAGCCCTGACTCTTGTTCTTTTAATTCCCAGATCAGCTGGTACAGGATGTGGAACCAGTCCGGCGCAGGCAAAATGTTTCGGGGGCACAGCTGTCTATACAAGCGTCGAGGAACCGAAGGTGGAAGCAAGGCTCCGAGGCGCTCAGACAACCCCACCCCCTGGGTCTGAGGCCTCGAGACCGCTCGACCAAATGATCCCGGGAGCCCTGACCCTAGGGTGCCCCCCAAATGCAGCCAAGGGTGAGAGGAGACTCTGGAATCAGTCCCTACAAATGTCCAGACGCTGCACCATGACGGTGCAGTTCCCTCCTCGCCCGCGCCGCGCCCGGGTTATTGAGCAAAGCGCTTATAATATCATTAGCCGCGGTGAGTTACCGACTGCAGCCTTACCCGTGGCAGAACCTCTCCCTACTTAACTCCTCCAAGGGCTCGTTAATGGGCTAATTGATTAGGAGTCGGCGGCGCAACCGGGGCAGAGGCAGGCAAGGGGGCGGGGGGTGGGCAGAGGCTGTGCGCCACGGCCCGGGAGGCCCGCGAGGGGCAGGTGCCGGCCTCCGTCACCGCATTAACCTCTTCAGGGCTCGGCGGCGGGGTCGAGACACATTACAAATGGTCAGCTTTAATCATGGTGTCAGCTCATTAACCCGGAAGGACCCGGTGCTGAAATACAATTTGTGCGTCCCCCTGTGCGGGGCCGCGGCGCAGGCTCCCGGGCCACGTCACAGCCCGTCCCGCGCGCTCCCGCACGGTTGGGGGGTAGAAGGGCGCATCCTGAAAACAAACACCCGACTCTCACCCGCCTGCGACCTCTCCGCCTCCCGCAAGCACCCTGAGTGGGTGCTGTCTCCCGGCCCGGGCTGAAGCCACCCGGCGGGAAATTGGCGGACCGGAGGAGCTGAGCCTGCCCTCCACTGGGGACGAAAGAGGATTTGGGGTAGAGGGAGGGCATTGGTTGAACACTTCTGAGCTAGCAAATACTTGGTGCTGGCAACCTGGAATATTCTGAGAGCATCCTACCATTCTTCACTTTAATCCTCACAGCAAACCTGTGGTGCAGATCTGTACCCCACCCCCCCAATGTACAGGCAGAGAAACTGAGGCTCAGGAAAAACAAAAAAACAGCCCAAGCAGAGTAAGCAAGATTGAAGCCCAAGGTTGTTCCACTGCCAATACCTGACTCTTTGGAAGGGGCGAGGGGCGGGGCATGCATTGGCCTTGAGCTTGGGAGTGGCTGCGGGGTAGACTGTGAGGACCCCCGCCATCTCGGGACCGCGGGGGCAGATGTTTGGGTGGAGTCAAGGGCCCACAGGGTTGGCCTCAGCCAGAGCAGTGACCAAGTGAGGCAGCAGCTGGGCCTCCGGGGTGGGCCTCGGAGAAACAGCTCTCAGACCGGGGAACGGCGAGGGACTGGGGAGCTGACCTGTGCAGCCTGGCTTGAGGACTTTAAGAAACCATGCGGCCTCGCTACCCCACAAAGGCCACCACCCGCTTCTGCGGGCTAGTTTGGGAGGGAAGTCAAAAGGAACCATCTGGCCTCGTTCTCCGCCTGCTCGCTACTCCCTCTCCCTCTGACGGTCTTGTCTACACAGCGTCGCGCTACAACCAAGTGCTGTGCGCCCTCCTCCTCCACCCTGACACTCTGTGCACCTTCAGTCGCGAACGCCTGAAGCCTCACGCACGCGCTTGCATAAAGGCTTTCGCAGTCACACGGTCAACAAACGTTCACTGAGCCCCGACTAGTGTGTGCCTCACACTGACACACTCTGAACTGAGTCGGGGAAGTGGTGCTGGTGGCGCAGGACGGAGGCAGGGAGGCTGTGGCGGAGACTCCCCTCTCCTCCAGTCTCTTCAACTGGGCACCTGCAGGGACTCCCCCACCTCGGGCAGACAGCAGTCCCACGGCAGGGGCCAGAGGGCCAAGACACGATCTTCCCGCCATCCCTTTAGGGCATTTTGGGGGGCGGTCCCCAAGACTTCACGGCGAGTGCAGAGGCCCACACGCCCTCTCCTGGGCTCAACGCAGCTGCCAAACACACTCCCAGGAACCTGAAGCTTCAGGAACCACCCCCCACAGACACCCCATCTCTCTGCCCTCAAGTGTGGCAATTCTTCAACTCAGTCTCACCTCCCGCCCCACCCTCCAAGCCTCCGGCTAGCTGCGCCCCGCCCTACTCCTGTCAGATTAACAGCCCCTACCCAGGAGGAAGGCCCCTCATCATCTTCGGGATGCCCCCCACCCTTCCTAGGAATTAGGCATAAACGGGTTCCAAGGAATGTGATAAACTTTCTGAGACTGAAAGGACGCTTAAAGTTTAGGTCCCGAGATTATGCCACTGCTCAACATTAAAGCGGCCCAGAGCAAACTTGCCGAGGAGCCTAATAAAAATTGATCCTCTCTTCTCTGCGGCAGTTGGGAAATAGGCTGGCTGAGCCGGGTAATAGTAGAAGAAGGCTCCCTCTGAAATGACAGATGAAGTCATAAACAAGTTTGATCTTGGAATCAAGCTTCGATAAATATTAAACACAGTCTGACCCCCCCTTTACGCGAGTGGATTATGATATATGGCACGTCCAAACTTTAAAATAAGGAAATACCAGAGAAAATGATCTCAATAAATTTTCTAAGTATAAACGTTGATTATGTTTCGATTTTCATTCAAGGGCCTCTGCTGTTCGTTCTTTGGTGCAAATGACATCTCGCAATAGGCTTTTGGGGAAAAGGGCTCCCTATTTGAAAAAGAGAGCCCCAGAGGTGTACAATTTATGTAATCTGCGGCTGGAAAATGAATTGTGTAATTTATTGGAAAACAGAAAGTCGTGAAGATTGGATCAGCATAGCCGAGTCCCAACACCCCCCTCCCCACATCCATCAAGTTCCAATTAACAGCCTAACCAGAGAGCTTTAATGGGTTTCCAATCTAGTGGCCTGATAGACTCATCAATTCCTCTGGGAGAAATTAAGAAAATCGACCGCCCCTTGGCGACGCAGTGTCATTCCTTTCTGCAACTATATGTCAAATTAAAAACACAATTAAAATTTAAACTGTTTCAATCAAAGGGTGCCCTGCAACCTATGTTTCACTTAATAGAACTTTGATGAAAATCTGATGCGTGCACTCCATCACCAAGGGGGGCGAGGGCGGCGAAGGAGCTCACGAGAGAAGGGGATTCTTTCTATTTCTTTAAGACTTTAGCCCTCCGGTGAGGCACACCAGGTGACTCCACCTCGTCGCTCCTGACTAAATGATGGGCGCAACTCGCTGTTGCGAGTCGCTCTCGCTCGCTCGCTCGCTCTACACCTCTCCCCCAACTCTTTTTCCTCTCCGTCCACTGCAACCAGAAGGGATCCTTTTGGAAACCGGGCGACAGAGATTTGGGGCAGTTTCGCCGCGAAGACGCATCGCCTGGAGCAGCAGCCAAGGAAGGGACCTGGGCGAGTACAAGGGCGCATCTCCTGGGAACTGTCCGAGGATGCACGCTGCTTCCAGCGATCTCTTGTCTCTTGTCTCGGGAATTGCCCGGACACACGGTTGAAGTGCTACGGAATCCTGGAGGCAGAATGGTGGGGAGAAAGCCCTGGCGGATAACTGGCCCCAACTGCGCTGCTGTCTGAGACCGGATTCCCCAGAAGCTGTGGCTCCCCACCCGATAAGCCTCCAGGGTACTTCCGCAGAAGCAAGCTCGGGAACTGGCGCGTCCGAAATCTCAACTCAAGATCCGGGTCCGAGTCACTAGGCAGGGCTCCAAAGTATAGCAGGCCCACTTATCTTTACAGCCCTTTTCCCTCTTCCGCCATCCACCCACAGCACCCCTCCCCGACTATTTGTGAAGCCAAAGGGTCAACATTCGCCCTGCACACCCAGACGGGCGCATGTGCACACAAAGGCGTGCACACCGCGATATGCGTACGCCCAGACGCGCGGATCGCTCGCACCCAGAAGGCAGAGACTGCCTGCAGGCTGGGCGGGAGGGGGTGGGCAGAGAGTGGGCGGGAAGCCGCGAGGAGGAGTGGAGGAGCCCCTCTGCCTGGCCCGGTGTAAGTGCCTGGGCGGGCGACGTCCCAGGGGCTTCCCCGGCTGTGCTCTGGACCCCGAGTGAGGATTTCTATGGGGCTCATGGTTTTTGCACCCTGACCCCGTCGCGGTGACCCAGTAGAGTGGTCTTTTCCTAGCCGCTTTGCGTTCTAAGTTTGGATCGCTGAGGGGAAGAAGCCTCCTGGATGGGTCACAGGACTCGGGGCGTGGACAAGCGCGAGGGGTGGGGCAAAATGGAGCCTTGGAGGCGGGCAGGGCGGTGCTCTGCAACGTCTCCGGTCCCCGCAGGGCCTTTCCAGGGAAGTTCAGGTGCCCCGCGCGCGCAGAGGAGTAGAAGCTGGAGTGCTTGGCCCGGGCCCAGGCAGCCCTCGCCAAAGCTCCCGAAGGTTGAAGGCTGTGCAGCCCTCTAGGCCCCCGCTGCTCTGACCCCAGCTCCCATCGCCCGGGCTGCAGCTGACCCAGCGTGCTCTTGCAGATGAGAAAGCGAATCCCACCGACCTTCGTGCCTCCTCCTCCTTCTCCCCGCTCCACCCTCCAGCGCGCACTCTGGGGCTCTGGCGTGCCAGGAGACGTCCTGGCTCAGAATGAGGGCCCAGTGGCGGGGGTGGGGCAGTTTATATCTGTCTTGCTCTTGTTTGATGTACACACACCCGCTCTATTTACCACCAAATAAAAGAAATACATCTGTGTTGCCAACAGAAACAGCTCGAGAGCTGGCTCTCTGGTCTCCCAGGGCCCGGAGACGCTCCCGGGCACTCAGAGCCGCAAAGCCCAGCCCTGTGAGGACCCCGGCTCCGAGTGAGGTCCTGGCCCATAGGTATATGGGGGTCTGAAGTGGGATGATGGCGGCTCCCATAGTTTGTCCCAGGTGGCTTGTGACGAGGGAACATGAGGCATCTCTGCCCAGAGGATTTCAAGCTTCATGCCCCAGAAGTAGGAGCACCACTTCGCTCCCTGCCCAATCCTTTCCACAAGGTTCTTCCTAGCTTGCCTTAGCCTGGGACCATCAGAGAAAACCAGCTGCCCAGGGTCACCCAGAACAAAGTGTGCCTCGCTGTGTCTGTGCTGCTATGTGATCACTATGTATATGTGATGCTAAACACATATACAGGTTGGGCCCTGGGAGCCCCTGGATATGGTGTCTGTTAGGAGGTCTAACAGAAGTGTGTGGGGGGCAGTGAGTGTTTCATATCATCCCTGAGGGTGAGCATATCCTGTATGTTGTTTGCATGTGTGTCTGGATGATGCGGAGAGGATTAAGCCAGGAAGCCGCTGCCATTGCACTGGCTTGATTAATTGGGGGTGCCAATAGGGAAGGATCTGAAGTTAGGCTAGGAGAGAAGGCTGGGTTCCACAATCTGAAGGGAAGGAAGATGAAAGGATAAAACCGGGGATGTTGGCTCAGTGTCCTAGGGATTTCTTGGAGGAGTTGAGTGGAGGTACGCTCACTCCGCCACATAGCCCCTTCCGCTGAGCAGTTCCAGAAGCTCCTGGCAATCCCTGCAGAGGCATCGCCTAGAGAAGCATTCTGTGTGGGGGGAAGACGGCCCCAGGCTAGCTCTCGGGATGTGACAGTTCCATCAAAGTGCTGTCTTGGCCTCTCCTGACACGAACGCTTGCAGTAGAGCCTAGGATGCTTTGTGCTCGGGGAGAAGCTTCCGTGCTCCCTGTCTCTTGCATTGTGAGAAATACCACGACCCCCCGCCGACAGGAGTGAAGCAGAAGTTTCCCGCCTGGGCAGGCTTCTAGGTTCATGTCACCGCCAGTCCCAGGCAACGGCCGAACCACATTCCTCCCCCAGGGCTTCACCTTGGCTCCTGGGAGGGACTCACCGGCCTAAGGCAACGGGGTCCTCAAAGGGAGGGAAAGGGAGGCTGCAGGAGCAGGACAAAGAACAAACTGTGCGTGTGGAGAACCAGTTATTTCTCGACTTTGTAAAGACCAGGTCAGTCAAGAACCATTTTCTAGAATCCAAACACAAATAAAGAAGTATTTTCTTGGCGTTTGATAACATCGTGTTCTGGCTGTAAAATCTAAGAACGTGTTTGCTATTGCAACATTATTTTTAATGAGCTGTTATTGGCCTGTCCTGCAGTTAGTATTGCCAACAGTAAAAGGCATCACTGTGTTTGCAGGTAACACAAGGAACAACATATTTGGACCCCGAATTTCTGTTTATTTTTCATTTGTGACACATGCCCTCGTTTTTATCCCAAACCAGAGGAAAATAAAAGGAGATCCATCTTCACTGAGGTCCAGGCTAAAATTTTGCCATAACTACACATGCCAGTTTATTTGGAGGCAGTTTCCCATCCATAGGTAACGATACTTGACGTTTCAGCCGCAGAAGAATCAATCGTGTGGATTGGGTTTGAGCAACTGCAACTGTAAAGCTCGGGGAGAGGGAATGGGAGCGCGTGCAGGCGCTCCCCAGCGGACGCGCCCGCGGTGTGATCACAGGGATCTTCACCGTCTCCCCTTTCTCGGCTCCCCAGCTTCAAACGCGCCCTGCCAGGAGCTGGGCGTGCAGACCCCACGCCCTAGGGCAGGCAGTCGCGCCGCGTTGGCAAGGGGCGCCCAAGCACCTGCTCCGCCCTCCGGGCCCGCGCTCGCGAGCAGCTCCGGGAGCGCCGCGCTCGGCAGGCCGCCCACCCGGTGCGCGGAGGCCGGGCGCCCGGCAGGAGCTTGGGAACCGCTAGCGCTGCACTTCCCGGCGGCTGCCGGGATCGGGGTACAGGGCCCAGAGAAACCCTGCGCCCGTGAGGCTTTGGGCGCGGTGCACAGAAAAGGATCTGGCCGGGAGGAGGCAAAGTCCTCTCGGTTGTCGCCACCGCAGTCGGGTGTTCTCTGCTCCCCGGCACTGGACACACCATGACCGCACCCACACCCGAGCCGCCCTGGGAGCCACAGTTGCTCCAGGTTTACGGAGGCCTCCCTGTCCCGGAGCTGGGAGCCGCCGTCCCTAGGGCTGGTTGGCCTCCCTGGGGTCGCCCGCTCGCAGCCTGGCCTCTCCCAGCTGGACATCGCGATCTGCCTCGGGCCGCAGCTAAACTCCAAGTTCACTCCCTTCTTCCCTCCCCCCACCCTGGAGGCAGCCGGAGCCGACCCCGCTCAGGCCCAGTGAGTGCTCAGGGATGTTCTGCCCAAAAGCCCGCAGCTCCCAAAGGACCCCACGGTCTGGGAACGGAATGCGAGGCTGCTGCCCTGCGATCGGAAATACCAGCGGTCTCTGAGCTCGCGGCTGTCGCTGCGCTCAATTCCGCGAACTAGATAAGCCCGGGTCCTCACCCGTTCCGCCCCGCATTCTTCCCTTGCTCACAGGGCGTTTCAGGAGGCGTACGGTACTGGGGAGAGAGCGGATCTGGTCGCGAACAAAGCCGCCTCTGTCTCCGCCGCCTCCTGGATTATAGGGATGTGCGTCCAGGTCGGACTCGGCCATTGCAGAGGCAGCCAGAGAGCGAGGCAGAAGAGAGTTCGCAGACACCTGCTCTGGGGAAAATCGTCCAAAGTTACACACTCTGGCAACAGGAAATGCCTCGCTTTTCTTTTCTTTTTAATTAATTCCATTTCACGACAACATTAAGTGTAACAATATTTTGTGATTTTTTTTCCCTCTTTTTCTTAAAAAGCGACTGAATCCGGGCAGAGGTGAGGGAGATGGGTGGGAGGGACAAACTATCGCAGAACAACAGGTGTAGCCGACAGAAAGAAAACAGATTGGGTGGCAGAGCAAGGAGCCCTGAGGAGTTGAGGGTGAACTTTACAAGAAATCTGTACATTTATCAAATAAGTTAAAATTCTCCTAAATTGATTGTCCTTCACTTAAAGCGCTCCAGTATGCCTATCTTACTCCTTTGAGAATTGCTACCTATCCTTGTTTCCTTCCTTCCCCCCTTTCCCCTTCTTAATTTCTTCCTCATAAACGAATGACCGGGATTATACATTGAAGACGTCTGCTTCTCTCCGTGGAGGAAGAAGCAGGATCTCAGGAAATTTTGTTCAATATTGCACAGGTCAAAAGTACAACAGTTACTGCAGAACAAAACGGTAGGTGGAGAGGATAAAAGATAAGGTTTTTTTTTAATATTGAAATATTCTCTCAAAATAGGGAACAAAGTAATAATGGTAATATTAATAATAATTTACCAACAAATGAAATTCCCCCAATATAGGCTGCTAATAAATAAGACCATCCACACCAGGCCAGATGTGTAGTTGTTTCAATAATCAGAAGTCTGATTTGGGGCTGCCTCGTCTTTTCCCTTTAAACACTTAATTAGAGAATTCATCGGTCCCAAAAAGGACAGATGAAGAGGTCAATTGTGACAGACCTCTGCAGGGGAGAGAAAAGTGGCCTGAGTCGGGGTTCTTATGAGAGGCTGCTCAGGTTCTGAAAACTGGGGAATATCTGATTGGGAGTGGAGAGGAAGAACCACACCCAGAAATCCAGAAATAAAAGTACTACAACGTGAATTTCTCTCTCTCTTTCTCTCTCTCTCTCTCTCTCTCTCGACTTCTGAAAATAGTTCTATAGAAAATGAATCAATCAGAGGGGTTCAGGATTTGCGCTTACTTTCCTTCCATAAAAATAAAACCAAAAAGCCACAGCGCAATGCAAACTGGGGGCGGGGGCGGGGGCGGGGGTGGGGGAGGGTGGCACATCTTGCAAAAGCTTTCAGCCGAAATATTTGACCTGGGAATTTTGTCTTTTTCCTGCTTTCTCTTAATATAAACCAAAACCAAAAGTAAGAGGGGAAGCGCCTCAAATCCATTAGGGGTGAATTGCACGAAAATGCATTGCAAATACTTACAAAACGCTACCGATTAGGGGAGGGGAGGCCGGAGCCGCGCGCCGAAGCCCCGGTTCCCGAAGGCCGCTGGAGGTCTCTGTGCCCCCGGCCCGGCCCAGTCTCCTCTGGGGTCTGGGAAGGGGGCCGGGCGCTCCCTCCTCCTCCCCTCTCGGGCCTCAGACAGGCCGGAGCAGCGGCACGGACGAGACCACTGGGTGAGAGTAATACACGGGGTGCGGGAAGGTGAGCAGCGGCTGGCTGACTGGCACCGGGGCCCCCGCGGCCGCGGCCGCCGCGCCCTCGGCCGCCGAGTTCTCGTGATAGAGGATGGGCACCCGTACGATGCGCTGCGCCGCGGCGTGGCTCAGGTTGGCTGCCTCCAGCTCGGCTGCCAGCTGCCGCTTCCACTTGTTGCGGCGGTTCTGGAACCAGATCTTGACCTGCGTCTCGGTGAGGTGCAGCGACGCGGCCAGGCCGGCGCGCTCCGAGCTGCTCAGGTAGCGCTTCATGTCGAAGGTGGACTCGAGCTGGAAGACCTGGCTGCGCGAGAAGACCGTGCGCGTCTTCTTCTTGCGGCACGCGGGCTTCTTCTCCGGGCTCTCTGCGCCCTTCTTCCAGTCCTCGGCGCCCGGCGTCGCCGCCGCCGCTCCCACGCTCGCCCCGGCCGCGCCCGGCGCCGCCTCGCCCTCCTTCTTGCCTTCCTCCGAGTCGCTCTCCTCCAGAATGATCTCGTCCGGGCTCTTGGAGTCCAGCTCCTTGTGGTCCGGGTCGGCTTTAAGCAGCGGCTCCGGGGAGTCGCGGTCGGTGCCCGAGGCGGGGGAGGAGTCTCGTAGCAGGGCCTTCTCCGAGGCTGAAGAGAGACAGACAGACGGACGCACACACACGCAAACGGACACAGCCTTCAGCGAGGCCTGGCGCCTGGGAGCGGCAGGCTCAACCCGCGCCGGCCTCTGGGCCCCAGGCCGCGAGGCCTCACCATTCCCGCGGGCCTCCTCCTTCCCGGCTGGGCCAGAAGAGGGGCGCCACATCCTGACATCCAACCTTCTCCCGAGGAGAGGCTAGGGAGACCCGGAGTGGGCAGCACGGCCGGTTCCTTTCTTTCCCTCAGTTCCCTCGCCGGGGGCCCGCGGAGATTTGCCTCCAGCTTGGGCCCGCCGGGGTCACTCCCTCCATCCAGGCCAGGTCCCCAGTCCCAGCCACCTAAAGCCTCCCCATTCATGCCCGAGGCCACCTTCCCGGGAAGCGCCGCGCCCCGGACTCCAACTCCATTTGTTTTCTCACCAAGTGGGATTGGATTCCCTAGCAGCGCAACAGAGCGCGCGGGCAGGAGTTGCAAGCCAGGGGACGGAGGAAGCCGGCCAAACGGCGCGTTTGAGGGTGCGGGGGTCCCAGGGCTGCGGTGCAAGGCAGCGCGGACCGGGCTGGGACAGGCGCGCAGGGAGGACAACGAAAGTTCAAAGAGAGGTCGGTACCTTCAGGTCGTGGGAGGTGGCCGCCAGCGGGGGTCAGGGTGTAGGGGTACCACCAGGCCGGGGAGCGCTCCAGGTAGTGCGCGGGCAGGGCAAACCTCTGCGCCGGGATCTCAAAGCGGGGGAAAGCCAGGTCGCCCACCTGCGAGAGCGCGAAGCCCGCAGCGCCCTCCAGGGCCCCCTTGGCCGCAGCGGCAGCGGCGGCGGCGGCGGCGGCCGAGGCCGGAGCGAAGAGCGTCCGTGGGGGCGGCTGCGGCTTAGGGGGCTGCCGGTGGTGGTCTCCGTTGAGCAGGTTCTTGATGGAGAATGGGGACTCCTTGGGCGCGGGAGGCGGGGGCGGCGGCGGCGGGGGCTGCGCGCTAGCGGTGCCGGGGGCGTCCGGCCCGGGCTCCGGCATTGTCCCCTCTCCTCCGGGTCCCCGGGAGGGAGGGAACGGGACAGGCAGGCGGCCGGGCGAGCAGACGGGCGCCGGAAATCAGACCATAAACGGAACTCAACTACGGGGCGCAAAGTCGGGGGCCGCCCCGGGCGCAAATCCAACGGCAGGAGGGCGGGGTGAGGACCCGGCCGGGGCTGGCTCGCATGGGGGAGGGGTGCTGAGGGGCGGGGAGCGGCCCCGTAGCGGCACCGAGGGAGCGAGGCGGCTAGGCGGCGGCTGCAGCTCCCGGGGAGGAGGCGGCTAGAGCAGTCCCCGGCTTGGGGCTGCGTCAATCCGGCGCCGGATGCTAATGATGAAATCAAAATGTCATCCAAGTTAAATGCGGGGAGTATACGGCGATTGGGCGCGTACAATGGCAAATGGGATTAGGCAGGCGAAGGCGCAGCCGAGCCCGGGTCCCGCAGCCGCCTCCGCCACTGCCCCCTCCTCGCCTTCCCTCGGATTTTGGCGCTTTGGCTTCGGGCTATAAGAGCCCGCCTATTATTGGCTTTATATAGTCCAATTAGGCAGCAAATGAGGACAAGCCTATTAGCACAAAAGGATATTGGCTCCTGCTAAAGAGGCACTCGGAGCGCTCCGGCGAGCGCAGGAGGCGAACTAGGGACGCTGAGCCGGCGGCGCCCCCGGCCGGAGCGCACTGACAGCCGCGGCTCCTGGAGCCCGCGCCTCCCTCTCCCCCCTGCAGCTCGGGGACCCGCTTCCAGCCGCCTGGCCTGCGGGAGGGGGAAGGGGCGGTCCAGGCCCGCCCGGGTCACCTCGGGGTTATCCGCGCTCGCAGCTGCCTCTTCCCCGCCCCCAGGGGTTTGGCAGGGGCCCTCCGCCCCCACTCAGCTGGAGAGCCACGCAGCGCCGGCCCAGGAGGCAGGACTCGGCCTCCGGCCCGCGGTGAACTCAGCACTTTCCTACCCTTTGGGGGTCCAGCGACCTCAGCATTTCCCCTAAAGCTTGCTAAAGGCGCGGCCAGGAAGAGGGGGATTTGGGTTCCCCACCCACCATCTAGTCGATAGGAAGGGAATCGGGGTGTAAGTCCTTGCACTGCGTCAGCCGTCTCAGAAATCCGCGTGGCCTTGGCCTTTGGCCTTGGGAAACCGAAGGGTGAGCCTTCCCCGGAGAGCGGGAGTGGGTGTGCGTCTCTGCGCACCCAGGTGTGCGCGCAGAACAGGCTGACGCCCGCGCGTCACTTGGTGGGGCGGTGGGGCAGCGGCGTCTCGGCACCGACGGCTACGCTCTGCAGGGCATTCTTTTCCTCTGGTCGCCGGGACCCAAACGTTGACGATCAACTCTGAGCCTGCTGCCCCGAAAACTGCAGTTTCTCCCGGGAAGTCTCTCTGGTCAGCCTTTGGAGCTGCCTAACGCTTTAAGAGGAGCAGTGCGAACCGAAGGCACAATGGCGTACCTTCCTCTGTGGCGGCTTTGGCAGCGACACCGCAGCACGTCCCGCCTGCCGTCAAGTCCCTAGAGAACCCTGCTGGACCTGTGAGCTGCGCGGACGGTTACTCTACTCCATGGACTTTAAAAACGACTCTCCAAATTGCACAAGAAAGCCGGAAGACAGGCATCTAAGACTCTAAGCTTAAGCATCAAATAAACCAGAATTACTTGTGGGGTCCCTTCCCAAGAGACAGCTCCCTGGTCAGAGAAAGGTGGAAAAGTGGCCGTCACTCCCCCCCACCCGTTGTGAGCTTCCATACACCCGAGGTCTTTTTGTGGCCCCTTCCTTTACCATCGCCTTTTTTTTGTTAGATCAAGCCCTCAGCTAACTCAAAGCTGCCCTGCATTGGCAGGCGCGACCGCTTTGGTTACCCAGTTGAGAAGTGGGTATGTTTTATTTTCCGATCTGGGACTTCAGACCCTCCCCCACCAAATCTCGAAGGGCACATTTAACGCTTCTTTCACCAAACATTCACCTACAGTAGTGAGCCCTATATTGATTTGCTTTGGGAACCTGGAAGCATTGTAAATGGTACTTCCATAAACAATTATTATTTTCATTCTCATTACTCCCTTGAGTTTGTCCAGGGCTTTACTGGAATATAAAATGCTATTCCATCCAAAAATCTGATTGGAGCCAGTTACAGCCCTGAGATTCGAACAGGGTGGATCTCACACTCAGGTTTTATAGATAGAAACAGGCTCCCAGAGAGGAGGAGACCAGGCCAAGGTCACCCAACACTGGGTGCTGGACACCCAGAAGTCATTTTCTCTCCAACTGCAGAAATAGCTCGAGGGGCCTATGTCCAAACCCGTTCGGTGGGCAGCGCCCACACCCTCCGGCCAAGCGGCAGAGGGTGTGACGAAGAGGCCCCTGCGTGTCTGTGTGTGCGCGCTTGCGTTTTGGGAGCTCTCCCGTTCGAGGCAGAGGCGTGCAAACTTGGCCAAAGTTCTGACGCATGGAGCTGCCTTTAAGCTGAAACAAGCGGAAAAGCTGCTGGCCTCCCAGGAAAAAGAAGCGTTCAGCAGACGTCGCCGAAAAGTTCTGACTGAGGAAGTGGTCTCTTGGCTGATTGCAACTGGGGACTAGACCCAGATGGGGAGGGGTGCAGGCTAGCGGGAGAAGAGTCCTCTGGGACAGCAGTCCCTGCACCTGCGGCGCCGCTACCGGAGCCTCACTCTCTCTTGACCCCAGTTCTCCCGGTGTCTTCCCTCCCAGGGCGCACAGGTACGCTGGCTTTTGTGTGTGCGTTTTGACCAGGGAGAGAGGAGATGCTCAGGTATCAGCACCCCCAGCCCGTCCCCTAAGCTTCAGGGATGCTGGGTTTGAACAGCCAGAAACGCAGATTAAATCTTTTTTCCCCTCCCACTTCCAGAAAGCTCGTGGACATAAGGCCCCAGGCGCGAACACAGCCCTTCACTCGCCCTCTGGCGAGTGGTGTTGCCTCGGTTTACTTGCGCCCGCAACTGCATTCAAAGTCAGGCAAACAGCGCCCTCTATGGGACATCCTCTAAACCAAACCTGTTGGCTGCGCGGGAGAAACCACCGTCCAGGCACAAAGCATTTAAAACCCCGGCGGTCTTACCCTTCCCGGCGTTGGCTTGAGAACAAAAGCACGTTTTCTCTGGATTCCGGGAGAAACAGAGAGTGAAACACCTGCAGATCTCTGCTGATCTTTACCTGGCCACCATAGGAAATGGTCCTGTCTCTCACCCTCCCTCCCTCCTTTCCTGACCCTGTTTTAGGGCACATTTTATGTTCCCGCTTGTAACTGATCCCTTAGGTTCCCACCCTGACTGCAGGCTAGATGTGAGCTCCTGGAAGGGCGGTGGGCCTGTCTCATTCCTCTTCCCGGGACTCAGAGCACAGTTGGCCAACCAGTGGTCCTCAGTAACCGCTTGTTAATGCCTGAGTGAATGAAGGAGTGAATGAATGAAGGGACTCACAGTTTCCATTGCAGAGGATTTGCCTAGCTGATTAGGGTCCTTCAGATAGCCTGTTCATACCCAAAAGCAGTTTTTAAAAGGTTTAATGAGAACTTGAGGTCTTTGGTGACGCATTTTACAAAACCTAAAGGAGCCCCAGCAGCAGGACCCCTGGAGGGCCCCCTCGCAGGCTGCTCCAAGGCAGGTGGGCTGTGCAGAGCAGGGCTCTGCAGCACTGTGCAGAGAGAACAAGCAGCTAAGAGGGCAGAGGGGGCCTGGAGACGCTAGTGACTAACACCCGACTTTTACCCAAAAGAATGTGGTCTGACAAAGGGTGCTTAGGATGGCACCTGCCTCCTCATCCCCACCACACATGCACAGCACATGTATACACATGCACACATACAGGTCAGCAAGTATGAGCTCCTGGGGAGGGAGTATTTCTATATTCTCTAAAAACTTCTGCTTCCTTCCATAGGGTCCTTCTTCTTGAAACAGCTTCCTGGGTTAGTCCACCTGCTTATCTGTGGAATGGGAAGGGCTGTTTAGGCTTCTAGCCAAGATTACAAAGCCCCCAGGCATGGAGGCTCCCCACAATTAACATAGCCAGGGTTTGCATTGGTCCTGAGGGTGACAGCTCTCCTGACCTACGGGTCCTGTAGGCAGAAGGGACAAAAGCCTGCAGTTGTGGCCCTGAGGAAACTGCCCCAGGCTGCATGTGCTCTGGCCCTCTTTCCTGGAAAGTTCTCTCCCATCTGGTTCCAGTGCTGCCAGGAATTCTGCCAAAGACCCCTCCCTTAGGCCAATGACTGTGACCCTGAGAAAATGCACAGTCCTCGGAGATGGGCCATAGCCATGCTGTCCTCAATCATATTAAATGATATACAATGTCCTTAGAGTGGCTGCATGTCTAGCCCTTCCCTGAGAGGAAAATCCAATCATTTTTGGATTTGTCAAGTTCCAGAGGGATTCTTATCCTGAAAAATCCACATCCCAGGAATGAATAGAGAAAATGGGTGTATATCCATACAATGGAATATTACTCCACAATGAAACGAAATAGTGATATATGCTACAATATGGGTGAACCTTTGAAAGCATTATGCTAAGTGAAAGAAGCCAGACATAAAAGGAACACATATCGTATGGTTACATTTATATGAAATTTTGCCACAATAGGCAACTTCATAGAGACAACAAGTGAAAAAGTGGTTGCCTAGGGCTGGGGGATTGAGGGCGAATGGGGAGTGACCACTAGTGGGTACCAGGTCTCTTTGGGGCATGATGAAAATGGCCTAAAATTGATTGTGATGATGGTTGCCCAATTCTGTGACTATACTAAATCCCGTTGAAGTGTATGGTTTAAATGGGTAGATTGTTTGATCCATAAATGGTATCTCAATCAAGTTGTTATTTAAAAATCCACCTCCCAGCAACCAGGCACAGGTACAGTCTTTCCAAAGCCTCTTGTCTTGTGAGCCCCATGGAGCTGGCCCAGTGACCCACTTGGGGCTGCCTCACCTCTTCCCACTCAGTTCCTGTTTCTGTTGGTGAAGGCAGGGAGCAAGGGACACAGGAACCACAGGCTCAGTCTCCTGTGTGTGAGCAACTCTCTCTCCACACCAGAGGGGGGAGCTTTTCCCTCTCAGCCCTCAGTGGAGTCATCTGAGCTGAGCCCCTTGACCATCCCCGTGGTTGACATAGGGTTGTTGCCCTGGATGCCTCCCTTCGAGCTCCGATGTTCTTTGAGTCTGTGCTCCTTGTTTCAGTGCCTGAGGAATGACCCATTCTCCCTGAACCATCAATTCTCTTCTGCCACATGAAGGTGGCACAGTCATTACCATCGAAATCAGTGGAAGGATTTTCAACAGGAAGCAAGAGGATCTGATCAGATTTAATTTCTGGAAAGGTCACTTGAATAAGTTGAAGGATTTGTCAGAGAAGGGAGGGATAAAAAGCTGGAAAGTCCAATATCAAGGTGCTGGCAGATTTGGTGTCTGATGAGGGCCCTCTTCCTGGTTTGCAGACAGTCGTCTCCTTGCTGTATGTATCCTCATGTGGCAGAGAGAGGTCTCATGTCTCGTCTTATAAGGGCACTAATCCCTTCTTGCGGGCTCCACTCTCAGGACCTAATTACCTCCCCAAAGCCCCATCTTGAAATACGATTGCTTTGGGAATTGGGCTTCAACATATGAATTTGGTGGGGTCAGGAGGACACAATTCAGTCCATAGCAATAAGGAAGTGAGGATCCGGATAGGGTCAGAGCTGAGGGTCCCACAGGAGATCCTGTGCACCCAGAACTGCCCAGGTCATCCCAACCAGGCCTTAAATATGTGCTGCACTTTGGAAAGCACTTTCACACCTACCCTCCCACACCTTCCTAATGAGGCTATGATCAGGAATATTTAGGGACTTCCCTGGCGATCCAGTAGTTACGACTTCGCCTTCCAATGCAGGGGGTACGGGTTTGATCTCTTGTGGAGGAGCTAAGATCCCACATGCCTCACGGCCAAAAAAACCAAAGCATAAAAGAGAAGCAATATTGTAACAAATTCAATAAAGACTTTAAAAATGGTCCACATCAGAAAAATCTTTTTTTTAAAAAAAGGAATATTTATTATTCCTTTTCAGAAAATAAACAAAAATATGAAGTCTCAAAAAAATTGAGCAACTTGCCTTCCTCTTCCTCATCCAGTCTGCCAAGTCTTTACCTTCCCTGAAAACTCGGCTTAAATCCATTTATTAGAAATTAGTACGAGGCCCTCAAATGCTGAGTTGGGCTAGATTGAGCTGAGGTCTTTACACAGGGCTCAGATTTCTTCTGAGAGGTCATGAAAGAAAACTCTCTCCTCTTGTTGTACGTTATAATGGGCTTGAGAGGGAATGGGAATTCAGTTGAAGCATAGAATAATAGGTTTAGAATCAGACAGACCTTGTTTTAGATCCCAAATTGGCTGCTCGTGGGCTGTGTGAATTCTGGCAAGTATTTACCCCTAAGTCTTGGTCTCCTCATGTGAACCACAGTGATGATCCTGCCCACTTCTCAGGGCAGTTGTGAGGCCGAGATGAGGTCCTGTGTGAGGAGTGCTCAGCATGGTATATCTGCCTAGTCCACGCTCAGTAAGTGGTAGCTGATCAGAGGTTATGGGGCGGACAGAGGGCAGGAGGGAGGTGACAGGGTGTCTTAGTTCAGGCTATCCTAACAAAAATAACATAGTCTGCTGCCTTAATAGCTCATATTTCTGGAGGCTGGAAGTCTGAGATCAGGATTCTAGCAAGACCCTCTTCCTGCTTTATGATGGCCATCTTCTCACTGTATCCTCACTTGGCAGAAGGAGAAACTCTCTGTGTCTCTTATAAGGGCACTACTTCCATTCAGGAGGGCTCCACCCTCATGACCTAATCACCTCCCAAGGGCCCCACTTCCTAGTTCCATCACATCTGGGTTTAGGGCTTTGACATATGAAGTTTGAGTGGAGGGGGGACACAAACATTCACTCCATAACCCAGGAAAAGTGCTTGAAGCCTGGATTTGAGTCAATCCTAGTTGTCACTGGCACCTGTGTGGCTTGTCTGAGTCATGTCACCTCCCCAGAGCTCAATTGTCCTTGTTTCCTCATCCATAAAGTGAAGGGTTGCACTAGACAGATCTAGCTCAAAAGTGCTGTGATTTTGTCGTGCCCTTTTCTCACCTCCCTGAAAAACTCCTATAGATTAGATAGAATTGAAAGAGGGGTTCATTCTCACACTTGCAGTTCATAAATGACCTTCCATGAGGCTGGTTCTCTCAGGAACGCCAGCCAGAAGGAAGTCATCCCAGGACATGAGTGCCCCAGTCTTCTTCCTAAATAAGCGGTCCAAAAGCAACGATATCTCTGAAGATTTCTCTCTGAAAGATGTAAGCATTTTCTAAAACTCTGAAAGGGCCATAATGATTGATCAGATAAACTGATTACCTGAAGTATGCAGGACCCTGTGATCTGTGTGGTTTGCATGCTGACACTCCCTGTGTGTATGCTGTTTTTCTGCAACATGGGGTGACTAAAATGCTGAACAACTGAACTCAATTTGGCAAACATGTATGGAGCAACTACCATGTGTCAAACCCCCCATAAAGGGGCACAAGCTTGATTGAGATGTGGTCTCTCTCCTTGGGAGCTTTACTGGCTAGGGCAGGAGTCAGACAAAGGCCACAAATAGCTTAAAGTCAAGTTGGAACAGGATGAGTGCTAGCACAGAGATAGAAAGCACCAGGTGAGATCTGAGAAAGTGGAGGTGAATTCTGAAGAGAGGGCATGGGGGGGAAGGGGAGCAGCTGTCTTGGAAAGTCTCATGGTTGGGGGAGGAGAGGCAGGTGGCATTGAATCCAGGTCTTTAAGATGGAGATGATTTCAACAAGCACAGATGGGAGGGGAGGAGAAGGCATTCCAGGTAGAGGGAACAGCATGTGCGAAGACCCAGAGACCTGCACATGCAGGACGGGGCTGATGCATTTGCTGTGCATGGAGCATAGTCTGTGTGTGAGGAGGGAGGCAGTGGGAGTGAGAGTTAGCTGTAAAGGTGGGTTGGGTCCAAGTCATGAGACTCCTAATGTCAGGCTAGGGAGTTGGAATATTCTTGTGGCAGTGGGGAGCCAGAGAAGGTTTTGGAGCAAAAGCACTGTAGGGTCAGAGCTGCAGTTCATGAAGATAAATCTGCCATCTGAGTGAGGCAGGATGGGAGCAGGGAGAGTCTGGTGCCTGGGAGACCAGGCAGGAGGATATGGCTACAGTTTAGGGGAGAGGTTATGAGGTCTGAACCAGGAAAATGGCCATGAGAATGGAAGAGAGGGGCTGGATTTGAGATTCACTGAGAAGGCAGAGCCACAGGACCTGGTAACTAATTCAACGCCGGAGTCAGGGAGAGAGAAGAGTTGAATATGCTTGAGATTCCAATATCCTGGCAGATGATCATAAATTGCTGAATTTCCACCATTCTAAGACAGTATCAATCTTGAAATGCACCATCAATTTAATAACAGTTTTTAGGCAAAAAAAAAAAAAGTAAGAAATCACTACATTAAACGTACACACTAATTGTCATTCATATCCCAATTTCAGAGAAGTTAAATATAAAAGCATACATACCTTAGATCGAGGAAATACAATAATTGGGAGAACATAAGAGGAACACCTGGTTTGAGGATGTAACAGATTAAATTGCTGTTCAAAATAAGTCAGCCATCCATGCAAAGATTTCACTTCCTACCCCACTGATATGGAGCTTGTCCCCAGACTTGCTTTTGGCCTTAGGCTGATGATTGTACTTGGCCGTCCCTTGTCAGGCTTGGCTATCTGATTTGCCTAGGCCAGTGGGATGGTAGCAGGCATGTTGCAAGCAGAGGCTTGAAATGTGCTCGTACAGTGGACCTAGCCCTTTTATGCCATAGAGATGGAGAGAATTCCCCTGGGGTAACTGCTGTCCTTTCATCTTGGGGCCCAGACTAAACAGACCTGGGCCCAACCCCTGATGTGGAACCAAGTCCTGCTCTCCACTCAGCCTGAAGCAGAGTCACTCAGCTTGAAGTGAGTGACTATACATTTCAACCGTAGGTTTAATTCCCAGATTACCAAACCTAGAGATTAAGCCTAGTGATCAGGGCAGGCCTTTATTGAAAGACTGACATTTTTCTCGTCATCCTTTCATTAAAATGTCCTGGGTGCCTACTCTAGGGCAGGTGCTGTACTAGGCATGTGTTGAATGAATCTTCTTACATTTCTGCAACACCGCACTTGAGAAAGCAGAGGTTGACCAACCTGCCCAAAGACCCAAAGCCAGAAGGGGTGGGACTCTGAGATACAACCTCTGAGTACAGTCAGCCCTCTGCATCTGTGGGTTTCTGCAGCTCAACCAATCTTGGATAGAAAATATTCAGAAAAAAATTTCCAGAAATTTCCAAAAAGCAAAGTTTGAAGTTGCCGTTCTCCTGTAACTATTTACATAACATTTACGTTGTATTTACAGCTATTTATATAGCATTTACATTGTACTATGTGTTATAAGTAATCTAGAGATGATTTAAAGTATACAGAGAATGTGCATAAGTTACATGCAAATACTATGCCATTTTATATAAAGGACTTGAGCATCCTTAAATTTTGGTATCCGAGGGGGGTCCTGGAACCAATCCCCCATGGATACTGAGGGACGACTGTAGAGCCTTCTTTTCATAAGCCACTGCTGCCTTCCCTTATGCCCACAGCCTTATGCTCTCACTCCGAGCAGGAAATGGACCTCAATTTATTGAGATACCTCCTTGCTGGGAATTGTCCTTCCCTCTCCCTCCCCATCCTCCATTCCCAGGAGCCATGTTTGTAGCACATGACAATGCCCACTGATTGGAAGTGTTTGGACATGTTTTACTAGCCACATGCACGATGAAGTGGAGGAAGTAGGTCTGGAGAAAGAGAAGCCCAGTAGAGAGGAGATGGCCTGACCCCTGGTGACTTTCTTATCCCTAGTCACACTCACCTCCTGAGGCCTGGCTGCATTTCTGTCTTGGGCTCTGTGTATCCTTATACTAAATTTCCCTTCTCTGCTTAGGCTAGCTTGAAAACTCATTCTCATTTATCTGTCAATTTGGAAAGAGTTTGACTGATTCTTTCTGAAGTGCATTCAAAAAAGAACTCACTAAAATATTTGTAGCATGTGTATTGAAAGACTAGGAGCCAGTCACAATGCTCAGTGTTTCACGTGCTTTATCTGGCTTTCAGCCCATGCCCTTAAATTTTTACTATACCATGTCGCTGATAGAGGATACTTGGAAGTATGAAGCTATAAGCTTGAGATGTAGTACCTCACAGGTAGCCTGGGTTTGGAGGCTCAGGGAGAATCTGCGCAGATGGAACCAGCAAAGAGCTCCCTGGCCCATCAAATCCCCACCATCGCCTTCTCTGTTAACCCAGCTGAGAGGCCTGAGGTTGTACAGATACCTCATGACTGTTTTCTCTCTCAGCAAATCTTGGTTGTGGCATTAAGATGTAGCCGCTATGCCCTTAATGCACAGGTGTTTTTAATCTACAAAGGGAGCAGGCCAGCATGACTACTCCAGGAAGCTATGTGTGTGTTGGCGAGGGGTGTTCACCAGCCACGCAGGAGCCTCTTGAGGTGGGAGAAGCTGCAGGATTTGGCTGGAGCAGGCGTCCCGCTGCATCTCCCTGCAAGACCGTGAGGTCTGCACAGAGGTAGGAGCGATGTGGCAGCGCCCATGACCTGGATGATCTCCCCTCTCTCCGCTGGGGACTAAGGTGACACAAAATGCTAGGGCGAGCATCCTTTGTCTTGAGGTGACCCCAGGCCCTCTCCTTCACCCACTGCTTCATAACCTTCTCCTTCATCTGCACCATTGCTCTGCTGGATGGGCTGTCCAGTGCATGAGGGAGGGGCAAAGATGGAGTGCTCTACCACCAGATTGCCTGGGTTTGAATCCTGTCCCTGCCACTTACCAGCCATGTGAATGTGGACAAAGTGCTTAACGGCTCTGTGCTTTAATATCCCCATCTGTAAAATGGGGATAATATGAGTATCTTCCTCCTAGAGCTGCTGAGAGGATCAAACGAGACAGTGTGTGGAAAGTGCCTGCACAGGAGTTTCCAGACACTCACTCCATAAACGCCAGCAGCTGGTGACAATTGGGATCGCTGCTACTATTTTGTCTACTTTGTAGGTGATGGCTCTGGGGCCAGAGAAGTCAAGAGGCTTGCCAAGGTCACTCAGCTAGACAGCAGTTATCCTTGGATGGGTTCCCCCAAAGCGGACCCTCAGGTAAGGATTTCTTGAGTAAAGCGGTGTTCCCAGGGGACCTGGGAAGAGAAAGCAGAAGCGGAAGGGAAGGAAGCCTAGCCAGGTGCAATGCCAGGCCAAGTTCCGATCCCTAGTGGGGGCAACTCCCAAGTGACAGTTATGCCTCAGAGTGTCCTTGTCAGCGGCAAGGATGCTTGCTGAGCCTGTCATGTTCCTGCACCTCCAGGCAATCTGGCCAAGGCCGCCATGCAGGGGACACAAACTCCTAGGCTTTTCCAGAAATCTGGCCATTTGGGCAAAGTGGCTCCGGGAGCCTCAATGCAGTCCTCCGAAAAAGAGTCACGTGCTTGCAGTTGGAAGCAGAAGCACCCAAAGCAGTGCAGGGGCGGCGCAAGGCGGGCTGTGTGTGTGCAGGATCTGGGGGTCTGGCTGGAGTACCAGCACCATCCTACTCAGTGCGTGAAAGCAGGATCCCAATCTATGGCTCTGGATTTAAGTTCACTCCTCACCAGGCCCCTCCATCCCTTAAAGGACCTAATCCAGATAGACACGTGCCTCCCACGTGTGCCCTAGCGGGGCTATCAGCTGCTGCCCTGCTTTGGTGGGAACGCTGAAACAAGGGAGGCCATCCCCACTTGGAGGACAAAAGAAGGCCCTCTCCTCAATCTGCTTTTTGTCTTGGGAAATTTGTAGCAACCATTTCAGTTTAAACATATGACAATTAAGTCGTTAAGAGTTTCAATGCCAAATTAATTACCCAGTAGAGAAGGGATCAATTGTGTAAATATATCATTTATGTAATGAGTCCTGGCTGTGATTTAGATGTCCAGATTGGTTTTTCTTCCAGCTTCTGTCCTGAAAACAAGTCTAGCCTTTGGGCCCAGGCCAAACAAACAGCCTCTATTAGGTCCGAAGGCAGAGCATTAAGTGGCCCAAACAGGCAGGTAGGGGCAGGTGATACAGGGGGGCCGAGATTGTGGGAAAATTGGAGCAATCTGAGCCAAAATGAGCCAAGTTTGTCCTATTATTCTTCATGTCTCTGCAGAAAATTGCTCTTCAGAAACAGGGAGTGGAAGTTAAACATCCCCTTAAATGACACTTCAGGCATGGCCCATTCACCCCGCTCCCACCCCCAGCACCAGACACCGCAGTCCGCTTGTGACGGCCTTTCCTGAAAAAGGAGCCACCGTCAGGTTCCAGGACATGGCAGAGGCCCCCAAACATTTAACATTCTTGGGATCATCAGCAGTGGCCATCCGCCCTGTCGCCCGCCCACCCAGCCCGAGGGCCAGGTAGCAGTTTTACCGCGGCAGCTTTCCAGACAAGGCAGTCGGCGAGCTCTTCTGGTGGTGAAGCAATCATTGCTTCAAATTTTAAAAATTCGTTTAACTCTCTTTATTGACTGATCACTGTGTGTTATTGTGTCGGTCCCTCCCTCCCTGACACCCCCAGGCTCTCAACACACTGGGTTTATTTATCTTTTGGCACTGAGCAAGGCCCCACGGCTGTCCCCAGGATGCCTGAGAGCTGGAACTCCCCTGGGTCATCCAGTCTCCAGGGCCTGTACGGAGCCTGGCACCTAGGGGACCCTCAAATGTGTTTGCGGAATGTCACCCAGACTCAGGGGACTTGGCGTAGAGAGGGGTGTCTCTCTGCACAGTCTTCTCAGCCAGGTGCCCACCACCCCTGGATCTCCCAGGGAGTCCCCCTTCTCTGAGATACAACACCAGGCATCCCGGGCTTTCTCTAGTTCCTTCCTTTCCTCCTTCCTTCCTTGCTTCCTCCCTCCGTCCCTTCCTTCCTTTCTTCCTTCCCTCTGCATAGGGAATCACCCTGCCTCTACAGTCAAGAATTAGTATGGTGGAAAGCGAGCTGACCTGAGTTCCAGGCTCAGCTCAGTTTCCCAGAGGTGAGGGGGAGACCCTGAAGGGGTCATGCAAGGCTATTGCCTCCCTGAGACCTGGTTTCCTGATTTGAATAACAAGGCCATTAATTCGCGATTACAAGAGCCCCACCAGCCCAGCTGCCTCTGGGTGAACTGTATCCAAGATGCCCATCCTGGGGGGAGAGGGGCGGGAAGCTCCTGCTGGATCTTAGAGGGTGAAACTTGGAACATAAATGGTCCAGGAAGCCTTGGCCTTGGGGAAAATGAGATTGGAGGGGGGCAATTACGCATCAAATGCCATGTATTTGTCAGGAATTCATTGCTTAATTGATGCTTTATTGCTCCCACTGACATGTGTGATTGAAATGAAATTGCATCTACAGGGGAGGAAGTGAAATTTATTTCTGCTTGTATCTTAATAGGGGGAATAAAGTGTCGATTAAACAATGAAGATGACATATATTTGATGTATGGTCTGAAGAAGGAATATTACTCACTAAAATGTTATTTTACAATTTACAGTTATGGAGCACCTGGCAGTAAGGAGAGGCACAGTTCACACATTTTCCATTATTTAAAAATAGCAAAAGAGTATCATTATTAAATAATACAAGAAAACTTCACTTCTAATAACATAGTAGAAGAATCGTACCAGTAACTCTTCTGTTGAGTTACCCGCTAATTAATAATAAGTATGGGGCAGGGGAACCAGGGAAGTAGAATGAGAAACGATATTGATACATCTTTTCCCTGATCTTGAAAAGAGATGGACATGTAGCTCAGGAAGCCAGAATCATAGTAGGGGCTGCTTACTGAGCTCCTGGGTGCCGGGCTGAACCTGACCTTGATCCTAACCCTCAAAGTAACCCTGCTTTACAGGCAAGGAGACTGAGGCTTGGAGACCTGGCCAAAGGTCACACAGCAGATACGCAGCAAATCCAGGATTTGAACCCCGGTCAACCTGACCAAGTGTCCTCTCTTTCCTGTCTGTCAGAAGTTACTTAACAGGTGAGAAGCAGAAAGTTTTCCTGAATGCAGGGGAAAGGTGAGGGAGGAAGGAGTTTATGTGGATCAAAGGCCATCAGAAAGGAGTGGAGAGGAAGGAAACTGGAACCACAAGGAAGCACAGGGAAAGTTCTGAAAAAAGGCCACTGTGGACATCTAGCTGAGTTACGTGCCTTTCGTAAAGATGGCCTGTAGTTTAGAAGTTAGTTCTGTACCTGTACAGTTAAGCCTCTACATGCTTCATGAAAGAGACAGATTCTGTAAATGGGATGTCTGTATATCAAGTCATTTATATTTATTTTATTTTGCATTTATTTTTGTTATCAGATGAGAAGTTTAGGCCTTTTCAAAAGATACATGGCCTCATTATGCAACTAAAAGATGCCTATGAATACAAAAAAGCAATCAGAAAAATTCTTTGCTGTAAATATGAGAGTTAATATTCTTAATGTGTAAAAAGTATTTATGCATCATTACAAAAATATTTAACCAGTACAGAGATCTAGGCAAAGAATGTAATCAAGTCTCAGACATAATGAACTGATTAGGGGTTACACTCTCTATCAAACAAATAAATGTAAATTAAAACAGCAATGAAATACTTTATTATTATTAAATTAACAAAACTAAGAGGAAGAGAATATTTAGTGCTGGCGAGGATGAAGAGAAATATTCTTACATATCACAGTTGGGACATAAATCAGTATAAGTTTTCCAGAAAATAATTTGTCAGTATGATTAAGATCTTTTAAAAAGTTTGAACTTGTGCCAATAGGTTCCCTTTAGAATTTATCCTAAAGAAATCATTATAAGCTTAAACACACACACACACACACACACACACACACACACACAAAGAGATATACATTCCACTGTTATTTGTAATACAATATGATCTAAAAAAGCAAATGCTTAAGTAAGTTGGGTGCAGGCAAACATACCTATATGTGATGGAATGTCACATAAGCCGTCAAAAATGGTGTTTTGGGGGAATTCCCTGGAGGTCCAGTGGTTAGGACTCTGCGCTTTTGCTGCCGAGGGCCTGGGTTCGATCCCTAGTCGGGGAACTAAGATCCCACAAGCTGCGCAGCACGGCCCCCCAAAAAAGAAAGAAAAAAAATAGTGTTTTTGAAGTCTATTTAATGACAAGGAAAAGTTCTTATGATATAATCTTAATCAAAAATATTATGTTACACGGGCTTCCCTGGTGGCGCAGTGGTTGAGAATCTGCCTGCCAATGCAGGGGACACGGGTTCGAGCCCTGGTCTGGGAAGATCCCACATGCCGCGGAGTGGCTGGGCCCGTGAGCCACAACTACTGAGCCTGCGCGTCTGGAGCCTGTGCTCCGCAACAAGAGAGGCCGCGATAATGAGAGGCGCGCGCACCGCGATGAAGAGTGGCCCCCGCTTGCCACAGCTAGAGAAAGCCCTCCCACAGAAACGAAGACCCAACACAGCCATAAATAAATAAATAAATAAATAATTAAAAAAAAAAAATATTATGTTACAAAGCACAATATGGACACAATTTTCAAAAAACACTGTGTGTGTGTGTGTGTGTGTGTGTGTGTGTGTAGGAAAAGAAACTAAAAATATAATAAAACTTTCACAGTTCTTTTTTTAATGATGAGATAAAAGGTAATTTTATTTTAGACTTTGTACTTTTGCATAATTTTCAAATTCTCTACATTAAGCTAATATAATTTTTGCAATCAGAAAAAAAAATTTTTTTATACAGCAAAGTGCATTTGAAATGAAACATTTAAAGGAAAGTATTCTGAGCATAAAGTATTTATGCTATTTGGAACAAATCACAAAATGAACACAAAAGAGTTTGTGTGGGTTTCTATTACGCATCAATTTGCTTTGAAATCTAAGGACAAAATGACTGTCAAATAAATTCAAGTAAGTTTATTTGAACAAATAATAGTAGATTGGAAATTCACTGAATGGTGAAGCTGATGGCTGAGAATAAATTAACTGGCTGTGCTCTGACAAGACCAGCCAGCTCAGTCCAGCAGTGCATGAGTCTACCCCCTGCAGAGTCTGTCTGAGGATCAGACTCACCTGAGCGGGTTCATCTGTGTGCAGAGTATTTACTATTTTCGTAGCATGGTAGTTCCCAGATAAATGCACAATGGGATTTAGGATTTGGCTCATTTTAAAACTAGTGACCCCGGTGGTCTCTCTTTTACTAAGTTTATGTAGATGGAGTTGGAATTTTTTTGGTTTTTTTGTTTTTTGGCAGAAGGATGAGCAAGAATTCCGTTTTACTTACCTTGAAAGAACGATGAGAGAAGAGACATTTGTCTGGTGACTGATTTGGGGCCCTGATAAGGAGAGAGACTGGGAACAGAAAGTGAGGCAGCTGTTTTCGCAGAGAAATTGAGAGACCCTGGGCTCAGGCACGGGGAGGGAAGCCAGTCTTGTGCCTCATCACAGAGGGGACAGCCAGCACCCCCAAGCACTGGCTCAGGGTGGACCCCAACACACGTGGTGGTGGGATTTGGCAGAAAGAACTTCTTTGCAAGGACATGGGGCTATTCAAGAAGAGTTGGGAAGGCTGGAGATCTGACTCAGAAAAAAGCGGCAGCCAAAGGAGTCTAGACATGGCGAACACAAAGTCCTGCCAGAACTTTCTAGCTGGAGCTGGCTGCTGCCGAAGCAACCAGCATAGGACCTCACCAGCATGGCCACCAGCCTCTGCTGGGAACAGCCAGTTAACTGTCCTGCTTCCTCCCAAGATGCACAGTCCTGGCAGGAGCATCAGATTGGTCAAGCCCAGGTCACAAGCCATGTTCGTGCTGCCAGGGGTGGGGAGATAGGTTTGCCCCACCTCGGTAGCTTCTGAGCAGAAGCGAACCTCTGTCTCCACCTCCAAGATCTGTGCAACGGTGGGAGTTCCCTGTATGAGGCTGGTGTTCCCACGCTCTGTGGCCAAGACACAGCAAACGTCCACTACACAACCTTGAGGTGGTGTGGAGAGGATTAACTGAGAAAATGAGTATGAAGACCTTGGCACAAAGCCTGGAACACAGTAGGGGCTCATTAATGTGTGCTATGATCATTATTATAATATTTATTATTATTGTTGTTGTTGTTTTTGGCCGTGGGATCTTAGTTTCCCGACTAGGGATTGAACCTGGGCACCAGCAGGGAAAGTGCCGAGTCCTAACCACTGGACCACTGGGGAATTCCCTATTTATTATTATTTTAATAATTATTAAACATGAGACCTAGACTTGACCCACTGATGAAACTCCCAGGAACTCTGACTCCTGGGAGAGTAATGCAAGTTTTGTGCAAAGGCAGTAGTGCTATTTAGTGGAATTCTAAAGTGACAGCTTTTGCATAGAAAACATTCCATTCAGAAGGAGGCATAATCAACAATATCTGCTCAATAAAGATCTCATCAGTAACCAATATTGGTAACCATGTGCTCTGAGCTCCACAGAACAGCTTGCGTGGATGTCTTTGGATCCTCAGGTTGTTCAGGAAGATCCTCAGATTGTATTTGGGGCAGAGGCTGCTGGAGGCCTCTCCCAGCATCTTCTCCCCTCCTCCTGGTAACAGACCCCAGTTTTTAGAGGGCACTTTGCTGCCTGGACTAAAGGACTTCCTTGCAGCTAGGAGTGTCCATGCAATCGGATTTTAGCCAAACAGGTCTAGGCAGAAGTGTCGTAAGCATGTCAGGAAATCTGCATAAGGTTTCTTTCTGTGCAGCCAAATCCTCCCCAGCACAGCCTTACCATCTTCCTCTCTGTTTGATGGATGGGAAGCTGGGGCACGGAGGGATGAAGCAACACATTCGGATGCCATGAAATCCCAGGGCTGATGAAGTCAGGTCCTCCCACCTGGAGAACTACGTTCTCTTCAATGTACCATTCTATCTTGCCTTTTGAAAAGTCAACATTATTGAGGTACAATTTGCATACCATCAAAATGTAGCAAAGCGTACAGTTCGATAACTTTTGTCAAATGCATACACCCGTGTAAGCCCCACCATGTCAAGAGAGAGCATTTCCATTTGCCCAGAGAGCTCCCTGCTGCTTCTCTGCAATTGCCCTCCCTGCCCCAGCCTCAGGCCACCACTGACCTTCTTTCTGTCACTATGGATTAGTTTGCCCGTTCTAGGATTTCATATAAATGGACTCATGCGTTATCTATTCTTTTGTGTCTGGCTTCTTTGGCTCAGCAGAATGTTTTGGACGTTGATTCAAATTGTTGCCGGTATCAGTAGCTCATTTGTTTTTCTTGCTGACTAGTACCCCACTCTTTATCTATTCACCTGTTGATTCATATTTGGGTTGCTCCCAGGTTAGGGCCGCTATGAATATTTTTGTGTAAGTCTGTGTGGACATATGTGTTCATTTTTCTTGAGTAAGTGCTCAGGAGTGGAGTTGCTGAGTCCACAGGGTAGGATTATGTTTAAGTTTATACGGAAGTGCCAAACAGTTTTTAGAAGTGTTCCATGGTATTTTGCCTTTTTAAAAACTGGTTTTGAAACTCTGATTTTTAAACAAGGTAATTTTGAAATACCTGATTTATTTAGATGAGGTTCAACTTATGCCCCTCAGGGTGACCTGCTGTGAGACACATAGTCCCTTAGATCCCAAAGATCAGGTTTGAAATCTGCTATGGACTGAATGTTTGTGTTCCCCGTTAAATCCGTATGTTGAAGCCCTAACCTTCAATGTGGTGGTATTAAGGGGTGGGGCCTTTGGGAGATAATCAGGTTTGGGTAAGTTCAAATCCCATCCCAGTGATGGGATTAGTGCCCTTGTATGGAGAGGAGGAGACCAGAACCCTCTTCTTCTCTCTCTCTCTCCTTCTCCCACATGTGGAGACATGGCTGAGAAGGCAGCTGTCTACAAGCCAGGAAGGGGGCTCTCACCGGAACCCAGCCATGCCCTCACCTTGATCTGGGACTTCAAGCCTTCAGAAGTGTGAGAAATAAATTTCTGTTGTTTCAGCCACTCAGTGCATGGGCTTTTGTTATAGCAGCCCAATCTGACTACGACAAAAATCCTCGTTCAGCCTCTAAATGTGACCTTGAACAAGTTACTTTACCTCAATGAGAATTAGCTTCTTCAGCTATAACGTGGCTAACAGTAATAATATCCACCTCACCTAGTTGTTAGGATTCAGTGAGATACTATTTGTGGAAATTCCTGGCACATCATGGTTGCTTGTAATCTTGACATTAGCTTTATGATGAGGGCTTTTACTGGAGAATAAGGTATCTTTTGTACCCTACAGTTGGAGAGCAATCTATCATCACATTTTATAAGTTGTAGAAATAAGTCCTTTCAAATGGATTTGCTTCAATAGTTCATATTAGAATTGTTGACACTTCTTGGAGTCATCATAGTCTAGATGGCTGTGCGTAACTCAGCAGGTGGGAAGGCTGTTGACAACATTAAATGTTTCATAAATAGTGTCAGGATGGGATTTTTTTCCCCCTCTGGCTTAAACCAAGTTACTGAAAAACCGATACTGTGCCATATGTTTATACTTTTCCTGGCACACAAACCAGATATTTTACAGACAGGGATGGGTAATAAAAGGCAAGTATTCACTCAAGTCACATGTTTGGTTCTCCATCAAAGAAAAACAGCCATAACCATCCTGATTCCACTGAAATTTTATCAGAATTAGTTGTAAATCTCAGACATTGGAGACAGCACCTTAAGTAGAAATGGCTATAGAACTAAGAAAAACCCCTGACCCCTTCTAGGTAGGTAATCTGTCAAGTAAAATTTGGAATATGTGCCCCTTTTATCATTGGCTTTCAGTATAGGAAATAAGTTAGGTGAAATAAATTTGACATTTGGAAAACCAAAGAATTGTCACCATTTATTGTAAGGGTAAATCCGGGACCCATAAGAATTTTTAATAGTTGAATTGTTCCGGGTAGATGACCCCGAGGAGGGCTGACTGGCTTCCCAATGGACCTGTGAATTGCATCATGTATATATATGCAACCTAAGTATATTCCCCAATAACTGGAGAGTGAGAGAGATTGATTCTGCCTGAGCTTGTGCCCGGGCGGAGTGTGGGATCCAAGACCTGACCCTGTTCTTGCTTCCAAAGTCTTGTTGCTATGCCCCTCTCCAAGTGAGAATCAGAGCAAAGTCGAGTGTGACTCTAGGATTTCAAGTTTTGTCTTCTTTATACCCCTGCCCCCCCCAATGCCAACCTACTGTTTCGTGAGGGCACTCTGCCCCAAGCCGCAGGAAGACCCTTGTGCCCAAGTTGGGCTTGCTGGGAGATGACATATCAGTCTCCCAAGAGGCAGATAACATGGCATGGATACTACACTTAAGGCTGATTTAAAGAACTTTCCAACCTAGGAGCAGGACAGGAGTAAAGACACAGAGGTAAAGAATGGACTTGAGGACATGGGGAGGGGAAAAGGTAAACTGGGATGAAGTGAGAGAGTGGCATGGACATATATACACTACCAAATGTAAAACAGATAGCTAGTGGGAAGCAGCTACATTGCACGGGGAGATCAGCTCGGTGCTTTGCGGGGAGATCAGCTCGGTGCTTTGCAACCACCTAGAGGGGTGGGATAGGGAGGGTGGGAGGGAGACGCAAGAGGGAGGGGATATGGGGATATATGTATGCAAATAGCTGATTCACTTTGTTATAAAGCAGAAACTAACACAGCATTGTAAAGCAATTATACTCCAATAAAGATGTTAAAAATAATAATAAAATAAAAGTAGTTTTTAAAAAATAAATAAATAAATAAAGAACTTTCCAGAGTGATTTTGTCACTTGACACCACACTCATTTTGGATTTCTGCCTTCGCTCCTCTGCCTGGAAGGGCTGCTGGCTCTCCCACTAATTCGGAGGCACAATCCAAATCCAGCCTCTGTCTACAGCCCCCCCACACCCCAGTGACCACAGGACACCCCCATCTCCTCCAGGGGAAGGCTAGGGACCTTATCGGGGTGGCGTACGTTCTTGGAAGGTGAGCTTTGGAGCTGGAAGGGCCCTCGCACATGATCACCGTGCTGCTTCCCTCAGCCATGAGGCTCCGTCTCATAAAGGCAAACACAGACCCACAGCAGATGAAACAGACAGGAGGGGAGCTGCCCCCGGAAGCTGGGGGGCGGTGCGGTTCACACAAACCCACCATTTTACCAACGAGAAAATGTGCCTGCGGCTTCACATTTCCGACATTTTTAAGCAGAATATGGTGCAATTGCAAACATTTAATTTTTTTCTGGAAGAAATTACTAGAAACTGTTGACAGTGATTCCTTTTGTGGGAGGGGCTGGGGGAGCGGTAGCTTTTGCTCTCTTTTTAATACCTTTTCATTTAAGAGGCAGTAGAACATAACGTTACACTAAAGGGCGCTAGAGATGGGCTGTTGTCTTCAAAACCCGGGGCTGCCCCTCGGTACCCAGGGAACCTTGGCCACAACGCTCACGTTCCCTGAGTGTCCGTTTCCTCCTCCACAAGCAGGGATAATGGCCGTGTCTGCCTGGCACAATTTTTGTATACTGAGAACCACATGAGTGCTCTATAAGTATTAGCTACTTCTCTCTTCTTCCTGAACTTTCTGAGTATACCTACCCCCTTTATTTTAAAGAGCTCAATATGTAATATCTATTCAATAAGACTATTGAATTTTCTTCTTTATAATGTCCTCTATTTATAAAATCCTAGTAAGTATTTCACAAAATAAAACATAATTGCCTCAACGTTTGTGCAAGAGATGCCCACACAAGAGGAGGGACTAGAGAATCGGGGAGGGCAAACATCTCTCCGGGGTCACAGAGACAGAAACCAAATAGGAGGTGCTGGGCGCTCAGGCTCTCTGGGCCGTGCTGTCTTGCTGCCCCATTTCGGCTGGGCCTCTGCTAGTCTCATCAGCTCCTCTGGAGATGTGCTAGCTGCGTGAAGTATCTCTGAGGTCATTAGTCTGGAAAGGATTCTTTCTAGAAGGAATCAGGCCCTCTGCCCCCCACCTCTGACAAGGCTGCTGAAACTTTTTTTTTCTTTAACTTACATTTTAATTAAGAAAGTCACTCTTTGGTGAAAATTGCAAGATTCTTGTACTTAAGAATCAATAAAATGTGCACAGTCTAAAAGGAGATTAATAACGGCCAAACTCTCTATTTTGGGTGCAATTATTTATTCATCAAAGAAAACCAGCTGCTTAAAACCATAATCCATCCTGAACGCCTAGGACACTTCCACTTCAATTCTGTTGTTAAAATTCCCTTCTATTGCTCCATCTGGTGTTAAATATAAAAAGCAGGAAGGCTCATTCTCTACCTGCATACATTTTAAATAAGAATTTCAACATTATCTTGTCCATTTAAAATAATTGTATGAAAATGTGAAGAAATATGATCTTGTAAAAGCTGCAGTCTGACGCACCCAGGGAGCGAGCGAGAAAGAGCAAAGCCGCTATTATTTAAAATTCATGGAGACCATGGCAAGATGGATTGCAAGAAATTCCTTCCCGAGACTGGGCAGGCAGGAGGCTGAGGCCTGGCCGGGGGCTCGGCCAAGACCCCAGACCCTGAAAGGGCCCAGGGGCATTCACTGCCTCAGCCTGGACAGAGACGGGCCAGAGACGGGCCCTGGGCAAGCAGCAGGACCTGGGTTCTTGCACGGCAAGGACCCCCAGCAGGCCGGCCTTGGGGAAGAAAGGGAGAACCAGCATCTCTGGGCTCTGGGCAGGGTTGAGCCTCGTTTTGTAGGGCGGGGCAGGTGGAGGCTGGCTTGTGGGGCAGGAAGCTCAGGCCAGGGCTGAGGACCCGAAGGGAGGGGACGTAACAACCCCCTGCTCAGGGCTTCAGCTGGAGTTTGAATCATCTACCATCTCGCGGTTATAATCACTGCTCCCAAAGGGAAAAAGTAGCCGAGATCCCAGTATTTCCCTTCACCTGTGTCTGGACCTCCCAGCTGGCCTCTGCAGTGAGGGGTCCTGGACTGAGCCGGGGACTTTGGGCTCAATTCTGCTCTTTTCTTTCTGTGTGATTGCATTAGTTTCTTATGGCTGCTCTTACAAAGCACCACAAATTTAGTGGCCTAAAACAGCACAACTTTATTATCTTACAGCTCTGTGGTTCAGAAGTCCAAAATGAGTCTCATCAGGATAAAATCGAGGTGTCTTCGGGGCTGGATTTCTTCTGGACGCTCCGGGGGGAATGTGTTTGCTGGCCTTTTCCGGCTCCTAGAAGCTGCTCATAGCCCTCGTCTCACAGTTCCTTCCTCCCTCTTCAAAGCCAGCAAGGAAGGGGTGAGCCCTTCTCTGCCACTCTGCCTCTCCTGTCTCCCTCTTTCTCCTAGAGGGGCACTTGTCATCACAAGGATCATGCAGGACCCTCTCTCCAGCTCAAAATCCTTAACTTCATCACATCTGCAAAGTCCCTCTTGCCGTGAAGGTAAATATTCCCAGGTTTGGGGGATCAAGATATGCACATGTTTGGGAGCCATCATTCTGCCCACACGGTTACCTTGGATACGTCTCTTGGCCTTTCTGGGCCTCAGATTCTTTATTCTAAGGTGGAGCTGTAACTAGTACCTTATGCTGTTTGCGTGAGGGTCCAAGGAGCTACAGCAATAAGTGTGCTTTGTAATCTGTTAAATTCCTTACAGAGAGAAGATATTTTTGGTGCATTTAAAGAAACTCAGTTAAAAAGTCCTCTGTCAGAGGGGACACGCACAGATGGATTCTGCTGAATTGCATTTAACATTTTTTCCCCTCCCTAAATCAGTGAGTGTTTGCAGGCAGCTCAGTTCCTGCCGGGTCCAAAACCTCAGACTGGGAGTAAACTTGGAATTCTAGGGGGTCCTATATGTGCACCTGCAGCCAGCACATTTCCACTCATACCGTTTGCTTGTTGGTCCCCAGATGGAGCCCAGGACAGAGCTGGCCCCATGCATGTAGAAAGAAGGAATCCGTGAGACCAAGGCTCTGTGGTCGTGATTGGTGAAGCAAGTCCAGGACCCTGCTGATGGGAAGAAGAGGCCTGGGGTGTGCGGGCCAGCTCCGCCGTTTGTGGTTGACCTTGGGCGGGTCACTCATGGGCTGTACCTCCACTTCCCCGTTGGCCACATTATGATGGGAGGTAGTGGTCCCCACCCCTGGCCACTCATTAGCATCATCAAGACTGTGTTTGGCAGATGAAGCCCCCGAGGCCTGAATTTCAACACTGATTCGGGTGCAGCCTGTGGCTTGATAATCCCCAAAGTCCTGTCATCACCAGTTCCAGGAATCTATATCTAGAACTTGACTCTAATGCACTCACTGATCGAGGGTTTCTCGAAGTATACCTGTAGATCACCTTAGAGTCACTTTTGGAGGTGGGTAGGAATTTGCTAAAATACAGATTCCCGGGCACCCCCCACATCTGAGCTGGAACCTAGGCTTCTGCATTTGAACCACAAGCTCCCCAGTGATCCCGCTGCCAAAATTGAGAACCACGGCTCTGACTACAGGTCCACCTGCGGGAAAATGGGGCTCAGTGCCCTTCTGTCTGAACCCCCTGCCTTCTCCCTAGCCCACCCAGAGCCTCTTTCTCAGCACTCTGAATTCAGCGTTGACTTTCACAACCCTTCCCAGCCTCAGTCTCCCTAAGGCCACGCATCCCTAAGGCCATGCATCCTCCCTAAGGCCACGCATCCAGGAAAGAAATCCCCCTTTGGGAAAAGAGCTCTTGGGATAAGGAATTTCCCTATGGGAATGGACAGGAGAAGGGGCCAAGGGGCTGAGACCCCCTCAGCCACTCCCACCCCCATATTTCCTCCCTGCAGGTGAGCCCACACCTGTCTCCAACTCGCCCTTGGCCGCCAGAGAGAGGCTCACCCCCTCCCCACTTTTCCCTTTAAACTCTGTCATTTGTACAGCCTATTAACCTTTAACTTTATGACTAACCAAAGATGAAATACTGGCAGCATTTAAGGCTGAGAATAGTCCAGGCCTACCTTCTCAGTTTGCAACAGGGGTGAAGCACTTTCTCTTAAATCAGTCATTTTTAATATCAGTCACAGAGACGTTGCCCACGGAGAGTATTTTTGGCTCCACATAGCCAGCTGATTCATAATAAATGTGGCAGCGCTGGTTCCTACCTCCACACTGCCCCTAGGGGCAGAAGGAGCTCTTCCCTTTAGCTCCTGGGATAAAATACTCTGTGTATTAATAACACCACCACCAACGGAATACCTACCGTGGGCTGTATCATATGCATGAGGTCAAATCTTCATAAAGGCCCTGCTGAAACATGCATATTTACTTTCATTTTCAGATGAGGAAACTGAGGCTCAGAGAGGTTAAGCAATTTGACTAAGGTTACCCTGCTACTGAGTGACTGTGCTGGGATTGGATCCTAGGTCTGTTTGATTCCAGATTCGGTGAGAATAAGACCAAATCATCTAAGTTTGTCTTTGCCAGCCTAGTCATACTAGAACCTTGAGTGACAGCTGCTGCCTCAGATTGCTTTGAGGGTGTACCAAGAGTGCACCAGCTTTAGCTAGAAGAGGCCTCCTCAGAGGGGCAGTGGGGACCCTTAGACCCCAGTGAGTTTGAGATCCAGCTCTGACACTCGCCTGAGGATGACCAACCATCCCGATATGCCTGGGACTGCCCTGGTTTCAGCACTGAAAGTCTCAAGGTGACAGGGACACTTGGTCACCCTACTTACCAGTGACTTGCTGTCTCCGAGCCTTGGGCTCCTGGCTATGAAATGGGGACAGAGCTTCCTACCTCACGGAGGAGGGGTGGGGCGTGGTCCTTGCACAGAGTGGTGTCTGGCATCCTGGCCTTGACCCGAATAGGGTGTCATTAGGACCCCAAGGGAGATTGGTTCCCAGGGAAAGCGGGTAACCAAAGGTAGATCTGAGGCTGGATGGGGCACCTGGGAACCAGCAGAGATTTGGTCTGAACTTGAACCTGTCCCCTCACCCTGCTTTATGGTTCTCTCTAGCACTGACCACCATCCTGACATATTGTGGATTCACATAGTGTGTCTGTTTTATTGCCCTGACTAGCAGGTAAGCTCCAGGAGGTAGGGATTTTTGTGTTTGCTCCACTGCTGTACCCCTGGCGCCTAGAACAGTGCCTGGCGCTTAAGTAGGCTCTCAGTGCCATTTTGTTGAATGAATACGTGAATGAATGAACAAATGAAGCAGGGACCTGGGGGCTCTCCACTGCTATAGAAGAGCAGTACCAGATGTGGCTGACAAACTCAAGGTGAGCTGTAGAGGGACCGCCAAGGGTCGCCTAATCCAGGAAGATCACTGTGATCGGTCTGCTGCTTTGCTGCTTCTGGAACCCGCTCTCCATCAAGGCCACCTGGTGGCCTGGGTTCTTTGTGGCATTTCTCTCCCACAGAACACAAATCCGTGAAGCTGAATCTGGGCTGTGACCTCCTCTTGGATCTAAGCAAACTGCCTTCCATCTCTGGCATTTGGTGTGTGACCAATTGGGCCTTTTCTATCTGAAGCGATGACTCAGGGTCCCTGGCATGAACCTCAGTATGTCTGCACCTGTGTGATAGAGGATGAGACAAACACTGTCACATCTGTCCCCCGCATACCATGCTGACCACCACACCACTGCCTGACCTCAGCAGTGAGCTGCAGCAGAGGCCCAGCTCAACAGAACTCAAAGCAAATTAGGGAGGGAGACATGGGTACCAGCCTAATTCATGCTCCGAACTTGTTAACATTTATGTAAAAGTTTCCCTCTTCCTTTGGTCCCATTTTATGGTTAGTATAAGGCCAGTCTGAAAGATAATATATTGTGACTGTTATATTATTTATTTTCAAGCCAACTTATTGATTATTGAGTGCTGAAAGTGACAAATGGCGTCTGAGCGAGGCACGGTCAGCAGGTTCTATTAAAGAAATGATAGTATTGCTCATGGATTGTTAAAAGGTTCAGTTTAGGTTCTTTATAGGTTTATATCCATCACTGTTTAATGACCAAATGATGAAAAATATGAGCCACGGGGACAATTTTTTTTCTGTTGGAGTTTTCTGTTTAAGCAGTTAGCAAAATAAGACACTCCCTTTCTGTGGGGGAGTGGAGTGGCAGCAAAGGGGGTACAGTGAGGTTGTATTTCTCCAGATTTAATACACTGTAGTAATTAATGTTGCGGATATTTAACCAAGCCAGAGTATGCTGAAGAGAAGAGTGCGGCCAGGCTGGGAGAGAAGCCACGAGAACTCCCCCACCCGGGGTTCCAGCTAGTGAGGATTCCTCTGGTTTCAGCTTCGGGTTTTGACATCTATTTGTCGTGGTGTTGGTGGTGGGGTTCTGGGGCTCGTGCTAGGTTGAGCCGTCAAACGACGGGCCTCCTGGAGACCGGTCTCCACTGATGGCTAGAAAGGGCCTGGCGGGAAGAGGAGTCCCCAAGGCAGAGAAGAGACAGCAGATTCTGCATGTAAAGTAGATCATCTGCAAAGGCATAGGCCCCCAAAGCACCCCGAGGGAGACGGGCCGTGGCTGGACGCTCTCCAAGGGGCTCCAGGAAGCTATTGTAGACGACTGGGCATCCTCGTGCCCGGAGGCTCAGCCTTGGCACTTTAGATGCTGAGCCAAGGAGTGCAAGAAAAACCCCGACTGTGTGCTGGTGACTCGGGGGCTCCCATCAGCCCACTGTTGTCTCAGACAGTCCAGGCTCCACAGGGGAAAGAGTGGAGAGGCCAGCGCTGCCCTGGTTCTAACAGAAACGCTCTTGGGAGGTATGGGGGCAGCAGAGGAGGGCCTGCAGCACACGCCTCAGATGTCAAGTCTTTGCAGGGAGCCTCTGTGCGCCAGGCCCTCCCTCCCTCTGCGCTAGATAGTGCTCTGAAGAGGGCCCACCACAGGGCTCTCTCTCCTCTAGGGACCCTGAGACTGGCTCCAAAGGACCAGTGCTAATGAAGAATGGAGTGTCCAGGCGGGGAGTATGCAGGGAAGCGGGGTAACAAGATTTGAAGATGTTCACTAAGCATGGCAGAAGCTGAGAGCTGCTCACCAAAACCTGATTCCTCTTTTCCTGGGCATTAGCCGAACTACATTTCCCAGAATCCTTTGCAGACATCTGGGGCCATGTCACCCCTTGATATCTGTGAATCCCCGGCCTTGCCCATGAAGACCCTCCCACACACACACACACACTTGATCTTCAGTGTTCTCTATCCGTTGGCCGATGTTCACGCCCATGGTGACTTCAGAAGCCAAATAATGAAGTTGAGAGGGCCTCTGCCCTCTGCCCCAATGACGGTGGGGAAACAAAGCCATAAGTGTTGGCCACCAACCTGTACAGCCTCAAACTATTTCTATTTACATAAATGAGAAATAAACTTCTTTGTTGGGGCCATTACTCATTTTGGGGTCTGTCAGCCTGTCTCAGGGGAGTAGGCAGTCCAATTCCGTGGAGAATGCCTGTAGGAGTTGCACTTCTTTCAGAAAGTCAGACCTCCTCTAGAGAAAAGATAATTGCAGATGGGGGTGGCCTAGGGTACAGAGGGATCCAGGATAAAGGTCTCCACCACCCACCCCACCCTCTCCCCATGCGGTCCTTGCTCTGGGATCTGCTTTTCTGTCTAGGTTGGCAAAAGCCAATCCCCATCCCTCCCCAGTTCCAACCGAAAATTAAAGACCTGTGATTGGCCTAGCCTGGATCATGTGGCCATTCCTGATCCAATCATAGTGGCCAAGTAGATAAGGTCCTCTGACTGGTCAGCCACATACCCGTGGCAATAGAGAGAGGGGAGGGGACCGCAGGAGGACACAGTCTGAGCAACCAAAAACAATGGCCACCACACAGCAGAATTTTCTCTTGTTCACTGATTTATTCTCATCCTCAGACATTTGTTGAAGTAGAGAGGATGGTTCGCAAACAGGAACCATTTGACTTTCCCTCCTGCAGTGGCATACATTACCCCATGAGAAGGAGACCTGTGCTGAGGTCCTTAGCTGTGCAACCTTGGACAAAGCCCTCAACCTCTCTGTTTCCCCATCAATTTGTTCAGTGGGGCTAATCACATCACTTGAGGAAGTTATAAGGATCAAATTAGAGAGCTATATGGAAGAGCGTGGCATGAGGAAAGAGATGTGCAAGGGAGAAAGGGTATAATTTCCATGCATTTCCCCCCCCCCACGGCCCTCCTCCAGGGGCTGCATTGCCAGCTACCCAC